>NW_004567102.1:11605052-11718209 GCF_000260355.1 Condylura cristata
AGCAGACCCAGGCCAGTTCCCGTTATCGGAGGAGGGCGGGGCCGTGGTGCGCCCCGCCGCAGGGGAGCCCCGGAGCCCGGGAGTTCTGGGCTCCGGACCCTCAGTCGCCGGGGGGCGCGGGCCAGGATAAGAGGCGGAACCTGGTTCGGTCCCTTCCAGGCGATACTGAGCTCCTCGCCTCGCCTGGTCTGGGAGGGACCAGGAAACGCCTTCGGTTCGCCCACCTTGAAAACTGAGGTGGAGTTTTGCCGATTTGCCTTATTACTCTTTAAAGGAATTAAATCCCAAAGACCTCTCCTGCTTCCGAAGGATGGTGAGAGGTCAGGGCCAGTGGTCTGAGTGCAAAGGGAGTGACCTCTGGTGTCTGAGAGAGCGCCCCGCGGCCTCCTCCGCCAGGCCGACCCGTTAGTTTGAGGGACTGGTATCTGCGGCGGGAATCGCGGGCAGTGGCACGTAGAGAGTGTAGGGTCGGGGCCCTCTCTTGGGACTACTTAATTCAATCGGGATTTCCCCTGGCAGTCCTCGCCAGGGGGAGACGCGGAGCCCCGGGGGCAGATACTGCACCAAAGTGATGGGGAAATGGGTTCCCGGGCTGTCTGTCCCCAGTGGCCAGACTAGACGCCTGGGGTGGAGGGGGCGGTGAGCCAGGCAGGGACTAGAGCACTCTGGGGGACTAGAGCACTCTGGAAGATGCTAGAGCACTCTGGAAGATGCTTCCGGCCGGATCTGGCCTCTGAACTCAAGAAGGTGGATCCCCTGGGTTATGGGATCTATGGAGAGCGGGGCAAGTAAGGCCCCGGGGTAAGAAAAAAAGGAAAGAGTCATGCCAGCTCCCTCATTGTGGACCGTGGGGCCAAACTCCCACGGACCACTGGCAGTTCCCAGTTGTTGATCACCCCTCCCCCACGCGCCAATTCAGATTCCGTGTGTGGGTGGGGTGGAAAGAAAGAGGAGGCCAGGTCAATTAGAGCTGGTTATCTCGTTCTGTCTTATATCTGAACAGAAATCAGAATGAATTGTTGTGGAAAGGGGATGTTGCATTCTGGGGCAAGTTTCATTTTGTAAGTTGGCTCAAGAAATGTTTTTTTCTTTTTAACCGTCATGTTTCTCCTTTTATAAATCACCCATTTTGTCGGCTAATGTTTTCTTCCTTCCTTGAAGTATGAAAAATTCATATATGTGTAGAAACTTATATTTCCATGCAAGAGATCTCTTTTACAGGGTTCATTATTCAAGGGTCTAGAATTTTGTAATTAGGCTTATGTGAGAGTGGAAATTTGTTTTCACCAGCCTCCACTCCCCCAGCCCCAGCAAATAAACACATAAACAAAAAACCTGGGTGGAAATAACAAATAATACAAAGTAGGTGTTTTGTCTGTACAGTGCCACGAATCAGGATATATGAAAATACAAGGTTAGGTGCCTACATTTTGAAAGATGTCATTTATCTGTTTGATATTCGATACACTATTTGTTCTGCTAGAGGTATCTAAGGTGTAACTGTCTCTTACAGTTATGATGCCAAATTAATTTTGAGCATGAGTATTTTGGGTAGAAAGGATGTTTTTGGCATAAAGATAGAACACCATTTAGTCTGAGCTATTCTTAGATATTCTGGTTCTATTTAGGTTTCCTTACTACTACATTTTTAAAAAGTGAGTTTGAAAATAAATTGCTTTCTTTGCTATTAATAATAGGTATTGTTATTTACTTTTAACCAGTAAACAAAGCCAGGGCTAACATATGACCTCATTAAACTGTACATTTAATAACAATTGAATAATAAATTAACTTAAAATATGACTTAACTTCTCACTCCCCTACCAATGTTTAATAAATTTCAAATAGCTAGTGATAGTAGAGCTCCACATGCTATAGAAGCTTTGTCTCTGCTATAAAAGTTGTGTAGTTACTTGGAACATCATATGTTGACAAGTCTTTATTGTTTTCATCTGAGTGTATCAGAAACATTTCTCTTTACCTTACTTTTGAGATAAATACCCTCAAAGCAGCAGAATTTCTTAGTTCTTGCAGCGTAATCAAATACACAATAAAGAAAGAATATGAAGATGCCTCAATATTAAAAGTGATGACAGCAATTTGGCTATTATTTTGAGAGCTGTGTCCAAAGCAAATCACAGTGTTGGAGGGTCTATAGTAGATAGGTAAACAGATTTCAAAACACAGAAAACATAATTGTTGAGAGGTCTTATAGTCAAATCAACACAACATTTATTTATTGAGCCCAAATCGTATGTCTATGACACTGAGCTCTGCTCTGCACTGTGAGAGAAACAGAAATGAATTCAATAGATTATGTTTTGATATGTGGATTTAAAATAGTGCATAAAATGATACTGGATGATATTAAGACATATGTAATGTATTGGTGGTGCTTATCTGCTCTTGTTTTGGGATTATACAAGGATATGTAATTCTTTCATACATCACATACAAAATTGCATACTTCATATATAAAAATGTTTTCATACTCCACATATAAGCAACGAGTATACTTTTAAATATGTGGTGTTGCTTATTGACATTGTATTTTTAACAAAGTTCTGCAGTTTTGAAATGTTCAGTCCTCCCAGGTGTCAAGGAAATGGAAATATATATTTTTAACATTTCTTTCAGGTGTATCTCACCGAAAGCTTAAAATAGTTAAGACCCTTTTTGCCCTAGATAATTCTGGTAATGTACACCAGTTTGCAAATTCAGTTAATTAGTTAATGATCAGGTAAAACAGTGGTGAGAGCTTGTCAACTCTGCATCCAGCAGCACCCTTAGAGTTAGGGGTCTGTCAGCGTTTTCACCATGAAGCCTGGTGCTCAGGGTTCATAACTCAGTTGCTTTAAATAGCTTCAAGCTGAAACACTATGTAGACATTTTAAGTCCAGATGTATATTTTAAAACTAAAAGTAGTGCAAACCTAATGCACTGTTTTAGTTAGAGAACACTGGCCCATATATTTACCAGTATCATATGTTTTTCTGGCAATGCTAAAGAAAGAAAACACACTTTTAGATATGTTATCTATTACTCATAGTTGATTCTGCATATATAATGATACCTTTCAGTATTTGTCATAAGTAGGGTTTCACAATGAAGAAGTAATTTCTATTTGAAAATAATTTTTTTCAACATCACTGGCCCTTTTTGTCTTCAAAAACAAGTATGCAGCTAATAAACATTTGACACTAGGAAATTGCGTTCTCCTTACATATTTAATGATCAGAGTTTATGTTTGTATCTTTTCAAATTTCATTTTACTTGTCAGGCAAAATGAGGTTACTCACAATAGGGTCCAAATAATAAAAATATAATTTTTTGCATTATGCCACTGAATGCAATAAAAATGTTAGGATTTATTAGATAAAACTTATGTAAAATAATGGAAATCAATAATTTAGATGGAAAATAAATCCTGAAAGTTTCTTAGGACACATTTGAAAAAGGCATGCTATGATATCTTTCATTATTTTTTCCTCTTTGACATTGCTGTGTGTATGGCTTCAAAATTCCAGATGTTAGAGGATCTAACCATTGTTAGTTGATCTAAACCAGCTTGATACATGGCACATTCCTCAGTTAAACTGAACTAATTACCATCAAATTTCTCTTTGGTATATACTTTAAAAATTATGAAATGATGGTTTATATTGTATTTCTTCTTCTTTTTTTGTAGTTCTACAATTCAAGGGGGTTTCCTTAAATCTGGGTTAAATTCTAAAAATTAACTGTACTATTTGTGGAACTTTTAGATAATTCCCTTAAAGTTATTTTAAAATAATTTTCATAGGAATAAGTTTTTTTTTCTTTTTTGCAGTTACTCCTTTATCTTTCTTTTTACTGAAAAGATTTGATCAGATTCTATCTGGAAAAATAAAATTTAAATTTTGCTGCAAGTACAATGTGCCAAATAACATTGGTCTGTAAGAGTAATAGATCAGACAAGACTAGAGTCTGTCGATGGAGATGTCATGGGAATTTTAATTTTCTCACAGTAAGACCACGAAAAACAATTTTTAAGGTCTGAGTTAATTCTCCTCTCTTAGAGTACGGATTTAGTTATATGGAAGCGCATACAGAATTTCAGTAGCATTTCTAAAATTCAGTATTCTTTTACTTTATTTGTACAAGCTCTGTATCATGAAATTTAAATGCAAGTTGTAGTGAGGTGAGCTGAATAAAAGTACTTCTTTCTGTCTTCTAAAATGTTAGGACACACATTTATTTCTCTCTTTTCCATGAAGTGTCTTGAATTTGTAGATTTACTATTTTAAAACTCGTAGAAATTTTAAGCACCTATAAATGTTATAATTTCATGACACATTTTTTTTTTTTTTTGGTAGAACAGAACATTTGAGTTGGAATTGTATGGAAACAAATTTTAACGAGTGTTTATTCCTAACTAGTAAAAGCAATTTTTGATTGTTCTCGGCTTCTTCAAATATTTTCCATTGCTTGAGTTTGGTACAGATGAAATGTGTAAAAATTTCTTGATTCTTTGGTTTTCTTTTAGATAAACACTGTTGAGAATTTCCAAGGGAATCTTTTTTTAGTTCAGAGATCTACTTTTCTTTTTTTTTTTTTTAACTTCAAACATATAATTACTCTTCTGATTGATATGTAGTCAAATACAATACTATCCCTGCTTTTTTTCCCCTCCCTCAGAAAAACATTAAATAATCTGATTTGGTAGAGTGAATAGCAGAAAAAAAAATTTTCCCATTGAAATATAGCTCAGCTATAACAGGAAAAATTGTCATTACACCGTGTGAGTTAGCATTTTCTTTTCAGGTCAGGTTTTAAGCCTCATAAAAGACCTACACAATTTGTGATTATCTACTTGTTTTGTTATTAAATATAATACGTAAAACATGTTGATATTTAATATAGCCATTATTATGCTGCTTAAGAAAAGTAAAATGGATTTATGTATTTCACTCTTAGGGATCTTTTCTTTCATATTTTCCCATATTGAATCAATTTTCCTTTTCTTCTAACTAAAAAGAAATCCATTATGTTAAAAATATTCAGTAAAATAATAATGTCCCAGAACTCTTGAAATTTTTATAATGGGACAGCTTTCTTTACTTTTTTCTGAAATTTAGTCAGACTGGAATGAACCCATCGGCAGCCATCCGTTACCCTTCAGTAACACTGAAAACCATCTCAAAACATGAAGTGAAGAATTACATATTCAGTCGAACCTTTTAAGGGTGTTTATAAGGCACAGTCTATGTTTAGCACCCAGAAGACAAGAAACAGAAGTTAACCCCCTCGTTTTCCAAAAAGTACATCACTGCAATCACACTTTACAGTTATATAATATCTTCTACATTTTATAGCCTTGAAACATTATTTCTACTTTATATTGAAAAATTATGGTTTTGGAGCTACAGCTGCTGCATTGGTGGGGGGGGGGGCACGGCCGATGTAGCAGTGTTGGGGAAAAAAGTGAAGGGGGCCCTTACATTTTTGTGCATTCATTCTTTTCTAAATAGTTTAATTTTTCTTGCCTTAATCAATATCTTTACTATAAATTCCAGATTTACTTTGACATAGAAAGCCACTCAGCAGGTGTTGAAATGCAATCTGCTGAGTAAAAAAGGTCAAATATTCAGATCAATATTGGCAAACATAGTTTATTTCAGTATTTTGAAATGTTCATGTTCAAGGTATGGTGACTTTGAAAGCACGTTGTCTCCTAAATCTAGCATTACCTAGATTTAGTTGCCACTTGAGGCCCTAGCTTAAGTGTGGAGGAGGAAATTATGTTCTCAAGGGATTCATCCTTGACCTAGGAGACTTCTCCTATTGAATGAAATAACCATATAATTTGGTGGGGGATATTAGGCTGGATTTTCTCTCACCAGGGTCAGAAAAAGTTGGCAGAAGATTAGTTTGGAGCTGGGCACCATGCTGACTGCTTGTTCTCTTTCAGGGTTTTCGGTAGTAGCCTGTGGGTAGCTGTGGGAAGTGGTGCTTATTTATTGATTGACTACAAGCATACTTGTCAAGCACTTATTATGTGCTGGACACTGTTTTGGGTACTGGACAACTAAAGTGAGAGAGATGATAGCCCCTTGCCTTATGTAGTCTCCAGGGCCCTGGCCACACGTTTGCGCTGGCATATCCAACAGGACAGGCAGAGCATTGTTACATGTCTACTGATTATGGAGTGAGTGGATTCTGTGGAAATGGTTTCTATCATTTCAGAAAAAGTTTGTGATTTTAATCTGAGCAAAAAAAGGGCTAAAGAAAGGAATTGAGGTAAGAAACAGCTTAAGAGAAAACAATATAAAACTGGGGAAAAAAGCTTTTTTTGTTTGGTTGTTTTTCTACTGGAGCAGAGGTTGTACTGGTGAGCGTTGGGATAGGGCTCATGGGTGGGGGCATTTCAGCCCCAAATTATAGTGATGGTGTCTGTTTCATCACAGTCTAGGAAATCTGTTTTAATGACAGCATGTACAAACTCTAATGGGAACACGAAATTAAATGTTTAGGTTTGCTTATGGAAATCTTGATAGAGGCAGGAGTAGCATGAGACATGGAAGGATGAGTGGGGTATTTGCCAGACCTGCAAGCACACATGGACGTTATATGTCAGGGAGGAGTGGACTGCTCAGCAGGAGACTCTGCTCAGTTATCACATGGGCATTGGGACTGGAGGAAGAAGAGATACTAATACTCTGAGTATAGAATTGTGCAAATTAGTGGAGAGAAAGGAATGTTATTGGAGGGCAGGAATGTTATTGGAGGGCAGGGTTTTGGTAATGGATTAAGAATAGTATTTTATATATGACAGTGAAGCCCCCGTATTGACTTTGCTTTACCAGGCTGTATGCTAATCAGACACCCGTTTGCAAGTTAACGAACCCTGGTTAAAAGTGTAATCCTTATCCTTGGAGCAGCGAAAATGTTTATTACCCTCAGAGGCTAATTATCCTGGGCCCTTACTTGACTGAGTCAGTCATCCTCAAGTTAATTGCTGAAGATTAAATCAGAGGCAAATTCTCCATTCCAAGACAGAATAGTAGTTTGGCTAAGGCTGTATTTGCTGTCTGTACCACTTGTCAGTATATTGACATATTGGTCATTGATCATTTTCAGTCCCTATCTTACCTAGACTGTAAGCTTTTGATGGATTTGTATATCCCCTGGATTCCACTGCAGACTGGGTATTCAGTAAATGTTCTTAGTGCGAAGAAAAGCAGAATATCCAATCCTAAGTCAGGAGATGAAATGTAGTCTTGGGTATCCTACCCTAGTTGGGCTTCCATTTACTCAGCCAAGTTTCACCTGACCGTCTTCTCCCACGGGGCTTGACCAGACTTTCTCTTTTTTAGTCTGTGATCCTGATGAGACCACACCTCAGGGTGCCTGGGCTGTAGACAGGCGGTGCCTTAATGTGTACAATGCAATCTGCAGATGGGACATCAGCCTTCTTTCTGTGGCATAATTCCTATGGACAGCCTAACATGGGGATTCAATAAAAATGTACATGTACTCTGTGAAGAATCCAACAACAAATGAAGGAAACTTTTGCCTGCCTTTGAAAATGGGTGGACCCTGAAACATTGGTTTGTTTAAAGTGGCATCTCAATCCATATGCAGATGCCTCATTCCTGTCAGCCATTATTGGACTAGAGCACCAAGACTGATAAGACCCATCATTCACAATGAGACTGTATTCTCAGTTTTTAAGCATTTCTAAAGTGCCATTATTGCTGCTGTGTTTCCTGTTTTATGTAGGTGGTAGCCCTCGGAGAGGTACCAGATGGGACTGTGGTTACTGTCATGGCGGGTAACGATGAAAATTATTCTGCTGAGCTCCGAAATGCCTCTGCTGTTATGAAAAACCAAGTAGCAAGGTTCAACGATCTGAGATTTGTGGGCCGGAGTGGACGAGGTAGGTCTCTGACTTTTAATAATGATAATGGAATAAACATGTTAGGATCCTCTGATGGACAAGTAGGCTAGTCTTTATACAGACCAACACCTTTTACTGCATAGAATTACTGAAAATTTTATCTAAAGGCATCCAGATGAAGCTGAGTGTTTTTCTCAGTACTCAGTCCTCTTTCATTTTTTCAAAGTGATAATGAACATTCAGTGCTTTCAGAAGAACTGACTTCTGATTTTGCTGGTTGTGAGTATATAAGGTAGAGGGGGAAATTGAAATCTCAAAACTCAATTATAAGGAGTCAAAAAACTGAGTAAACTGAGTGGCAAAAGGGGAAAGATAACAATGCATTGGCTCATTTTCCTGATAACAACTTTACTCAGCTCAGTTGTTAACAAGGACAGCTAGAACAATGCTTGTCATTGATTACACATTACCCCTGTGTAAATCTGATTTATTTACTCATAATTAGAATCTATTTTAAAGTCAGTCTTTTACAAACAACTCTTCATTTGACTAAGTGAATAATGTATTACTTATGTTAGAATCACTATAGAGAACTGGCTACACAGATGAATGATTGGGACTCTTCATTTCCACAGTACTTAAGGGGTTCTACCATCTGGATCCATAAACAAATATTAGGATTCTTTCAAAGATCACAAAATAGAAAATATTTCCTTTCAGAGTGTCACAGCTGTTTTATAAAGGGGGTTAGTGTTTTAAAAAGCAGCCTCTAAGGATACTAATATTTTGGCTGTTGTTTACTGTTAATAGTCATTCATTATAAGTGTAATGCTCATTTATTTATTTGTTGACCCTGATATTTTAAGTACTCTATGACAAGAAAGAAAATAGACCATTAGGACCAAGGTGAAATAAATTATAGGACCCACAGAATTACTTCAACCCAGGTTTGAATTAGGAAATGAGAAGTATCAATTTTTAAGCCATGTCTAATAATTGCTCTTTAGTTTGGATCAGATGTCAAATTATTGCCATTGTAAAAACTTGATAAGGGAAATTCAAGCAAGGCTGTTTCCGACGAGTAGTTTTAGTTTACTTTCTAGGAACAGGGCCAAGAAGTTGTACTTTTTTACTTAAAAAAAATGATGCATGCTAATGAGATACTGTCACTGAAGGGTTGTTTGAAATAAAGTGAGGCTCAGAACCTCTGGTGGAATCAAAACTAAAGGGGTTATCTCTGCATCAGGTTTTAGTTTACTTTCATTAAAAGAAAAAAAAGACATATCCTAATCTCACTATTGACTGATTAGGTGTGAAGTGTGTATGTTTATATATTCATTCTTTCCCTCTCCTCCTTTCTCCCTCAGTTGCTGGTGCAGGTCCATTGTATAATTAAAGCTTCTCTTTTTTTCTGGTAAGAAGAAATAATCTGAACATGAAGATTTACCTGTATGCTTTGAATGGACTCTGCTTATGTACTATTACTTTGTTTTTAACTGGAGTCATGAATTTCATTTTTAAAGGATTGCAGCTATACTTTCTTTTACCTTACAGGTTCAAGCTAGTGTTTTCATTTATCTTGCATGTGTATTATAGAGATGCTGCATAACTTTTCTCTGATCAATTTGAGTAGAAACTATGGCAAAGTGATAGTGTACTTTGTAAACCCTCAAAATATTTATTTAAGAAACTTCAAAGAGAAACAAAGGGTGTGCACTGTTTTACTATATTGGCTTTCTGAGTTTTGGCTGGTTTCCCAAATAGCAATTTTTATATTTAAAAAAAAAAAAAAAGACAGACTTAACTGCTTGCAGACTTTTCACGCATGGAAGATGAAGAAAGCTTCTTTTGATGAAGTGTAATTATGTCCAAACAGAGCTGACCCCCTCCCCCTATATTTCTTATGATCTTAACTGAAGAAAGTAGGATTTTTCCTTTGAAGCAGCTGGGACTTGGTGGAGGATCTGAAATGCTACAGTCTGCTGCCAGAGGCAGGATGGAGAAATTGGTCCAGACTTGTCTTCGAGACTTAGATTGGGGGTGAGGGGGAGCGGGTGGAGAGAGAAAGAAAAATTGATTTATCACTAATAATAGATTTTAGTATCACTACATTAACATTTTGTGAAAGGAAATGATAGTACCAAACTGAAATGAAAAGGAAAAAGGGACAGAGAACACTGATAAGAGATAACACTGACGAAATAAGGGTCAGTTTTTCAGTGACAGGAAACCTTTTAACCTGCCTGTGTACCTGACCTGCTTTCTAGTTTCCTCTTTGGTTTTCATAACTTCTACATTTCTCTTCAGTGATTAAGTCTGTATCAAACATACCGTGACCATTACATTCCTCCCTCTCCGCCCCCCACCCCCAGCTATTTAAATTTTCTATTTTCAGTAGCATCCAAGAATAAAAAAACACCAAAGTTCCTGGAATGTTGCACTCTTTCTTTTCTCTGGTAGAGCTATAAACTCTCAGAAATTGAAAAACCGTTTCAGATCTATAATGGAGTCACTTCAGGACTCTGGCAGTGGTGTCATCTGATGAGTGTGACTTGAGGAAGTGCTTTGGAGTAAAAGTAGAGCATCAGTGAAATGTGCATTAAGTTATGGGTGGTGTGTGGTTTTAACTTATTTTTTTTCTCCATTATATTTTAAAGAAGTGTTTAAAATGACTTTGGTCCTTGAGTTTTCTTGGTGTGCTTCCCACTTTTGACATCAAACATGCTGCTTTTAATTTATAAGTAGTTTTAAATACCTATAGTGTACAGGGTATGGTACAAATTCCTGCTTATAGTCTTCCCTACTAGACTGTTCCTGACAGACCCTTGGGCTGGGTTGAAATTGTCTTTTAATGACAATTTGTTATTTTAGAAATTCATGATTTGAGGACATGCTCCAGAACTAGTTCTCAGATAAAGCCAAGGGTGATGCAGTCAGTTGTCTGATGACAGCAGGCTTCCTAAAAACCAGCATTTCAAAAAAAAGATTTATTTATTTATGCATATAGACCTGGGGTACAGGCCAGAGATGCCGGGTTTAGAGGATTCACCGGAGACAGAGTGGGCAGCAGAAGAGTCAGATCGACGAAGTAAAGGGCCGAGAGGAGCAGGGGGTGAGGCAGGAGAGGTCTGCTGCTGCCATATGGGTCACCTCTGGGGCTGGGGATTGAACTAGCAGTGAAGTGGCTGCAGCCAGCTTGCAACGCTGTGCCTTAATCCGTTGCAAACACCAGGGAGGGCCCAAACCAGCATTTTTACCATTTATGGAAAATGATGAAAATGAAACCTGGAAAAAGTTTTTCTTGATAGCAGGAAATAATGCATACCCACAAAATCATTTGATTTAGGAAATGTATCATTATTATAAGTTAAAGAGCCAATTACCTCGTTTTATAATAGTTTTTGGAGGCTTCTTGAACTTTATATTCCTGTTCCTTCTGAAGGAACAATGAGAAATAGAAGGGTTTTTTTTGATTTTTTGATTTTTGTTTTGTTTAGTTAAACTACATATTGATTCCTAGGATTTGATTTCAGAAAAACATAGTTAGACTTAAATACTTATTTCCTCAAGCCCATCTCTTTTGAAAAATAAGCCTATTGAAAACTGGCTCTGCTTTGAATATTTAGATTTTTTTTTTTAGACAATAGAGTGAATTTCATTAAGGCTTTGTACCTTCATGAAGTGTTTCTCTACATTTAGGAGAAGTATTGGTGACTTTTTAAATATTCTAAATGAATTCTAACAGTCTCAAATAGAAATATTCTCAGAAGCTGTTTAGATAATTCATGGGCAGTCTATTTGGCAGGTTATTTAAGACATTAATTGAGAGATAGACATCCCTAATTTGGGAGGACTGGTGCTTGGAAGGTGGCTGTCTTTTAAGCACTGCCTGTGCAGCTGCTGTTAGAATGCAATCTTGGCTCTGGGATCATGTATCCAACCCCAAATGGCATCGTTTTAATATAAATTAACTTTCAATTTATAGTTGGTTCACTCCTCAGATCTCTCCATTGTTTGCAGGGCCTGATCTGAATCCAGTGGCTTCCTGTTCAACTTTCTAATCTTCATTTCTGTATATTTTTCAGTTTTCTGTAACTAGATCAGACTGTTGGCTGCCTTATTCTTCTGGTTAGTCATCATCTTTGTAAAAAACAAAACCCAGCAACAACAAAAATATTGCCTGTTCTCTTACCAGACAATTAAATTACTTAACATCCAATACATAGTAGGTGAAATATGGTATACCTATAATTTATAATGTTCTCATCTTATCTACTAAGATACTACCTTAGTAGAATCTACTTACTGTTTTGATCTTACAGAGATGATTGGGGCACATATAGAAATAGTGTACCTATTAGTTTTAATGACCTCTGGAAAAATTAAAATAAGAGTATTTCTAGACCTAAATTTTAAGGTCTAGAAAACCTCTAGATATTTTCCACTTAATTAGTTGTGTGGGTAAATTACTCAGCATCTCTGGGGCTTTAGATACCTCATTTGTGATATGGGGGTGATAAACCCAACTGGGTAGGATTAAATGAGATCGAATGTATGAGTGACAGGCACTTACTAGGTTTCTGATCAATATCCATCTTTCCCGGTTTCCTCCCTCCATGCTCCTGCCTAATTCCTTTTTCTTTCCTCCTTTTTCTTGTTTTTTTTTTTTTTTTTTTTTCCCTCTTGGCCATGGAAAAGTATACCCAAAGAGACTTAAAACTATAGATACTGAATAACAAATGATGTGTGCCTTAAACATATTTTAGAAACTTACATGGTTTGGGTTGAAAAGAAAACCCATTCACTAGACTTGACAGCCAAAGACCTGTTCTACATTAAGTTTTGAATATAACCTGTTCCATATTAAGCTTTGAAAAGATTGCATTAAACTTTGCATTGCTACATATTGTTTAAGATTTGTGTTTTGACTTAATACCTTCTGCCTTCAGTAAAGGGAAAAACAGTTTCTGACCAAAAAACAAAGCAAACTAAAATGAGCTTTTTAAAGGTCCGTTATAGGAGAAGGCTACATGAATCCTCTGGCCTGAGATTGCTGAATGTTTTATTGAGTCACTGTTTCACGCCCACCTTTTCCTGTCTTGTAACAGTTAGCAGTTTTGACTATCTGACATGACTAACCGTTGCAAATCTAACTGATTACAACTGTCAGTGAGTCTGTATAACAGAGTCTGTCTTCTTCTGGAGAAAGCAAACCTCCAAATCTGCTACCAAAATTTTCCCTGCCCTCCCTCCAACCTCCATTCATCACCTTTAGCTTATTTATTTGAAACATCAGATGTGATATTTCTATGAAGGACACCTTCTGCTAAAAGTAAAAATTTATATTTATATTGGGAGATACCAAGCACATTTAGCAAAAGCAAGTCACTGTCAGGGAGTTATTTAAAGCTTTAACAGCGAGGAGGTATGTTAGGGAAGTGGGGGGAGGAGAAAAACTTTGTTCCAGTAATGATGAAATCATCATACCACAGGCACATTAAGGCCAGGACAGGAGACACTGGCTCCTGTTAAAATGATTCCCATAAGAACCATCCTCTTTCATCTTCTTATTGTAGTGCAGTTAAGCAAATGAAATGCTAAAGCCATGTGAAGTAAATAACATAATCAACAGTGATTTACTATTGTTCTCTCATGGGGTCGTGACCTTATCCTAAATAAAGACTTCTAAAATTGTCTGTGCTGGATGTGTTCCTGATGTTGGAGAAAACTGAAAGGAAGAGAACCCTCTTCAAGTGGATTGGGGTTTTCATTTTCAGTACGAAGGCTACTGATCAGCCTTTTTTTGGTGGGGGGAGGGAGGTTGAAACCTGCTTGTATAAGTACTGCAAGGAAGATGATAATCTGATGTTCAGTGAATTAAGAAACTCCCAAGTGACCTCCAGAGGGGTTTTGAATTAGACTCTTGTCTCTGTTTTATTATTTTTTTGTTAAAGTTGCTTAATGCAATTTGGACATCTAGACTGCTCTATTAAACATCAATACTATCTTTTAATGTTCACTATGGATTTTTCCCCTTTTACATCTGCAGGCAAGAGTTTCACCTTGACCATAACTGTCTTCACAAATCCTCCCCAAGTAGCCACCTATCACAGAGCTATTAAAGTTACAGTGGATGGACCCCGGGAACCCAGAAGTAAGTACTTGCCTTTCTATTAGAAATGGTAATAGAGTTTGTGGAGACCCTGCAAGGAGTTTATCCCAGCTGCATATATTTGTAATGAAGAACAATTAATAGAAAGGATTTCACAGTTAGTAGAAAATAAAATTACAGTTTCAACCTTTGCCACAAATTGCTAAGGCCTCCATCTCTTTGGGAAATGAGTGAACAATTATTTAGTCACAGTAACTATTTGCTAAGAAATTCTGCGCATCCACTGTACACAATAGACAGGGCAGGGTAGGACCCATGAGAGCTAAAGAAGAAAACAATAAGCTGAGAAATCTTGAGCTTAGTCAAAAAGCATTTGCGTTTGTTTCCCATGGTCTAAGAATGTGTTTTAACTTTTTAACTCGCCCACTCAATTCCCTTTATAAAGAGCACACTGCTTAATTACAAAGAATTTATTTGCAAATGATAACTTGCTTGATTGTTACAACACTGTTGTTTGGTCATGTTCGAGTTAATTGTTATAGATAGAGTCAAACCAGGTTTAAGTCCACTTTGGTTTATTTTTCTGTCTGGACATCCAGAAGGTTTAACCAGCATCAGTGTAAGGTAGTGCACATGATCCATTTGGGCTGCATTTTCCTCCTATATCTCAACTGAAACAGGTTTACTCTCTTCCAGTCCCTCCTCCAAACTGATTTGAACAAACTTGGCATAGCAGTATTTAAATATAGAGAGTAAAGATTATTTGATATATACAACATTAAGAATTCTGTGCCAATGGAAACATCTAATAGAACTCTGCCTTTGATGAGTGAATTACATTGGCGTCTTAGCCATTGTGTTGAGAGAGTTTAATTTGGTTTGTGGTGGAGGTACAGCTGGCAGGAATATTTGTTATATAACAATGCACCTGCCTAGACAGTGAGAGTAGCATATCTTTTCTCCCCTAAAGGAGAGGTAAGGTTCTGCCTCACCCGCCTTGCTTGTTTTCTAGCAGTGGGACAGTAAGATGCCTTCCGTTCCTCTTGCCACTGTCTCTCTGTAAAGGGGCTGAATGCTTGCCTGAATTAGGAACGTTTCCTGCAAACCAGTCTTTGAGGTTTTTCTGTTTTCCATCTCTTGTGTATGTGGCTTTCTTCTTGGTTCACAAGGTTGGGTCATTGCCTGCTTTGTTTGAGCACGTCCTACTAAGTGGTTGCCATTGACGTGTCTCTGCCTCAGGTCTCCTGCCATCAAGGTGAATGGCAATGCAGAGCAGAGGAATAGAACAGAGTAGAGGTGTCTTGGCTGGCAGGACTTTGCCTGACTTTCCTGGGCTGCCATAAAGTGGGGATGATATCCTGTGATGGAAGACATCTTCTAACATTTTTTTCTCATTGGCCCTTGCATTCCTAAAAAGGCAAGATATCCATTTTTGTAATGCATAAGGCAACATAGTAATTATTTAACATTTAGCACTGCTGTTTTATCTTTTAGACATGTTTCCTGATGATCTCAGCTCCTTTTTCCAGTTCTGAGAAAAACCATTATTGTGTGTGTGCCTGTGTGTCTGTGTTCATACACTTAAGAACTGACACTCAAAAATTGATGGTTGAGAGAGGAAATGGGAGGATGGGGAACCTATTCCAAATGACGTCATAAAAGATGAGGAAGTCAGTAGCTTTGGAAGTCACTTTCTATCATGTGCGAATAGCTTGACCTCATTCCAGAGAAGTTTTTGGTAGGATTAATAAATTGATAGACTTACTGTCTTGAAAAGGCAGAGATGTGCTCTAGAGGAAAGGGGGTTAGAGAGAGAGGAAAGATGTGTGACCCTGAGTTGAGGTCTTTGGTGGTATAAAGGGTGGGAGGGGAAGCAGATGCAGATCTCGAGTGCGATCACTGCCCTAGATCAACCTGAATGACATTTCCCATGAGCTGAAAATATCTGTGAGAATGTGATGTCATTTCTCTGACATCATAAGGTGATTTCTCAAACTCAGTAACTGCTTAAAAGAATAGGTCTGGTATCAGTGACATCTTTATAATCCCACAATTCTGCTGGATTACTTCCTTCTAGCCTGCTCTCGACCATCCCTGACCTGGAACACCTGGAATGTTTGTAATTCTGTTCAGTATTATTCTTTAATTGTGAGAATGTCAGGTATGGAAAATGCCCAGAAGTTTCAATTTTCTTCAACTCTGAGTATAACAGGATTTTGTTTGATTGGTTGCATGTAGCACAGTGTTAAATGGGAGCCTCTGGAACATGGGCTGACAAACTCTATAAAATTCCAGATAGTAAATAATTTCAGCTCTGTGGGCTATAATTTCTGTGGCAAATCTTCAACTCTGCCTTTGTTGCTGGAAAGCAGTCTTAGCCAATACATAAATGAATGGTTGTTTCAACAAAACTTTATTTACAAAAACAGGTGGTTAGCAGGATTAGGGCCCAACTTAAATTGCTGACCCTTGTTCTAGATTTTGAGGTGTTTTATTGTATCAGCTGTTAATAGATAAGGGCTTTGAAAAGAGACTTTCCTGAAGAGAGTATAAAAAAAAGACAATGTAATTATTTTAGCTTTCTTTCCCACACAATTATAATTCCATAAATAGTGGTTATTTGTCATTTAAGCAGTGGATATCTGTTTATTACCATTCTGGTTGGAAGGAGTTGAAGATTTTATACTAATGATTCGTGTTAATGCAATCTTACTCCTTCCTCTAAAGATCTGAATATAAATTGAAAAGGTTACTTTTGGGAGATCAGCGATTTGAAAAAAGACAATTTCTGGGTTAACTGGGTCTTTAGTCAACATAGGATAGTATTTAAAGATAAGGGCTTTTGGTGTCAGACTGGATTTAAATTCCAGTTCCACCATTTACTAGCTGTGTGGTGGTAGACCAGTTACCTAACTTCTCTATGCCTCAGTTTCCTCATCTTGTTCAAGTGAGAATAATAGAACAATATCTTCCTCATCAGTTGCCGCAAGGATATTAAATGATGTAATGTATGTAAAATCATAGCAAGGTGACCATCATGCAGTAAGCAGTTATTAACTGTTAACTATTACTACATCAATTTCTTTCAGTGTCAGAAGCTTACTGTAGAGTTTCGCTTAGCATATGCTTCCCGAAAATAGATACCATCTAGATTCTGTTCTCTAGTGTATTATTTTTCCCCCAGATGGCTTTACTAATTTCTGCTCATTAGTAAATGACACTAATAATGGTTATAAATTGTGCCTCAAGCAGGTATTCATGCAGCCCGGGGACGGCTGTGCATAAGTGATGATAAAAATAATTTGTTTGCAGCAAGGAAAAGTCTGAGAGGATGCTGTGGCACTCATGTCCTTGACTGGGGCCCTGCTTATCAGCACATCTGCCAAGACTTGCTTTTCACTCAAAAATCAGAAAGGTTTCATCCTTCTATGTTTTCTCTCTCTGGCAGCTGAACCGGTGCTGTCACATCACAAACAACTTCTTTTCTTAATATACACATCTGGCGTTGGCAGTTGGACTAACTTCATAAGAGCACATGATCATCACTCATTACAAGATTAAAAAGTACCCCATGGCATCATTGATGTTTTTTAACTTTGATCTTTTGCAGTTGTGATTCATCTCAGTTATAAAACTTCCCTTTAAAGGAACATAGCCGATGACTTATTAGAACCTTCATCTTAAGTAGCGTAAACATGAAAACGGTGCACATCTTTACAAAATGCCATTTATTTTCTTTGCCAGCTTATCATTTTAAGACATGACATCATACTTAAGATCCCAAATTTGTAAGTCTTGTGTTTAGGCAAGGCGTTTTGACCTTCTGTTGGCAAGTCAGCTCTGAAGAACAACCGCCTTATGTTTGCCAGCAGCAGAAGCCAGTGTAGCAGCAACAGTAATGCATGTGGATACCCAACTATTTTTTTTCAAAGATTTATTTATTTATTCATATGGAACTGGGGTACAGGCCAGAGATGTGGATTGTGAAAGGATTCACCAGAGACAGAGAGGGGAGCAGAACAGGCAGATGGACAAAGTACACTGCTGAGGGGAGCAGCGGGCGGGTCAGGAGAGGTCTGCCGCGCCATGTGGATCACCTCCGGAACAGGCGGGAATCGAACTCATGCGGAAGTGGCTTTAGCTTCTTAGTGCTGTGTTTTAACCGCTGCTCCACCAGGGAGGACCCGATACCCAACTATTTTAAACATCAGTTTCTATTAGGATCCTTCGTTTCATTTATGCACTTGGTCCCAATCCCTGTCTGATTTAAAGAACCTTTCCAGGAAGGTGAAAACTTGTTAGCAATATCATGTTCTGTAGTAGTGGTTTGGCAGAGAAGACAAGTGGAAAAGGTACTATTTGCTGTGCAGTGGGTAGAAAAGGTGCATCATCTTATAGATTCAGAATCCCTTTCATTCTCTTGTAGCTTTTTCAGCTAGCTATTGCTACATAACTAGCCATCTCCCCGAAAATGGCTTCAACCAACTACCACGTTTATTATTTCTGTGGACTGGTTGGTCCTCATCTGGATGGGCATTGTGCAGCTCACTTAGGGTTTTCTGTATCTGATGTGTTGGTAAGATGCTGGAAGACTGGCTTTGGATGGGATGGTGGGATAGCTGGATGGTCCTCTCTCTCTCTGTAGCTCTAGAGTCTCTCCACTGGGCCCTCCATGTATTCTCTTCGTGATACCTTTTCAGCACAGCTTGAAAGGAACATACTGGAAACTTTCAGGCCTTCTTAGGACTGAACACTCAGAACTGGCAGCTGGACAGGGCTTCCTTGGTCCACCAGTGTCATTACCTTCCCTGGGTGAATCATTGGTGAATCAGGAGAAGTAATTGTTTGAGGACTCTTGACTTTTTATCTGGAGGACATTTAAAGTTCTACAAGGCTACTCTAAATTGCAATTGTAGTGACTTTCTTTTGAATTGAGCAAATATCAGATGCTTTTACCTTGTATTGACAGGTCAGTGTCAAACTGTGCCAGGCTGGTACTTGTATGAGAAAAGAACATTAGGTATTTGAAGAAAAAGATGTTATGAACCTAACTTGACAAGTGTATAGCAGAAATAGCTTATGAATTCTCACGTGGACAGGTCTGGAGGTTTCCTACATTCTGTCATCCAGTTTTGAAAATTCTCAATTGCGAACACATCTGATGCCTGATATACCTGAGGGGGTCTCTAAGAGTTTTGGTGTGCTGTGCTCCATAGTCACTTTCAAGGAAAGACCAAAGCCATCACCACTGTATTTCCTGCTGGACTCTCCACTGCTTTGCAGCCCGCTGGCTGATTTGGTGGCTGCAGGGAGAAGCTCTGCAGTAATCTAAGAGAAGCTCTAACTCAGTAATCTAGCTCCTTCCTGCAGGCTTAGAGGAAACAGCTGTTGCTCCCCTCTGCTGGCTCCACTTGTGACCTTAATAATGGGTGGGCACTCAGGTGAGTGAGAGGTTATCTGGAAGTGCGGGCACTGTATTTCTAGGACCACCTGGGTACCCTGCTTCAGTCAGCTTGGTAAGTTGAGGTCCTGTAGCTAGACTATCTTTTCCTGTTTGCTCATTCTTACCTGCGCTTGATATACTGACTAATGTATAATTTTTCAGAGAACATTTTATTGTTTTATGTTTTTCAAATAGTTCCAATTGTCAAAATTTTATCTTACCAACTTTAGGTGACCTTCTTAACCCAAACGGGGTGATCCAGGCTTGGTATCACCTCATTTTCCTCCTGTGTCCCTTCACCTAGCTATGAGGCTGTTTTCCAGCCAGTTAAAAGTGTAGAGAGAATGAAGGGCTTGGCATTTTCTTCCTCATTCCAGATGATGTCAGAGGCAGCTCTTACTTATCCTCCACTATTTTTCATCCTTTTTGAGTGAGGAAATAGACCTTTAATTATTTATCATTGGTGGAGGCCTGTTTAGAGTCTGGTTGCATGTGAAAAGGAGCGGGACATGGAGAACGTGTTTGTGAAGGGATAGCAGAATGATTTTTTATGTTATTTGATATTCCTGGACACAGTTTCTGCAGTCACATAGTTGCTGTCTGTGAATTCAATTTGAGAAAATCTTGATAGGCATTGTACCCCTGATGCTACAACCCTGAATCTTAGTAATAGAAAAAGTAATAGAAAAGTCCTTAATTTCTGACCTCAGACGTCTCCAGTCACTGACTTGCCTACAGCATAGACACTGGGTAAATACTTTTTTTTTTTTTTTAAAGATAATTATTAGGACTGTACTTTTCTTTTTTTAAAGATTGATTTACTTATGCATACAGACTGGGGTACAGGCCAGTGGTACAGGGGTGGTGAGAGAATTCACCAGAGAGAGCGTGGGGAGCAGAACAGGCAGATCAACGAAGCAAACTGCTGAGGGGAGTAGCGGATGAGACAGAAGTCTGTTGCTCCATGTGGGTCACCTCTGGGGCTGGGGATTGAACTCACACTGAAGCTGTTATGGCCAACGTGCAGTGCTGTGTCCTAAATCACTGCGCCACCAGGGAGGCCCCATAAATGCCTTTTAATGATATTTACAAATCAGCAAATACAAGCACCAGTTTGCTTGTCATAACTATTAATCATTTGGTCACTAATGTATAAAATATTGTTGAAAATCTTGGACTAAAGAGACTCATAACAGTGAACAAAACTGTTCTTCCTCCCCTCTCCCCTCCCCCCACCCACTCTTTAAGGAGAATGGAGAAGGGGGAGTCAGAAGTACTGGTGGAGGTTATGTCTGGTGGTTGGTGGAATGTGCTCTTGAGAGAAGCAGTTTTAAATCTCTTTCAGTATTTTTTTTTTGTTGACTGACTGTCAGGAGCTGGGAAGATGGCCAAGAAGGAAATGACACATCGAGAGGCATTTTGTGTTGTGCAACATTCTGTGGAACTGATGCAAGGCTATATGGCCTGTTTACACATTCCTGCGTTAGCAGACTGCATGGCAGTAATTTAATTCAGCAGCACATGGCATGCTGAAGCAAGGAGCTATGGCCTTAACATCCTTTCATGGCAAATTATCACAGCCGTTAAAACATGCTCATGTCCCTCCTCTGCACTCTTCCCTGGTTTCCCAGTTCTGAATGTGCTTTCTCATTGTATGAGGCTTGTGTTAACAAGGAGCTGTAGCTTTCACAATTAGAAGGCATTTTCCACATGCATTTATTCCAGTTGATATCCTTGCTTCTGACTAAATATAGCATGGCAGGTTTTCAAGAGATATGTGTTTGAAAAAACACATCCACCCCATCCAAATGTGTCAGTAGTTTGTATCTTGATGTGAGCCAGAAATCATTCATTCTTGAAATTGTCTTAGGGACTCGCGAGAGAGATTTGATGTATTTATTTATAAAAAGCAATTTTTCTTTTTCAGAGAGATGATCCCTGGTAGATCATTGAATGACTTTACTTCTGTGTTGTTTGCACTATGGCATTATCTTTAAGGGAGATCGGACTGGAGGACAATAGGGTATATTACAAAACAACAGAGAAATAGGATTTGGTATGTTGTTCATCATATTCATACATGGCCCCACCTAGACTATTTATAGGGGACTTTTATGATGTCAACTAACACACACCTTTGATCTTCACATAAAATCTCAAAAGTATTTAGGTTGAAGTATGGAAAATGCTCAATTTTTTAAGTAACTTGTTGAGAGTCAAACAATTTAGATCTAGCAGAGTGCATGATTCAAGATCAGATGAAGCCATTCAAGTAGACTATGTTTAGGAAAAGAGGGACTCCCTGTTCTTCTCAAATTTTCTCTGTTCCTGTGGACTAGTGACTAAAATATATTTGGCATTGACTAAACCCTTCATTAAAATTTAAGAGTAAGACTTAAAGGCAAACACCCCTGGAAAAGATAATTGAGACATAAATTCATATTGAGATGAAAATAAATCCTTTGGACAGCTTTCTTGGGAGCAGGTTTGGGGAAGTAAAGGGAGAGGTGACCAGTGCAGTCCCGGGCTTGGGAAGTAAAGTGAGTCAGGTTTGTAGACAGAGCCTTTGCTGGACCAGAAGCTGTGTGTCAACTTCAAGCGCTGTAGTTTGCTGCAGGTCAGTCTTAGAAGTGCGGCTCCCAGGGCTTTTCAGGTCTGGTGTACCATTCATAGTGCATGATAATTTTAGGTGTGTGTTTTGCTTTTTATATTTCCACATCTACACACCCCCGTTTTGCAGATACTTTCGTTTTATGGCATATTTCTTATCCAATTTTGCTCTAGGTAGGTGCTAACTTTCCTCCTGTGGTGGGTTGAAAATTTTCATTTGACATCTTTATTTTTTTTTTTTTTCATGTGAAAATTGTTTTGAGTGCACTAACTGTGGTTTACATTGTCGTTTATATCTTTCTTTCAGGAGCTATCGTTGCCATTTACAGGTGGATATTTGTCTTAAAAAAATGAATCCTGAGCTAGGCCCATGTGTTGTATGAGCATTTTACACTTTCCACTGTAGTCACCCACTTGCTGCTGACGTTGCCATCTGATTTTTTTTTTTTAAAGATTTATTTATTTGTGCATACAGAACTGGGGTACAGGCCAGAAGCTCAGGGGCCGCAAGAGGCTTCACCAGAGACAGAGTGGGGAGCAGAACAGGCAGATTGACGAAGTACACTGCTGAGGGGAGCAGCGGGCGGGTCAGGAGAGGTCTGCCACGCCATGTGGTCACCTCCGGGGCTGGCGGGAATCGAACTATGCAGAAGTGGCTTTAGCTTCTTAGTGCTGTGCTTTAACCCGCTGCGCCACCAGGGAGGGCCGCCATCTTATATTTTTATCCTTGTTTCAGACTTCCTGGATTAGTCATTATTAATGTTTAAGTCGTTTACTTTATGTTCATTTACATCTTTATCACTTATTTGCTCACTGTTCATTCTTGTACCTCGGTTCTTCCTTCTGGATTCAGTTTCCTTTTTCTTGATGTAGATCCTTTGGTAGTTCCTTCTGTGAGAGCTTGTTAGTGGTGGATTCAGAGAATTTCTTCCAGAAAATATCAGTGCTTGTGCACACTGATGCCAACATGACATGAGAGGCACCCTGCAGGCAGTATCTGTTCTGAGTGCCCTAGAGCTCACTGGTAGCCTTTTCGTGCTAAGATTTTCAAGTCATATTACCAAGTTGGCTGTAGTAATATTTAAGGAAATGCAACTGCAGGGTAGACACATTTTCTTTAAAGATTTATTTAGTTATGCATACAGTACTAGAATACAGGCCAGAAGTTCAGGAGCAGTGAGAGGCTTCACCAGAGACAGAGCGGGGAGCAGAACAGGCAGATCTACAAAGTACACTGCTGAGGGGAGCAGCGGGCAGGTCAGGAGAGGTCTGCTGCACCGTGTGGATCACCTCCCTGGCTGGGGATCGAACTCGCACCAAAGCATCCGTGGCCAGCTTCGCAATGCTGCACTTGTAACTTGTTGTGCTACCAGGGAGGGCTAGGTAGACATGTTTTGATGGAAGATAGAGAAAGGAAAATGGTTTTAAGTACCTGTCATCATGAGTCTAGGGCCATGGAGAAGGTAGTGGAGGGAATTCTCTCGCAGAGGGGGCAGAGACCAAGAAAATCTCATTTAGGGAAAGGAAATTAAACCCCCACTTCTGCCTTTGGTGGACGTTCAGTTGTTTTGGAACTTTCTTTGAAACTCAGACATATGTGAAGCACCTCAATCAACTTGATTCTCATGAGGTCATCTGGCCACTGCTCATTGAACAACCAGAGCAGTATTTCTTAGATCTACTCTTACATTAGTGGAGCTACAGGACTCAGAACCAAAAGATGCTTCTTTTATCTATAATTGAATGGTCGAATGAAACAGAGGGGGAGGAAAATGTGTGGCCTCCAGGAGTTTGCTTTAGAAGAGTCAGAAGACCAAGACCTATATAAAAATTGTCTCTAAGTGAAATGTTCAGAGGGGTCCTGGTGTTGCTTCTACTTGCCCCTTGTTGGTGCTGTGTGGGAAATGGACAGTGGGGAAGAGTGAGCTGACACTAGAGCAGTGATCTGCCTTTCCGTCACCCCTTGGGCTTATTTATGCAGCTCTGTGACATGCATTTTCTCTTCCTTATCTTCTTGGCATTAATATGCCTGCACTACAAGTTGGGTAAAAACACTGGCATGGAAGATTTAGCCTGGGCTGCATACTTCTTTAGGATTGGCTCTGGACAGGATTAGTAGAAAAATACAGTGCCTCTAGGTAGACAGGCTATTAAACAGTACGTGAGAAATATAGGTGTGTGAAAAAGGTTAATTATCAGGTCTGCATCTCTGATTCTAGAATGCTGGTTTTTCTTTCACCTCCTTTTTACTCTGTTCTACAAAACCAAGTTATCAAGTTATGTTTTTTTTTTTTTTTGGTACCAAGAGGGCTATTTTAGAGTTTCATAACAAAGAATTCATGTTTTGGTAGTTTGTATTTAAGGTGTATGATCGGTTATGCTTAAGTCCTAGAGGACTTGGAAATTCCTCTTTGGAACCTCAGTGTCATCTTAGTGACCCTGAACGAGTCCCAGACTTCCCTCTGGTTCAATATCTTCATCCTTTAAATGGAAGTAGACTGGAAGACAACTTCAGAGTAACTGGGAGTAACTCCTCAGGAATGATCATAAAGTACTTGGCACACTTGAAGGGCAACTTAAATACCAAATAGTAATTATGTAGCGCCTTTCTGCCAAGGAGTTCCAAACACTTAGACATTACCTCACTGATCCTCTTTACATCCCTTTGAGGGATGCATTATTCATTTTACGGGTAGGTAAACTGAGGCATGGCCATTTGAAAACTGATTTGCTCTATGTCACTCTGCAAGTCAGCAGATGATTTATGGAGGTGGGCAAGGAGCCCAGGTCTCTTCCTGTTTGGTTATACACTACTGAAAGTCCCTCATGCTTTGTCATGAAAACTGTAGAAGCTCTGGTGTCGGGCCCAGGGTATTCCTGGTGGGTGTTGGGAAGTAGTGTTGTCTGGGAAACAGCCCTGCTGATGTGGTTGCTTTGCTTTTTCAATTAATAAGCCCTGGCATGTAAGACTGGACACACAGAAGGCAGATATAATTTGTTGAATGAGTATTGAACTCATTAGGATATAAGTTTAACAGAGGTGAAAACACTGAACTTTTGTGAGGTGAAAATAACAAGTTGTGTAAATTTACCCTTACTAGACTGTCACCTCAGATACCATTGAAGCAAAGTTAGCATTTGGTCAGGAAGTTAGTTACGGAAAAATCACACCATTTGAAAATGTAGAGAAGTAATTGGTAGAAAATTCAAAATTAATCAGAGGAAGAATAGACAAAGTGCTTGTCATCGCAGCTCCCTAAATTACCACCAGTATTTCACTATGGACTATGTCACCTCCTAAATACTGCGAGGGCTTTTGTGAAGATAATAACAGTGAAGGAAGAGCATCTGGAAGGGGATGGGAAACTGCAGATGACATGATGACGCGGAAGCTGAGGCAGGAGAGAGAACTGGGGACAAGACTATTTGTTCTGAGAGCAGGAACAAGCTGCAGGGGTGCTCCAGGTACTGTCCTGCGAGCAGCTGTCTCTGGAGGGCAGGGCTGGCCTTGCCTGAATGAGCAACGCCAGGTGGGTCTGAGAAGACCTCTCCTCCCTACTTTCTGTCCCACTACTAAAATACCACCTTGGTTTTAAATACCTGACAGTCTTCAGTCTTTTTTTTAAGAGATAATTAGGTACTTTAACATATAAACGTTCCTGGCTGTGGGACATATTTTATTCAAAAGTTGTTTTTGAATGTGAACTCTTAGCCAGATGCCATGTATGCAAAGCCCTTCTTGAGGAGCCTGAAGTCTGTGGGGAAGAGAGCAAGAAAAAAGTAAATAAACATGTATTTATAATTGCCCTTAGTTGCACATTGGGTTAGGTGTAAAGAGGACTAATGTAGTAATAGAGAAAAACGGGTGATGGGACAGAAAAATGGGTGCTGTTCTAGAGCAGCAAGGAAGCCCTCTGTGTGCTGAATGATGGAGCAGAGATTTGAAAAGTGAGGAAGAGCCAGCTCTGGGGTGACATATTACAAAGCCCTGGACATGAGCAGTATGAGAATCTAATATCTAATTGCCATAGAGGAGAGGCATTGGAGTGAGAGGGCTAGGCATAGTTGCAAGGAGAATTGGCTAGAAGCACACACCTCCAAGTTGTCTGTTTCATAACTATCCAGTGCCCATATATAATTTGAGGCACACAGAAGGGTTCTTGCTGTCCATCCTTATAACCTCTCTCGTGATTCTCACCACAGTTCTGAGATTCTTTGAGTTGAAGCTTTAAGGACAGAGGGCCTCATAGGATACCACATTTTAAGATGCTTTGGTTAACAACTTGGTTTAAGTGAGTGGAATCAGATGAGGTGGATGTGCATTTTTTTTTTTTTTTTGAGAGGATTATTTAAGGGGAAGCGGTCTGAAGAGTTTGGGTGAGGAAGACAGTGGGAGGAGGGAAGTGGGGTGTCTCTTTTGTGGCCTGCACTTTCTGAGAATATGGGGTCCCAAAGAACTTGCTTTTCTTAGAGAAAGCCATATGAGCTGATTTGTACCAACAAAAAACCCCGACAATGTAGTAGGATACCTATTCCAGTAGATTAATTTAGGATTGTACTTTTAGATTGAAAGTCTGAGGCTTTTCTGAAGGGCAGTGAGAAGCAGTTCTAAAGGTGAGCTGGGTTTCAAAACATAAGAGAACATGGAAAACTTAAGAATGTTTAGTAAAGAGGATCGATGATGATTAAAGGATTGTAAAATTGAACCTATAAGGATAAGTTGAAAGACGTGGGATTATTTAGCTTCAAGAAGAGGAGACTGAAAAATGACTTAATAACAGACTGCAAAATTATGAGGAGTCATTAAGCTGGGTATGGTGACCAGCTGTTTTGTTTCTGGAACAGTCAGAGAAGAGGTTTTAACTGAAGCATGATAGATTTGGGTTAGATTTAAAGAAGAACTTCTTGACTCTAAGAATTATTAAATAGAATAGGTTCCTGAAGGCTGAGGGCTTTTCATTCAAATCCTTTTATCCTAGTGATCCCCTGTATATTTGGGAAGTATAACAAAGTGCCACCTTTTTGCCCTTAGCAATCAAAGGCCTGATTTCTGTTTCCCATTATAATTCTGAAGCTCAGAGTCACAGAGGTTTGTAGACACAAATGATGAGAGTAATTTGTCTTGTTTCAATGGCCATTCTAATCTTTAAGTGAGAGGAGTATGAGCAAAAAGAGGAACATATCTGCCATAGATAGATTGTTATTGATAATAGAATAGATGCATTTTGAAGAATTTGGGGCTGAGGGTGAGACCATTTTAATGTCGGTAAAACTCAGGTTTGTTTGACTTGTAGATGCTGGATCCCAAAGATGGAACTTGTGAGGCTGAGTTCTTTTTTTCTGTTCCCTCACTATTGGGAGAAATTAAACATATTTCCAGGTGATACAAAAGTTCATATAACTTGGAGTTTGGGAGCTGCAATGTGAAAATCACCCTCAAGGAATTCATCCTCACAGAAAAGGAAGGAGAGAGGAAATAGGCAGGATTTATTTCTGAGAGCAAACCTTCCTGCTTTTAAAAGCTGGCAGAGCAGCGAAGAAGTTGAGCAAAGTAAACCTGAGAAAGGCTTGACTGAATACGCTTGTTCCTTTCCTACTTTGGGCCATAGCCACAGAGAAGCAAGGCATCCTGCTTCTCGGGGTAACCTTTCTCAGCGAAGCTGAGCGTCAATTTTCCTTTAAAGTTTTATTCTTTAATCCACTCTTTTGATTATTAAATACTCATCTGAGCAAATTTTGTAATAATAAATTAGCACACCTGCAGATGGTTTGCTTTGAGCTCTCATGATAGCTCACTGATGAAACTATGGAAAACAGCACACACATATGTAATGTTCTCAGATGAGTGCTTTTTTTTTTTTTTTTGAACTAAGTGGATATAATTTTCTCTAAAGGAAAAAATAATCAAAGAGAGTAAAGAAACAGACTTTAAAACAGGTGACATGACTGGGAAAAAAGAAGACCGAGTGGGTGTGGCACTAAGCTGGGGAAAGGAAAAATACTCCAAAACATATTTTCCTTTCTTCCCAAAATAACTTGGTTTTTTTTGGTTCATTAAGCACATTTCGACCCTTGAGCCACTACTCCTTACCTTTCCAAAGCGTCATCACCCTTGGAGAGCCAGTGGCAGCTCATGGTTGGGTCGGAATCAAAACCCACTTCCTTTTGTTGGCCTCTTTTCTTCCTGGTCTGTGATATTTTCTTGGTGGCTTAGGCACTTTAGACTTCATGTTGTTCTTTTCTATGTTTGGGTCTCTCCACCCTGTGCCCTCAGGTCATTTACTTTCAACCCCCTTCTATGGGTTCTTGACAACTACAGCTGTCTTTCTCAAAGGAAAAGGAGATTGGTGGCTTCTCCTTTGTGCTCTTGAGGCCAAGAGATCGATAGTGGGAGGGAAAATCAACTGAAAAGAGGTGTTGTTTACTCCTATTTTAAAAGGAACTTCTTCCTGAATACTTTATTATAGGAAAAGTCTCTTCATTGTACACATGTGGAAGGGTGTTTGTTCTTTATTTTCTATAATTACTTTGGAAAGACTGTGACAGCGGCTTTGAGGAATGGGCTGTGAAACTGATCATATATTGGTTTAACTGAGGCAAATGAGTCCCGTGGTACATCAGCCACAAAATTTTAGTTGTCTGTTCTTCCCTGATCTCCTTTTTTTCTTTTTAAAAAAGATTTATGTATTTATGCATACAGAGCTGGGGTACAGGCAGAGGTGCAGGGGCAGTGAGAGGCTTCACCAGAGACAGAGTGGGGAGCAGAACAGGCCAACTGACGAAGTACACTGCTGAGGGGAGCAGTGGGCGGGTCAGGAGAGGTCTGCTGTGCCCTGTGGGTCACCTCCGGGGTGGGGATCGAACTCATGCTGAAGTGGCTTTAGCTTCTCAGTGCTGTGTTTTAACCTGCTGCACCACCAGGAAGGGCCCCCTGAGCTCCTTTCTTTCTTCAAGATTTTACTTTTGAGTTAGGGCCCAACCTTCTATTCCTTTAGGAGAAGCTCAGTGAGGGAGAGAGAGAGAGAGAGCACTTTGCAATGGCCAGGGCCTTATGGCCAGGGTTAACACATGACTACAATACTGTCTAAGGTGTAATCGAGAAAGACCAAGGTTTTTATCCTGAGATTCAAAGCAAGCAAAGTGAATGATTTGGATTAAGTATCAGACGGTCCTCTACTTTGACCACTTCTCAGGGGTTTCCCCAATGGACTCTTGTTGGGTATTTTTAGAACTGTACATTGGCAGCTTGGATCAGAAATAATGAGGAAATTTGCTTCAGCAAACGATTCAGAAATTTTTGGATCCTCTAGTCAAGAAGGCATAAATGGTTCATACCATTTTATTATTGGTTCATACGTCCATTCTATTATTGAGCGAGCCAATTTGTGGCCCTTTTAATATAGTACGTATAGGTTCTCTGTATGCTGAGATCTGATGCAGTGGTTCTTTAGTAGAGCTAAGTAACCTGAATAATACAAACAGGAGAGCTACCGCATCCCTTTGCTTTCCTCTAGGCTGTCTAGTAGCGTGCTGAGGATGTGGTTTGGTTAATTTGTCACACATTTTAGCCCTGCGGTGACATCTGCATAAAGTTTGTTAGTGGAAGGGGACTTTATGAGATATAACAGCACCAAGCATCCATTTTTACAGAGGTTCGACCTTCCATCATCAGTGACAGTTTGGGAGAAGCCTTTAAGTGGTGTGGAGCAATCACTTCTTCATTCCCTTTTTGTTAGAAGAACTGAAATATAAATAAAAGTATCCAACTGAATTGGAAAAAAAATCTGACACTGAAGGATGACATGTAACATTTTGCAGCATGAGATTTGTGGCACAAACTGACCAGAGGAAGGAAATCTGATGATCTAGATAGATGCCTCTGGTTAGTACCACTTTTGCTGTATGCATCCATGCTAGAAACTTAGCAGGATGAGTCAATATAGCTGTAAAAAATACTTTTATGGGGAAGGAGGAGATCGTCGTGTTGAAGGAATAGGTGGCATTTCTGGCTAATTTAAAATGTCTTCTTTCATTCTTTTCAAAATTGGAATAAAATGTACCAAAAAGTCTGTTGGAAGAAAGTTTTTTCCCCCTTTCTACTGCAAAGAGCACTTGAAGCTGAATCATAGCTGAGTTCTGTTCCTAGTTCTAGTCCCAGTGCTCTATTCCCAGGGCCAGTTCTCAGAATGGATTTTGATAGTTTTCACATTAGGAAAATGAAATTGCAATTCTTTCTTCCACATTTAGCTCAGCTATTGGCAGACTCACAGTTTGTAATTATTCAGAATAACTGCTCTAAAAATGTTATTATTTGCACAATAGTATCTAAAATCCCGAGATCTCTGTACTATAGCAGTGAAGTGAATGTCAATTTTTAGACCCTGTTGTTCTCAGTGATTTTGGTAATTAAAAGACGTTAAACTTAGGGAGAAAAATCTGCTTTCAATACATGTATTGATTCTTTACTTCTCCACTCATTGGGTAGACATTGACATCAAGTCTGCTTGGTGTTGGACTCTGAATGCTAGATCAAAAATTTTAACTTTGAGAGAGCTACCAGCAATATTGGGAATCAAGCCAATAGTAGTATTATTTTAAATTTATCAGGACATAAAGAGCTTAATCTGTAGGAAAAACGAGCAGGGTCTTAGTCTTTATTTTAATAACTTATAAAACTATGACTCGTAACGTACTTATGGTCACTGGCCTGTCATGCTCACTGGCCACACAGCCACCTCTTCTGACAGCTTATCCCATCCCCCACCTGCACTCTGGCCTCATGGAGACCCCAGTCCCTTACCCTCCTGCTTGATCTCAGTCTTACAAATGGGCTTTCCTGCCTTACAAATGGGCTTCAAGAAGAAGGATGGTAGCAAGACTCATCCTGTTTAAAGTGTGTGTGTTGGGGGGTGGGGGTGGGGATCTAAAAACTAGTATTTATTAGTTCATGGGGTTCTGTGTTATATCCATTGACTTCTTTTACAAATGAGGAAACTGAGATCTCCAGAGAGGTTGCATTGGCTGGTCCAAATCTTTCATGACAGGAAAGCCAACTGTTTTCCTGACTTCAGGTCAGTAATTTTTGCTGCTTGATAACAGAGACTTTGAAGATCTCTGGGTAATTTTGAGTAAAAACTATATAGAATTTAATCTGTGTCATAAGTGAGGACAAATCTAAAGGAACTTAGCATCTCAAATATCTGTAGTCCTTTATTTGTCCCTAGTGCAGTGTGAAGGAACTAGCATATAAAGGGTAGGGAGTCCTATGTGACATTCAGCCCTACAACTTGGGACTCCTACAAGTTCACTCCAATTTCCTCTTAGAGAAATTGGAAGTGTCATTACATCTACTGATCAGGATTTGTTTTTCTTGTTAGTCTTTAATGCCACCACCTTGCACAAATGTCCTGCTATTATATTTTAAGTACTTTCATTTTTGACAGTTTAGATTATGTAGGAAAAAAAATACCATTTTAGTGAAAATACAACATTTGTAGGACAAAAGCATATATATGATGTTCTGTAATGTTGATTATTTCTTCTGAAATTTTAAATAAGTTATTTTTGAGACTTGTTTTTAGAGGCGTTTTAGGTTTATAGCAAGATTGAGTGACGGAGATTTTCTGCCTGTCTCCTGCTTTCACACAGGCACAGCCTCTCCATGATTAACATCCCCCATTAGAGAAGTCCATTTGTTACAGCTTATTAACCTATATCAGTGGATACATATGGACCCAAAGTCCGGTCCGACATTTATCTTAGGATATGCTCCTGGAGTTCACTACATTCTCTGGGTTTGGATAAATGCCATGTTGTCGTGGTAGCATACCGAGTATTTTCACTGCCCTGAAAGCCCACTGTGCTCCACTTATTAAACCCCCTCCCACCTCTGGAAACCCCTGATCTTTCACTGTCTTCATAGTTTGACTTTTCCTTAATGTCATGTAGTTGGAACCATATAGTATGTAACCTTTTCAGGCTGACTTTATGGGTTTCTCTGTTTCTTTTCATAATTTGGTATGTCCTATCTTTTTAGCACTGAATAGTATTTCTTTGTTTAAATGTATCAGTTTATTTCTCCAACTGCAGTAACATTTATTTTAATTTAATTCATAAGAAAACATTTGTAAAAATTCAGAAAATTTAGGTAACATAGTGAAGAAAGCAAAAATCAGTTGAAATGCTACACTAAGGTAACCCTAGTTAATATTTTCATGTGTTTCCTTTTAATCCTTTTTCCTAAGCACATGTATGCATATGTATTTGTATATATATCCATACATACCTTTTATTTTATTTTTAAAAAATATTTATTCATTTATTTGTACAGAACTGGGGTACAGGCCAGAGATGCGGAGGGTGAGAGGATTCACCAGAGACAGAGAGGGGAGCAGAGCAGGCAGATTGAGGAAGTACACTGCTGAGGGGAGCAGCGGGCCAGGAGAGGTCTGCAGCCTTGTGGATCTCCTCCGGGGCAGGCGGGATCAAACTCATGTGGAAGTGGCTTAAGCTTCTTTGTGCTGTTCTTTAACCCGCTGCGCTTCCAGGGAGGGCCCCATACCTTTTATTTTATCAAGTTTTGCACATACTTTGTAAGCTTATTTTATATTTTAGTTCCTAGACGCAATTATCCTACATTCTGATTCTTAGTTTCAAAATGGAAAATCTGTTTATAAACATTTTGAACATTAGTTTATCAAAATTGGTATAAGATCTTCTAGATATATAGTTACAGATAGAGTTGCCTACAATGGGAGGATAACTTACATTGAGTGGATTTCTCCTGCTGGCTTTTCTACTTGTCTCCTTTGTTTTCATCTTTATTCTGCTTTATAAATGCCCATGTCATGTCTCTTATATTAAATCACTGAGCATATGTTATACCTGGTGCCGTAATCATACTATGAAGGTGTCTTGATTCTCTTTTCCAAGCCTCTTTGATGGTTGATCTTTGTATGTCCTCCTTTTTATTGGCTTTGTGTGCCTTAACTTAGGATTCTCACACCTGCCTTTGCAGAAATATTACATACTGTATTTGTGTAGTTCACCAAGTTTTTGTTACCTCTCTTGACTTCACAATAACCCTATGAAATGGACATAGATGGTGTTATTTTTTTAAGTGAGAAAGAAGCCTTGAGAAGTTAAGGGACTTGCCCATGGTCACACATACCTAGTGAACCTTTCATTTTTAAAAATGACTTAGTATGACTCAAAACCACATTCAAGAAAAGAAAAAGTTCTTGCCATGAATTTAAAGTGCAGAAAATATTACCACAGCAAAATAATTTCACGTTATTTTAACTGGAAAAGTGAATCAATTTTGTATTTTCTTTTTGCAAAAAGTTTGAAGGAATCAAGTACCAGCAAAGAAAAGGTAATTTAAATTAACTAAGGGAGAAGAAATACATGAAGGAAAAAGGACCTGGTCTTCAGTATAGCAGCTCATTCATAAGTGGAAGAGGAAAGAGTATTTTACCTCTCCCAGCAGAAAAAGGCTTCAAATTGGGGTTGAATCAGTCACTGGGTTTACTAGTTGTTATCTCCTGTATGTCTCCATGGAGATAGGATGTCTGATGAGGGGCAAATGGAAGAAAGATCTAATATCAGATAATCGTTTTTCCTATTTCTTTCTGAAGTTCTAGAATGTGGAGTCGATATTCTTAGGAAGTCTTGAGATGTAGATCTCTAGTTCAGTAAGCCTACTAGGAAAATAAGAAACATTTATTTGGCAGATGCTTTTTTTTCCCCTAAGCTATCATTGATCTGGAAATGTAATTTGAATATTTTTTTACTCATTGTTTATGAAAACCAAACCAGCCTTCCTTAGAATCTGACTTCTAATGTCAGGGGCCTAAAAGGAAAAGAAGCAGCAATTATACATTGGGGAGTCTGTTCTACAGAACACGACAGAAGAAATAAGCCAGGGCAATGTCGATGACTCAGCTGAAGAGGGACTGTGACAGGAAAAAAATTGGAGGCAGGTCCAAAAGCTCTGTGAAAAATTGCAGAGGTGGTTCAGAAGTACATTTCCCACTCTAATGAGATGAGGAGGCTTACAGGCCTAGACTTCAGTGAGTGAAGAGGCTCAGACTACACGGAAACTAAACAAAAGCATTGATGTGTTCTGGGGTAGGAAATAAAAATTAAGTGTTAACCTGAAGGCATATAAAGTAGTTGCTAAAATGGTGATGGAGCTACTTAGAGTTTCTATTTTACTTTTGTATCTTTGAAAAATCAGAAGGAAATACTAGGTTTCTAAGGAATCAATGATGCATAATTATACATCTGTTCAGTATCAAGAATGTGTTAACTGGCAAATACCATATTACCTGCTTCAATTTCCAGTTCTCTTTGTCGTGTAAATAAATGAAGTAAAGAAAAACTAATTTCTTGATTGTTTTCTCTCTTTGGTATTAGACATTTCATTAAAAAATAGGTTAATAACACGCTGCTAATTGAACCTTCCAGTTAGCTCAATGAACCTGTCAAGTTTACACATTCATTTTGTAAGTGAAAGTAACAGCAGTGATCTATGAGGGGAGAGAGAGAGTGGTTTTAAAAATGATCTGGATGTGCTGCTGAACCTCCTAACTCACTGAGACCTCAGAACTGCTGCTGTGTTATTGATGTTTTGATTTGAGGCTCGGATGCTGAGCTGGGAAGCCTTGAGGGACACATCCATCCACTCAGTGCCAACTAATCAGCTAACTGTGGTATCATCATTTCCAGGCAGGAGCCTTGTTCTTTTCCCTCTCCTGGTTGATTTCCTTTTCCCTTTAATAAGGAGCATTACTTAGTTTTTATTTCTATCTTATTCTGAAGTAGTACCATCTTTAGTTTTAACCTTTAGTCTTCTATCTTTAAGCTGAATTGATTTCAGCTTATGTTTTTGACTTTGGCCTAGGCCTGTGTTTATTTATTTGTGTACATTGTTGCTCCACATAATATTTATAGCTTCCTTTTTTCAATATCACAAAACTATATTCCCACAGGGCAGGAACTATCAGTTGATTTTCTTTGTGAACAGCTGCACTGTACAATCGTCTAAAATTAACTACAGGCTTAATATCCTTGAAATTCTGATTCTGCTTTTGTTGCATTATGCAAATGAACCAGACAGCCAGTCTCTATGGGGTACCTACTGTGTGCTAACAACAGTGCCAACAACATGCAAATTTGGAATATATGAACACAAAGTTCTGCCTGTAAGGAACTGAAATATGGTTCAGGAGATAGCACTCTAATTATGGAACAATTAGATGTAAGTACCATCGTGGGCAGTACTCATTCAATTGTGCGATGCTATCACATGTTCGTTTCTTCAACATGAGTTTAGTGAGCCTACTGTATGCCCGGGCTTCTAAGTGTTAGGGACATAGCCTTCAGCAAAATGTGCAAATTTCCTTCCTGGAGCTTGCATTCTATTGAAAGAGGCAGATTATAAACAAGACAATGCTATGCAAATATGTTGGTAATTCCTTAAAGAAAAGTGAAGCCCAAGCCCCGTAAGGGGGGGGGGGGGTTGGTGGGTGCTCTTTTGTGTAGGTCAGATAGACCTTGCTCACAGGGGGCATTTGAACAGAGACCTGAAGTTAGGGAGCTGAACATCTATCAACAGCTGGGGAAGGATCCAGGCAGCAGAATGTCAAGCACTAAGGCATGGAGCCTAAGCTCTTTAGCTCACTTAAGGAGCACGGAGGAAGCCTGTGTGGCAGAGTGAGTGGAGGCAAAAGCAGGAGATCGTGAGGCCACAGAGGTTGTTGGGGTATTGAGTGGGGCTGGTCCTAGACGCTGAGTCTGGAGTTCAGTACACGTCTGGAGTGGTATTTAAATGCCATGGGCCTAGTCAAAATAATTTTAGATAACAGAAGAGATATGGGCCGAGGACAAAGCCCCTGGATAATACCCAACTTTTGAGAATGAGAATCAGAGAGAAATCAGTGAGGGAAACTGAGCAGGTGCTGTCAGTGAGGAGAAGTGCAAAAGAATAATGTCACTGACTGTCAAATTCTGCTGATCAACAAGTCCTATTGTGTTTGGCAATGCAGAAGCTACTGGCAGTCTTGGAAAAAGAAATGTCAGTGGGAAGATATGTTCAAAAGATTATTTGAGGAAAGGGTAAGAGAAAATGGAGACTATGAAGGAGAAAACAAATATAGAAATTTGTTTTTAAACTACTTTCTTTTTTTAAGTATATATATATATATATGTATATATATTTAACATGGTTCTTCATTTTGTACATTTTTTCATATCAATTGTCATCCCCGTGGACTTCCCAAGATCACTTCACCCATGTGCCATCATCATAGTCTCTTCCTGTCCCAGTTTGTACTAACTGTGCTATATAAGGGGGGCAGATAAAGGGGAGGTCTTTGAAGGGTTACAGCATAATAGAAAGACCACTGGGCTCTGGAGCCACAGTGTTACCCCATCACGACCTGACAAATAACATTGTCTCTCAGGGCCTCAGCATCTCCAACAGAAAAATGGGGCTAATAAGACTCAACCTACACGATGGTGATGGGGAAGCTCTAAGAGGTGTATATAGCATCTTACTGTCTTTAATGTGTAATAGAAGTGATAAAAGAAAGACCAGAAAAACATACTCTTTCTATTCATGAGAAGAATGCTGAGTCCTGAAAAAAAAAAAAAAAAGGTGTGAATGAGTGGATGAACTGAAGGCATTCATGGAAGGCACAGGGGAAGGGAGAGACAGTGGAATGTGAAGAGGCAGTGAAGAGAAGGCCGGGTGGGTAAGGAGATGTGAGCTAGCAATGCTGCTGGAAGGCCATTCCCAGGAGTCTGAGTTGATGGGGAGCAGTCACAGCCCCTGGGCTCTCCGTGGGTGTGAAAGTGGAAGACTTTGGATTCTAGCTGATGTGGACTTGTAAGGACTGCAGCAGATTCTACTTCTGTCTATAGAACAGCTCCAAATTGCGATGCTAGTGGGATATTTTAGTTGGGTGGGGGAAGCAAGAGAAACCAAAGAAAAGGAAGAAAAAGGAGGTAAGGGAAGTAAGGAGGCAAGGAGCCAGTGGGAAACGAACTTCCACAACCCACGTATGATGAAAATGAGGACTGAACTTTCACGTGCTGTTAAAGGCAATGTTAAGGTCAAGGAGGAGGAGAAGGAGTGTCACCATAGGGGAGCACTGGGAAGCGAATCCTGGGCCAGTCACCAAGTACATGCTGCGCGCCTACTCTGTGTCATGGCTGTCCTTGGCACTCTGCAAAGCTCTGTCCTAATCATGGAGTACAGTACCCTTAATGGCAGGAAATGTGTGGGAGGAAAACAAATGGTGACAAAACTAGTCTTGAATTTTCTTTTTTGTTTTGTGAGGGATTATATCTTGCTGGATTTTGTATATTCTGTGCCTATTTCACAGTTGACTAAACGAATCTGTGATTGTTTATTAAATAAATTACCAATATTAATCTGTTGCTGCAATTTGAAAGAAAGTGATTTGTCTATTTGCAGGAAGGCATGGCTAGACTTTGTGACCAGATTTGGCTTATCCAGTAGCTAGAGAACACTCGAATTCTAGTGCCCCCTGCCACTTGTGTGCCAGTCATACAAGTATATAATCAAAATAAATGATATTAATTAAGATGAAAAGAAGCATATAGAAAAATAAAGGAATTGGGGTGAAGGTGTCAGAAGATACAAACTCCTCATTATAAAATTGGTAACTCATGGGGATATGAGGTAGCTAATATGCTGTGTTTCATATTTGAAAGCTGCTGAAAAATGTAGTACTTAATGTTCTTAGCACAAGGAAAAAAAATTTTCTTAGAAACAACTGTGTGGTAATTAATAATGAACTAGACTGACTGTATAAAACTTGTTTTGTAGTTTTAAAGTGTAAAATCGTTTTGTTGTACACCTGAAAGTATCATAGCGTTATATGTCAATTATACCTCATAAGCAATGCCATAGTTTTCTAATAGTTTATTCTTTGGAAATTGACTTACATACATTAAAGGATTTAAAATCACTGAAGTGCACTATAGATTCCCTAGTTTTTGTCCTACGAAAAGTGTTGGTTTGATTCTTGCCAAAGAACAGGGAGAGGGTGTCACCAATCCAGGTTCATTTGTTCAGCATTATGCTAAAGAGACATGGCAGTTCTGCCATTTTACCACCTTGACATTGGTGTCCCTGAAGCATTTTGTCTGTCGGTGCACAAGATGTATCAGAAGACCACATAATACTTGATGAGAATAGACAGATACGTGAATTAAGGAGCACTTGAATTGACTAACAGCTAACTTTAGGCATGTGATAATGAGTGCTCACTAATTTGTAAACTAGAGCTTTGAATAATTTATCTGGACAAGGTCTCTGCTTTTAATGGTTTGTGTGGTGGCGATAGGCTACTATTCGCAATTTTAAGAACACCATGTTAGTAACTGGTGTCATTAAAATGATGGACTTGGGTTTGAGTTTTCAAACAGATGTCCAGTGGTTATGGCTAATTTCTAGCAATGGTTTTGGAGGTTGGTTGACATCAGCACGTGCACAAAAGTAAACATTGCTCTTTTAGAGCAAATCATTTGAACTTGAATGAAATGTAAACAAGTAGGCAGCAACTACCACTTCATTTTGACCTAGATGTCTGGAAAGCATCACCAATTAGCATACTTTAATGAGCCATAGTGTAACAGCTTCTCTATGCTCAGGTAAGAAAAGAAACAAGTTGCTTGTGTAAGCATGGACATGTGCTGGCTGGCCAGAACCCGATGCTGAAGTCAGCCCCGTCCGCACAGTACTGGCCTGGGCAGATTCACAGAGCAGTAGCCTTGTATATCTGTAATGAAAAAGGAGCTGGACATTGCCGATTTTCCTTTTCACCAAATATTGATCAGTGACTTTTATTTTTTTAAAGATTTATTTTATTTTATTTTATGCATACAGAGCTGGGATACAGGCCAGAGGTTCAGGGGAGGTGAGAGGATTCACCAGAGACAGAGTGGGACACAGAACGGGCAGACTGACAAAGTACACTGCTGAGGGGAGCAGCGGGTGGGTCAGGAGAGGTCTGCTGTGCCGTGTGGGTCAACTCTGGGCCAGGGTTCGAACTCACACTGAAGTGACTGTGGCTAGTTTGCAGTGTCCTAACCGATTGTGCCACCAGGGAGGGCCCGATTGGTGGCTTTTAGAGGGAAGGAATGTTTACCAACTGGTTTAGTTTCTGTGTCACTTCTTTGTCTTTATTTCTGGTCTTACAAGCACAGGAAGTAAATTATGCTGATATTTTGTAATGGCAGTAAAATGCATCCTGCCCATCTCCAATGTATCAGAATTATATGAAAGGAATATGTAAAACAAGAGGAAAATTCTGTACAAGGAAGCAACTTGGAGAACTCTAATCTTGAGATATTAAGAATACCATTATCCTCAGGCATTTTGAAAAGTGAATGAATCGGAAAGACATAAAATACTAAAGCAACACTATAATGTGGACTGTGTACTAAAAAGACTATATCTATATCTATATCTATATCTATATCTATATATATATATAGAGAGAGAGAGAGAGAGAGATGCTTACATTTAAATTTTTAATAAAAAATACTTTTCCCTCCTCTTATTTTTGTCTCTTTTCTCTGTTTATTTTTCCTTGGCAAGAAAAGGGAAACTCAATTATTCTTCTTTAGCTGGACATTTTTGAGACAGTACAGTGAACTACCTGATTCCAGATCTTCACTTCATCCTGGAATGAAGCAAATTAGTGAGAATGTTTCTATCTTTATTGGGATTTATTATATCTACTTGGGACAAGACCAAGTAGACAATGTGTGAGATTCATTGTGGATTATGTTCAAAATTAGAAAATTGTTCACAACAAGGGAAACAGTTTTGGTCCTAAGTGAACATTTATAGATCTCTATTGGGGGCTGCCTTTTCACCTTAACGTATAAGTTTTCTAGTCACTTTTTTTTCAGTTAATAGCAAATGGTGAATGAAGTTCTAGAATGTGTAAATGAATGAGTTAAGTATTTGCTAAACCCAAGAAATACTCTGAATATAAACATGGTTTTCTTCCGTGTAGTGGACTAGGATGATGACAGGCCCATAATGACAAGTGTCAGTATTCTAAAGCTGTACCTACACTGAGCCTGGGGTGGCAGGGGCTGCCTCAAACCAGATTACTCTGTCCTTTACTTTGCTTGGTACAGAGCTGGCAAAACCGGCTGAGACCTGTGTCCTAGCATTAGCCATTACTTACTTTCTTACGGGAAATGGAGGAATTTCCTCCTTCACAATCTGTGTATATGATTGAGCAAATAGATAACCTATTAATTCACATTTCTCATTTTACCTTTATGAATATCCTCATATCATTAGTCACATTAGGAGTTGTCATTTTGCTAGCTATAAACATTTTTATCTTAGAAGAATTTAGAGTTGTATTAAGTTTTCAGGACAAAGCCTCTGAGTGTGAAATATGTTATCTTTCATTGCGCAATGGGAAAATGGTAGCTGCGTACGTATCTGGATTGTTTGTCTATAATATGGCTGCCTTGCTGCTTTCAAACACAAAAGAACTCTAAGGAGAGTGACACTGATACTTGGATACAGATTTGTCATCTTTTGTGTCATCTAAGATAAATGTTTACAAACTGGGGACAATGATTTAAACTTTATGTGTGACTTTCTTTGGTCTCTACTAGAGTTCCTTGTAATGAATTATGTGACTCTGGGGAGAGTTGCTTGTTCTGAAATAAGGTCACCTTCAGGATGACATATGGATAAGCTTTGCTCAAGCCATTTCTTGTGGGTTCCATAGTTACTTTGGAAAACTCCCAAGGTTTTACTGTGAGCCCAGAAGATCTTTCAGAAACAGTGTTTCTCAGTCCTGAGAAAAACACACTGGCCATATATCTATGATGCCCATAAGTGGGTCCAGTGCCATCCAGGCATGTTCATTGGCACCAGATCCCACATGCCCATTCCTCCCCACATTCTGTGCTCGCCTCATGGGTAAGGCTTCTGAGCAGAGGAGGTCAGTGAATGGAAACATGATTGCATTTAACCCATTATTCTGAAATATTAGTCTTTCACGGGTAATTATGTGATGTTTTGGGATTTTGCATGATATATTTAGTAACAGATAAGAATACTGACACATGTCACAAGAATTCCATTCTTAAAGAAGATTTTTAGTATCATATTTACATTGTATGGTGAATAGAAATACTTAATTGATCCATGCTGGTGTAAACTGTTCAGTTAATTAAGCAACCTGATCTAGTTGATATGGTCACTATGTGCTTACCTTGGAAATCTGCCTTCCATTGTGTATATGTAGCAACTGGGAAAGACACTTAACTTTTAGTTCCATACATACTAAAATTCAGCAGTAACTCTAATCGTGAAGTATTAAGAATACCAGTAAAAATACCTAATGTCATTACATAATAATCATGACAGCCCTATGAGGTGTTGGTATCATCTCAATTTAACTGTGATGGAACACCAACAGAAAATGGTGCCCAAGTCTTCAAACCCAATGGGTTGCAAAGCTGGGAGTGGAATCCTGCAGCTTGAGCTCTTCAGCCACGATGTTTTTCAGAGTGATGGTGCAGTGGTGGATCAGTGGTGCAGATCCTCACGCAGGACAGACAGTCTGACTTTTGGTCCCTCTTTCTGGTGGGCTTGGTAAACCCTTCATGTAATAGAATGCTCTGTAGTGCATAGGAGAGTATAGACAGAGTATACAGCTTATCATTTTTCTTCTTTAAATTTCATGGAGAGATCAAAGTCTTATTTCCATGAAACAGATTTTTGTCAGGATGTTTTATTTCTTAATCAATATAACTTGTCCCTCTGAACAGCTCATCATAGATCTTGGAGATATAACAGAGGCCACCGTGGTTCATTTCATACGTTTGTCAGATAAGGAGACTGACGGTCTATGCAGCGTTTTGTTATTTATTTCAGTCAGATTTGCTGTCCTAAAACCACCTTTTTTTTTTTCTGCTGCTCCTTTGAGCTAATTTTTTATTTCTCTTCTTTTTAACCACCAAGAACTTCTTGAAAGAGTCACTTAGACGTGTCGCCTCCACTTCCTGACGCCTACTCACTCCTAGCCTCCTGCAGTCTGGCTTCCGCTCGCTGCTCTCTGATGCTGTGGCCATCCAGAAGACTGCTAGCCGGAGTTCACGCCAGCTGCCTGTCCACCCCTCTGCAGCCTGTCACCCCACTGAAATCCTTCTCTGTCTCTGTCTTTCACTTCTGCCATGTCGCATTCTGATTCCTCCTGCCAGTCTGGCTGCTTCTTTCTCTTTTGCTTAATCTTTTAAACTCCCACTAACCACCTACAACTGAACATCATCAAAGTTCTGAACTGGGCTAGCCTCTCCCTCTGTTTCTTTGCTTGCTCATTTGGGGCTCTACCACAGGAGCAATCACCCTGATTTTATGAAAACTCCCAACTCTTTATCTTTCGTCCTAACTATCTTCTGTTTCCCCATCTGCCTTATCTCTACAATGAATGCCACAAAAATCCTTTTGATCTTTAGATAATATGTCTCTGTGAAAATTATCCCTTTATTACCTTAACACAGGGAACTGGAGTGACAAGGTAGGTTTACTGACATTCGTCTATTCACCAATCTCTTTCCCCTAAAAGTTGTCTTTATGTGCTGCAACTCAGCTGTGCTATAACTCAGCTTTGATCATGTCAACACAAGTGCTCCATATTGGGGAACCTCAGTGGGGCCCAAATATTACCCAGCAAATATGGGCTTCCTGGTGGCTTCTCTATGCCTACAATCACTTGGCCCCGTGCTTACTTCTCTTTACCTACACATTCTTCTAGTCCAGTCATTCTTAAATATATTAGTGTGAATGCATCCTCTTTGTAACAATATTAATCTCCTTAATAAATCCTGAAGTGAATTAATAAGTTTTTATCAATATATATGTGCACACAATTCCGAAAAGATCACTATAATGCTGTGATGGTGGTACCGGGAAAGATAGAACAACTTAATTTAAAACAATTGTTTTCATATTATTGTATCGCAATCCTTGGAGCAGAATATTTTAGAAAACACAATAAACTGGACATCATCTTAAACATACAGAATCATCTTGAATGTGACACTCCAAGTTGAAATTGATGCAGGAGGGTATTAGTGATTCAGATTCCGGAAGTGATGTTATCGTTGGTGAAGATTTTCTGAAATGTTGAAAGCTCTTGGTAAAATTTCTAACAAAACAAAGTATACTTCTTCCTTTATTTCTAGGTGGTTTTATTCCTAGAAAATCCACTGTGTTAAAACGGGAGCCGGGGGTGGGGGGGGCAACCCACAGTGTTGATATTTAAGTAGAGTTAGGTTTTAAGCTCAGGCAATATAACTAGATTTTTTTTTCCACCTACTTGAATGGGTTTTTCAAAAGTCATGAGGGGTGTGGAAGAACTTTTTATTTTGTAGGAGTGTCCTGTGCATTGCAGGCCAGCTAGCATTCTCAGCCTCTACTCACTAACCTGCTGTCGTGAGCCCTCAATCATGGGGCAGTCAGAGCCACATCTACACATTTCTGGAACTCTTCAGAGGCTGGTACTATTCGTGTTGAGAGTACTTCTCTAGCCAAACTATTCTCACTGTTCCTAAACATGCCTTACTTTTTCCCAGTTCTTTTCATGCTGTGCCTTTTCCTTTGAAGATGCTTCTTAAATTTCCATCTTTTGAAACTTTGCCCATCTTCATAGCTCAAATGGTATATATTCCATTGAGCTCTCCTTCTAAAAGAAATGCCAGTCTAAAATCTTGTAGTACTTGGCACTGACATTTTACATTTCTTGAAATGTTCTGCTTTGTTTTAGTTATTTATGAATCAACTTTACCTTACCTATCTGTTTATAAGATCCTTGAGGATATGAACCTTGTATTATGGGAGGTTATCTATTCTTCAGTGTTTATTGCAAAGTATTTTGATCATGTCCTGTGAATGCTTATGGTATAAAAAATTGTATAAGAATTATTGGTCAGGAAAAAACACATTTGTTTTAGTATTTAAAAATACTTACAAGTATTTATATTTTCTCTTCATCTTATAAACTTCTTATGGTACACATTGATATCAGCAAAGCACGTAAAATTGATGGGCCTTTAAGTTAGTTTATATATATGTTTACGAATGGCTGCTTTTTGGAATTATTATCAAAGATAAAACCATTCTTTATCCATAGTGAGAGTTCAGAGAAAAATGAAACCAACATTCAAACATTGTAGAAAAAATGTGGATGAATGTGGCTAAAATGCCTCTTTTTCACTCAGTTCTGAAATATACAGATAAAATCAACTTTTGAAGTCAACCAGGATGCCCGTGCAATTTCCCTGTTTTCCCCCTTTATTCAAAAACCTCAAAACCACTGTGGGTAATTCCCTCAAGATCTACTTCTAACACAGACAGTCTAAAGAGTAAGTGAGATTTCCAAGAACTGAATGCTTTCAATTTTTACTTCTTTCACTCCATTTTTGAGCATCTCTCTCCAGTGACATGAGCTAGGAAAGCCCAGTACTCACCGCACCCACCTTTCATCTCTAACTAGAGGAGTATGAAGCATTGTGCAGTCTTTTCTGCCGGGCCTTCATTTTCTGTCATCTTAACTCCATCACCAGTCCTCAGATTCCTAACAACATCCTTATGAAAGAAATCAGACCCCTTCGACAATGAAAAACACATTGAAGCTACTGCATAGCACCATTACCACTGGAAAAGTAGATGTTATTTTTCCTGTCAATCCAACTGCAGCACTCTGGCAATGTGTATTTTTGATGGTTGTTTTTGGGGTATTAAATAATTAATCAAGCCAGAGGTACTAATCAACAACAGTATTGTTACTGTTTAGGAGAATGAGGGACTTCACAGCCCTTTGTTCTAAATATTTTTGAAGTAGGAAGTATTTGTCTTTGAATGCCGAGATCAAGTAAAATGAGCCAAGAAAATGATACGGCCAAACGACATGATTAATTTTCATTACTTTCTTTCCATATCTTCACTCACATGTATTTGAGTCTTATCCAGACCCCATTTCAGTAGCAGAAGCCCAGATTTTGGACAAAATCAGTCAATTAAAAACTAGATCTTCTTGTAGTTTGAGAGATATATGGAGTATGAAGATGTGCTCTGCCTTCAGGGATTTTGCATTGAAGTGGAAAGTTTAGAAATACATGCCAGAGGTAATTACAAATGGGGATATGATGAATGTCAGATGAATGATACACACAAGAGTATTGCAGGTTTCTGGGACAAGATCCCTGTGGAGCCTGATACTCAGATACCCTTTCTCTGAATCCAAGATGGTCCTTCGACCAGATGCATTGGATACTCATAATACATCTCTTAGCTCAGAAGCTGCGCCTTCTGTTGACTGTGAAAATATCTAGCTTCCAGGCCTGCTTCCCTTTGCCATACCTCTCCAAGCCTTATAGTTCTTATATGTGTTAAGACTCTGGCATGTACTGTGGCTTCTGGGAAGGTAAGGCATTTCCATAGAAATTAAACAGGTTCATTTTACCTCTCCTTCCACTAGCCTGTCCCAAGGAAATTTTTGTAGGCTCTGTGGACTAAAGTCCCCAAATTTGAGATTTCACAAAAACTTACAAAATAATGAACGGTGGTAATTAAAATAGTCCAGCTATTCAGTGTTGCCAATTGGAGCCAAGGATAGGAGAAAACCAACCCAGGAGCTGTCTTAATAAGCAAGGACATGGTGCGGGGTCAAGGGGCCTGGGTGTGGGAGGTTGCTACATGTTTTCCTATTCTTCTTAGCAAAAGAGATTTTGCATTTGGTAGAGTGATCCCCTTATTGGTTTTTGCAGATCTCTTACATCAAAACAGGTCCAGACCAGAGGAATTTCTGACTGTAAGGCGTGTGCTTGACTTTAGTACAAAGTGCTTCTGTATGGGTGAAGTTTATGGATATAAACCAGAGAATTGTTCTCTTTTTAAATTCCTAAAAAGCAAGCTCTGTGTTTTGTTGCATGCATTTTTTCCCCCCTTCTTTCACAAAACTCAGGCAGTACCTGTCTCCTTACCACAGGCATCTTCAAAGCTATTTCAGTTGTATGGAATATGGGTTCCTGTTGTTCCTTTCAGATGGGAAGCTAGGTAGCTTCAACCTTCCAGGGTTATCTTTTCTCTGTTCTGATCTTTTGCAGTGGAGACTGTTTACTGTTTTTCTTTATTTAATAGAGTTCTGTTCTTGTTTTATTGTTTTAGCTAGTGTACCAGCAAAGTAAAACTTTGATATTGCTAGTGTTTTTAAGAAAATAAATCTGATAAGTGAAGGTAAGTCGATTTTTTTTTTCTTTTTAATTTAAGAAAAATCTAACCCAAACCTGCTTGGCAGCATAGCTCTTGTACATGGCTAGACTATTTCCATTGTTTCTGTTTTTAAGAAATTTCAAGATTGTAAACTTGCTTTTTACATAAACATTCCCCTGGATTAGCAAAAAATAGCCCTAGTGTTGGGTGGTGCACCATCTCCGAGTAGAACTGCTGGAAATGAAAGTGAATGGAGAGACTTCTCAGCTCCCTCAGTGAATAGATAAGAAGATGTCAGAAACAGAGAGAACACAGGAGGAACAAAATCGAAGTCAAAGGCAAAGTTTCCGTCATTTATGTGTGATACTGGAATTACATGCCGCTGTTTCCAAAAAGGAACATCCCTAGGTTTTCTCCTGTTCTGCCAAGTACTCCCTTCCCAGCTTTTGATATGTTCTACAGGCCACACACACAGGAGCAGGCTGTCTGTCATAGAACCCAGATGCCCAGCTGTGGAAGATATTCTTTCAGCAGCATCCGTCTGTTTCTTGGCATGACTTTGAGGCAGTCTAAAGAAAACAGTCCTGGCGAAGCCTTTGGACCTGCCTTGTGGTGAGGACTGGGTCGGCCTGTGGCCTGTGTCTAGTGCCTTCTCTGACCCTGGGGGCGTTAGCACACTGCCTTCCTCAGGGTTGCAGTCTCAGCCTCCCGATCTCCTAAAGAATATTTGTAATTTGGGTTACATTTAATAAATTCTGCATACCTCCAGAGAAACTACTTTTTGGTGGTGGTTTCTCTACTGACTCAAAAAGAAGGGGGTAGGTATTGGAAGGCACAGATCCCGTGGGAGGAAAAGAGGCTCTCTCTCTCCAAGGCGCCAAGTATGCTGGCAAAATAGAAAACAGTGTCCCTGGGTTCACTTTCACACGTGGTGATCTTTAACAGTCTGAAAGGAGGAACCAGTTTATTTCGTAGCCAACTACTGTATTATAATTCAGATTCAGGGGCTGCCTGGCGTGGGTCAGCGTTTTCTATTCTTGAGGGAATAGTGTTAAGCTTAAAGGGTGGTCTTCTTTGAAAGCTCTATTTAATATTGTAGTCTTTGGTTTAAGTCTTTATTTTTACAGCATTTGTGTTGTTCAGCTTTGCACTGAAAGGATTTTATTTTCCTATTCTCTTGATTACTTTAAGGTTAGCAGTTGAATGTTGCTAAAATTTACACAGGGGAGTGGTTCCCTGTTACCTACCCCAGCTCTACCCTCCCTAATTCTTCTACCTGCCAATTGTGTCTGAAATAATTTCCAGCCGTCCTGTTGATTTTGGGAGGTGCAGAAGTTCTGGTTCTTGGGGTGTGTGTGTACGTGTGCGTGTGCGTGTGTGTGTGTGTGTGTGTGGTTACCCTAATATATGACTGATAATTAGTCATTACCTACTTGAAAGTTCTGTTCATCTCCCTCCTGTTTCTTGACTTACTTGGAGAATGAACATATGGTAGTCAAAGTGGGGGTGTTTTATATATGACGACAGGTGCTAATCTTCAAGGAAATTTACCTTGCATTCCACCCATTAAGGGTATGGTACATAAAAATGGCTTAATGTCTCTTTGAAGGTGTCAGTGGGCATGTGTGGACCACACAGAATGGGTTTCACTGAAAGTAATAGAGTGAAATTGTCTACATAATTATTTTCGTTGGATTGAGAATCAGCAGCCCTCTTTGGGTTCAGGAAATAAACCTCTGTTAAAACCATATGGCACTGTTCTCAGAAAGATGTTATTACAGGGCCACTTCCCTCTGAAATTTTGAGTCAGGAGTTCTTGAAAGGAGTTACATATGTCTGAGGATGAACGTCAAATTTTCTTCCTCCAGCACAGCTTGCCTTTTTCGTGAACACCCCACAGTCAGCTGGGATGAGATTCTCAGGATGAGGGCGACTGAGCTGCAGCACCCCAACACTGTCAGATTTACCTGTGCCCTGCTGTTGCTGGACATGTGTAAGAAGCAAAGAAAAAGAGCTCTTTCTAATGAAACATATGAGTTGCTAACACTAAAAACACACTTTAGGGTCAAACTAGTTGCATTTTGTCTGCCAAGACCCTGGACACAGACCCAGGTGCCCCTCCCCCACCAGTGACAGAACTTTCCCCCCGAAAGTACTTGCCACAGTGCTAGTGTGCCCCAGAGTTGACTGTGTCAGAACGAAAGGGAGAACAGTTTCTATTGTGGCTGGAGAACACTTGGGGAAGAACTAAGTTAGTGAATAGATTCAGGATTACCCATGATATTTTATACTATGTGTACATGTGTGTAAGCGTTTAAGTAGATGTGGTGGTTTTTGTCTTTTGCAGGAAAGTAGTCTTTCTGTTTAGTTTTTGCTGTACAAGGAATAGAAACAAAAGTTGGTAATTTTTCACTTCTGTTAATGAGCCTGGAATATTATCAAAACTGTTTGACTTAGTCTCACTTGTGGTAAGACTGGGAAGTTAAAATATCTGCTTGAGGGCCATGCTCTCCGTGAGGGAATAATATATGTTGAAGATGGCTTTTCATTTCCTATCTTAGAGGAAGAAGGTTAGATCCTATGATTAAAATCTTGAAAATACCTTACGGTTGCCTTCCACTTCTTAGGTGTTTTGTAGTTAGTTGCTAACACATACTACCCCAATTCCAGAGTCCTTCATGTATTTACTCAACAAGCAACAGAGTACTTACCACATATGCTTTTAAAAAGGACTGGGAGTTCAGAGGAGGCCTCATCACATATGTGAACTAGGGAGAAACCCAGTTTACTAAGGGAAGAAGATATACATCAGTAACTGTGATCGTGTGACATAGTGATAGAAATGTGAAAGGGGATAAGAACAGGGTGTCTACAGTGGCATGAAGGAGCAGTTTTACTTCTTTTTTTTCTTTCAAGATTTATTTATTTATTTTTTAAGATTTTGTTTATTTATGCATACAGAACTGGGGTACAAGCCAGAGGTGCAGGGGTGGTGAGAGGCTTCACCAGAGACAGTGGGGAGTAGGACAGGCAGATCAATGAACTACACTGCTAAGGGGAGAAGCGGGCAGGTCAGGAGAAGTCTGATGCACCATGTGGGTCACCTCTGGGGCTGGGGATCAAAGTTGCACAGAAGTGGCTGCAGCTAGAAAGATTTATTTTATTTGGGCTTTCCTAGTGCCACAAGGGGTTAAAGGCCCGGTGCTGTCAAGCTATTGCAGTTACTTTGACATGAGTTCAACTCTGGCCAGGGAGCTGACCCACAGGGCACAGCAGACCTCCCCTGCCTTGCCCGCTGCTTCCCCTCAGCACTGTGTTTCAGTAGATCTGCCTGTTCTGCTTCCCCTAGGGAATGCTCTCACCTGCCCTCCCTCACCCCCAACCTCTGGCCTTTAGATGCAGTGGCTGGAGTTAGCTTGATGGTGCTGAAGCTTAACCCTTGCAGTACCAGGGAGATCCACCAGGAGCAGTTTTACTTCTTTATGTAGAATGAAGACTTTATTGATGTGTAGGCATTTGAGCTGGATTTTTGAATAGCAACAATTAAACTCATTGTCAGACCTTATTGACTATTAAATTATAGGTGCATGACCGGTGATTTTTCAGCAGGCTAATACCAAGTCTCTTCCCAAACTCCTGGCTCCCTTTACAGGTGACTAACAGATGGTACTGAGTGTCTCAGAGTGTTGCCTCGGTTAGTTTCTATGTCCCTGACTGTCTTAGGTTCTCTTCTCTATTATTTTGGAACCTATTCCATATTCAGGGTGAATTCAAGTGCTGCATTCTCTAGTACTTTAACGATTCTGTCATTTTGTTTTGTTTTGTTTTGTTTTGTAATGGTCAACCTCCTCTGCTGTAGTGCGATAATATTTTGTACACTGCAGCTGTTGAACTGGACAAACTGGATCAGACCATTAAATTCCCTTTAAGAGTGTGTATTCGCACATTGAAGTTGTTTCTAGAGTAGTATTAAGGAATAAAAATTGACACTTTGAACTGGTACAGAAAATTATAACCAGTCTAGAGCTTAATTTTTGAATTTATATAAAATAAACCTTCTACTAAATCAGGAGTGGTGATAATTGTGTGTGTGTGTGCGTGTGTATATTTTAAGGAAGAATCTAAATTGCTATAGAATGCAATGACTTCTGAGGTTCTGTTTTCCTGTTGGGAAAAGGAAAACACCTAAAAACATTTAGACCAACTTGGCGGCTCAGACTTTCTTTGCAAAGTTCTTTTATATATTTTATAAGTCAGTAAGTGTTGTCACTTGTACCGTTTGCGTTGGTCGCCTGCCACATCTCCATCCATAAAGTCCGATTCTTCTCTGCTGTCCCCATGCACCTTTTCCAGGACTTGTTACTTTCAGATGAATAAGGCAAGTGAGACTACAGACGGAGGGTGGAGAAGAGGGATTGAGTTAACTTCATTTTGTGTCTACAACTTTCTTAAGCTTATTGGAATGCAAATGGTACCATAAGAAGTGTTCAGATTCACTGTTCCCTGGGATTCAGGAAGGAACTTCTCTCACCATATATGCTGGGGAAGATGGTTAATTTTAGTGATTTTTGCTTTCGGTTCATGTTTTCTATTGCTCAAATCTTTGATGCTGACTCTGACCTTGGCTTTTCCAGGGTAATATTTAGAGGAGAACAAATTTTGCAGACATCCTGGCCTGGCCAAGTGACAGGTACAGAGCTCAGTGGGAGGGCTTATAGGCCAAAATAACATGATCAAACTGAACTCAGAAGACATCGTGCTTTTTTTTTTTTTTTTTAATAACCACCAGCACTGGGATTTTTATTACAAAGAGGCCCAAGAAGCAACTCCACCTCTGAGTCTGAAATCGTATTTTTGATAGTTATGGAAGCTTGAAGCCATTGGAATTGATGAGGTCACCTGGGGACAGGCAAGGCACAGATGAGTGGAGGGAGTTACCCTTTACCATTGAAACAAATTAACTCTGTTCTTGACCCCAGAAGAAGGCGCTGCTCCCTAGCCCAGCAGTTTTGGGCCCACAGAGCAGTGTCGGAGCAGCGGAATAGCGAACAGCATCAGTGCTGCCCCAGCATGACTCTGCTCCACCGCTTGTGTCCTGCAGGAGGAGTACTTCCTCAGGTTCCTTTCTAGATGCATTCTTCCTCTCATTTTATACCCATTCCCTGCGTGACCACGTCACACCAATAGCTGCTATTCCTGTGACTAGTGAAAATGCATCTCTATCCTCTTCTAAATTTGAGACTCAGATTTCTAGTTTGCTTTCTGGTCAGATAGAGATGCCCTTCTGGTACTCCACAGTGACCTGCCCCAATACCGTATCCTCACCTCCACTCAACCAAACTTCCTACCCCAATATGGATTCTCTCCAGTTTTGTTAGTTCACCAACTTGACCAACCCAGAAACCTGAGACATCTTCTCTGCTGACTTACATCTAAGTATTGTGTATTTCTGTCCTAGGTCTCAAATACATTCTCTCAAACCCAGCTTAACTCATACTCTCAGTGTTTTCCTCCTGGGCTATCATATAATTTCCTCACTGTTTTCATGCCTGTAATGGCACTCCCACTAGATATGTTTTCCCCTGTAAGTCAAAGGATGATCCTATGCTACATCAGCTCACAACATTCCCTTACTTAAAATACCTCAGGGGTTACAGGATGAAGTTTAGACCTTATGGCACAGTGGACAAGGCCCTTCAGTGTCTCTAATGCCTCACACCCACACCTATGGCTGAATTCCAGCCATGCCAAATTGCTTCACTCTTTACCATTTTTTTTCTTTTCTTCTTTTTAAAACCTCCCTGTTGGGAACCTGCTGTTGGGAACCTGCTGTTTTTCTGTTTAGAATGTCTTTCCCCCTACCCACATTTGTTTGACTGAATTTCACTGAACCTTTAAGTTTCCATAATGCCATCTTTTCTAAGAGACGTTCTTGGAAGCTCTTGGATGTTAAACATTTATTGTTTGGGTTCTCTTTGGTTGTCTGTTTAGATGTCAATTATGTTGTTTATTACGTTGCTGTAAATATTTGTTTATAGTAACTGCCTCCCCCAGTTTAGCAGATTTCATGGTCCATAATAAGTGCTTAGGAAATTTTAATTAACAAATGAATATTATATTTGTGTAGTGGTTTTCACATCTATTACATTTCATCCTGATGATATACCTGTGATGCAGACACTTTGATCCTCATTCAACAAAGGAGGAAGTTGAGTCATAGGAAGAAGTTGAGTCATAGAGATGATAGATTATTTGCCTTCAGCTCCATAGCCAAGTTAGTAGTAAAGCTGGAAATAGATTTCCAGGTTTTCCACTCCTTGAATAGTTAGGCTGACATATGGAAACAGGATTCCTCTTTTCAGTCACTCAGTAACTTGGTCTTTCAATTATTCCATGAAATTCATTGTGCATATATGTGTATGTGTGTACATAAAATACACAGTGATAAGTGGGATACCCACAGCACCATTGAGTCTTACAATTAGGTAGTCTGCTATTTTGCAGAGGAGAAAATGCTGTGCCTGTGGAGTTCACAGTTTGCCATTAGTAGCAGAACCTATGTCTTCTAGTTGTGTGTTATCATTTTACTTTGTGTTGGTCATCAGTTCTACTCTGAAAGAGTTTTAATATTGCATCTCAGTTCTTATCTTTGGAACAAAAAGAATATAATTTCTGTGAACATTCTTAGCAACAGTTCTACAAAAGAGATAGGATCCAGAAAAGGAAGAAAGAAATGATGGCATTCCTTCGTTAGTCAGCCCACTTTTCCAGACCACAGCTCTTCGTTTCCAGTGGGCTTCACAGATTTTTGAACATGTTAGGCTGATGGATGTAAGTCCCATATTTCATGGGAAGATGTATGGGGATCATCCCTCACCTGCAGGGCTTGACAGCATGGCACCTAATTACCTGGCAAGAGAGGGAACTCTCATAGGTGTACTGCTGTTACTTTCATTGAACTCTCCCTCTCCCTCATATGTGTGTGTGTGTGTGTACACCCACCCCCCCACATGTGTGTGTATATATATATATATATATATATATATATATATAATTTCATATGGTCAAAAGTAAAGCTCTCACTGCCATTATGCGTTAAATAATTCAGCATGAAGACAGAAATCCATAAAACTTAACACTATATTTGCTTTTGAAAGTTAAGGCTTGATTTTTTGTCTCAGTTGTGTTTTTTAATTGAGGTAGGAGTGATGATGAGCTCTGAATAATGAATACCAACTTGCTTCCTTTGGTTTGAAAAGAATGCACTTTTCTAATCTGCTGTGCCTTGGGAAAAAAATGGTAAAACTTGCTATCCTCTAACTCCTTTTAACACTACGTTAGAATCTCTTTTATATAACAATAACTTGATCCTACTCAAAATACTTGGCACCTTTAGTGACAGAATGGAATGTAAGAACACTTTAGCAGATCTGAATGTGAGTAAACTCCAGTAGTCTCAGCATGAAGAGGTAGAGTTTTCAGTTCCTTATTCAGAGTTCACAGAAGATAAGAATACTGGGATTAACACAATAGCCTCTCTTCATTACACATGGCTGAATAAAGCAATTATCTGTCTATCAGGACTACAGTAAATTGTGCAGCAGCATTAAGGAAGAACGGATGGATAGGTGGCTAAATGCTGTTCCACAGGAAAAGGGTGTTGATAGGAGGGAATTCTTTGTTTTTAACTTGTAACTGTTTTATTTTGGAGTTTACGTTATGTTACCCTTATAGCTTAAAGAGAATTTTTTTCCCCCTTACATATTGTTGAAGACATTTTTCAGTTCCTGATCCATCTAAGTTTTGTTGGGGGGTGGTATTTCAAAGACATCTCCTGTTAAATCATGTTTAAACAATCTGTTTAAGATCTGTTGTATAGATGTAAACACAATAGTCCTTTAATGTAGTAAAACAGACTTCTGACAGACACAGCACAGAACAGACATCCATCCATTATTACTTAAGCTGCTGCTCCTTCCCTGCCTGACCTGAGAGGGTAACCACAGAACTCAGCTGACAGCATTTGCTGCTGAGGAGACGCTGACAGGCACGGTGGTAATGTCTAGCAAGCAGAGAATTGCAGAGCAGCAGACAATTGGAGAGGCCTTAGACTAGATTAAAACTAAGTACTTAAATCTATTTTAATGGTTGTGTTTACATCTCCTTCTTCTTCATTCCTTTAAAAAAGTAATCAAGTTTCGCAAGCGTTAAGAAAACCACCTCTTGCCAGCTGGACTAAATCCAGTTTAAGCAAGAAATCTCCCCTCACCCCCTTTTTTTCTTCTGTCTTTTTCTTTTTTCTTTCTCTATGATCTCCACTGCCATGCAGCACAGCAAGACCAGGCTGCGGGAGCTGGCTGACTTTTTCCTTGGTTATTACTTTTTAACGTTTTCTTCCTGTTCCCGAAATGGGAAAGTTGGAAAAGATGTTTTGCTGTTGTAGCAGCAAATGTCAAGAGAGGAGCGCTTGGCACTTTTCAATTATTTCTATGTAGTGTTTCTCCTTTACTTAAAACACACAGGAAGTCACACAACACATACCCAGAACCATCATCATGAAAGAGAAACAGAGAAGATTCCGTGTTAAGGCGATTCAGCCGGGATCCAGGAGTTGCGTGACAGTTTGTGGGCTGGTTGTCACTGGACCCTTTGAAGAATAATGATGTCCATGTTTGGATGGATTATTGGCAAATAAACAATGATGCTTTTTGTTCAACTATGGGAACTACCATTTACATTGCTTACAGTGTTTTAACATTAAAAAAATCTTTACATCTCAGGGTTAAGAGTGTTATTAACACAAAGAACTGGGTGGGTGTGAACATACTTTAGTAAAAAGAAGCAAGGAGCATATTTTCAGATCTAAAACACTCAGGGTTTACTAAGTATGAGGAATAAAATATAGACAGAAAGAGAACTTTTGTTTTGTTCTCTGAAACAGGACAGTTGCAGATTCAGATGGCCCAACATGGTTGTGGATGCTGGGTTGTAAGTAGTGGCCGAACATGTGTTGTGGTAAAATGGGGTCGGAAAGACCATGTGTCATGTAATAAAGTCTCTGGATCAGGCTGCTCTGCTTTTTCTTATTCTGTTCTTGCTAGGTCTCTTTTCCTCAATGTTTCTTCTTCTTTTTTCCTTGTCTGGCAGCCTAATATAGCGAGCTGAGGCAGGGCAAGCCGTTGCTTTCCGTTGCCACTGCCTGCGTCTGACTTCAAGCAAGTCATAGTATTTTTCTGGGCACCGGTTCTTTTTCTAAAATAAAAAAGCTGATCGAGTGTAACCTATATTCCTTTCTGCTCTGAAAAATTCTAATTCATGAAGTTTTACTTTGGATAAAGAAGAAGGGAAAAAAAAAAAACAGAAAAGCTACCTTGGAAATAATAGACAAGTCAAAGATTTCAGGGTTAGAACTAGAAGAAAGTCCTAGAGGATTTGGTGAAGAATCCCAAGGTATGGGAGAAGGGCTGCAGAAAAGCCAGGAGGCTCCGTGGTAGCTCTCTTTAACCTTGTCTTCAAAAAGTATTCCATCTTCTCTTGTATGTTTCCATTGTTTTCAGAGGGTCTTTAACTTTTTAATGCTTTTATGCCGCTCTTACCTCCCATGGATTTCTTTTACTTGAGATGTCCCAAGTGTTTTTAGTTCGTTATTCCTATGAATTAAAAGGGACTCTACTGTGAGCATGTGTGTTTACTAGGGTTTATTCCCTGGGGTCTGACTCTTGGCCTTGTCCTTTCTTCAAGATACGTTATTCTTTGTTAGTTATGCTTTGCTGCTGTTTAAAAATCTAAACATTTTAAAGGAATTTGCATTTCATAAGTTGTCCTGTCCTTTTGCCTGTTTATTGAAAGATCTAGGATTCTTTAAGCTTTAGAAGTTTAAATTTTGAAAGCAGCTCTTCTTCAATTGTCTTTTTCATCTTTCTAATTGCATCTAAAAATGACTACATATTCGTTTGGAAGGGTGAACGTTTTAGTTGCTGATCTCAACTGGAGCCTTTTATTATTAAAAGCAAGCAAATTTAGCTTAATTTTTTTCCTATAAACTGGAGTTCCTAGAATATTTCTATGGAGTCTATGGCTTAGCTATGTAATTATGTCTCTTGAGTAGATTATGTTTTTCTTCCCATAATTATGTTTTTACCCGAGAGACTGGAAGACTTCAGACTACTCTTGGGTGAAATTGTTCTTCCTCCCTTCTTCCTTGATAGACTCTGAATTATACGTGCCTGACTCTGTTCAAGGGTTGAAAGGGGGCTCTTGAAGATATGTGGTAGTGATTATGCATGTTCTTTTCCTTTAGAAATTGGTTTATGTGTTAAGAAGGGCCCTTAGAGAAAAGCTCTGTTAGTTCATTTTTGAAATGCCATCAGAGAAGAATCTCCTGGAAGGAGATTTGTTTATGATCTGTGGTCCTCTGTCTGAAACCACACACTAGCGTTGCTGTGGGGCTGTCTCCTCTCACCGGCTGTCCTGTGTGAGCTCTGGCCTCCATGCACACGTCACAGTGTATGGTTGTTAGTTCTAGTGGCCAGCAGGGCTAGGGGCCTTAAACATGAAGACAGTTTCTTGGTTCATTTCATTATTCTAGTCCAGAAATAATTTTTGACCTGAACCAGACAGTGTACTCTTAGGAAAAAAGATGACTCAGCAGCCTTTCCCAGCAAAGATTATAGACTCATCAGTTTTACTGTGGGAAATATTTCCCAATAACCAACTTTCCCCTCCCCCACTCCCTGCTCTGCCTTTTACTGCACAAAAGGAGTGATAATTCTAAATTGATCCATGTTCTTATCTGTTAATTCATTTGATGTGTGACTACGCTGTACCTGGGCTTAAGGGCTGGTCATAAGGCATGATACCCATTCTTCATCATCAAATTCAGGAGAATTAAAATAGAGTTTAAAAATTGGTCTAAGTATTTTATATCAACTTAGTGACTCAAGTAAGTTAATGCTCACTGAATCCCTAAACACATAAGTGTCTCCACATGTAGTAGACAAAAAACAGACAGAATTGCTTCCAGCTTGATGAGATAGAAACCAGGGCCCAAGAGACAGTACATACCATCCAGTTTGATGACGAGATTGAGACTGGGAAAGGACTTGGCTAAATGGAGGTGATGGGGAGAGGGTGTTCAGAGTGCAGGAGACAGCTTGGGCAAAGACAGGGCCTCTTGGGAAAGTATGTAAGGACAGCTCAGGCTGGGAGAAGAACAGCTGTAGCCATTAGAGATGAGCGTGACAAGTATGACTATATTTCCCATGTTCTTGTTGGCTGAATTCAGGGGACCTATTTAACTAATAGATTTTGAGCAGGTAAGTAACACGACCATTATGATTCAGGGGCTGAAAAGACTTCAGAAATTTGGAAACTAACCCTGCCATTTGGTAGGTCAAGAGAATGTTATTAAAACCCCTTCCTGTGGTTATACAACTCGCTGATGCCCCTTTAAACATACCAGCCTACCACTCTGGTCTGTTAGCCACAGTGAGAGGTTATCACTTGCTCTCATGGGAATTGAAAGAAGAGCCCTGCTCTTGTAGAAATGTAATTGGATGAGAGGGTGCAGACAGGGCAGGTGGCAAAGATCTAACACCTAAGCTGGATTTTGAACCTGGGAGACTAAAATATAGTAACATTAATGGAAGCAAGGAAATTAGAGGAAGAACTGATTGGAACTGTTTATAGTGGCGGTGGTAGGGGCGGGATGTGTCAGGGAGGAGCTAAGGGCTTAAGTAAACATTACAAGCATTACAGGAGTGCAGGTCTTTGATTGTAGACTTCCATGTCCACCAATGAAATGGAGTCTTCTGAAGGTAAACAGAAAAGTTTCACTTTTCCAATAGCATTTGCATTTTTACACATCTGAAGGAATTCAGAAAATTGGGGTTTTTAATCTAGAGCTGTCATCATTTTAAAGTATTGGGATCAGAATTTTGCTTGACTTACCTAAGAACTCACCTGAGTCTGTGTAATCTTCCCTGGTGTAGTGCTTTTTGCTGGAAAGCGTCTAAACAGAATTCTCTTAAGATACCATCCTTAAGATGATAAGGATGATCATTCTCCTAAGAGGCCTCCTTAGTAATAGAATCACAAGTAATTCCATCTGGAATTGAATTATGACTTTGAAATGAGTGAACCTGTTCCATAACCCTCTGCTCCCTGCAAGCATTCTGTAATGTACCTCATTTGAGGGTGTAATGATGAGAACTGAAGGCATCATTTTTTCCTCCAGAACTGCAGAATACCAGTTCTATTGGTGTATAACCCATTTACTCTGGAAAAAAAAAAGGTAATTCTGATGCTAGTTTTCTTCTTTCTTCTTTCAATACCAAGCACCACAGCCTTCTTCAGTGGCTGTCTTGTGAGGCTTGACCCTGAGACCAGATCTCACTCTATGCTCACTCGGGGTCAGCACAGTTAGCTGACTTCCCAGCCACTCCTTCCTTCCTGGGGAGCCTGAATGTGTGGCTGAAGAGGCTTATGGCTCACCAGAGTGTTGTTTTATTGGTCAGAATATGAACAGATCTGTCTCAAAAGGGAGGATTTCCATATATATTGCATAGTTTAAAAGAGTTAATGGGTACTTATGAAACTAAAGATATCAAGTGACTTGAGGTGTATCATACTTCTCATTAGATTAATATCACCTATGCGTAATACCAACTCATCGCACAAGATATTTATTTTCATGTTTCTGTTACCTGTTCTCTGGCTGACTTTCCTCTTTCTTTCTGTGATTACAAAATTCTGCTCAGCCTCTAATGTTGTCATCAATAAGGGTTTCTTCTTTCATTTTACTCAACATTAATTGTTCCCCCGTTTTTCCTAGCACTTTGTTACTTTTAAGTTATTTTTTTTATTATGACAACATTTCAAACATACAACCAGAGTGATATTTAACAAATTCCCATGCCATCATCATGTTTTTTTTTTTTTGATAACAACATTTTGCCATGTTTGCTTCATCTGTTATTTTGCTTTAAGTTTTTATAGCAAATCCTCATGGTGATCAACCCATAAATATATTAGTTGCTACTTCTGAAAAGTATAAGGACATATTTTGACATATCACAGAGTACTATTTACTTACTATTTTGTCCATATTCATATTTCTTCATTTGAACCTAAATCATAGCACTTTTAAAAATATTTATTTATTTATTTATGCATACAAGAGCTGTGGGGTACAGGCCAAAGGTGCAGGGGTGGTGGTTTGGGAAGAATCACCAGAGACAGAGTGGGGAGCATAACAGGCAGATCAATGAAGTACACTACTGAGGGGAGCAGTGGGTGGGACAGGAGAGGTCTGCCAGGCCTTGTGGGTCACCTTGCTGGCCTGGGATCGAACCCATGCTGCAGTGGCTGCGGCTAGCTTCATAGTGCTGCGCCTTAACTAACTCGTTGCCCCAAATCATAGTGTTTTAATGATGATCGTCATCACGGTCCTTTTCATTTATATTATATTGCTCCCCTTTCTTCCCATTAGACTGGATTGCTTGAGGGCAAAGACAGCTCATTTTTTTTTTTTTAAGATTTATTTATTGATTGATACAGAACTGGGGTTATAGGCCAGAGATGCGGAGGGTGAGAGGATTCACCAGGGACAGAGTAGGGAGCAGAACAGGTAGATCGACGAAGTACACTGCAGTGGGCAGGTCAGTAGAGGTCTGCCTCGCCATGTGGATCTCCTCTGGGGCAGGCGGGGATCGAACTCATTCGGAAATGGCTTAAGATTCCCAGTGCTGTGCTTTAGCCTGCTGCGCCACCAGGGAGGGCCAGACATCTCATTATTTATGTTCCTTATAGATGTTCTACTGAGATTTGCCTTTTAACTTTACTTAAAAATGGTATCTTTATGATACCCAGGATACAAGCAGCGGCCTAATAAAAGAAGTGATGTGTAAACTTGACTCACAATACAACTGCAAGAAGATGAGCTGCCAGACACCATCTCTTAGTGATCGGCAAACGACCCACCTTTTCTCATGAGGGTGGCAGTGTGAGTGGCTGGTCTCAGCAGATGGTTCATTTGCAGGGGTGTGTGGGAATCCTGTAGGCGAAATGCCCTAGCCAAGTGCATCATGAGAATGCAGTGTAGAGAGTGAGGGTCTGGCTGTGGCACATGAAGTTTTATAAAATTGTTAGGCAGTTCTTAGTTAACTTTTGTGAAAATAGGGTCACATCTTTGTAGTTTACATACCAGTGTCAGAGTCTTCAAATACCAGTTTTAGATGCATGATTTTTTAGCAGAAGTTCTAAGTGGCAGTATTACTTTCACTGTGGTGAGTTGTGTCATGGACTAGACAAACTGGGTGGGGAAGAATGGGACAGTTAGGTAGGCCACTGCTGAGGGAGTTTACAGCTCCTCATGCATCTTTGTGTGACAGATGTGTGAATGCTGTGACCTTTTGCTCAAGCTTTGTGCTGCTGACTTTATTGCAAACTCAACCAAACACACTCAGATTTTGAAATTCACTTGTTCTGAAAACTACTTTTTTTCCCATTTAAAATTTACTTTTGGTCAAAGCTTTCCCTGAAAGACTGATGTTGCATTCTTTTTTTTTTTTTTTAAAGATTTGTTTATTTATGCATACAGAACTGGGGTGCAGGCCAGAGGTGCAGGGGCTGTGAGAGGCTTCACCAGAGACATAGTGGGGAGCAGAACAGGCAGATCGACAAAGTACACTACTGAGGCGAGCACTGGGAGGGTCAGGGCAGGTCTGCCACACCATGTGGGTCACCTCCAGGGTGGGGATCAAACTCGTGCTGAAGTGGTTTTAGCTTCTTAGTACTGTGCTTTAACCCGCTGCGCTGCCAGCGAGGGCCCTGATGTTGCATTCTTATAATCTAAAATAATTTTGTTGTCAGTTGGACTTGAGTTCTAATTCTGCCATTAACTGGAATTTTAGGGAGAGATTTCCTCTCTCAGGGATGGAGGATCTTCCAACAGAAACACATTGGTCTAAAATTTAGAATGTAAATGATTACTATTATCTTTTTCAGTTCTCTGGCTCTAGTCACTTGCAACAATACTTAAGAATTATAGTGAAAGCAGATGGCTTTCACTTAAATGAATGTCCTTCAGGAAAAATTTTTAGGAAGTTGCATTTTATACTTGTCTGAAAGAAAGGCTTTGCCTACAGGATTCACTAAATTGTCAAATAAGATGAGACTAACATTTTTTAGAAAGATAATGTTGTGCTATGATATCCTTTGCTAGAAAATTTTCTCTCCACCGAGGCATTTATCTAAAAGAGGAAAACATTCATTCATTTATTGCATAAATATTTATTGAGCTTCTACTGGATGGCAGGCACTGAAGAAGGTTGTGAGAATACAGTTGTAAATAAGACAGAGCACATATTCTTATGGAAGTTAGGTCTAGCAGGGGAGAAACAAGCACACATAATTACAGATTTTGGTGACAGCTGTTAAGGGATTAAATGGAGGAGTACTCGTGAGGGAAGGAATTTGCTATCAGATAAAGCAGGCAAAACCTTTCCTAGGAAGTGGGGTTCACTATTAGAGGCATGGGGTGGGAAGGAGCAGATCATATGAAGAATGGCTGGTGTGGGGCAAGATTTCAGAAATAGAAAGAAGTCCTGTGATGGGAAACTAAAAAGAAGCAGTGACAGATGACCAGAGAGAGGATGGGACCCAGTCTAGTTTTGTGCTGGTGAAAATGAGAAAACAGAATAAGCCAGGATAGACATCCAAGATGGAATTAATAAAATACAATAGACTGGGAATATGAAATAAGAAGAAGTTAAAGAAAATATCTAAGTTTTGGGCTTAAGCAATCGGGGGACTGGTGCCATCTCCTGAGAATGGAGGAGGGAGTAGTTTATTTTTTTTAAAAAGCATAATACTTCTGTCTTGAATGTACCATGTTGAAGAAACCTTTGCGACCTCTCAAGGGAGATTTCAAGCAGGCAGTAAAACAATGGAACTCAGAAGCGAGGTCAGGGCTTACCCTAGAAATGAGGAAGTCACAAGTGTGAAGGGACTATGTACATGGGGCTGTGAAATCATCTTGGACAGTAGTTCTCAACCTTGGCTGCACATGGGATCATGGGTGAGTACTAAAAGAATAACTCTCCCCAGGATCCACTTCCAGAGAATCTGATAAGACTGAGCTTATGTGGGAACTGGACATTTGTACTTTTCCTCTCCCTCTAGGGTGGAAGAGCCATTGCTCAGGAGAAAAGGCATAGCTAGGGAAGAGTATCCTGGCTTCCACTTCGATAAAGGTTGCATAGAACACAAGAATCTTCCATTCTTTTTTCTTTTCTAAGTCATATTTTACTACTGAAGTAGATATATATGTCATATGGTTTATAACGAATTGGATAGGTTTCAGGTATAGATTTGATAAAATCCACATCTGTATGTACTGTATTATATTTACCACAGAAGTCTAGTTTCCAGCTATCACCATATAGTTGAAGAATCTACTATTCCTTTTATGTTCCTCCTGCTTGGGAGTCTGCTGATTGGCCTTTGGATGAGGCTTTGCTCTTCCTACACTACAGCAGAACCCTGTCCTTGAATTAAGTCAGTGTTCCTTCTCTGTTTGATGTTCTCAATTTCTGAAGCGTTTGCTTGGGTGCTGAGCATTTAAGTACGTTTTTCTTCCTATCATTCATTCAAGTGTTACCCTGATGTGGTTTAGTGGTAGCAAGTATTTGTCATGGTTGAAAGATGAAGAACCTGTTCAGCTTTTGTTCGTCATTGTACTATAAGAATTTTGTTGTGGTTGTCGTGGTGGCAATGAAGGGACAGACAGCTACAAGGAAAAAATGCGGATGTTTTTTGTATACACACCCACAGTTAGTTCCCTGAATTACTGTAGGGTATTTGGAGATACTGAGCAGCTTGTTTTTGAAGATACTTCCCAAAAGGTCACTGAGTCTCATGAAATTTCACCTGCTCCTAAGTTTTACACAATTATTAGTGCTACTTGAAGCCCTTTACTTAGGCCTACAACCTTCTAGTACTCTTCTGAAGCCCTGGGCTTAGAGGAAATAGTGTTCTTACACATCTACATACTGAGCTCACATCTCATACGGTCTATGTGAAAACCTAATGAAAAGGCTGTAGAAGCAGAGGCAAAGCTTATTAAATTTTCTTGTGACCCATGACCCACATGAAGTCCTAGTGTAGAGAGGAACCACGCAAGATCATGTCATCTTTCTGTCAACCCCCAGGGAATACGCCATTCCAAAAATAAGGCCTGTTAAAAAAATAACTTCCAGGGACAATTCCTTAAGTTTTCTTGTTAATGTTTACAGCTGAACCAACACTACACTAGTACTTTTATTTTTTTTTGGATATGGAATGGAATTCATGGACCTAACTGTGATAAATACTCCATAATTCCCCAATTAATGAAACTGGTTAGACTCAGCAAGTTGTATGGATGGAAGTTTGTCTAGGGTAATGGGTGAGCTATTAACTTTGTAATTGAATCCTTGCTGCTGCTGCTTGCGTTGAGAACTGGCCGTAGCACCTTACAAAGCCCATTTCTTGGGTCTCACTCTTTGGATCTGGGTGTTTTAGTCCTCCGTAGCAGCTGGGAGGAGAAAGCTAGAATGCCAACACTGAGGTGCAACATGATGAGTGGGAACCTTTGTGAACTGGGCTAACACCCTAGTCTGGGGAAGCTGGTCAGTGGCTGAGGGCCACAGGCTGTTGTCTGTCCTCAGAAAGCCCGACTCACTTCATCTGTGGACACCTTCTTTGCTGAGGTTAGGAGCTGTTTTGTGTAACCTCTCAAGGTCCTTTAGAGTTCTGAAATCTATTTGTAATCTGAATAAAGTCATAAGTGGTTGGGAAAACAACCATAGACAAACAGTGAGTTTCCTTAGCTTTTCCTGATCATTTTTCTCCTAGTGTTAGTCCCTCTGTTCGAGCAGATGCCCAAAAAAACTTGCACTGGCAGGAAATAGGGTGGTGGGTGCATTTCAGTTAATGGACCTAGTTGAAACATGCTTGGCTTTGGAGACAGCTACACTCATATTACCAAGCCTTGGCTTCCTGTCTGTTTTCTTTGGGCTGGGTAGGCAATGAAAAGGGAGACAGGAAAATACATTTTGGGGCAAATAAAATAAGGAATTTGTCTTATGAAGACAACTTATAGTTGGGGAATTCTAATGTTCAGCTTAACCCTATCCTGGTCCATTCCTCTTGTTCGGGAAGATGAGGTGTTCTTACCATTGATAGAATGTAGCTCCCCATTAGAGAAGGCCTTTTGATGATTCTCCTTTCAAGACTTTTTTTTTTATTTCTTTCTTGGAAAATAATCCTAATTTCCTGAATTTTTCTTTAAAATACACATTCTTATTCCAGTCATCTCAGTGGCTCTTCTTTGAGTAACTTCAGTCATTTAACATCTTGTGAAAATGTTGAGACAGAGTCCTAGGGTCTCAGCTTTGCAGAATGGAGAAGAAGCCTACAATATATTTCTGTTTTCACATTAGCCATCCCTGTATTTGTTTTATGGATTTACACATAGTCAGCATTACAAAGAGACTGAGATGTTTCCCTGTTATTCTTGCATCGGACAACACTATGCAATTTGCTAAGAATGATTTGATTATTTGAAAAATGTCTTGGTCATATTTTAATTTGCATATTTCTTTAATATCTAGAATTTCCTTAGATTTTACACTTAAATAGAAAAGAAAGAAAGATTTTTGTTTTGTTTTGTTTTAAATAATAGATTCTCACACTCACATGGTAACCCAAAGGGTATTTTCCAATATCTCTTATAAAACCACAGTGCTAAATTTAAAATAAGAATGCATTCTCTCCAAAAGCCTATTGTGTGCTTTCAGTCTTTGACGTATCACAAAATATTAAGATTCTTTGCCTGTATTTCCACGTTTTCCTCCCCTCTTAAATGGAGGGGGGCATTTCTGAAAGGTGTAGTTGTAGCATAAAAAATACAAAATTCCCCATGGTCATCCTGGGAATTTCCCTTTAACAAACATGTTTGTCTCTGTTTCTGCCCCAACTTTGGGATAGATAACACTTTCACAGGAGGTTTTCTCCTTCGTGAAAGAAGCAAACACATCCCAGGACACATTCCTCTTTCCCATCCTCACCAAGCGGGCTAGAGGAAGCTCCTAGAGAGTTCCTCTTATGCACTAGCTTCCGGCCTCTCTATTAGCGGTTAACTCTGCATCAGTCTCCGGGTCCCCAACTCCGCATTTATAGAACAGAACTAAGACCGCGTGCCACCAGATGATTGTAAAGCAATATGAAATGGGAGGCTCTATATAGACACAGCATTATAAATATCAGTATTGATAATTCCTTGGCATAAGTCCCCAGTATGTATGTTCACATATCTATTTAGCATGGTCAATTGTTCAGCTAATTAATATGCTTTTATTTTATGATTTGCTGTTTCCAGGGCACAGACAGAAGCTTGATGACTCTAAACCTAGTTTGTTCTCTGACCGCCTCAGTGATTTAGGGCGCATTCCTCATCCCAGTATGAGAGTAGGTGTCCCGCCTCAGAACCCACGGCCCTCCCTGAACTCTGCACCAAGTCCTTTTAATCCACAAGGACAGAGTCAGATTACAGGTAAGACAGACTCCTAGGTTTCACTTGCATAGATTCTGGCAAGCTGGGGGTGAGGGGCTACCAGATGAGATGTGTTCACTTCAAAACTCCTGGAGCTGTGAAATGGCTTATTATTAAAGACTCAAGACATGAAGATACCGACCTTCATATATATATATATATATATATATATATATATATATATATAAAAGAACAAAAAACAGTTCCATATTAACTAACTTTGGGATACAATTTGGGGGAAGTTCCTACTGATGCAATAATATTCTGCAGTGTTGTCAGTCTGCACGCTGGCAGAAGTGTAGTATCTCTGCTCTCTGGGAGAATGTTTGTTTCAAGTTTCTATATTTTGTCCAGGTGGTGCAGAGGCTAACATCACACCCTCACTATTAGAAAATTAGTGTTACCCTTTCAGTTTGAAGCTTACATTGCTTACACGTATGGTTATGTCACTAAATTTTCTTGAACATTGCCTAGGGCTATCAAGAAGCCTTGATTGGAGGTTGTAAGGCCAGGTCAGTGGGCAGTTCATGGACATACAGAATAAACTTCTGATTCACATTTATCTCAGTGCCTCACGTGACAGTTCTCTTTATGCATTTTCCTACGCTGCTTACCTTACCTCTCTTAAAAATGAACATCAGCATTGCATTACACACTAATCATTCACGTTTGGAGCATTCAGACTCTCAACTCTTTTCTTCCTGTCCCACTTGTGCAAAAACATACCTCATTTTTAGAACTAGTCTGATTGTTTTAGGTCACGGTGACAAGAAAGTGTGTTAATCATCAGAGCTCTTTAATATGCAAGTTTTGAGAGCTGAAAGGAAGTCTACATGTTATCCAATTGTTATTGTTGGCAGAGGTGGACTAGAATACAGGGAAAACAAACAAAATCTAAAATAAACTCTCAACATGAATCTTTTCTAACGGTTAGGTTTTTGTCTATAGTGGTTAGGTTTTGAGTGTTCTTAATGGTTTGTAAACACAATTGTTTATAAACTGAATGACCTCCCGCTCCTTCTCTCCTGCCCAAATTAATAATACTCTTTCTAGAATATTAACGTAGATTTCTGTGGGTTTGTGTTTATTATTAAAAGTCTGAATATATGCCTCAATATGTATCTTTGAAAGCAATACAGAAATTTAAAAATGAAATAGCTAGCCATTGAAAAGAACCGGCTATAGGTATCAGGAAAGAGCCTTAGATCTTTGTGAAGAAAAGCCAAGTGTTAGCCTAAATAAATCTCTTAGTGTTGATATGAAGGAATCAAAGGTTAGAGTGTTCACTAGACATGCGTCCTTGATATAATGCAAGGGTGCAGTTCCTACTAACTTATAATTTGAAGGTTGTAGCAATAGGTGCCAATGTTTTTAAAGTAGTGGAATTTAGATCATTGAATGAGGTCCATCATAGGTTCATTTTATCTTTATAGTGTGAGGCGAACATGATAACTGCTACACTATGGAAACCAGGCTTGATCTTTATAGTAATTTTTATCCTCTCTCTCTCTTTGTGTGTGTGTAGAAACATTAGTCTATATAATATAAACATGTTTATATATTATTTGTAGGGGGCTTATGATGGCTAATAAAAATACAGAATAAAAACATGTTCTATGATTTGGCAACTCCTGGGTTCTTTAAATGTTTGATTTTTTCATTCCACTCCTTAAGTGTTTGTTACTGATAGTTTGTTAGCGACTAATGCTTTTAAGATGGCCTTTGGAATCTGTGTTTGTTAGATTCAATTAGGAAGATGCTTTTTTCAAGTCTTTCTCCTTAAATCTAAAGATGACACCATAAAATAGAACCAGAGGATGTTTTACCATTTGAAGGTATCTTAGATATTAATCCAGTGGCAGGTAAAGATTATGAGAGGATCTGCATTTGAGCAATACCCTCAGCCCCGGAAGTGCATATAGAGAGTGAGGTTTTGAGGAGGTATGGGGGACGTCAATGTCAGAAGAGCAGATCAAGAGAGTGGCCACCTGCGTAAACTTAGCTCTCTTCACCCCTTCCCTTTTTGGAGGCTCCGCTGTACTGAGTGTCAGTAGTAGGCTAGGGCTTTTGACTGGTACAGCAGGTGGTATGTTTCTTCTTATACAATATTAGTGATGCCATTTCATCACAATCATTTAAAAATAACATTTAATTAATTGTTGACTGAATATATCTCTAAAATGAAATTATAAAATGTTAATTAATTAATTGAATTAAATCTTTCAATTCTTTTGGAGCTGCTACTACTATGGATGTTCTCTCCTACCACTAAGGATGTTCCACAACCTTGGTTATGGGCCAATACTGGTATTATCTTAGTAACAACAATTGTTGACAGAATATGTCTCTAAAATGAAATTATAAAATGTGTTTTCTAAGAACTGATAGCCTTCTGGAATTTTCATTTAAGTATATTAGCTATGCATTTGGAATTATAGTGCTAGGAAAACTGATTTATGTTAGTGTTTTAATTTTTTTTTTTTTTTGCACAGGAGAACTGGGATATAGGCCAGAGGTGGGGGGAGGCGTGAGTGGATTCACCAGAGACAGAGTGGGGAGTATAACAGTCAGATCTACAGAAGTACACTGCTGAGGGCAGTAGCGGGCAGACAGGAGAGGCCTGCTGCAACATGTGAGTCTGCTCCCTGGCCAGGATCAAACTCAGGCTGTAGCAGTGATAGTGCTGAGACTTAACCCTTGGGCCACCAGAGAGGCCTCAGCCTTTTCATTTTTAAAAGAGCCACAATAACTTTTCTCATATTTTCCAAATTGTCCAAGTCTCTCTTTCTGTGTGTCTGACTGCCTCTCACACACACACACATACCACCTCTGCCCACACCTGGCCCATGTCCATTCTCTAGTTGCTTCCATGTTGTTACTAAAATAATACAAGTATTGGCCCACAACCAAGGTTGTGGAACATCCTTAGTAGCAGGAGAGAACATCCATAGTAGTAGCAGCTCCAAAAGAATTGAATAGATTTAATTTCTGTCTTTTTGGGATTAACTTCATACTTAAATGATTTAGGGCACTCACATGAGAGTATTGGGTCTTAGGTCATATGAAGGACAGAAGAAACCTCCTGCTTTTTAGTGAAGTTAATGGAAGTGATAGTTGTCCTTCCCAACCTGGCATCGTCATGCCCTTTGCCCCAGACTGCAGTGTTGTTGTTCCTGGGGTACATGTTCTTCTCTCTGTATCCCTTTACTCAAGCTGTTCTGTCAATGGTCATCTCTGCTGATAGGACCCACCCATCCTCCCAGACCACTATGCTGTCTTCTTCAGGAAGCACCCTTCATCTCGAGGCCGCCCATCTACTCTTGAGATTGCCTTATTCACTAGCGTCTGTGTACTTGTTTTTTTTTTTTTTCTATTCTGCTAAGTTGAAAATTCTTGGAGGAATTTTTTTTTTTAAACAGGGCTTTATCTTCTTTTGTATCTAGCATAGTGGTAGCATTTCATTAATATTGAATGAATGAATATTTAGATGAGAAGAAGTCTGTGCAAAATCAGAATTTCAGAATAACTCTCTCATAATAGCATTAGCATTCCCTACCCCCACAATTTCCCAGGGTGCCTTTGTTCCCTACCCCCACAATTTCCCAGGGTGCCTTTGTTCCCTACCCCCACAATTTCCCAGGGTGCCTTTGTTCTCTGGTGTGAAACATTAGTGGCAGAAATCACATTTCAGTATAATACTTAGAGCTGTGTCAGCTTAAAAATCTATATAATTGCATGACTAAATTTAAATTCTACTGATAAGCCTTACCTAACTCTGATAGATTTTGCACCTCTTTTGCAACATGCCCCGTCTATGACTTAGTTCTTGTGGTCCTTTGGCTCAAGATGTTTTTAACAGAATGGGCCCAGCTACTTCTCATTGGCTTGGCTCTTTTGATATCTCAAGCTCTTACCCCAAATGGTAGATAATGATCATGGGCTATCGTCACTACTACTTCTCTTTACTGACCAGCGTAAAAGGCCAGGAGACTCTCAGAAGAGTGAAATGAAATGAACAATTCTCAATAGAGGAAGTCCTAAGCATTTAGTGTTGCGTATGTGCGTCTGCTAGTGTCTCACAACTCCCAGAGTAGAGGTCCCAGCCACTAAGGGACTGATTGTTGAGCACTGATCTGAGAGTCTGTTGCAGCTTTTAGTGGCTGTTGTTCTGCCTCAGTACCCAGGGCCTCCCCACGGCTTCCTGAGGAAGTTGCTTCCTCTGTACCTTTTTTTTTATCTTTCAGATATCTGGTGCTTGTCTCTGGGTACCAGGAAACACCTAGTCTGTGACAGATGCCCACTTCTCTTGACTCAGAATGTAGAGTGGAATAGGGATATCAGATTGGGAGACACCGTTCAGTATAATCAGTGTTTTAAACTAATATTCTCTGGGTGGGTGAACTGTACCTTAAAAAACACTGGCTCAGTCCTCGGGTTGGGTGGATTGGGACATTCCTCTGAACTTCAGGTGGACATCTTGTTATGTACTCATTCAAAAATATGATCGCAGCACCACTGGCTGGGTACTAATGTAAATCAACCAGATAGAAATGGTTCCTGCTCATAAGGAGCTTACATTTTAGTGATCTATCTAGTCCACACATAGGCAAGTAGCCACACATGCTAGATTATTTGAGATAGTAAAAAGAGCTGTGAGGAAATGAAATAAGGTAATGGGACAGCAATCTAGGTACAGTGATAATTTTGGTTGGAAAGTTAGCGGTCTGGACATCTTTAAAGATAGGTGAGGAACAACATTTCAGAAGGCGGGAAACTCATACACACTATCAGGAAGTGGAAATGTGACATGCACAGGTCCTGTAGTGCAGCAAGGGGAATGAGAAAGAAAGGCAGGCAAGAGAGTCTTGAAGACGCTGGTAAGGTGCAGTGGGGTGGTGCCACTGAAGGATGGTCAGCAAGAGTGACAATATGTAGTTCCCATGTTTTTTGAAAATCACTTTGGGTACTATGTGAAGATTAGATGATAAGGAGGCAATGGTAGAAGCAAGATTATCATTAGGAAAGCATTGCAGGTCACAGCCCAGGAGAGAGTTGAGGACAGTAGTAGAATTTTTCTCTTTTCTTCAAAACTCAGAAGAAGCTGGAATTTCTGTCAGGCCCCTCCTGATGACTTCCACAAACTTGGTCTAAGGCTCCCATACCACTGATCCCAGTTGTTTGTTCATCAAGCTTTGAATTTGCAAATATTTTATTTCCCTGTGTATCCCAGTTGTCTTCTATAGTGCTGACTGCATGGTGGCTTTGGTTTGGGGATGAATGAATGGGTCATTGATGTGTTCAGGAAGTGTGATCCACCTTTTTCCTAGCTCTCTTGTTTTTCTTGTACCTATTTGATTGAATACTATTACCTACCATTTATTGTGAACCTGTATTGTGTGCCAGGCATTGTTCTAATGAGCTTAGCACATCCACTCCTCTTAGCAGCCTGTGAGGTTGGTGAAATTATTATGAGGAATGCGGGAGGGACAGAGAGGCACAAGAACTCCCTCAAGGCATTACTTACAACCAGTTACTAGTAAGTACAGGAATGAAAGCTAGAGCTATATGTGTTCTTGACCACGACACATGCTTGTACTGAACTTTTCTTTGACCTTGGTTGTTTCCTCTCATTTAGTTTTAGTGCCTGAAATCTTTGATTCATGCAGTTGTCTACGATTTTTACAAAATCGTTTTCATAACATTCTTGTGAAAGGATTAAAATATTTCTAAAAAGCATATCCTTTACAGGTGGAAGAAATCGATTCTTCAAGAAAAGAATGCTGAAATATTGCCACTACCGAATTCTGTTCTTAGCCATACTATTTCTCTCCTCCCCATCAAGTTGGACAAGTTGCTTGTCTTTAAAGTGACATGTGTCCTAAGAACAGAGTTTAGGTTCAGCATGTGTTTGGTTTCCACAAATAAAGCCCTGTGAAGGACTGGGGTCAATGTGTCCTAAAAGACTAACTTCATATTCTCTCTATTGAATGTTATTTTGGATCTTTAGACAATATTTTCATAAAAGGGATTCATTAGGAGTGACCAAATGGTGCTTTAAAATCCAATATAGTTGTTTTAATGATTAAATTACAATGATATTAAGGAAGATATTGAAAAGCCACTTGCCAGATGTCATGTAGAATAATAATAATCTTATCAGCAGTTACTTCAACTAGATTGAAATAGTTTCCACCCAACTTCAGTTTGATTCTGGATCCCTTGGCAAAAAGTGCTGCTTTTAAATCAAAATGGATTTGAGCCAGTTGGCCAGTAGGGCTTGGGCTGTGTATGTTTGGCTGTTTTAGGCCTGAATCCACTGTGCTTGCACTTAAATATTTTACTACAATCCTTTGAGAAATAGAAAGCACAGCTGAGTAGGCCTATGTGTCTCAAGTTACCATGCTATTCAAATGCCTAAGGACCATATGGCTCTTTTATGTAAAACAAGTTGGGAGGTGAAGTGGGGTAGAACAAGGTGGTGGTTTCTGGAAGTGTGAGGGAGCCAGAACTTATGAGAGACTCAGAGACTTGTCAGTGAGCAGGGTGAGTGACCCCAGGTGCCACCAGTGGGAAAACTATAGGGTGGAGCACATGTGTGACGTGTGATCTCTTGCTTTACTACGTACACTGTGGTTAGACTTATCTGTAGGCATCTTGTGTCTTTCAGAACTGCTATCACCATCCTCAAAGACAGATTGTTGGAAGTACTTTTCTTTTACTGTCATGCTGCTATGTTGTAACTTCTGAAGTTACTGGAAAGTCTTGTCTTCTTTGAGATCATTTGAACAGGGAAATTTGCTGTAGCTGCAAACTGTGAGCAGGTAATCTCTTTAGGGGAGATTGCTAGTGACAATTCTTATTGAAAAAAGGCACAAATCCTGTGTGTGAAATCAATTTCACATCTATTTGACAGCTACCTTGAGAAGAAGAGTAGAGTTCAGGTCCACCTTATACTTGGCTTTGACAAATAAAGGACCCTGTGAGGGGTGGGGGGCTAACATGTTATGTTGTTGTTCAAACTCCCGGTAGCATCCATGGATTAGCTTCTTAACCTCTGGACTTCTGTCAGTTGGATGCTCTGGCTTTATAATGCTTTTATGAAAAAAGAGGGGCAGTGTGCCAAGAAAAATAAATGTCTTGGTTTCAACACTTGTCTTTATAATTTCCTCCCATATGAAATAGAAGATGCAGAATTAATATCTAATAGTGATCAGAAGAATCCATTTCCTACTTAATACTGCACTTTATCCTTCTCTTAGACACTTCCATGTCTAGCCTGTCTCTAAAGGAAGTCTTTTATTTTCTCCCTTCTTTTCCAAAGAGTGATCTTTCACTTTAGTTCTATATTTAGTTTGTACCTAATGTGTATATGTATATATACACAGAAAGTATATACTTTCGCCCTTTTCCAGTTGTTGAAGGACTTTTCGTAACCCTTCTTTTCTTTTGCAATGGACTGTGGGAAAAACGTTAACAACAGGAGTCTGACTTCAACTTCCTGGACTAACCCAAAAGAGAGGCAAGACGGACATACACCTTAGTGTACTGTTTGCATAGGAGGTGTGTTTTAAATTTTCGTCATGGATAGACACCTAGAATGTCAAAGAGAGAGTCGTCCTATGCAGTATTAATAGCAACAACAACATAGTACAGATATTGTTAGTTTATAAGTATTTTCATTCCATTTAAAAATGCAAAAGTATTCCAGGAATAAAATTACCTGGCACCACTCCCAGTTAAGACTATCAGATTCTTTCTAGGGCTTTTTTTATTTTGATAAGGACTTCCTTTTTAACTGTTTAAAAACAATTGAATTTAAATAGTCTTTAAAAGATAGATTTAACAGAAGAGTCAGTATAATCAACCTTGTTTAGTGAGTAGGAAAACTTAGATACCTGGGGACTTCTGAAACTCTCAGTGCTGAAAATTAGAAATCAGTGTCCCAAGAAGGTGATCTCTGACAGGGTCATTATAGGCAGGGAGAGAAGAGAAGGGAAGAGGAGAATGGATTGTAGAGGACAGTAAATGTTTGATGCTGTTAACCAAAATGAATAGTGGAAAAAGAAAATTACTTTGGGTGAGTAGCATTGAGGACCTAGCTAAGGGTTGAAATAATTGGAAGGGCCCATTGATAGTTACATGATTATCTCCTGCAGGGATTGCAATTTGTGAATAGGAGTCCACCCTGGTCCACAGTGTGGATTGTCAGAGAAAGACAATTTTTCCTAGGACTTGGTGCACGTTGAGCAAAGAAGGAAGATGTTGAATCAGTTACCAGTGGGAATGTTCTGGAGGTTGAAAGTTTATGCTAAAGATGGCAGAACTTCTGAAGAGGATTTGACTCATCTTGTGACACTGGAGAATGAGCAATATCCAAGTTCAAATTTGGAAAAGATCTGGGGAAACCCAGGCTTCACTTCATGTGGGAATTAGGAGTAGGATAGAAGGGAGCTCTTGGCTATTCCTTCAACTGTTTATTTATTTATTTTTTTATTTTTTCAGGATCGCATACCCTGCTTGTCTTCTTTAAGTTTTTCACTCAGACACTAGCTTGAGAAAACAACCCCCTGCTCCCTCCCCCCACCCCCTAGCTATCTAGCTATTTGACCGGGTTGGCAGGGGTCTACTGTTGTGTTAACTTTTTGCCATCCCATCACACTGTGACTGGTGATCCATAAAAACTCTGCTCTTAGGATAGGCTTCCCTCATCCTGTCTTGCAGTTAACCAAATGCTGCACTGTACTTGGGCTCTTTGTCAGTGTCTTTATGTCACTCTCACTGCCTTTTTCCATTCTGTAGAGTTATGTGTAGTTCTTCTTCCACTTTGTTGACTACCCCTCATAATTTCGTTGCAATTTGAAAAGGTTCCTTCTGATTCTTCAAGACTTTGGTGAAGGTGGTGGACCTAACTACCACTATGATGCCCTTGAGTAGCCATCTCATACTTCCTTCAAAGCTAACCAGGATCCATATGAAACACTGCTGGGTTGCCTTTTCACTAGCTAGAGGGTGTAGATCTTGCTGGGGTCAAGATACATGTTACAGATGAGCTATCTGTCTACTTACTGCTCTTGGAAACAAATTTACAGTAACTAATCCATTTTGCTTTCTGATAGTGACAATGGAGCTCAAGAGTGTAAAGTTTATTGTTCAAAGGCTTTAAAATGGATTTTTGAGTGTTTTTAGTGAGCTGCAAACAAGTCAACATCAGCAAATACTCCAAAAAAAGGGTTGAAATTTAGATTTTACCAACAGTAAGGCCATTCCCAGATTATAGTAGATGGGGTCAGAGAATGTAAAACTACTGTAGATAGTAAACCTTAAAGTTATTATTTTGAAATAATTAAAAAATTTAACTTTCTGTTCTGTAGAAAAGTAATCCAAGAGAGTGAACTAAGATTTAGTATGAGCGGAGTTAATGGTAGATATATTTTTCTTAACGTAGGGGGAGCTTTTTGGACCTTGCTCTGTTGTTCAGAAAGTTCGTTGCCACAAATTCTTGCAGTATTGTCAGCTTGGGGCAGAAACTTGAATTCATTTAAAGCAGTTGCATTCCCCGTCTCCTTACCTGTCTCGGACTTTAATTTTCTTAATAAGTATGTTTGTTCTGCTCCTTCTACTTGGAGATGATGCTGCTTGATAGGGAAGATTAAATCAGAAAAGTGTTGAGTAATTTTCCTTTCTAACTGTCATCAGTAAAAATTATGCCTATGGCTCTCAAACTTTGGTGTGTATTAGCATCCCTTGGGGAGCTCATTAAAAGTACAGATGTCCATGCTTTCCCGCTGAACCTGAGTATATGAGTTGGAACTGCCCAAACACAGCAGTGGGCCCAAGACCCTCCATGCCAGGATCGCTGGGCTCACTTTGGTCACTCAGCCAATCCTGATACAGCCTGCAGATCTCAGAAACATTCATCCCTGTGGTTTGATGTGCCGTGCTGTAGCCAGATCTTTCCAGATGCTTCCTGGTTTCCTGAGTGCAGCTCCTGGACTTTATTTTTCTGTCCATTTCAGCTGCTTTTTCCCTATATACCCCTCCCCATGTGCTGAGTCCTAGACCAGACTTTTGCCTTGTTTTTATTATGATGCTGTCCGAGAGAGAGTCAAAAAAAGGGCATATCTGATCAAGCCACCCTATACTTAAAATCACCTCAGTGACCTTCCTTTGCTCTTAGGAGAAAGACCAAGACCTCTCTGGCTGCCAGTGTTCAGCAGGTTCTGCGTAGCCCAGTTCCTCTCCCCGCCCTACTCTCCACTCATCTCACAGTATTTTGAACCTTTTGCCAAAAATTCAATCACAGTGGCTTTCTCAACCTCTCAAAAAAACAAAACAAAACAAAAAAAAACCAAAAAAAAAAAAAAAAAACCAAAAATCAAAAACAACTATACTGCGTCTGTCCCAGGAACTTGATCCATACTGTTTGCTTGGCTTAAGTCCTCTTTGCCCTGCCTACTTGCCTTTGTATTTTCTTTGCCATTCAATTCTTGACTTAATCATGGCATCATTAGGGAACCCTTTCCTGACCCCCAGCCCCAGGCAAGGCTGGAGTCACCCACTGTAATTCTTGTGTTGCCAAGGTCATCTTGTTAGTACTTAACACAATTACGTAATTAGTTGATTAATGTCAGCCTCCCTTCTAGACTGTAAACCTTGTGAGGATAGGGATTAGATGTGTCTCTACACGTCATCAATACCCGTAGGGCCACGTACTAGTGTAGGACCCCATAAATATTTTTTGAAAGAGTGAAAGGATGAAGGACTGGGTGATAATTTTAGAGCCACACATACCATCATCTCTCTGACAACAGGCCAGGTTATGATGCCTTGGGACCTCCATAATACCTCAGATGCTGTGTCTGACTCCCTGCACGTTTTTATCAGCTTGATTTGCACCTGGATTTACTGTACCCACTTTAGTACTGTGACTTGAACAAAGGGTCATTTCCCTTGGCCAGCACATCCCAGTTTCTGTCAGGTTCTTATCCTGTCTGTAGCTTTCTGTTCCTTCTCCTGGCTGTACCACTGAGGTTCAGGATAGGCCACAGCTGAGACCAAGTTAGGTGTGACATATGATGTGGCCTTCTGTTTCTTTTATCAGGTTTTTCTTCTCAGTAAGAATACTTTCCTTTTCTGTAAGGCAGCTCTAAGCCCTATTGAGCCAAATGTCATTTAAAAGCCACTTCTCACTCCCTTGACTGGTCAACCTCCTTCTGGCTTTTTATTGAACGTTTTCCTATGGGGTATGACATTTTAAACTCTAGGTAACATTTCTTATTTTCTTCCCTGCTATTGTCTGCTAAGATTGACTGGATCCCTCTTCTCCTGCTGTTTGTATCATAACATAACCAGTTGTCATGCCTGCTGCATCCTACATAGCATCCAGTTTTATACAAACAGTTTGTTCTTTTTTTTCTCAAATTTCAGTCTAAAGTGCTATGAATCACTTGGGCTGACCTTTTGCCAAATGATCCTGGTAGCCACTTTGGAAGGGTTGAGAAAGACCATGGGGATAAAAAGGGGCCTCACTCCTGCTCTTGGGATTTTCTCTGTTGACATGACCCGAAATTTGGAGGGGAGGCATCCTCATAGCCACCCAGTTAGCTTGGTTTGACTTAAGTAATTTCTGTTACAGAGGTTGTCTCCAGAAAAGGACAGAAGGTGAAGAGCTCACTTTCCTAAGTAGGTAGATTGATGTATCTTATCGCTGGAAAAATGTCCTAGACCTAACCCATCCATCCTCATCTTCTAGACAAAAGCTGTAAGGTAAAAGCTGTGGGTGCGTGACTGCAGTTACTATCAAAAGTTCCAGTGCAGGCCTCTTTCTAGACTTGGAGGAGGCTAATTGTTGTAAGACGATGTTTCCTAGTAAGATAAGAGAACCAGAGTAAGTAGAAAACTCATTCTAAAAAAGCTGTCTCTTTGGAAGAAGTCTTGGAGGAGACAGAATTTAGTAGTTAGTGTAAATTGTTTTGAAGTGGGAATTAATGTATGTCTGAATGGGAGTATATTTGTATTAGAAATGACAGTAAGATGACAGAAATTGTCTTGGGTAGGAAATTGTAAATCTGCTGCTGTTAAGATTATTGACTTTCTGTGACCCTGGTGGCAATCGAGAGGCATAGTGTTGAGCCAGCAGACTCTCCATCCACTTTCTTTGAATGTCTCATTTCTCAAAAAATACTTGTGGTTTACATAGCCTGATTTGAGTACTGATTAGGGGGGCAAATGGGTGGAATGATAAGGGGTGGGAATGTGGGGCTCTTTCGTGGTACCCTCCTCCCTTGATAAGCAGGTGTTTGCTGTAGACACACTGAGCTTTGGCAGAAATCACTGCTGTCGTGTCACGTTACACAGACACCTGCTGGCAGCACAAACAGGAAGAAGCCTTTGTGTGCTGGTTCAGGCTTTGCTGCTGTTGACTTGTTTCCTCCCATCTCTGCATGAAGTTCAGCACCATGTCCACGGCGTGCCTTATGGAGAGTGATTCTTAGGAAAGCAGCCTGTTCTTCACACCCACACATGTTTAACCAAAGTGTTTACAAAAGGAGGCCAGCTAATAGCAACCACCGAGTTTCCACGCATACCTTACACTGAGCTGCTCTAAAGCTCCCTGCCCACTCTGCTCCCCACTTCTCAAACCTACTCATTAAGAAAAGACTTGTGTGTGTTTTTCTACAGTCAGTTGGTTTTCCCAGAATGTCTTTTTTTCTAGCCACCTGCCCTCCTCCTTTATTATGACCCCAAGTGCTTAGAGTTCAATAATGCAGACATGAAATTTGGCTTCTCCAGCCTTTGAAAGGGTGGAGAGTACTCAGAGAGCCCAGGCCTCTTACCCTTCATTTTCGGGAACATGCATGACCATGCCAATTACTGGCCACCAGAAGCTATCGTCCACCTTAAGAGAGTTTGCTTTCCTTATACCTGCAAATTTAAAAAAGTGGTTATTTTTCACTTTTACCCACTGAAAAGTCAACCTGAGAAATTCCTCTCCCACTTGGCATTTCTGAGCATCCCCTCAGTGTGTTGCCTTCTGTGTTTTCGCATTTAGGGGGTTTATAGAGTGAAAGCAGATGCAACCAATCTCCAAATAACCTAAGTGGCACCACCCTAGAGGGAGAACTTCCAGTGTGGACTGTCACATGGGTTCCTTTCCATCTCGAGATGTTTTTTTTAGAAACACAGCTACATGAACATTTTTGAGTTAATTGTTATTTAGTATCTGTTCTTACTGTTTCAGCTGCTTGTAAACTTTTCAAGGCAAGAAATGTCCTGTTTTTCCTTTACCCCTCAGACTGTCTCACTGCCACACAGCATACAGAAACTTTTTGCCACCATGCAAATTGGACAAAACTGATAATGGCTGATAGACTAGCACGACACTCCTCTTCCCCCACCCCGAGCCCTGGTATGGTGGCACTAATGACTATTTGCACTTTGTAGATGGGAAAGGGACAGCTAGATAAGAACCTGTCCTTAGATTGGGAGAAGAAGCCACAGAGTGTGTGCAACCATCAGGACTTCTAGTGTCTTAAAATGCAAGCTGTGTGGAGTAACGCCCTGCAGTTCTGGTCATGCTTGTGTGTGTGATAGAAGGCTTCAGCTAGAATGAATGCAGAAGGGCCTCCTGTCAATCAGTGGCTCCTTTTTATTTAACCTGAACTTGGAGGAGCTAGATTTGGTTTACTAAGCCTGGTCTACTAACATGCTTTTACTTATGTTATCTCATCTAATTTTGTGAGCAAAATGACAGGAAACCACAGTTTCATCTGGAACTGTGCGCTTGCAGATCTGAGGCGACCAATAACTAGCCAGACCAGAAGTGCTGCTGGTAGTCCTTCGTGTGCTTTCACAATCAGAACTGGGGCTGCTTTCTCGTGCTTCATCTTCAGTTTCTCCAGGTCTCCTCTGCCCTGGGTCTTCTTCTGCTTTCTCTCCTCTCCCCATTAGTGATTTTTTGATTAGTTACATCCTGCTTTTGAGTACAGCAGGCTCTTGATATAGGAAAAACCTGATTTTCTCTCTCAAGTTTATGTGGCAGGTCAAGTTTATTCACAACTTCCCTCCAGAATTCCTTATTTTTAAGTGCCAGGGGACAAGTTTGGGAGGAATAGTGGAGGAGTCATATTTCAGCTTTCCCAAGCACTAAAGACGTACACTTTACAAAAACAAAAAGCAACAACAAAGCATCACCCAAGAAAGCATGTTTCTAATTGTCCTATCTACATAAAAACATATGCTAATAACTTGACTTCAACAATACAACAATAAAAAATCGATACTGTTCCTGAAGGCTTCCCTATACAAATATTAAAGTATAGTGTTTAAACTACCATACACATATTAAAGTGCAACAGAAGCTTTTTATTTCTTCTGAACATTTTGTGAAGAATTGTTACCTTCTGAAAGTGCCGTGGGCGCTCAGAGGTCATTGCATGTCAGTCAGGACACGACCTCAAGACTGTGATAGATGTCTCTATCCTCTGAGACACCCAAGTCAGGATCTACTTGCTTATGTGGTAGGACAAGGGGTTTCTCTTTATGAACACTGGGACAGAAGTCATTCGATGTAACTGTGGATGAGGGGGTAAGAAGGAATGAGTTATATAGTTTGGGGGACCTGAGGTTGAAATGGAGAGGCAACCTCTTGGTTTTTAATTGTTAATGAGTAGGTTAGTATTAGAACTAGATCCTGCAGCCTTCCCTGTTAGTAACCTTGGGATTGAATGGTGATACCTAAAAAACATCTGTCACCTGCTCTGACTCATCCAAGTTAGGAGTGAATCTCAGAAGTCTCAGGTTTCTTCAGGAAGTTGAGTTCAGAAATCTTTTATGAGATCAGGTTAAGGTGACATTTTTTTCTACTGTAAGCATTAATTGTCCACAACAAAGAAAACATGCTGTAATCATATTTATGATAGGATTATATTTTCTTGGTGATTGAGCATTTAGGAAGTCAAAATGTTTTATAGCCATTTCTTAACCACTGAAAGTGTACAATACTAGAAAATGCAGTGAAAAGGTTAGGATTTCTTGGCAGGAAGAAACCAACTGAGAAGGAACATGATCAAGGTTCAATGAGAGTAGAGTGTTGACACAACTCACAGAGATACATTCTCTAAATTGTGAGCTTAAAAACTACAGGAAACTTTCTCAAAGTTGTCCTCTGCTAGAGTAAGAGGTTACAGGCCAGAAACATAAATATCAACAAAGAGTCGGTATAGCTAAGAATTTTTAAACATTTGCTGGTTTCTTTCTATATGCTCAGCTCTGTATATTATCTCATTTACTCTGCAGAACAAATGACCTCCCTCTATGAGAAGGCCTTCTTATTTAACCCCATCATACAGATTAGGAAACTTGAAGTATGGCTTCTGTCATCTAGGAATAGGTTTGTGAAAACATCTCAGAGGCCTGAAATGGTGGTGGTAGGACAGGTCTGGCTCATTCACAGGGTGCTAGAGAAGAGCTAGGTCTTTGGAGACCATTTCTTTTATTTCTAAGATTGCTCTGCCCTTTTAAATTGGTTTAAACTAGATCTGGGGAACCCCATGTGGCAGTTCTTGTGTTTTATTTTTCTTTAGTTTCTCTCATTAAGTAGGTCATTATCCTAGAATCTTAGAATGTTGACCTTGAAAGGGACTGTGGACTGCAGCTGTCCTCTGACTGAAAAAACAAAAAACATCTTTTTCCCCTTGTTTAGGGACAGTGAGAAGTTATTTTCCCTAATTTTGGATACCTTCAGGAAAGGCCTGCACTAAAAGCAAAACTCTTCTTTAAAAGGTTGCTCTAGTATATAGCCTGGCAGTCAGGAAGTTTATGTAAAAACTAAAATCACAGGAATATAACGTCTTTTATAGCTTAAGGGGAAGTTACAAATTTACTTACTACCATTTCATTGTAAAATTTCATTAGTCATTCAATCCACTCTGCTGGGGGTGGTGGGTGATGGGGGGGGTTCAATAAGTGTTGCTTATTGAACATCTATAATGTGCCAGACTTCATACTAAACTGTGCTGAGGCAGATCCTGGAAGTCATCAAGAATGTTAGATAACCTGCCCACCTTAGATAGTTTAATTCAGGTGTTTAGTTTTTTGAACCAGTGATGATGTGCTACTCACTGCATATTATTTAATTCTTAAGCTTTCTGAGATGGTATCAGCATCCCCATTTTACAGATGAGGAAATTATAGTTGAGCAACATTAAGAAACACACATCATGCCACATAGCAGGGCCTTCACCACTGAGCTTTTAAGGAATAATAATAGTTTTAATATAGAACTTCACAGTTATCAAAATATTTTTACTTATCTAATTTTGTAAGCAAAAATGACAGTGGTTATTAGTTTACTCATTTCACAGATAGCAATACTCACTTCTATTTATTATATACTTACTAGACACTCAGAGTGCCAGAAAACTTATCAGATAAGGCCGAGCTCATATCATGCTCACAACTCTAATAAGTATTATTATTCCCATTTTACAGGCAAACTCTCGAGGCCCCCAAAGCTTAAGTGACTGTTCAGCACTGTGGGAGCTCTGAGTCAAGTCAGGGCTTGTCAGCCCAGCCAGCAGCATGACCACTTTGTAATATTTACTTTGTGCATTGTGCAGCCTCATTTTCCAGATGAGGAAACTGTCAGATTCAGAGGGTGAACTGACACACTGAGGTCAACCAGCTTACAAACAGCAGAGCTGAGGCTCCAACTCAGAGCCTCTTATTAGAAAGCCCTGGGGACTGGACTGCTTATATCCAAGATAAATTCCCTAATTCCTCTGTGATACAGTTAAACTTTAATATTTTTAGTCACTTTTATTTCTTTGCTTTTTCACACATGCAGGCAGGGAGTCCTATCACATAATAATTGAGTAGTACTAGTAATACTAACAATAACATAGCAGTTGCATGCTAGAGTGGAGGGACGGACATACAAATTAAACTGTTTGCTCAGAAGATCATCTGTGAATGAAGATTAGAATTCATAGCCGTGTTTGAATCCTGTGCATCCAACTCATTTAGCCATATGCTTGTTTTGTGTATTGAGAAAAGGCTTTGCCTTTGCGAGATTACTTTCCAGTGCTGTAAGGGACACATCTTTTTCCATCTGAAGATCATTTACTATTTCTCTGAACAGTGAGTTATAATAATGGGCAAAATAAGGAAGTATGTTTATATCAGATATTTAACAAGGACCACTTGCTCAGATTTGAAATGTTGCCAATTTATACAATCTCTGCCCATGACATTTCAAGCATAGAAGTTCATTACTTTTATGACAAAGTTATCTTTCTGAATTCTGAAGAAAAAGTTTATACTAACTATTTATAAAGCACTATATTTTCATTCAAATTGCAACTTAGATAAATATTCCTCAAAATTGAATTTGATAATTTTAGCTATATAGCTACTGATATAGTGAACATCAGATAAATACCCAGATGTATTTAATTATTTTGACTCAAGAAGGTATGTCCTATTTAGACAGTCTTTAAATAGTTTCTGAATTGAACAAATAAACAAGAAATAGCTGAAACCAAGTTGCCTTTGACTATAGAAAAACTGAGTCTTTAAAAGAGGAGTCATTGAAGAAAATCTGTATTTTTATGTTCAGTTTTATTTTTAGAGCTAAATTGGATTGACTGTTCAAATATATGAATAAATTTTGAAAATTAAGCTTTTCATTCTTTTGTTTTCAGAGGTTGATAAATCCATTCCAGTGTACACACGCCAGTTCAGATGTGTTTTAACCATGGAGTGACCCATGTGTCACCAAGAGTTTTATTTTCTTTAAAGACAAAAATTAATACTTATTGCGTGCTTTCTGTGCTAGTCATCTCTTCATACTTTTCTCATGTAATTCATACCTTTCTGTGATTCAGGTATTAATACCGTTTACAGATGAGGAAACTGAGGGTTAGCTGGTTATGTACTTAATCCAAGATCACACAGCTAGAAAGTTGAAGTGTCAGAACTTTCCACCAATGCTATAGATTCTACATTCCACTGGTGTTCTCATTTACAGAACAATCTTATAAAAAATTTGACCTACCAGATTTTTAAAAAAATATCAAAAAAAGCCCCTCACTGGTGGTGTAGCAGGTTTAAGCACAGTACTAAGAAGCTAAAGCCACTTCCGCATGAGTTCGATCCCTGCCCCAGAGTGACCCACAAGGCACAGCAGACCTCTCCTGACACGCCCGCTGCTCCCCTCAGCAGTGTACTTTGTCAGTCTGCCTGTTCTGCTCTCCACTCTGTCTCTAGTGAATCCTCTCACTGCCCCTGTACTTCTGGCCTGTACCCCAGTTCTGTAATGCATAAAAACAAATAAATCTTTAAAAAGAATTATCAGGAAACTTAAAATTAGCAAAAAACATGTGTTAAATTTGCCTATGATTCTGTTTGGTTAGCCCTCAAGTAAGATTAAAACTGTTGAAAAGGCACATTTTCCATCCTGGAAATATATAGCAAATTTACTTTTTTTTTCCTTATTAAAAAAAAAAATAGACTGAAACTCTTTCGATAAATCTGCTTGACTTTGAGTTTATGCCTCCAAGAACTTCAAGGAGATATATCACAAGATATCTAATCTGTTGACTCCTCACTATTTTTATTATTACAGTGACTGTAGGCAGCACATGTTTCAAATAAATGACATTTTTAAAAACAGATTCTAAGAGAATTGAAGACATTGCCCTGTTCTGTCTTGGGTCATTTTCTTAGTTTTGGAAATGCTTAGTATTGATATAGGCTGGTCATGAAGCTTTTTCAGTTCTTAATGGTTGGTAACTTTGAAATTAAGGTTTTTTTTTTCTTAAAGGTTATTTCCTGTGTTAGTTTTAGCATGATAATAATATAAGCAGCTCCCCTCCATCCTGTTCTTCTTGTGCTGTTTTCTCTTTTCTCATCTCCCCCAGCCTCCAAACCTCCTTGCTAGAAAGTGCTCACTTACTCACCTGCTGAGGCAGAAAGTGAAGCATGCTGAAATCATGCACCTTAATGCATGTCTGACACCAAAATGCATGTCTAAAAAAGAGGCTGTTCACGGGTTCATTAATCGACTTAATTGTTCAAAATACTTTTTTCTCACTTAAAAGTATTACATGTCATTGGAGTAATATTAGAAAATACAGAAAATAAATAAAACGTAATTCATTATCTTGGGGATACTGAAGCAGGGTGTTTTCTCAGTGACTGTTAGATGTTCCAAATAGAAATCTTTATGTGAGCGAGAGAGATGAGGAGTCCTTGTGCACCATCCATTTTGTTGCTTTCTTTTCGACTCGAAGTCTAGAAAGCTTTATGCTATATGGGACCTGAAAGGGTGGGGTTGTGAGTATAAACAGCCCTTGTACACCCTCATTTTGTTTCTCCCTGTTTTCTGTGTTCCAAATTTTGAGCTACACGTTTCCAGGCCACTGCCTCATGTTTACTAAAGATTATCCTTCTTTCCTTCAGACCCCAGGCAGACACAGTCTTCCCCTCCGTGGTCCTATGACCAGTCCTACCCCTCGTACTTGAGCCAGATGACGTCCCCGTCCATCCACTCTACCACCCCGCTGTCCTCCACTCGGGGCACCGGGCTTCCTGCCATAACCGACGTGCCCAGGCGCATTTCAGGTAAAGACCATACTTTAACCGAATACCCACTCCCATGCAGGGGTGGGGCTGGGGGTGCAGGGTGGAATCAGGCTGTCTTAGCTCACAGAAACTCCATTAGAGTCACGTGGGCTGTGGGCAAACCAGGTCTTCTGAATTATGGGTTGTAGCAAATCCTTGAACATTTCAAGTCTAGAGACTGAAAATCCACCAGAGATGGCATAATTTTCGCTATTTAATGCCACCCAGATTTAGTCCTGGTGAATTGTTTCCCTTTGGGTGGGTGCTGTCTCATAACCAGGGCCTTCTCCTGAGGGTCTTATGCCAGGCCTTCTTTTGCTTTCATTCCTTTCTTTTCCTAACATCTGCTTCTAAAGCAAATTACAGATCATGGCCCAGTTCCCCATACATAGGCTTTGAAAGCCCAGGAGTTCAAACTAGTCATTTACAAGCGAGAGCACCTGCAGGTTAAGATCCTTAATAGATACTCATCATTTAAAACGCACTGAGGCCTGTAAGACTTTTGACAAGGCCTCATGTGGCCTCTTGAGGGACCAACTCAGGAACAAGGCAGCTTTCTTGTGAGTTATTTAGTGAATCACTCATATGGCAGCCCGAGAGCTCACACTTCGACTGTTCCAAAGGCCCCACAAAAGTCAGGCGCATAGTGGAAGTGTGTGTGGTAAGCAGCCAGGCTGCCCCTTTCTGTCATGAGAATTCATCATGGGGGACCAGAAAGTGTCCATGAAATCTTCAGATGGACAAGTAGAGAAAAGTGGAAGGCTCTTAGTCAGCCATGTGGATCCTATGCATAATTAAAAAGAAATCTCAGTGCAGCCCCAACGTGCAGACTTGGGCATTGCCTGGTGGGTGAAGTGAACCCACAGAGGCACCCCCAATGAATCCCATGTCAGGCACTCTTTTTAGCGGTCGGGCCCCAAGCACCTGTTTGACTCCTGGCCAGGTTAATGCCTTTCTTTCTTTCTCTTTGTGTTTCTGTCTCTGTTTCTCTCCCTCTCCTATTTTCTGCAAAGCTCGAAGCCGTTACTCACTCCGCTGAGTTGCATCACTGACAAGCTGAAGCTCCATCAGCAGGCTTGCAGGTTTTGATTAGTTCAGACTCCTTTATTTCTTTCAACTTGGGAGCAGGGAAGGCTTTGTTTCTCAAGCAAATAGCAGGAAAGGGCTCTGTGGTCCTAGTGCCTTCACATTTTCTGCAGCAGATGGACTCCCATAGGGGTGAGTAGGGAAAGGAGGGAGGGGTGAGGGAGAATTGCAAAATTCGTTGACAAACCATGTTACTTTTTATTATGACTGTTATCAGTATTTTTATGAATCACATGGTATTTTTTGGGGAATTGTGCAAACCATAGAATTTCACTTACCATTTCCCTTGACTGGAATTATTACTTCCTTTAGGCAAGCCTCAAGTAAAGATGCAGGAAAGGGTGACTAAAGAGCAGAGGGTTAATGATGTGGGTGTGGGTGTTGTTGAGTTAGTTCTGGTCTTCCCTTCTGTATTTTGTGCTGAGTCTGTTTTGTTTTATATAGGGCCAAAATGATACTTTGCCTGGATAGATTTGTGCAAACTTGCTTCTGTTTAGGGTCCTCTGGGGCTCCCATTTGTCCAACCCTCTGTGGCTGAAGCAGATTTTATTATTTGTTCTTTGGCAGTACCTACAGGAAAAAATCTCATGGGTTGATTATAGCTTTTAAGACACTATCTGCACCGTGTTCTTACTGAGGTGTATTTCAGCGGAAAGCCATTAAAAATCAGCTCTTAAATGCTGCATCAATGGAAAATCATTGATATATATCAATTACATGGAACTATAGGACAGGATAGTTTAGCTATTTATTGATGCTTACTCACAGAAGAGATAGTAGGAGCTAATTGTCCTGGCATGTATTGATCTGAGGCCAAAAGTAAGAATGAAGCTCTGCTTTAAACTAGTTTAACACTGAGGTTAGTCTAGTTTTTTCCCCCACCTCAAACAGTTCTAGGAATTGTTACTGGCAATGTAACGTGGTGCCAGGGTGGGAGGTTCTGTATAAACACTGAAGTGAACAGAACAGAAAATCCGTCTTGTCATCATGTAAGGAAACAGGAAGAAAGAACTAGATGTGGACTGTCAGGGAACTGGAGGAACCCTGATTTACCTGACCTTGTGCTGGGGTGTGGGGCTGTGTTCACACCCCAGAGTACTGTCTGGAGGGTGAAGGACAAATATCTGGAGACAGCTGCCACAACTTTATTTGCCTGCGGTCTGGGTCAGTCTTCAGAATCTCCTCAGAAAGGAGCTTGTCCATTGGTTCTGAGGTGCCAATTGCCTAGTTCCTGTCATTATTACTCTTCCCAATAGCTAAAGCCATTTCTAAGACCCAAGACATAGTGGCACTGTACAAGCGAGACCTAGTCATGATGGTCTTTGTGGTTTGGTGATGAAGCCCTTTGGATTAAATCACTGCTTAGGCTCCTGCTCCTCGATGATGCCAATGATGCCAATGATGCCAATCTCTGTGACATGGAGAGCTAAAGCAGTAACCTTTATCTTCACCTCCAAGTAGTTTTCTGGTCACTTTTTGAGATGCTTTCCAGATAGTTCATGTTTTTGTGTAGAAACCTCAGTTTTCATCCCCCTGTTTAAAGGGATACACAAAACCTTCTCTTATGGTTTTGGGTGAGAAAGAATAAAATTTCTCATTTGTATAGCAGCATTGGCTGTTCAGACCCAACTTTGAATCCCAGCTCATATACATATCAGGCGAATTTCTTGCTTCTCTAAAAGTTAGCTTTATTTCTCACCAAATATGGGTACAAGATTTATTGCTTAGGATCACTGTGAAGATTGAATGAGATACTTAATGTAAAGTGCTCAGAACAGCATTGGCCTACAACATATGCTGAATTGTTGTTGATCATATGAAGCTAACTTTTTTTTTGGTAAAAATTGTATATGCATATATAATTTGAATTAAGCCAGCAAGTCCTGGCTTAAAGGAGTCAGTAGATAAAAATCTACATTTTTAAAGTGGGCTATTTGTTTCCAAAATGGATCACCACAAACATATTTAAAATTTAAAAAAATCTTGAAATATGTAAATAATACTCATATGACATTTATAAAAGCATTTAATGCTGCCTAGTGCATAGAAGTCCTCAGTAAATGTTTGTTGTTATTATTCTATAGATTTATAATGAATATTCATTATAAAAGTAATTGGGCACCAATCACACACACACACACACAAACAGAGTTCAAAATAGCTACTCAATTATAATGTCAGAAAATAGAAAATGTTAAGTTATATATAATTAGGTTTGATAATGTTCTTTTCCAAGGGATCACAGTAATAAAAGCAACCAGAAAGACACTTTAGAGGGAACTTTGTTTCTAAAATCATTCCATGACATCCTTACAAACCATTCCAAGGAAGGGCCATGATTTCACCACTTCAAGATAATCTCACTCCCTTGGTCTTGGGTATCCTTTCCTCAGAGTATGATTCCAACTATGATTACAAATGCCCGAACTTAATGAATTATAATAATGACTATGATATTACATTGTTCAGTTCTTGTAGTCTCCCTTAACTCCTTTATGGAAGCAGGGTGGAGATAAGATAAAACAAAATAATAAATATTTGTAGCTCACAGTCCCTACTTTGCTTCATAGAAAGCTACAGAAGCAGATATCTTGATGTTTTTGAGTGTCGTACAAAGATTCAGGAAACATCCTCAACTTTGAGTGATTCGTTTTAAATACTCTTAACGAGAGTAGCATTATAGGCTTCTGACTGAATAATACTTTATTGTTCTGTAATTGACAAGTAGGGTCCACCTTGCTGTAATGAACTTAATTCATATTCAGCTGCACAATAAAAAGCAAGCACTATTTTAAGAAGCCAGTATCATGATTTTACAGTACAGAAGAGACCAGAGTAAGCTTGGTATCCCTCACCTACTTTAATTATGATATGCATGGCCTTATTATATAATCCTTTGTATTTAAATAACATCCCCATGCCATGAGTGAATTTTACCTTATCTCACTTCCTCTTAAATGGTCTTGAAAAACTGCTCGCCTAATAGAGGCAGCCAGAGTTCTTTTTCACTGATTTTGTTCACGAATAGGTGTGGCAAAGCAAGGACCAGCAAGCTTCACAACAACCCAATCACTGCCTGTTTTTAATCATTGTCATAATATTATCACCCATGACATTTTTGATGTTCAAAGCACTTGCGAGGCTTCACACAAAGATTATAATTATTTTGTAATTAAATTACAAAATGCTATGTAAATAATTACTGACTTCAATAATATACCTTTAGTAATTATTTTACTGTGAAAAGAAACAAGGCTGATCTGATCCTTTGACTAGTGGGTCAGAGTGTGAGCTAATGTTTGTCTCCTGAAGGAGACACTGCCAATAATTCCTCCCCTGTCCACCCACCCAAGGGGAGCAGCTCCATTTGCTGTCTGTCCACCCTTTGACACACACTAGGTCTGAGGTATATGTGCAGGCACCTTTCTGCGGTCTTGGTCCCTGTGTCAAAGGACCGTTCTCATGCTTTCTGAAGGTCTTAGATACATCGAGCATTTGAATCAGAGATGCAAGGGAAGATACTGGCTGTCTCAGTTATCCTGGAGCAAGGCCACTACAGATTGTGTGGATGACTTGTCTCTGCATTTGTAGGATTTTTATTTTTTTAACGTGAGACATTGTTAAGAACTAATTGTGTGAGTTTATTTTTTTCTGTTTAAGCAAATAGTCTCAAATATCTTCTTTCAAAACTTTGAAATATAAAAAAATTCCACTTAATCAACTGCACAGAACATAGAGACATTTCCATTTGTATGACTCTTCGCTGCTAAATCATAACATTTCCAAAGGTTAGGAATTAGTCTAACAAATAGCGTTCCGAAGTATTATTTTGATACTGCCACAAAAATGGAGAAATTGCCAGCAGAAAAACCACATTTGAGCACTCAAGGTCTACCAGGGGGACTCAGCGCTTCATGGCATTTCAATCCCAGAGGCATTGAGGCAGCTCATCTCTAAGTGTCCTTTCTGACCAAGCGTCCAGCAAGTCCCAAGTCAGGTTTTGAAACCAGCGGCCCCAGTAATGTGCCAAGTATATGTGAACATTATTTTAGCAGGGTCACTTTTAACTCACAGGAGGGAGTGACGCCTTCAGAGAGGTTAAAAGGAAAACTCCAGCAATGAATACCAATAAACCTGAAAGTTAAAGCAACTATAATAAAACGCTAGAACATGTATGTTTTACTATAGAACGACTCTTCTATTAAGAGCCACCTGTTTGGTAGACACACCTCTGCCACAGCAGCCACGGGCAAGTCATTAAGTTTAATAGGAGCCACTGTTATTTTGAAGAAGTTCTCTGTTTAAAGCCACAGAGGGGGAAGTTATTAAATTTAATGGACCCTAAACTAAGGCAAGTGCTTTGCTACCCATTGAATGTTCAATATACTTCTCTATTATATTGACTGTGAATGGGTTATTTTTGCATTTCATGAGTTGAAATTCATCTTACTTTCTCTAATGAGAGCCACCTCCTGAAGGAGCAGATGATGTTTTTATCTTACTGCCAGGGGTCCACGTTCAGGGCTCTCCTGGACTTCCATTTACTTTACCTTTTGAGTTTCTGAGGCTCAGGACAGAAGCAGAGGTTTCCATTCCCACCAGGCTGTGGGGAGACAGTTGCCTCAGTTTACAGAGTTGACTAAACGGTTGTATGGATTCTCTTACTTGTAGCTACAGTGAAGTGCCAGAGCTCAGAAGGAAACCTATATGTCTGTGTGGTCTGGCTCTAACTTACACAGGAGTCTTGTCAGTTCTTTTGTGAGGATTTATTTTTGATACATGTACACATGTGAAGGTTCTTTGCAGAGGTAGCGAAGACATGGTTGGAAGTTTTGTCAAAAGATTTGCGAGAGTCCCCCTTCTTGGGGCCTTGAACCTCACTTCACCAAAAGTGTTTCAGGTTAATTTTCCAATGACGCAGTGGCTTCTGTGGTTCGCTGGGTCCCAGACGCAATTTAACTAGGGAAATTGGAATTTTAGTTTTATTGTCACTAGAGAGTCTTTGCACTGTTCTCAGATATGTCAGTTAATTTATTGTGCATTAGTGGACCTGTGTGAGCAAACTAGTCAAAATTGTCCATCCCCATGAGAGTAAGATGGGCAATTGTTCTTGGAGGGATTTGTTTTTCTTGAACCTTTTAGTAAGGAAAACTTTGCCTGACAGCAGAACAACTAAATTTTGTCATTAGCTTGGAAAGAATAAAAAATACTGTTTTATGTATTTGCTTTTAAATTGATACTTGACTTTTTAGAACTTTAGGTTTGCAGAAAAATTGAGCAGGAAGCACAGAATTCCTGTCTTCCCCCAGTGATTTTTCTTATTAACATCTTGCATTTGTGACCCATTCATTACAAGTGATGAACCGATATTACTGCATTATTAGAAACTAAAGTACAGTTTACATTAGGGTTCAAGACCAGTGAAGTAAGCTTCTGCGAGGCTTTTCTAATGTCTAATATCACGTATCCTCCATCACAGAATCTCATAGAATAGGTTTATTGTCCTGAAAATTCCCTGTGTTCCACCTACATATCCATCATCTGCCCCAATACCTGGAAACCACTGATCTTTTCCCCAATCTCAGTAGCTTTGCTTTCACCAGAATGTCATATAATTGGAATCAGACCATATATTGCCTTATTAGACTGGATTCTTTCACTAAGCACCGTGCTATTAAGGCTCCTCTGCATCTTTTCATGGCTTCACAATGCACTTTTTATTGCTGCATAATATACCTTTGTAAGGAGGTTAACATTTTTTAGACACCAAGTTTGCTCTCCTTGGATCCAAGAATTCTACCCATTTGCTTTCATTACTGGCTTTGTCAGTGATATTTCTAACAAGAAAGCAATTCACGCATTCCTGGGAAAATACTTCCCCTGTCAAGGCAATTGTCACCTGATGGTCCAGATTATTGTGTTCCATCTCTTGATCCATTGCTCAATTAAAATTTTTTTCTTTGGTTTTGCTTATAGATATACTCTAGGACATTTACCTATAGATGGCCATTTGTACCCATTCAAGTACAGAGCAGGCCCAAGCAAAAATAAGTCCAATTACATGGCTATTTAGCTGCTTCTCCAAGTAGTCACCTCTCCTAGGTAAAGTGTGCAACTCTGAAGAATCATGTTTCCCAAAACTGTGTTGTTTCACACTCCACGCATGTGACCCCACGATGCTCCTCGGACATCGTGTTTCCCAAACACCACTGAATCATCCTCTCATCAGTACAAATTCATTTCTCATCTCTGTGCTTTGAGGCACCTCTGATGTACATATTCTCCTTTAGTATAATAATTGAATTACATACTTCTAGGAGGTAAATTCCTGAAGGACAGCAGTTATGTCTCACATATCTTTTTTTTTTTTTTAAAGATTTATTTTTATTCCTACAAGAACTGGGGTGTAGGCCAGAGGTACGGGGGGTGAGAGAGGATTCACCAGAGACAGAGTGGGGAGCAGAACAGGCAGATCTGTTGAAATACACTGCTGAGGGGAGTAGCAGGTGAGAGAGGAGCGATCTGCTGTGCCACGTGGGTCACCTCCATGGCCGGGATTGAATCCAGACCACAGTGGCTAGTGATTGCTTGATAGATAGCCCCTGCATCTCTAGGGAGGCCCATGTCTTACATATCTTGAGACCAAATCAGCTAGCACAGCTTTTAGCACATAGTAGGTTCTCAGCAAATGTTTAATGAAACCAGCATTAGTAGAAAGAAAATAGGAAAAAAATCAAAGGAAGATGGGCATGTAAGGAAAAAAGGGAAAGAAGAAAGGGAAAATGAAGAAAGATTTTGTTCACCTGGAACAACAAAGAAAGGGCAAAACAAGAGAAACATTTATTGCTGATAAGGACAGGAAATAGCACAGTAAGAGTGTACATAAGCAGTATATATTTTTATCTCTGAGTCTTTTTGCAATGTGTTTCATATTTAGAACACATATCAAGACTGCATCTGTTTCCAGAACTTGCTGCTAACTGTTAGTAATAATGCCAAAACATACTTTAGGTCCAGCTTGAAACCAAATGATCAAATAGAATTTTTGATTTCTCATTTAGAGTCTGACATAAATTATAGCTGTCATGTAATAAAGTGTCAAAGTCTTTTCTGAGAAAATGGTAGAAGTTATATTAACTCTGTTGTAAACTGAAACAAAACTTCCGCTAAAACCAAGCACAAGTCCTGGTTTTGACAGCTATGTTTCTCTCAGTCTTATCTTCTTTGAACCGAATTCTTTCCCTCCCTTGCCTTTAATCCTTGCTGTATTACAAGGTTTCACATCACCTCACTTCCTGGCCAATGGTCTCTGGGCTCTACAGTTTTTCAGTGTCCCCTGTAAAGCCTAGCCCCAGAATCAAACTCCTCCTTTTGTTCTTGGCCTGTGTTAGTGTCAGCTGACCGGGGTCTCAGTTTTCTGGTAACCACTGTGTTCTCATCTTTACCACTTTCTGCAAGCTGCCGTGACTCCCATTTTTAACTTTTAGAGTTATTTTTAAGTTTATTTAATGATTACTCTGTCATATTTTATTTAATTAACGTAGTAGTTTTTGCCTGTCACAAGCTTCTTGGATTTTAATAATGCCATCCCTGTATTAGTCATCTCTTAACATGCCCTACATGACAGGTCTTTCTTCAATTCATCCCACTCATTAAAGAGAGCTCAGCATGTATGTGGAATAAAAATGAAAGAAAATACATGGGCCTTGTCTTCAGGAAGCTTCCAGTTTCATTTAGGAGACAATATCATGCTAGTACTATATAGTCACATTATGCTACAAGCCCATGTAGGTTCTAGAATATGCAGAAGCAGCTTTGGATTTTAGAAAAGGGGATTTCTGTCCCTCCATTCCATTCATTCACACCCATAACCAAATCTAAGCCTGCTTCTTGAGGAAATGAAAAAAAAAAAAAATCCATTCTGCTCACATAACACTTTGAATTGCTGCAGCAATTACATTTTCAACTTAAAAGAATTATACTTGTTGACATGTGTGGTTTCATAATGTTTAAGAAGTGACAAGAAACTATAAATAAGATCTTGTCTTTTCCTGGCTAGGTTGAGAGCTCTCCTGGGCTAAAGGGCCTGGCCACCTTATTCTTTGTTATCTCTTCACAACTTTTGCAAGATTGAAAACCCCCCTTAGGCCAAAGACTGGCCGTCTAATTCTTTACTCTCCCTCTCTGTAACTCTAGTTTCATGCTGTGCACACAGATGCTCATAGGAAGGACTTGCACACAGCTGGAAAGTCTACCCAGTGATGTGCTCTCCTATCACTGCCATTAGGAATTGGCTGATTGATCTGGAAATGGGGCTGCTTAGAGGGCTAATGACCATTGTCATTTACTTTAATTTTATATTCCGTATATACAAACATGGCCCTAGTACATGATTATATTATAGAATCTCCTCCTGGCTCTCTCAAAGTGGAGTAGTACTGTTAGCTCTATGCTATAATATACAAACACACACATAATGCATGTATTCCTGAGTTCATTATATTTATAGTAAGCAATACATGTACATATTTTAGGCAGGTCTCTTTGGGATATTAATAACTATTTTCCAAGGTATTGCTTTTTTTGCTTTAAAAAAAAAAAGCCCCATGTCTCAGTGTTATTTTACTGCATTTAAGCATTGATTTCTCAGGAAATATTAACTGATAGGAAGTGTAAGGAAAATGCATGGTTATTTTAAGTTAGCTTTTAGGTTTGTTAATACAAAGAAATAGTTATAAGGGGAAACTCAGAAATATATAACTGAAAGTGGCAACTAGGCAAGTTAAAAGACTTTTTATAATTAAAATCCTTTATGAAAAAAAGTACACGATAGTACTTTGAATTGTTTAAAGTGATTGTTGGACAGCATTTTATTTCAAACCGCTCAAAGTTATTTTCATACTTATTTTTTACTTGTTTTCTTGAAAAAACGAACAGGAAGTCATGTGTTGTTAAATTGGGTCAGTGTTTAAGTTGACTTCTTCTGAAGCAAATCTAGAGTGTCCTTTTGACTATTCTTAAGTTTGTTTTTAATGTGACTCTCAAGAAATTCATGAATCTCAAGTCCATGAAAGTCATAAGAATTAAAATAAAATGCTGCTGCTGAGGTAACGTCCCTAAATTCTCAAAAAATTCCTAAGCAGGAAGCTAGCCTATCTTTAAAAGAGAGACGTTGGTTTTTTGTGACTTCTTAGCAAAGTAGCCAAGTTTGGCAGACAGGGACAAGACCAGTGCTTCTGTATCTAAAGTTCAGTGCCCTCTCTCCAGTCAAAACTGTCCTGTTTCAGCTCCTTGTTGTAATTAGTAATAATGCTGTAGTTAGTGGAATAATAATAACAAATATAATGATGGTTATAAACACTCCACCCTGTGCCAAGGAGAGCAGTGATTCATGATAAATCAATAATAAACCCATTGATGTGGTCACAATAAATCTAGACATAATTAAGAAGAACCCTTTCTAAACAAAAACTACAAAGGAAATAAAAACAGGCTTGGAAAAGAAGAAGTCTGATAATAGTGTTGTGGTACTACTCATCATTAAAAAATAAACAAACCTGTAGCTCCAAACGACTCCTTAGGAAAACAAAACATTCTCAGTGCTGCCGAGACGGGCGGTGGAGCGGTGAGCCACGAGTTGACTCCCCTGGGCAGTTAACTAGAAAAGTTGTTTTCTGGTCTTCGAGGTTGCGTGTCGCAGGTGCAGATACTGTCACAGTATGCACTTTGAAGCATTAGCTGGGCCGTGGTTCTTGATCCTGTCTGACAATCTTTGTCTTTTAATTGGTGCATTTAGTTCATTGACATTCAGAGTGATTATTGGTATTGTTGGATTGTCATGACCAAGTTTGTTCCACTTTCTAAGTGTTGTCATTTTTCTTTTATTTTTACCATCCTCTCTTTTTTCTGCCTGTTGTGGCTTTTATATGATTTTATATATGATTTCATTTTCTCTCATTTCTTAGCATATGGCTTCTAGCTCCTTTTTTATCTTATTTTAGTGGTTGCCCTAGCCTTTACAATATACATTTACATTAATATATATTAATCCAAACTCATTTTCAATTTCTGGTTTTCAGTGCTGTTCTACTTCATGGGTAGTATGACTGCTGTATGCATCTGTGTGTATGTTTTTGAGGAGACATAGAGTTTTAGCTTTGGGTAACTGCCAAGGAGTACAACTGCTAGATCATATGGTAAGAGTATGTTTCGTCCTGTATGAAGTTGCCAAAATGTCTCTCAAAGTAGTTAGGCCATTTGTACCTTCCCACCAGTACATAATGAATGAGATTTCTCATTGTGCCACTTCATCTATATGTGTCTTTATATTTTAAGTAGTTTCTTGTAGATAGCATATAGTTGGTCTTGTTTTTTTGATCCACTCTGACAATCTCTGTCTTAACTGGTGCATTTAGACCACTGATGTTCAGAGTGAATTATTGATGTGGTTGGATTAATATCCCTTTGAAGGTTAGTCAAACCTCAAATAACCTCTTTAATGCAGCAAATGATTAAAGCATTTAAATTAGGACATGTAATCCAAAGGAGGATGGAATCCACCATTGATAAGCTAGAAGCTGCTCAATAATATCGTGTTGAGTTGATTCGGTATATCAGAAAAATATTTTTTCCAAAGCCTGGGCACATGGCCTAATGACTAAACTCTCATCAAATTCCTGGCAGTATGCTGGAAATAGCACTTGGTTAGGAACTGGGGAACCTCTCTCTAATTTTGCACGTCACTTAATTTCTATGAATCTTGGTTTCCTTATGTGTGAAGTGAAATAACTAGGATATTCTCCAAAGTATATCATAAAGTTTCAAGCATCTTAGACACATTTAATAATCGGCACATCAGAAAAGTTATTACTACTATCAATAATAATCATAAAGACTAATACAATTTTTGATAGGTAAACAAAATTGATAGGAGTAACTACTATAGATGTCAGTTAAAAACTTTATCTCTTGCTTCAGATGGTTCTGATGAGAAACACTCTAATTAGGTGAATTAATGCCAACTAAACATATATTCAGACCTTGACATTTGACCACAGCTGAATTTCTGTTTAAGATAAAGCTTCATATATATGCATGTATCTATATAGATGAAGAATCTGCAGACAGATTTTGAAACCCTTGGTTTAATCTAAAATTAAGAAACTGTAATTTATTGACATTTTACTTACCCTCACATGATTTCATATACCATTGCTGTATTGCGTTCTCTCTACCGGAGAATGATTATAAGGAAGTATAATTTATCTTGCTGAAGAAATCAGTATTTTCTAAAGGTTTCTAAGACAAAAATAATATGTAAACTATGTTACTGATAGAATAAAGGGGGCCAGAAGATGAAGCTTAATATCTTAAAGCAATTAAATATATTTAGAGAAACTGTTATTTGAATATTAACAGTTTCTTTGAGTGAAACATTTCCACGTGTTATGACCACATGATAAAAATCCTTATTAATAAAGATGTTACCAACTTTAAATATAATCATTTGTTGAGGTAGTTTTAGCCAGTGGGGACAGTGATGAATAAGATAGAGAATCCCAGGGAGGTTTTACTACTGTTGTACAGTTTAATGATTAAACACTCAGTCTTTGGAGCCAGAATCCCTGGGTTTAAATCCAAGCTTCTTCACTTGGGGCAATTACTTAACTTGTCTGTATCACACTTTCTTCATTTGTAAAATAGGCATGTAATAATAATGCCAACCTCACAGGGTTATTATGAGGCCTAAAGGAGAGTTAATATGTGTAAATTCCTTGGACGAATGCCTGATACTCTGTGCATGTTAGTTCTTACTGGGAAGGTGTAGGTAATTTAAAATAAGAAAATATTATCTAGATATATGCTGTGGAAAAAGCCAAAGCAGGGCGATGTGTGAGAAACAGTTAAGGTTAGATCTAGTTAACAATGAGGTAGCCCTGTGATGACTTTTCCAGGCAGTGAGAAAAGCCCGTTCAGGGTCCTATGGTGGGAAGACGATGCCTGCTGACTGGTGTGTTAGGCCTGCGCATTGAGTCAGAGACAGGCTGTGTCCAGGCCACACAGAGCCTTCACTGGTCTGGATTAGAAGTGTGGATGTGCTGGTGTGTACAGTGGTAAGTTATGGACACATGTAAAACAGGGTCATAATGTCAGTGGGTTTCTATTTTTAAAAGATCACTCTGGCTGTCAAGTGGAGTTTTGTGTTACAAGGAGGAAGCAAGAATATGACTGGGAGGTTGTGTGTGTCATGTGCTTGCCTGATAAAGGTGGGAACTGAGACACTTCTGAGATACCTTGGACTGGATAGGTATTTGCCTATATCACTAAAACGTTTTAGTAGTTCCCCCCCTCCCCCAGTAGTTAGTTTACTTTCAAAGGAACAATATTGTGTCTTATAAAACTGTAGTTATTGTTTAGCCATTGTTCATATACCCCCTAGTCAAATGGTAATTGCTTGATTCATTAGTTGAATATAGACCCGCCAACCTGGAAAATTCAGGACAGAAATCCATTCTGAGAGACAGAACATATGCTTTGTTTGTTTTTATGGAGGCATCAATCTGATCATTTCTAGTAGTTCTCTGTCCTGGGCATGGTGCCAGCCCAGATCTCAGTGCAGTGAAGTGCAAAGAGATTAATTTGGGGGACTGACTGGCATTACCTGTTCTTCTCACTCTCCTAGAATGTAGGCAGAGTGTTTTTCCTGTCTTTCATAGTCTACACACAACACTTCCTTGTACTTACTTTTAAGATGGGATGAGATGAAAATGTCCACCTCATGGCTCATTAGAGGATCACATGGGGGAGCGAATGGCAGGAGCTGAAGTGAGGAGACTCAGGTGCAGGGTTAGTGGTGACATCAAGCAAATAACCCACTATCGAGAAAAGAACACTGGTGAGGCCCCAGCACTTCTCCTCCTTGTGAATAGAACAGACTCCTGGGATAGCTTCCTCACAGAGGACTGGGGAATAGGAATAGATTTTACATTGGGAAGAGCTGGAATTCCTAAGGAGTGGGCAACTTTTTCTGAGCTGTATCTCATAAGCACAAACTAGAGATAAAGGAGTAGGGAAGGAAGCTTTAAATAGAGGCTGATAGGTTAACTATCAGTCATCACTCTCTTCCCAGATCCTATACTTCCCCTTCCCAGATTCTCAATTCTTCCCTTTGAAATCTTCAATTTGGGGTTCTAGGAATTAGCCTCAAGAGTGCATGAAGCTATAAGCAATTCTTCCCCCTGTTCTCCTTGGACATTCACTTCTTCCTGAAATGGCAGGTACAGAGGTATGGAACCCACACAGCCCCCTCCAGCCATTTGTTAGCGTCAAAGGAAAGGAGAACGATAAAAATCACCAGCTGGGAGCACATTTTCCTGTGACCCAATTCACTTAATTTATTTGGTGCTCTTATTTTGAGTTTCAGACTGTTAAAAGACAATGGAAATACAGTTGAAAGGGTATGAGCATCTCTTAGGATGGGAAATCTAGGCTAATTTCAAGGGCTTTGAAAACTTTATTGAGTGACTTCTTCTTGACTGTTTCACCTAGTTGTTAACCTTTCTCTCTGGTCGTGCCATCGAATGGAGCAGTAAGGGAAAAAAAGAGGTCAAAAGATTCAGTGTGAAGAGGAAGTAAAACTAGAATGGGAAACAGCAGATGAGCCTGTGGAGAAAAGAAAATAGTCACTTTAAAAAGTAATAAAATTTAAAGACAGTGTGCTTTACTAGAAAGGGGAACTTTCTCCCCAGGAGCCCAGAGGTCTGAATCCTCATGGTACAGATGTGGAATTAATTTCCTTCCTTTTCTTATGATGGGGTGGTCTCCATCATACTCCTGGTCGCCTCCAGTCTTATGGCTTTATACTGTCCTTCTTACTGACAATGTTGCAGTATAATATTGAAGCGATGGCAAAAGTCGATCAGGAGATAAATAATGAGGCCTTTATTTAAGGACCTTAGAAGTAGAAAACTAGAGATGTGGTTATGTGTTTGCCCATTTGCACCTTTCAAGCTAGGATTTGAAGTGTCAGCTTCAGGCATGCAAAGTCATAGCTTACCCACAGGTCTTTGCAGATGGCTGAGTGGCATGGCCTCGCTCTTGCCCAGTTCTCTAGTACCTACAGGAGAAAATTAACTTCACCAAAATGAACCCCACCCCAGGGTCTTCCTGTCATCTTTTTTAAAAAAGAAAAGCTACAATTTCAAACTGCAAACTTTTAGTTCAAAGTTGGAAAAAGAATCTTTGTAAAATTTTATATATAAAAAATAGGCATATGTGGGTTATGTGGAAGGCATTTTGTAGCCAACCAACTTGAGGTAAAACTCATTGTTTGCCAGAACATGAGGCAAGCGAGTAAGCTCTAAAAATACAATAATGGAACATGCTGACATTGAGAGAAATGGTAAAGAGATACATAGGACAAGTCTGTGAGGTGAGACTGGATTCTCCATAGCGCCACACAGCATGGGATAGGCCCATGGCCCTGTGCAGGTGGGCGGCAAGAGGGCTCCAGGTTGAGTGGCTATCTGGGGAGATGTCGGCCAGGAGACTGGGTCAGCAGAGAGATGTGGAGATGGTGGTTGGGAAGGAGGTGCCACAGAGTGTGTGAAGAAAATCCACCAGGAAGGAAGAGGAGCATCCTCAGGGGGAAGCTTCAACTCTGCTGCTTTAATTTGGAAACTCCGGAGTTATTGAAATTAAAAATGCTCAGATCATCTGAATAGTGATGTTCCTGATGGCAGAAACTACTTAAAGCTTACAGATAAAGAACACCATGTTGTAACCTAAGACAGATGAGTTGCAGAATTGTAGCCCCTAAGTCCAAAAGTGACAGTAAAAATATGTGCAGAGTGAAACTCAGGATTTCTATTGATGATATTCAGGTAGTTGCAAATACATGGAAAACGGTTTTCACAGACATTATTTCATTGAACTGGCCCAAGTTAACTCTTGGGAAGATAGGTGTTATTGTCTCTGGTATAAGAGGGAACTCAGGCTCACAGACTTGCTTCTGGTCATAGAGTGAGAGAGTGAAAGAGTAAATACTCAACCCCAAGCTTTCAATTCAAATATGATTCCCCCACTAAATTTTGTTATAGAAGTGTCCATATCTGAAGCAGACTTTACTAAAGAAATCCGGGTATCAGCCCCAGAGGGATTTTTATCACACTGGTCTTCCCAGGCTCTGCGTGGGGTGCCTAACACCAGAATCCCTATAAATTAAGTAAATTTTATCCTAGAGGTTAAAAATATACATATTAACAAAATTCTTAAAGCCTCAAAGTATGCATTTTTTATATATGGAGCAAGCAAACCTTAAAGTTATTTAAGTTGCACATAATATATCCTGTCTGACAGGAATTGAAAAGATTGATATAAAATATTATTGATTGAGGTAAAATATAATTTTAACTGCAGATAGAACAAAAACAATTCCCCAGACAAATTTGGTAAACCAAAGGTACAAGAATTGGTCATATCCTGTCCCCTGTCGAATGTGCAAGCCTAGTTTTAACCCTATTTACTGCTGTATTTCGTGATGAAAACCTTTTTTTTTTTTACCAAACTCTGTCCCCACTTTCTTTTGGCTTCTGTTGCAAACAGTGTTAGAAATTATATATTTTTATTTTGTGGAAAGATGTTCTAAACTTCTAATGGGCATTTTGTGTCTAGAGAGAAAACTAGACCCAGGATATTATTGCATAGTGGATATGCCTGATTTTTAAAAATTGCAAGGATGATTTTTTTTCTTTAATGAACGGGCACCTTTCTTTAAAGGAACAATATTACGAATAGAATTTTTGAGGGTATTTTTTGAGTTCTCAGGGTTGTCTCATATGTGGAAGAGTCAGTACGTTAGAGCTAGAAACCCATAGAGATGATTTAGCCAAATTTCGTCATCTTACCAATGAGGAATATGTGGGGCAGAAGGAATTCCACCACTGTCACCCTGCTTGCTAGTGGCAGCAGTGACCAGATACCACACCTCCAACTGCTGGCCCAGTGTTCCAGAATTTTATTCCCCTTATACATTTCTCCTAGCCTGTTGACATTTAAAAAAATGCTATATGCGTCCCATTGTGATCTGAAGAATAAAAACTATAACCCTGAACACTCTCTTCCTCCTTTGCTCCTTTCCTCTTTGCACCCTAAAATTAAATCCTTATGAAGAGACTGAAAAATTTTTGTCCCAGGCCATCTCTTTTGTCCAGTCACCAGCTGTTTTGGTCACATCCGGAGTGGAGTCTCAGGCTGGAAAAATAGGGCTCGGTTTGTCCGAGGCAGGAAGAGGACATCCACTGTCCGGGAGCTACTGCACATTGGTCCACAGCCGAGCAAGCAGACGGGTCCTCCTTTTTTTTTTTTTTTTTTTTGTCATCAAAACAAGTAGCTCCTCTGAGACACCTCAATACATAATTAGGTGTGTCTATTTACACTTGGAGACAGAGGGCTTCATGTCCTAGAGAAGTACAGAGTCTGGAAGCACCCACAAACAGATGTCAGGAATGTCCTTCGTGGCTAGTTTATTGCTATAGCCCCAGGAATAAACATTGAAGATGAGACCCCTCTGAAGGGGTGAGTGTGTGTGTTGAGAGGGGAATATTATCAGACAGGATAGAAAGTGAAAGGAGCTCCTTTTTTCCCCCCTTATTTTCTCTAGTATTTGTTTATCTCCTACAATAAGGAAAATTTCACTATTTGGCTTTGACTGTTTGAAGACTTTTGCCAAATGCTTAACAATCTGTAGGGCTTGGTTTCTTTTTTTCTTTTCTTTCTTTTTAAAAACCACTTTGAGAACAAGGCTTTATGTAACTAAGACGTGTTTGTTTTGTTTAAATCACTCCGAAGAGAAATCATCTCTTGTCCATTGTTAAAAGAGGTTTCAATCAAAGGAAAATTCTACATATTCTAAAATATACAAACAGTTCTTTGAAATGGATGCCAAATCAAACGTCTTACAGGGACGTTTTTCTTGCAGAAGTTTTGAGTTAATTCTGTGTGCAGAGCTTGAGTGGAAAAACTCTGAGATCGTCAGAGGAGAGAGTTACTAAAACATTACGTTTGCATTCGGAAGTTACATAAGGAGCGTTGTCTGAAGATAGTATATGGTTTCACGCTACAGGCTAACAAAAAAGAAGAGCTATTTTCAAAATGATTCATATTTCCAGTTAAATGAAAGGTAGTAGTTCTTTTTCTGATGTTATTGGATATAAACATCCAATGTGAGAAGTCATGCTGGCAGGCATTTTTAAAAAAAAATTCAATTGATATGTCCTTCATGTGAAAAAAATACCATCCTTTCCCCTACCTGGATTTTTATTAAAATGAAAAGTAATAGACACGAATTTATACAAGGCTCATCAGGAAAAGGATCAACAATTTAGGAAATCCAACAATTTCATTTCATCTCTGTTTCTAATTAGCTGTGGCCTTGAGATGGCATGTTCTTTCTGTGGCTGTGCTTCATTATCACTGGGTACCTGCCATGCCTACCTCACAGCTTTTTATAAAGGTAAAGCCAGATGTGTTTAAAGACAATGACATTCAAAAGCAGTGCATAAACTTAAGACATTACTTTTTTATTTATTATTTTTTGAGAGTCAGTGTTGACATAGGGCAGGGCAGCTTGTTTGGGACTGAAAAAGGTAAAAAAGTTTTTGGGTATAGAAAAAGAGAGCAAACCAGGAAACAGGTTAGAACAAGAGATGCATCCCCAAAACTGGAGGTCAGAGCAGAACTGTGGCTTTGGAACTATCTGAAACCCTTTAGCTCCAGGTAAGCAAGGCATAGTAGTGGGAAAGATAGTTGGCTGAACATGGACAGATATCAAAAGGGACACACAAATTACAGGTAGAAATTTAGGTATAAGTTTAGGTATAGTCTTTTTACCACATGCAAAATTAAATACTTTATGTCACCTACGAAGAGCTAATATGCATTTAAAGGTAGGTGAAACAGCATCCCTGCTCTCAAATAATTTCTAAACTAGTGGAGGTGATCTGTTAGCTTCATGATGCGCATGCCTGTTAGAGGTACAGATGAAGACTGAACTAAGCAAGTAGAGATCAAGGAGAGCTTACTGTGAGCTAAAGCAAGAGCATGTGAAGAATCTTCAAAGTAGGAGGACATTGTCAGGTAGAATTTAAAGACTTCTTAGAATTTTAAGGGACTGAATAGCATGGGGGTGGGGATAAGGAGGACAGAGAGAATAACTCAATCAAGGTCCCCAAAGGGGGGAAATGAAGGGTAGACAGAAAAATGGAAAAGGGTCCACTTTGCTTGGATTGTAGAGTTCATGTTGTCGAGAAAAAGAGAGACAAGACTGGGACACAGTTGTTATTCTAGCAAATGTTTGTTGTTTGCCTAATACAGAGATCGAGCAATGTATATATACCTGAGTAAAAAGCATAGCATGAAGTCATGGAACAGGTAGACAGTCATGAATAGGTAATCCTGAGGAGCCAGAATGTTGATCAAAATAAGAATTGAGGAATGCAGATCAGCCACCTGGGACAGAAGATGCAATACATAAACAAAAGTGGACCTTGGTTCTAAGGCAACCTTCTGTCACAACCAGGAAGTCTCTTGTGTTTTTCTCCTGGGGCAGGAACCAGTCCCAGGGCTATGAGCAGTTCAGGCCCACAGTGAGGAGCAGGTAAGTGGGTAAATCTCACTGTGGAGGGAGAGAGCAAAGATAAGGATGGGCCTGAGTAGGAAAGTTTGACACTAAAGCTTAGGACTTCGTCTAGAGTAGAGCTGTAGCTTTGGAAATGGCTTAGAGAGACTGAACAACATTTTGTTATCTGTTAAGTTTGGCGTTTTAGGGTGCTGCGTAGTTTGAGTTACATACTTGTTGATCAAGAATGACCTCAGGGCCACTGGTTGAACTTCACCAGGCACTACGCCTTTTCCTTTTCCGTGTCTTTTAGGGAATTACATTTGCAAGAAAGCTTTGCCCCAAGCTTGTCAGGTTTTAAGCAATGTAGCCTGAGGGGCAGCTGCCTGAAGCTTTCACCCAGACCTCTCTGTGCTAGACTAATTGTAGGGATATTTTGAAATGGGGTTGGTTTTATCAATAGTTTCAGAGGAAAAGATCTATTACTATTCTAAGATGCAGTACATTGAAGCACAATCTGAAAACACAGTGTGTCAGAGGGGTGGTGGAATGTGTTCTCTGATTATTTGATGTCCTATCCTTCCCACCCCTTTTCATTCATATAGGCCTCTCTACTCTCAGCCATGATGTTTTATGGAGGAGTTTGAGTGGTCTGGAGCTGGGTGGCTAAAGTTAATTGGAAATTGCAGGATTCTGATTCTCATATCTTTTTTTTTTTTTAAAGATTTATTTATTTATTCATACAGAACTGGGGTACAGGCCAGAGATGCGGAGGGTGAGAGGATTCACCAGAGACAGAGTGGGGAGCAGAACAGGCAGATCGATGAAGTACACTTCTGAGGAGAACAGCGGGCGTGTCAGGAGAGGTCTGCCGCGCCATGTGGATCTCCTCCGGGGCAGGCGGGGATGGAACTCATGCGGAAGTGGCTTTAGCTTCTTTTGCAGTGCATTAACCTGCTGCTCCACAAGGGAGGGCCTCTCATATCTTTTTTAGCTTGGACCTGATCTCCTCCATCTCTGCCTCTCCTAGTTCAAATAGTACAAGTTAGAAGGAATGAGCTTTGGAGATGGAGATGGAGTCATTATTGTGCATTTTGGCCAGTTCTCACAAGAGTCTTACCCATTGGGAGATCCTGAGGAATATAAAGCTTGATTTGCTCTGATGATCACTCAGAGCATCAGTGGTAAAGACAATATGAGGCCCTGGGGCCAAGGCAAGCATGGCAAATAAATGGCATGTATCAGCCTCTCCGTCCACACCTCATCCCCAACTATTCCTGGAACCGGGTGCCCTTCCTTTGACTAAGTCCATCCCAGGAATGTTGCTGATAATCCATTAGAACACCTTTCATCATTGCCCTCCAGGTAGGCCAGATCATTAGAATTTGAGTGAAAATGAATCCCTGCAGCATGGAGGAAGCTATGGATGAGCCCTATAGGCCCGGGGCCAGTTCCCACCCCCCATTCACTGGTTCATAACCCTGAGGAGATCATGTAGCATCTTTGAGTCTCAGTTTGTCACAACATGGGGTTAGTGACAGTGTCGACCTCATAGGGTGGTGGTGAGCATGGAGTGTAAGAAGTGCTTCAATTAAGATCCTCTGTTGGCCTGAGCCATGATCTCTCAGTTATTTGGTTAGCCATGCTTCCTCTTAGTACGTTTGTAACTCCATGCACAGACTGAATATTAACTCACGTATAGGGTCCCTGTAGTTGGGGACAGCAAAGGCTGGCCTGTTAAGCAATAGCTGGAGCTGGTGCCCAATCTGACATCAAGTAGCCTCTCGAGTCAGAGCATTCCTAAGCCATGGTTTAGGCTTGCTACCAAACTTGAAAGAAATGTTCCTCAAATTTTTCCACTGAAGTACCCCGAAGGGCAGAGGAAAAACTCCAGGGCCCCTTCATTGCCCCTGCTCTTGCCAATATGTTGACCTAACCAAAAACAACCCCAACTCTGGCTAGGAGAGTATTTTCATATCTCTTGTTCTACCTTCAAATTGATTGACTTTGGACTCCATGACAGGCCTCTCTTTGTTTTAATGTAAGAAAACTGTTTTCTCATATCAGTCAGGTGTCCCTCTTTAAAGCCTTCCCCCATCTGTCCCCTGCTTGTATCTCACGCCCTCCTATCAGCCGGGCTTTGGTGTCTTGATATAGCACATCTCAGCCAGTTCATAAATTTCTGCTTTTAATGTAGCCCCACTTACCTCTAGCACAGACCACAGGAAAATGCCAGGCTGCCTCTCTGCAAGCAGGTTTTTGGGGAAAGATTTACTTAGGAACAATTTATCATTTAGTTGCAATTTTAAAAATAATCTTAATTGATCACATATGTTATCAAGTAAGTGCTGGTCTTCCAGCCACTGCGGCTCTGCACAGCGCCCTGCCCCCACGTGCGCATGCCCTGCCCCCACGTGCGCACGCGCACTGGGTTCTGCCAGGATGTCAGAAAATTAATTATGCCACTCTCGTCAGATACCATCACAGGAAAGCCTCCCCCCGATTTAAGATAAGATTGATGTTGAAGCTGTTATTTTTAGGAGGGAAAGATGATTGCTTTTAAACCTCTTTCCCTCTTTTGCCCAGTTCCTCCTCTCTTAATTGTGGCTCCATGTTTTGGTAGCCATAAGTCATTAGTGGTTTTTAATTTCTCTGAAACTGAAATAAGGTCTGAAAGGGTGGATTTGTCCCTTTTTTCCTTTTTTTTTTCCCCTGGCTAATCGGAGGAACGCAACCACATCTGAAGCCACTTGGCTCATTATGAATTTCATGGAAACTGATTCTCTGAAAGTGTTTCCATATGTGTGTTCCCAATATATCCCATCCTCTCTAAATGGGAGCACAGACGTGTGCATGGGCTGGAAATGGCTTCAGGATGTGACAGAGCAGTCATATGACTGCCACGGCACCGTGGGTGGCCCCTTCTGAAAGACACGGTGTCCTGGGTGCTGGGCTCCTTCCTGCGGAGGATCTGGTTTCAAAGACTATCCACCCTTCCGAGCCTTTAAAAAGTTCTTAATCAAGACCTAACTAGGAGATCTCTCTCATTTCTCCTCAATTTCAAGCACCCCCACCTCGCCTTTGGTTCCTTCCTTCTCTCCCACTCTCCCTCCCTAGACACACGCACACACACTCCCACACCGACTGCCTGCCTCCTCTCTCTTCACAAAGAGGAAATATGTTATTCCAACAATATCCTCAAAATTTGGGTGGGTTTAAGCAATGGTTGAAGTTTCTGAAAGTTGCCAGGTTTTTTTTTTCCCCCTTCTTTCCTTCAACTTAACATTCTTTCTTAGCCTTAGCATCAGCTGGTCTTTTCAGAATTTGTGAGCATGCAGTGGAAAAGTACAATTCATTACAACACGGAAAATAAATATTTATACTGGGTAATTGAGGCACTTTTCCTCTCTTTTGCAAAAACGATGGAGTTTGCTAGTCTGACCTTTCATTATCTTTAAAAAAATTGACTTCAAATTCTCATTTTGCTGGTTTCTTCTCCTCAGTAAAATCTACTACATTTTCGCCTCATAGGATATATTTTTCTAGTTATCATCTAATGAAATTTAAATTAAAACTAATTTAGTGATAGGTACTTGATCATTTTACTGGGAGGAGACAAATTCAGGGAAACTAAGGAAATGTATATAAAATCCCTGTAAACCATAGTGGAGAAAATGCAAAGTAACATCCTGCATGCAGCCTGAAATTGATTTTTGGATAATGTTTATGTGACAGTTCTCCCGGAAACTGCTAGTAATTCATCCTTCCAGCAAATATTTCTGAAACATGCCCATCTTTGTCTGCAGTGCTATACTGTGTACTAGGTAAGGCCTAAAAGGATACAGCATTCTCAGTTTGCTTTATCTTTAGTTGGAAAATGAAAATACTTACCTAAAATCAGTGATAATAGTTTAAGATGAATAGAGTGGTAAAATATTCATTTGCCACAGCTGAAGGCATATATGAATAAGATTATGGTAAGAATTTGTGCACCTGGGATGTCCTGTGTAGTGGTGAGCTTTAAAGATAGTACTTACTATGGCCTTGCAGAGAGAAGAGAGGTGGTTGTGAGTGTGAAGAGAACATGAACAAAGCTCCAGCGAGGGTCCTGAGTATGTGTCCCAAGAGAAGGCTTCATACTGAGAGCAGAGGGACGTGACCTTGAAAAAGCAGGCTAGGGAACGCTGAATATGTCAGCAGCCTCCTCATCCTGCCCTCCTGCCTGCACCTTCACTGCAGAGTTGCTCAGTCATCTCTTGTGGAAGGCTCTGGCCTGTGCTTGGGGCGGGCACCTGTCTGGTTTTATGGCACTGCCTGGAAGGGTCATATTTGGAGGAATTCCTACTTCCATACCTGTGTGGCCTAAAAAAGGTAGCATGGAAGAGGGAGAACCTCCCCTTCCATGTGTGTGCTCATAGAATGCAGATCTGAGGCAGCTTCAGGCAGAGCCTTTCTGGTTTCCGGGTAGCATGTTCCTTCAGGGCAGCAAATGGATAGTAGACTTGGACCCAGGATGGAGAGCCACATTTTAATCTAGTGATGCCATTTGGTTCTACTGCGTTTCTATGCTTCCATATGACCCATCAAGCTCACCTGCAACTCTTGGTGATTCTGACATACTGGCTCTATGTACCAGCCTAGAAACCCAGTAGGATGTGAGTTTTATCCTGGTACCTTTACTGCCTCACTGCACATAAAGACCATGACCTTAGTGTCAGCCTTTGCTCCAAGGTCCTGAGAGAGAGATGAGTATGTCAGTGAAGCTTCTCATAGGCCATGTACTCTTGGGCTGGCCTCTTTCCCCCTCTTCTCTCTCCTCTAAGGCTCTTCAGTATAGACCTACATACAGATACTGGCTCTGAGGTAGGACAGGGACTGGGAGTGAAGTGGGGATGTCACTGTGGCCCTTTCTCAGGCCATGTCAGAAACTGAGGCCCAGTGTCTGGGAGAGCTTTAAACTCTCGCTAAAGAGAGTATTACAAGGTTTTAGGTATATGGAATGGTATTTGAATTACATTTTAGATTTGATGACATCATTGTTCATTATTACATATTATATGTATTTTATGGAAGCAATATTTATTATATCTGTTTTTGGGAAGGTATCCAGAATGTGCTGTGTTTTAGCTGTTCTTCAGAGTTCCTGTTCCTTAGACTTATTTACTTACTCATTTACCTACCCATCCATATACCTACATTTCAAAAGAATTCTAAGGTCTGACCGTGTTGTAGGTTTTAAGGGATATGAGAGGGAAATAAGTCATGACCTTCACCATTCAAAGCTAACTTTATAATTGGAGTGGACAGACTAAGAAACAGCTAACATTCAGTGAATTATGACTAAGGGGTGATAATAGTGATATGGCAAATAAATGCTATTGGAACAGGCATGAAGTAGGAAACTAAGCACTAGAATGGCTTGGGTTGTGGCGGGCAGTCCAGATGTTGTAGGCAGGGGAAAAAGTTTTTAGAGGAGAATAGCTCTGTCTAGATCTCATGTACAAAGTGTTGCAGTAAAAAGAATATGGTGAAGGAGCTAACCAAAAGTACTTGGGCTTTGAGATTTGCCCATGTAAATAAGTCCTGCATTTTAAAGGCCCCAATGAAGCTTTGAAGTTAACAACTTATTGCCGAGAGCATGATGGCTTTTCATTCTGTGCGACCTTGCATTAAAAGCCAACTGAGGACCTTGAGTACTCCAGCCAACACGTGCTCCTCCTTGCCTCTGCCCTGACTTGCCTCCTCCACCAGGGTCTGTGAGCCCCATTTGTCCAGGGGTTCATTCATGGGGGTAATGTTTCCACCCCAGCAGCCCCAGTGGCGAGTTTCTAGTCTGGTATTCTTTTCAAACTTCTCCTTCCTTTCATTTTAGACCTGTTCTTCCTCATTTTCAACTCATCATTAAGTATTAAGGGTGCACTGAGAAAAGGTGCTAGGCAAAGACCTAGCAAGTCTGGTATTACTGTTTTTAAGCCCCAAAGGAGAGACAAACAAGTACAGTAATTCCCCTTTATTCTTGGTTGTGTTTTCCGTGGTTATCCAAATGTGAAAATGATTACATTCAACAAGATGTCTTGAGAGAGAGAGTGAGCGCTACGTTCACATAACTTTTATTAAAGTATGTTGTTATGATTGCTCTATTTCATTTCAGTTATTGTTCACCTCTTACTGTGTGTAATTTATACATTAAACTTTATCACAGGTATAGGAAAAAGCACAGTATATGTCGGGTTCAGCTCTGTCCATGGCTTCAGGCATCCACTGGGCCTTGCAACCTGTTTGCCAGAGCTAAGGTGGGATGGCTGCAGTAGCAGACCACTGCCATCAACAGCTTGCTCTGTAGTGAGAAGTCAAGCCGCCCAAGACAACTAGCATTAGAAAACAGTCTGTGAAAGATGCCTATGAGGGGTAGCAGACCACGAGAACAAAGATCAGAGGTCTCTGACATTTTCTCCCTTTGCTGGTTTCACTCCTTTCTACCACACTTTCCATTTGCTCGCAGGGTCCAAGAAACCTGTTTGGGTAAAGACAGACTAGTTCCTATATCCTCGTAAGCGTTGGAGGGCAGGACAAGATTTTCTTTACTTCCAACATTTATTTTGTTCTTATTCGAGCTTCATAGGCATTTGATTAATATATTCTTCCTCATGGATGTAAGGTTGTGAAAAATTGCTGTGGCTGTGTTTGAGTGAACAGGAGTCTCACAGCTCTCTTTATGACACCTGCATTTGCTTGCCTACTGCCTGACTGTGGTTAGGGGTGGGAACAGAAGTTGTGGAGTAAAACGCATGGTAGGAAACCAGCAAGTCCTAAGGGATCCAACCCTTCACCTTGGCCTCATGCACATTATTATGCCCTGAGCAACTGAACTAATTGCCCAGTGTTTAGCAGATTAGATCAACAACAAGATCTAAAAGAGTTGCTAATGGTAAGCCCTAGACACTAACTCAGTCGAGCAACAGCTAGGCACCAGAAGAGTCTACTTAAATATTTTTAGGAAAATTTGTTTACATAATTATACCTTAAATATAAATAAATACCAACTTATATGTACATATAAATATGGACACACACACACTAGACCTATATATACATATATAGCCACTGTACTTTATCACTTATAATTGTTTTATTATTCATTAGTTATTGTCTATGAGTATCCTAAGAGTTTACTGTGTTTAATTTATCAATTAAATTGTATCATAGGTATGTATTTATAGAAAAAAGGATATATGGGTTCAGTACGGTCTGTGATATATCTCTATGATTTTTATATGTAGTTTATATTTGTATTCATGTGTATATATGTTGGGGGGAGCAGGGACAGAGAGTGGAATTAAGACTGCAAAGAGGTCAGGGTGGTCAGAAGCCAGTGAGATTGGTCTAGCAGCTCAGCCACGCCTGTTGCGTTTTTGTAGAGTAAGTGGCTCCCCTTCTCGGGGCTGTAGTTTCCCTATCTACCCTAGGTTAATTTTAGGATTATCTAAGCAATAAATGAGGGGTTGAGCTTTTCCACTAGAGTTGCCCAGTCAGCAAGTAGGGTGAAATGAGTGCCTTAGGGATTCTGGAGGCAGAGGGTAGTCTTACAAGTGTCAGATTTTGCTGAAGTCATTTTGTTGGTTGGTCTCAACATTCACCTAAACGTTGTGTTCTGTCCCAGTCATGTTTGTTTACTGTATAGTGTACCCTGTCTTCAAGTTGTATAAAACCAACCTATGGGGAAGTTTTGCTGCGTTTATCTGGCTCTTCGGTGGACTCCCCACAGTCCTGCTTTATTGAATCAGGAGGTTGCAGTGAGGAGTTTTAAACAGGCTTTCTGGAACTCTGAGGATATAAAGGAGCTCTCTGGAGCTCTGAGGCTATAAGGAAGCTCTCTGGAGCTCTGAGGCTATAAGGAAGCTCTCTGGA
>NW_004567102.1:11718904-11730933 GCF_000260355.1 Condylura cristata
GAAGCTCTCTGGAGGGAGCTCTGAGGATATAAAGAAGCTCTCTGGAGCTCTGAGGCTATAAGGAAGCTCTCTAGGGTAGTCATGGAGCTTTGGCTTTACATGTATGAAATTAAACTGAGGTACTTCTGGAACACTTTCATCTTGATCTTTTTAGTAAGTAGATATAACATTTTGATTAGTTGATATAAGTTCTAGTCTTTTTTTTTTTTTTTTAGCTTTGCCATTGTAATGTGGTTGGTGATAAAGGTATGAATGGTGTGCAGGACACAATGTCAAAACAAACCAAGAAGTTTGTCTAAAAAAACCTGTGTTCACACACAAAGCAGGTATTAGAGGTGTAGATACATACTTAATGAAATAAAATTTAATCATTTTATTTGCTTCTGCAATAATTATCACAAATAAATAGCAGACTAGGAAAAAGGGGGATGGTGGTGGCTAATTTGTTTTCCTTCCATTTCCCCATTATACATGGGATTTCATGTGACACTGTAGTAAGTTTTTCATATTCCCTCATACAGAAATTTTTGCTGGATATTACAGGAACATTTTTTGGTAACCCAAAAATGAATAAGCAAATTCCAGAAAATTCTATTTTTTGTAAGTTATAAAAATTACCATATAATCCCTTTAAGGTCTGCTTTGGTTCTTTTTGCCCAGAAGGAATTAATCCTCAAGACTTTACAGTCTCAGATGACAAGAAGTGATTGGTCAAAATTCTGTAAACCTCACAGAAATCTGTTGCATTGCTATAAACCACAGCCAGAGCTCATTCATTGAAAAATGAATGTCAATTTGCATTAGCTGGCATCTATAAACCAAAAGGTACAGTGACCCTGGCAATGAGTAATAAAGACATCAGCATAATGTATCAGGTAAAATAGAGAAAGTTGGGGGAGGGGAAGACGTTTAGGGAGAAGTTCAAAACCAGATTGCAGTTTACTAGCGGGGCCCATATAAAGGGTTTTAATGAGGCTTCTGCATCAAAATAAGGGAAACCACATGGAGTTTTAATTATGGCTACAGTATGTTTTAAATACAAATACCCATGAGAAGCACTTTTTACAATGACAAGCCTATCTGTATGAGCTCTGTGCTTCTGTGCGGGTCAGACGTTGATGTTTTAAGTGTGACTTCTTTCTGTTTGAAATTGCTCATGTTATTCTGGTTTCTCTCACATGATCTGAGCGTTGAACTTAATACATACAGAAGTGGCCTGCCTATAGCTATTAGCTCTGCCAAGTCAAGTTCACCTAGATGCTTTGCAGCGAGCAGGCTGGCCGGGAAACATCTGTGGCCTCCATGTAGGGCCTGTATCCTGTAGGCAGCCCTTAAGCATGCAACAGGGCGGACGGTAAATCTCATCTGCTCCCATTTGCGATTCTGTCATAATCACTACTTCTACAGTTTTAAACTTAAGTTTGTCAGAATTTCGTATTTGGGAGGGGTTAGGTAGAGGCCAGTTGAGGAGGGAAGAATTTATCAAAAAAAAAAGAAAAAAAAAAAAAAAAGCAGAGAACAACTGCCTGGGCTGTGTTAGTTTTGGTTTGTCATCTTGAAAGTGTTTGCTTCTGGTATTAGAAGCTGCTCACTAGCTTCTAACCCTCCGCTTATGGGCCTGTGGATTCCGGGAAAGAGCTGTTGAGGGGTGGGAACTTCTCTGCTTCCCCTTCCCCTAAGACTGCTGCTTCTCCTCCTATCTTGGAATTCATGGTGACAGCACATTAGAGCTGGAAGGGAACTTAGAGCTCATCCCCTCATTTTACAGATGATGACACTGCCACCTCTGACTTCTGCCTCTGGCCTTCCACTCTCAGTAAGAAGAGCCAGGCAGGTGAGACTTTTACCAATTGCTGGGCTGGGTTGGGTGGGGCTGTCTGATGGAAACTGTCCAATTTGTGAGAAAAACTTTTGTTAATTCAATGTTACTTTTAAGTAGTCAGGTTTTTTTTCTTTAAAAAAAAAAAAACAAACTACAAATTCACACCAGGTTTCTGTCTCCTAGCATTTTATGCAGATTAGGCAGAGTATATTTTAACAAATAGTAGCCGATTTCGATTAGCACCATGAGGAATTAGGATTTCCCTTTAATAAATGTTGTAGTGGCTAAGAACAATGGCTAAATTGAAAAAGGGACCAAAGAAGTACGTACTCACTTAAGCCTTTAAGAATTACTAAGTGTTTTCCCTTATCGACAAAGGCTATGGAAAAAGCTAGTGAGACCCAGAGTTGGAAGATGTGATCAAAACCTTTAACAGAAACACTGATCTTATAAAAATTTTTGTCCCAGTTCTGTCAGTGTTAGAGAATCATAACCCAGTCTATAAAGACCACAACTGCAAGTTTTCAGGCATTTCTGAAAACTAATTTCCACATAAATTAATTTATGACTGTGGTTTGATAAGCTAAGTACTGGAAATAGCTATTATAAGGAGGGAGGTGTATAGAGTTCACTTTAGAAGTTCCAGGCCTTTACATTTTAGGGGAGAACCCTCTTTGCCTCTACGTGACCTGTACAGAATGGCCTGAAGTGAATTCTGCAGGATGTGGTTCCCGGCCCACTAAATGGGGACTGAGGTTTTCTCTGCTATCTCCCCAGGCAACCAGACTTTCACACAGCCACTCTTCACACCTGGCCTAAATCAGGCCCTGAGTCTCCCAACCAGAGTTAAGACACACTAATTTCTAGGTACTAAGTCTCCTAACCCTCACCCCTTCAAAAACCTACTTATTTAGTGTATGACTCTGAGGTGGATTTCAGAGGGCTACTGTCTCCCGATCTACCCCCAGATAAGATAGTTTCACCATACAGTGAAATATGGTTTGATTTTTCTGAAATGCATCACTAAGGTGAAGACTATAACATGATTTTAAATTACGTTAAGAATTGAAAGAGGGATAGGAAGATGTTAGGGCATCTTTTTGATGTTCCTTCATTGATGAAGGGTCCCCTGCCAAGAACATCAGTAATAAAACTGAACATTTGTCATTTTTTTATATTGGGTTGAGAAAAAGAATTTTGTCCAACTTAGTAAAAAATGTCACCTTTAAATGTCTGAGGTGTCACCTTTAAATGAGGAAAAAAAAGTCAATGAGGATTCAGTCTTAAAGTCTGGTGAGTGAATCTGTATGATCAGAGGATCAGAGTGTTGGGTTGGTTTATACATATGACCTAGCACACGTCTGAGATTTTAAGGCCCTTTGGGGTTTCTCTGGGGGTGAAGAACTTAAGTAAATGCCGCTAACTGTAAAGTGAAAAAAAAAAATGAAAAAGAAAGAAACAACAAAACTGTATAGTGACCGGTGCATTTGAAGGTCTGTTTGTGGCTTGCTGTTCCTTTTTTGGGAAGCTAAAGTTTTCTTTTTTTCTTGTAAAATTCTATCATTATTTTAATTGATATTTACAGATTTTCCCCCCCATCTTTTGTTACAATTTTTAGGTGCTTCAGAACTGGGCCCTTTTTCAGACCCCAGGCAGTTCCCAAGCATTTCATCCCTCACTGAGAGCCGCTTCTCCAACCCACGAATGCACTATCCAGCCACCTTTACTTACACCCCGCCAGTCACCTCAGGCATGTCCCTCGGTATGTCCGCCACCACTCACTACCACACCTACCTGCCACCACCCTACCCCGGCTCTTCCCAAAGCCAGAGTGGACCCTTCCAGACCAGCAGCACTCCATATCTCTACTATGGCACTTCGTCAGGATCCTATCAGTTCCCCATGGTGCCGGGGGGAGACCGGTCTCCTTCCAGAATGCTTCCGCCATGCACCACCACCTCGAATGGCAGCACGCTATTAAATCCAAATTTGCCTAACCAGAATGATGGTGTTGACGCTGATGGAAGCCACAGCAGTTCCCCAACTGTTTTGAATTCTAGTGGCAGAATGGATGAATCTGTTTGGCGACCATATTGAAATTCCTCAGCAGTGGCCCAGCGGTATCTGGGAACCACACCCCAGATGTATCAGTATATACATATATATAGAGAGGGTGCATATATATGTATATTGATCAGCTATCTACAAAGTGCCTTTTTTTTTTTTCATTCACTCACTCAGTCATGATCTTGCAACCATAAGAGGGTAGATACTGAGAAAGAAAAGAAAGGCCCAGGAGAGACAATCCTCTAATCAGATTTCAGATTGTTTTCTGTTTAAAATGTACTTTCATAAAAAAAGGAAAAAGCTATTTTTGTTGCTGTTGTTGTTTGGTCTGTTACCATAAATAACCTGTTCATATGCCAATTCAGAGAGGTGGACTCCAGGTTCAGGAGGAAGAAGAGCAAAGCCGCTTCCTCTCTGTGCTTTGAAACCACACACCCTCATGGCTGCAGCTGTGTATGGAGCAGTGCACACTGCATGCTGGCTCACAGGGCCAGGCTCACGGAAAGGGAAAAGAGGCAAAATGGGTGCTTTCATCACAGTCTGATCCGTTCAGAATAACTGCCCCGAGTTCTGCTTTCAGACTCGCTGCAGGTACTCATTTGAGCTCTTAGGTTCAGTTTATTTTTTCCCCTCCATCAAGAAAGTGACTTCAAAAATAACTGATCAGGATAGATTATTTTATTTTTCTTTTGTATACTCCCTACCCCCTTTCCCATTTAAGCAAAACAAAGTCCCATCCTGAAAATCCCCTTTCTCCTTTAATGCAAAACTGAAAATGGCAATACCTTATTGTAGCCATAATGGTATAGATAGTGTTTTTGTTTGGCTGTGTGTTATTTGTTTTCTTTTTTTTTTAAATTATGAATATGTGTAAAATCTGAGGTAACTTGCTAACGTGAATGGTCATATAACTTTAAAGATATATTTATAATTATTTAATGACATTTGGACCCTTGAAACATTTCTTAGTGTATTGATATGTTGACTTCGGTCTCTAAAAGTGCTCTTTATTAAGTAACAAATTTCTTCAGTGGGCTAGAGCCATATCTGAAATATTGCTAAGCAATTTCAGTTCATCCAGGCACAATGTGATTTTTCAAAATACTTCCATCTCCAAATATTTTTAGATGTAGTTTGTTTTTGTGATGTATGAAGGAAATGTTATGTTTAGTTCTTTGATTGCCTCTAACACAGCTTTGCCTTTTCAAGCAATAACTAGGGATTTAAAAAGCAACTCTCAGCCCTTTATCACTTAGGTTGCCCTGAACAGCATGAGATGCTGGAGTAATGTGGTTTCCTAATTTCTGTCAAATAATGACTCTCGTCATATTAAAAAGACAAGCACAAGTGAATCATTGAACTGCAGAAATACATGCTGTGGTTTCATAGTTAAAGTAAACTCTTAAATCGTCAGGCTTCCTAATGAAGTCATCATCAGCTTAAAGCCACACATGTGGCTAACGGGTCAATCTTGATCCACATCGTACAGGAAAGCAAAATTGCACCTGCCTTACCAAAACATAAGTCAAGGGAACCCACATCTGCCTTACCTAAGGCTCCACTGGCCACTCTCCACAGAATTTGCATTTAAAGAAGCAGATTTAAGTCATTGTTTTATGGGAGTCTATTGAAGTAGCAGGCAAGTTCCAGCAGATGGCTGATCTGAGAGAGCTGGAGCCCAGGGGCACCCATCGGACAACCTCTGTTTGTATTTCTCTCAGTGGAGGGTGGCGGGATGGCGAGGCTACGTGGAGTTTGGTGTTGACTACTGTGTATGAATTTGAGCTCAAACTCTCCTGTAGGATGCACTTTGACCGCTCCTGGAGGCCACATGGCAAATTCGCAAGTGGAAAACTTAATCTGAGCCAGGAACATTGTTTGACACCACCTGGCAGGTCCCAGCCCTCCTCTCCCTGAGCTCAGGGCCCCTTCGTTTGAATCCTGGGCCTCCCTCAGCAGAACTCTGTAGAGATTTGCCTCCAGCCCTGTAGAGATTTGCTCCAGCCCCTGAGGGCCCTCGCTTCTCTAGCTCCTCTCACCCCCACAGGCCAGTGTGCATCACAGCACCCCTTGTGGGACAGTGGGGCCCCCCTTTTGCCTGGGTGTCGCCCTTGTAGTTCATCCCGACTCCTCCTAGCAAAAATCGAGGGGAAGCAAAACAAAACAAAACAAAAACACTTCGCCTTTTAAAGGTTGTATACCAAGTATGCTTAGATAAATAAGCCACTTTTCTATTACTTAAGATGGAAGTAGTAATTGATACTATTTATTGTTTGTGTGTGGTAGCTTGAAGCACGCCACTGTCCATTTATTTGTAAGTGTAAACTATGTGTTTGTGTTTCAGCAGCACTTAAAAAAGCCAGTGTCTGGTTACACATTTCAATTTTAATTAATTGACATAAAAATGTTATCGCCAGTGCCAGCTGTACCCTATTTAATAAAAAAGGTACTATGTTTGTACATTATTTTTTAACGTTAAAAGGGCTTTCTAAGTTTACAGTACACATACTAAGTGACTTTAGGGATGCTTTTGTGTTGAAATGTTATTATAGTGGCTGCAGGCAGCAACCCAGAAACACTTTAAAAGTTTTTTTTTTTTTTTTTTTCTTGGGAAAAATTCAAGCACTTCTTCCTTCCACCCTCATTCCAACCACCCCAATGGGGCAATTCACATTTCTTAGATCAAATTCTGCCCTCTTTGCTTTGAGGGCTAAATTTTTCTTTTACTTCTCCCTCTTTCTCTCTCTCTCTTCCCCCCTCCCCCAACTGAATCCCTAATTTGCATTGGGTCATATATATATAACTTATGATTTCAAGACCAAAGCAAAGCCTTACTACTGCTATGGAACCATGTACTAACCAACATTCTGTTTCCTTCAGGTTCACACCACATGGTTCTTATGCAGCATAAACATTGTTAGAGTTTACAGCGTGACCAGCGCAGCCACTTTCCACATCTGTTTCAGTTGTCGCACAAAAACTAGCCTTGTCAGAGTTCTAGAACAGGTACCAGGTTAGGTTAGTGCAGTAACATCCAGCCTTGAACTGAGAGTGAGCAAACTTGCTCTCATTTGCTTGTTCGGCTGTCTTAGCCCACCTTCAGAAACCCACACCACCAGGGGCCATCCATTGTGGGCTGGCTTAGATGTGCAGGCTGGCTTAGAAAGTTCCTCCATTCCCCAGAAAGGGACTGACTCAGAGTCTAGGTTAATACATGAAAACACAAAGCATTAGCAAAGACAATTCTATCAGTGCTATTTGAAAGAATAGGAATAAATCAATAAAAGACAACTCTTCCAAACCTTAAATTTGTTGTTCTTAAAAAGATAATGCATTTAAAAAAATACTTTCTATGTGAGAATTTTTTTAGATGTTTGTTTACTTCATGTTTACAAATAACTGTTTGCTTTTTGAATGCAGTACTTTTGAAATAGAGCAGCCAAAACCGTAACTTACAGTAACTTCTTAGGTACTCTGAAATAAATTTCCAGTTTTTGGGATATGCTTTACCATTCTTAGATTTCTGTGGAACAAAACTTTGTAGCATTTTGTGTAAATACAAGCTTTTCATTTTTATTTTTTCCAATTGCTGTTGCCGAAGATTTGCTTTCCATGCACATATTGTACAAATTCTGCTTTGTGCCACAGATCATGATTGTGGATGAGTTTACTCTGAACTTCAAAGGGATGATTTGTATTGTATGTTGCAACTGTAAATTGAATTATTTGGCATTTTTCTCATGATTGTAATATTAATTTGAAGTTTGAATTTAATTTTCAATAAAATGGCTTTTTTGGTTTTGTTATGTGTGTACATTGGGTCTTTTCTCATCCGCGGTTTCTTCTCAGTCTGACACCTAACTCCTGCCTACACCTGGGCGTTTATTGCTCCTAGGCCTTGCCAGGGCTGCAGGAGAGCAGAGATCCTATGTTACTGGTGAGAGGGCAAAGAATCTCGGGAAGCGCTGTCTCTGTGCGTGAGCCTACTCCTGGAGAAGGGTGGGTAAAGAATCTAGCAGTGTATTCCCATCCTTATCAGTCTGTGTCAGAAGGGAGTGTCACTCCCTCCTTGGGTAAAGCCTCCCTCACTCCTGCCGTAGGAACCAGTCAGGATATATAAAGCAGTCTTGAGGGTTTTAGGAGTCTCCTCCTCCCCAGCTGTCATTAGAAAATGGCTGGCCATACAGGAGTGGTTCACTTCCTTCCCACTATCTTTTTGTGGTTCCTAAAAAGAAAGAGAACCAAAGCCCTGCGATGATTTAAAAGCACCCTGAGCCTGGAGAGCTGTAGTCTGAGAGAAATTCTACCCGTGAACATAACTGGAGTTTGGAAATTTTTTCTGAACCAATGTTTCTTTTTGGTAAGTCCCTCCTCTGTGATAAGGCTGAGGGCCTGGGCAGGGTGATTGCTCTCTTGATGTCTCGTGCAGTCTGAGTGCCTTGGCTTACCACAGAGCTAAAAGAGGGCCCCGGAGGAAGCCATGGTGCAGAGACGTGCAGGCCCTGGCTGCTGGCTCACCTCTCGTGAGGGAGAGAATGCCTTTAAGAGATCTGCTCAATCTTACCTCCTTGGCACTGTTTTCTGAGACATCTTGGAAACAGTTCATCTCTAAGCCTAGGAAACATCCTAAAAGCACTTGGATGAGCTTAGATCAGGGAACTTGTTTGCAACTGTTTGAGGATGTATATTTATTTACTTCAATGGAACATCTGTGTAACTTAAAAGGCATCACACTGGAGGGGGACAGAGCGGCTTTCCTTCTCCAGCTTGTCTGCAGCATGGTTTGGAGGGACTCACAATACCCCTCGGGGCCTCCGTTTCTCAGCGTTTGGAAAGGCAGTAGGCCAGACCTCAGCACCACTGACACTTCAGGTCTGCTGATTCTCGGCTGTGGTGTGGGGAGTGCTGTTCTGTGTGACAAGGGCTATTGGGCAGTATCCCAGTATCCCTGGCTTCTACCCACTAGATGCCAGATGCCCCACCCCTTGTGACAGAAAAAATGTCCTGACATGACCAAATGTCCGCTGGCAAGTAAAGTCACCACAATTGAGAACCAATGGGCTGAGGCTTTGTCTAAATTCTTAGGCCAGGCTTGATTGGTGGAGTTGGTTTGAAGATGCATTGCTTATTAAAACAGAATAGCCAGGCAGAAGCCTGAGGGGCCTCCCACTGTGACTTTCCAACCACCCCTTCACCTGATGGCTCCCTGAGGTTTGAATGTATTTTCCAGGAGGCCTCTGGCTTCCCACTGCACGTCTTCCCTCCTCGCCACCTCACAGGCTGGGCCACCAGTGATCAGCACAGCTGTGAGGCTTTGCGAGGCCTTGGCTGCTTGGCCACATTTGAGACGCTGCTTCTGTCTCTCACTGGGAATGACAGACAGAAGAAAGCCGTTTCTCCAGTGTGTTTGACCCTTTCTGTCCCCGGCCCCCCAAATATTTAATCAGTAGACATTTCTTTGAGAGTGGGTGTTTCCTGTTAACTCAATCCCAGCCGAGACTGGCCCAATAAACACCTCAGCTTTCTGTCGCAGAGTTTATTTGGCTGGGAAATGGGTATTGCCATGTAAACAGGAAGCCCCCTGAAGTCATTATCTGCAGATGCGGTTGAAGAGCCACATGTTTATATTTATGGGATTTGAAAATGGTCTGAGAAGGCAAGGAGGAGGCAGGGGGAGTCCTCATTCCCAGTCAGCAGGAGCAGGTCCTGTCGACTCCAGGAGTGGATTCTTCATCCCTCTGGAAACTGGCTTATGACACACGGCCAGAAGTCATGGCACAGTGGATGCATTGACTTGTCTCCATGGAGCAAACGGCCCCACCAGAATACCAGGGAATGAGAGGCAACCCAGTTAACTGGTCTCGCTGCCCCAGCGACTTGGAAATCATTTAAGAGATCTGTCCTAGAACATAATGATGTGGGGGCATTTAAAAACATAGGCTTCTGATAAGACGGCCACTCACGGTCTCCAGATTTTCTTGGGAAGTCGGGGAACAACGCAGCTGACTGCCGTGATGTTAGGCACCCCTGAGATCCCAGAGTCAGTTTCTGAGGGGCCAGGAAGGAGCCTTCAGGCAGGAGCTGTCCAGTAGTGGTGCAGAGAAAGTGCAGGATGAGACAGCCTGTCCTGCACACCAGGACCAGCCACCCGGCTCCCCCCAGTTCCTTCTCCCCCTCTGCACTTCCCTCACTGACTTTCTCCTCAGGCCTGGAGAAGGTGCTTAACTAAAACCAGGTGTAGGACCTAATATGTGAATAGCTGATGCTCTATGGTTATGAGCACTGAACAAAAATAAGAAAAGCTCTCCCCTCCTTACCTTGCCACCATTCCCAATTGCCTCCATCGGTATTTTTGTAACTTTCCAGAGACTTCATAGCATGCAATCCAGAGGCCTTGGAAATGGAATTTTTTTTTTAAGTTAATAATCAAAATTTAACAAAAAGGTCCATTGTAAGCTTCAAAGTGTGACATACCAAGGTGTGTGTGGGGTGTGTGTGTGTGCATGTGCAGGTGCTGAATACCTGAAGAGGGGGAGGAAGGGTAGTAAGTAATGCCTCAGCAGTTGGCTGTTCAGCAGAAGATGAAGCTCACCTCTTTCCATTTCTCTGTTTCTTCACTCTTCCTTGAAACAGTATTTATTTGCCCCAGGTATTCTGTAAAAAAGCCCAAACACCACATTGTCATGCTGCAAGTGGTATAGATCACTCTTCTTCAGATGAGGCGTTCACAGGGTCCAAGGACACTGGACGTTTCCCGAGATGGCAGGAGCCTGGTGAAGCTGACATTTAAGAAGAGGTTGTGAATAATTTTTGTCAAGCTTTTATCCAAAAGGTTTCTGTGACTCAACCAGCCCTGCTGTTCAGACATGCTCAACCAGTTGGAGAGCAGAAGAATCAGGTTTCTGGAAACCCACTTAACTTTTTCTAAAACTTAGTTTAATTAGTTGTCTTACTGTTGAAATTTAGTCTGGCCACTTAGTGGAATTTTGAGAAAAACCTGCTTCATGTTTCAGCGTTTCAAACTTAACTCTCTTGGATTGTTATCTTGTTGTCCCCTACTGTCATCCCATAAAAAAAAATATGATCTTATAGCAGAATGCTTAAAAAATAAATAAAAAATAAGGATGGGAACAAGCAAGAGTGCTTCCACACAAACTCCTCAAGGAGTGGTCTTGTCTCAACACCATTAAATTGCAACCAGAATTGCAGCCAGCTCTCATGGGGGCATTAGGAAGTTTCTCCTGCAGATCCAAAAGTGTGGGGGTTAGCCTGGATGTGGAAAATGTGAGTTCCAGCGGCTCCCAGGAGTCCGGAGACACAGGATATAGTGACAGAGCTCAGGGTGTTTATGAGAGATGGAGGTACCAGGAACTCCCAAAACACAGTTGGACACTGGATTGATGTAAACCTGCAAATTTATTACTTTAAAATAACAGAAAAGCAAACAACAAAACCACATGACATGCGTAATTGTGGGAGTATTCATCCAGCACTTTTATGATTTAAATCTCCTTGACATCCTTTGCTTCCTAAATTAGGTCATTTTTTTTTTTTTTAATAACTCCATCTATCTCTGACAGTGAAACAACTCTGACCAGTTTCACTTTCTGTTTCTCTGATTTTGTCTTTACTCTTCTGCCTTCAAATGAGAGGAGCCCATTTGAGGGATCACTACATGTTCCAGCAATGCCTTCCCCAGAATCTGTTTTCTTAAGGTCATTTAATATTTAAATCTTGAAAATCACAGTAATCTCTCCTCTTTAGCAGTGTGTTTAGAGTCCTTTTGTGTGGGGATTTGGGGCCACCGAAAATTTGACTCTTCCATGTCTTCTCGTTAGTGGTTTCGTAGATGAGAAATGCATGGTATTGAGTACAAGGTCAACCACAACTTCTGGAATAAAAACTGTGAACTTGGGGTGGAGGGAAAGACAGAGGGACTTACTTTCATTCCTCATGGGCATGAGAGGGCGAGAAGGATCCAGAATGGAAACCAAAGTGCAACTTTAGCGAGGAGTTAAGTGGTTAATAAGAATGAAGGTTTTTTATTGGCTAATAAAACCCTTCTGAGTTTTTCATATTCTATGCTTCCTCAGGCTCCCAGCCCAGGGCTTAAACAACAACAAAAAAAAAAAAAAAAAAA
>NW_004567102.1:11731033-11819201 GCF_000260355.1 Condylura cristata
AAAAGATGAAAACAACAACAAAAAGCTGGAGCCTAAATACCAATGCAGTCCCAGTCTTGTTTACTTTTTCATTTCCGCAGTTGTTAAAAAAAAAAAAAATGATTCTCCTCTGGTAGTTCAACTTGCTCACACTGCAGGAGTGGGGCAGGGTTTGAAACACTCCAGTGATCCCTGACTCCCAAGCAAAAGGGAAGGGGGCTCTGTTCCGCTGTTTCAGAGAAAGGAGAGCACGATGCCAATAAGATGCCAATGATGGTCACATCAAGAAAATTTTAAATGAAGGCTGTGGGGGGAGAGCAGATACTGAACCAAAACACAGCTCTGGAATCCCGAATGCAAATGCTCTTCATCCTTCCATTGCCAGGGGTGCTGTTCTCCCCACAGAGCAGGATGTTCTTGTTTTTAATAATAGCCAGACCAGATGCTAAGTTCTCCTCGGCAACACGCTGTATATGTGAGAAGGCAAACAGCTGATTCCTGTTAAGATGAACACCAGGAAAATAAGCCAGAAAGTATGAAAATTCTCTGGAGGTTTTGCTTTGTAAACCCCTGTTTGGCAGAAAGATCAAGGAATCAGAACTGAAAACAGTGTGTCCTCCTGCAACCGTTCCTCATCCATCGACCTGCTTGCTGGGGACCCTGAGCCTCTCGCATTCAACATCCAGCCCTTCTTGAAGTCATCCAGAGGGCTGACTCCCAGGTTCCCTGAGAGGAAAAGTCGGAAGCGCTGAGTCCTTCGGCTTTCACAGACTATAGAAAAATACTCATCTACAGGGGGAGTGTTTTTGACATGCCCCTTGCCATAGCAAATAGTGAAATCCTGAACATGAGCCAGTCATTTTTAAATGGCATCTTTGTTTCATCTTTCTTTTTTTTTCCCACTCCCTTTTTGTCCTTGTCAGATTCCATCAGGTCTTTCAGTTATTATTTTATTTCTGAATTTGCCATGCAAGAAGCCTCTTGCTTCTTCCTGGACAGCAGGACTCAGCTGTCCAGAGCCAAGGATGACCTGGCCACGCAGTGTCCCTTGCGCCACCTCAGCTGCCCAGAAAGGCTTCGCAGAGAGCTGGGGGCCCCTGGAGGGACCAGCCATGGGGGCCTTGGTCCTGAGTGTTTGCTCCCCGGGCCTGCAGGAGTGAGTGAAAGAGAAGAGAGGGATGCTAGCCCAGGTAGAGAGGCTTCTGCCAGAGGTCCTCCAGAAAGGCCTCTGAGTTCCCATTCCTTGTCAGGTCACCAGCCTAAACTCTTGTATTTCCTTTCCTTCACTGCTCCTCCCTGCCCTGTGGTGCACAAATGGCACACCAACTACACTTGGCTCACCAATAGCTTCTCCAGTAGCTGTCCTTGTGGTTCACTTGACCCCAGTGTCACTCGTATGGATATTCTGGGGGAAAAGGAATGGAGACTGAAGAGAGTGTTCTCCCCGTTAGGGTGGCACTGAAGGCTGTTGTTTCCATTTCCTCTTGGGGGTAGGTCATGATTGGCACTGGTAGCATGATCTAATAATAATAATAGTGATACTTAGTAATACCTACCTTTTATTGCACACTTTACTTCTGTCACCTTGGTTATTATTTTACATACCTTACTGCAGTCTTTCCAGCAACCTAGGAAGAAGTTAATACTGTTCATGTCCCCAGTTTTCTAAGGAGGAAACTGAGGTTCAGACTTGCCCAAAGTACATGACTGTTGAGACTGAAACTTACTGAGCTCTGTCTTGTTCCTATGCTAACACTTCAGATACAATCTTCTTTATCATCTACACAATCTCCTCTACCATCTAGAAGTAAATGATTTAATGAGATAGGAAAAAGACTATCAATGTGCGCAGCACATTATAAATGGAACCCATTGTTATTCCTATTCATCATAATTAAGATGCTTCTTAATTAATAAAACAAAAATGAACTTTTCCATTAGTTTGAATCATAATAGAGTTGGAACCTTGAAAGGAATGACATTTTTAGCAATACCCTTTTTTTTATTTGTGCATACAGAACTGGGGTACAGGCCAGAGGCTCAGGGGCGGCGAGAGGCTTCACCAGAGACAGAGTGGGGAGCAGAACAGGCAGATCATGAAATACACTGCTGAGGGGAGCAGCGGGCGGGTCAGGAGAGGTCTGCCGCGCCATGTGGTCACCTCCGGGGCAGGCGGGAATCGAACTCATGCGGAAGCGGCTTTAGAATCTCAGTGCTGTGCTTTAACCCGTGGCGCCACCAGGGAGGGCCCAGCAATACCCTTTTAATATTTAAAACAATATTCCTCCTTGAAAGTCATATATATATATATATATATATATATATATATATATATACACACACACAAATGTATGTAATACACACATTTTATATATATATAATACACACATATACATTATATTATAAGTGTATTATATATATATAGTGTGTGTGTATTTTTAAGAAACGGTTTTTTTACTGTACTTCTTGGCTGACTTAGGCAGTTGGCTTGCCGTGGGCTCCTTCCCTGAAGGAACCCAGAGACATCACATCACATAAACCATTGACACATTCAGCACAGTTGACCATGATCCCAGGTCAGCCCCCAATCTGTAATCCTTTCCAAAGAGTTCCATCTAGGTGTGTTGTGTTTCACTGCTGGAAAGGTATCTAATTCTGAAGTATCTTATCTAACAAGGAAACACCCAGGCCAAGAAATTCCTGCTAATTCCAATTCTTACTTTGCAAAAGTGGCTCCAGGGTGCTTCTTGCCACTTGACAAAGGGGAAACCCCGAGTTCCCCATTTCTGAACTAGCATCACTAGAAGGCAACTCTGTATAGTAGAGACCATTTTTTTGGGAAGCCTGAAGCCTGACAAAAATATAGCTGCAGCCAAAAATGTGCACAAGCCTAGATGAACCCAGGAATGCTGCGGCGCCAGTGTTCCCTGCCTTAAATCATTTAAATCTCTTTTAAATAAGTAGGCTTCTCCTACCATCTCTTAAAGCACTTTACAGACAGTTTCCATTTTTAAATCTATGGCTTGTATGAAATTAAGATGCCATTTTCTTGTGATCCCAGAGAACAAAAATGACCTTTCTCCCCTTTCTACGAGTATTTTTAACAACCGTTATAGGCAGGGCAATATGCTAGAAAAGTCACCACCATTAAAGGCATATTAGAAAACATCTCTATTGAACGTAATCCATTCTAGTAAGAGGTGATAGTCCTGCCTTTCTTCAAACAAATTTGTGATACTTTAGATTGCCAAAAAAAAGGAGATTAAAGAAATTAACCATTAGTTTCTAGAGAGAAATTAAAGTTTTGATTTCTGCTTACAGCCAATTTCATTTCCCATTTCTTGTTTCTTAAAATACTCAAGTATCTATAAGGTACTGGGCTTCTATATTTAGTCACACAGACCTTTCATTTCCCCATGGAAAAAAATGGGGGGGGGAGTCTTGGTGTTTAAAAAGTGGGTGATTTTATGCAAAGAGGGAGGAGCTGCTCTTTCCTGTTCTCTTCCCTTTGTAACAGCCCTGAAGTCAACTCAGCATGAAGGGGCTGAGTGGTGTAGTGAAAGGGGAAAAGAGGCAAAAAGATCTGGGTTCCAGATCCTTAACCCCTACTAACTAAAAATGTGACCTGGAACAGGCCACTTAACCTCTTTTGACCTCCTTAAATGTGAACAATAATATATTACCTGCCAGATGGTATATTAGGAGACCATTCAACAATTCTTACCTATAGATTTGGATTGACTTTTAGAATGAAGAAATTATGGGGAGCTTGAGAGGCAGCTAAAGTGTGTCTAGGCTTAAGAAAGGAGAATGAAGCCCATCGTTCTTCAAAGAATTGGCAAAACTGGTCATTTGTAGAAGATGAGGAAATGAAATCCTCGAGAGGTCAAAGCACTTACATAGGATCACCCTGTCAGTGGCCCAGGGTGTCAAGGATTTCTCTCTAGACAGTTCCCATAATCGTTGGAAGAGACATGTCCTTTCTCAATGATGGAAGCATCTTGTACATTATCTTTTCATCAAGCACCTATGCTTACTTTCTTTACTAGTTTTTATGAAACTATTTCCAATTGCGATAAATTTAAGGCACCTGTTCTATTATTAAAAATTTCTTATACTCATATAAATAGTCTCCAACAGACTAATTCCATACCATAGTCCAGCTAGCCTTATTGAAAAAGATGAGCTATACTGACTTTTTAAAACCATAGATAAAATTATATATGGGACCTGACATAGGGTTGGAGAAATTCAGTCTAAGGCCATCAATGTCACTCCTTTGTGGCTATAGACCACCCAGCATTGGCAGACACTGCAGTGGACTGTCTTTATCTGAACAGGAGATCTTTTCTTAGCCTTAGCATTAAATCATGAATGAGTGAGGCATTGCAAATGCTAAGGTATTGCAAAGGACTTTCTATCAGGCTATCAAGATGAGATCCCATTCTTGACTTCATTAACATGGGATTCTTGTTATTGGGCCAGATGAAAACATGACAACTATAATCTTGAAATAAAGCTAAACATTCCATCTCACTTTTACCTGAGTAGGATTTTAGGTGTTTCTACTAATTTGAAAATGCAAGAAGAAAGGTGGGCTCATAAAGCAATGATGGTGTCAGTGTGACTGAGCAAAACTTACAATGTAGTCAATCATGTTTCTCAATCGACACCATCTTATTATGCTGGCTTACTATCAGACACAGGTGCTAAGCCATTGGGAGGGCCAGAAGCAGTAGAGGACTGTGAGGAAGCTGAACTTGATGATTCACCCTCAATCTTAATTGAGAGAATAGTTGCCATTGTTTTGCTTGACAATCTCCAACTCTGGTGTGACCTTAAGGGAGGGGCTGCCTTTGTATTCAGTTGGCATATATTGATGGAATACTTCCTAGATAAGTATGAAAAAGAGTGAAGCACATCCCGGCCCTCAAGAAGCTCACCTTCTGCTCAGAGAGACAGAAAATTAAACTTGTGCTATAACAAGATGCAAACCCAGGGAAAAGGAACCTCAAGGAGGCAGAAGCTCCTGGTCAAAGCAGGAGATGATAGTGAGCTGGATCAATATGGAGGCATTAATTCCTTGCCATTCTAGGTTGGGAGCCAAGGTAGTGTGAATTCTACATCCACCCTGCAGTATAGTACCCAGGTGTAAACAAATGCCCCCACCATGGAGATGTCTAGAAAGAAAAAGAGAGAAAGAACCCCCTCAGGGACAGTGGCCCATGCTAGGTTATACTAACACTGATTAGATGAGTACAAGTCTTTGTCAAAGGGGTTAGAGAGTGGTGGGGGTGAGCAAGTATCAAAATCTCTGGGAAAAGACTCTCTGGTTCAGGAAACCATGTTAAGTATTAGAGAATTTAATAATAAAAGCCAAAAGAAAGACCTGTTATCAAAGTATAGAATATGAATAGAAAAGATGAGATCTTAAAATTTAACAAACAAGGGCATCCATATAAAAATATTGAGAGATGGTGGCATTAAATATCAAAATTTCAGTACAGAGCAAATCATTTCTTGCACCTACTACCAGATGATCTGGATTCAGTGTGAGAGAGTGAGGGGTAAATGTCCCATTACTCAAAAGAGAAAGGCAATGAGTAGAAATGACCAGGCCAAGTTTATGCTCTGGATGGTCACATGTTGAAAGAACTTAATTAGAACTAGGCCTGTGAATGACCTAAGCCAAATTTGAAAGCAGGATCTTGGGGTTTTCTCCAACAACATGTCCTCACTTCCCTTTTGGAGGCTCACCATCCTCCTAAAGGACTTCTCTCCTCAAGCCCACACCAGCCAACCCTTTCTTAAAATGAATCTGTGCTGATGTTCACCTTGGAGGAATTAGGCGTTTGCATTTTTAAAAAATTATATTTATTTATTTATGCTTAAAGAACTGGGGTACAGGCCAGAGGTGTGGTGGGTGAAAGGATTCACCAGAGGCAGAGTGGGGAACAAAACAGGCAGATCTACTGAGATACACTGCTGAGCGGAGCAGTGGGCGGTCAGGAGAGGTCTGCCGCGCCATCTGGATCAGCTCGAGGAATCGAGCTCGAGCTGCAGAGCCTTCTGAGAGCTTCATAGTGCAGTTCTTTAACCCGCTGCACCACCAAGGAGGGCCCAGGAGTTTGCATTTTAAGGGAGGTTTTCTGGAGCCACTGAAAGCTCATCTCTCCCCCACCTTTTGTCCTCTTTCTCTCTCCTTATTTTCCTCCCCTCCCCATCTTTCCCTGCCCTGGTCCCTTGAGGTAATAGAGGATCTGTGCCCTTAGCCATTATGGTTTGGGATGAAAATGAGTGTGTATTTGGAAGCTCACCTTAGGGTCCTTGAATTATTGAGTTATTATCCAACTTTGTCAGCCATCCAAGAGCCTATGAAAGTTAACTAACCACAAGCTGTAGAAGAAGAGAGGCTTAACCTCAGGCCTTCCGGCCCGGCCTCCATTGTCTTTGTCTCTGTGAGGGATAGTTTATTGATTATTGAGATCTTAGAGTTGTTAGAACAAATAAAACACACACACACACATACACACACACACACACACCCATCTCTACTCCTCCCTAACCACTGACTGGTAAAAGAGTTCTATTTTCAGTCCTGACATCTTGCCAGTTTGTCACTCTCCTTCCTGGACACATCAAGTTCCATCGGGTTTGAGTTTACTGGCTACACAGTGAAGTTTATGTTGTCACAGAAATTAGCCTTGATGGACAGGGATATGGCCAGGGGATCATGAGAGCTAGGGAGCCTCATGGTGTTGGCATGGGTAAGATGTTAGGGTACCTGGAGTCCTCTCCAAGAAAAATCACAGCTGGCTCTTTGCAGCAGCAATAAGTGCAATGAGACACTCCTGAGGGACGGGGGCTTGGATGTGATTGTGAGCCGTCCAGTTCCCAGTTCACCCATCCACCCCCCCTCTTCCTCCCCAGCCCTCCTGATGCCCCCCCACCCCCAGTGCCAAATTCTTCCCCAGACAATGGAGGCAGGGCCGGAAGGCCTGAGGTTAAGCCTCTCTTCTTCTACAGCTTGTGGTTGGTTAACTTTCGTTAGGCTCTTGGATGGCTGACAAAGTTGGATAATAATTCAATATTTCTTACTGAAATACTTGACCTTATTGTTAGTTTTTGTGACAAGGGGAATTTAAAGGAGCTGCAAAAATGCAAGCAAGTGTGGCTGAAAAAGGCCAGGGTATGCCACTGAGTAGTGAACAGTTTCTTTTTCTGACATCTATAAAATTTAGGTGAAAACAGGTCAACATTGATGTTGGCAAATGGAAAAGCCAGTTCTATTGTTAGCAAATGAGCTTCAGATATAAATGTAAGTCTGGTTCAATCAAAACCACGTTTGGTTTTAGAGACTAGTGATGTGCTTTCTATTAAAAAAAGAAGTATATTTATATAGACACACAAAGCAAAAATATTTTTTGGCTAAAAGGATCTTTCCTAAGTATCAAATCAACTTGTTGAAGTACAAGATGGGACCTATTTTGTTTTCTTTTTGAATTCATAGGTTGTGCTTCCAGCATCCTGGATTCTCTTTGAGTTGGTAAAGGGCTGTTGAAGATTAAAATCATACACTAACAATCCTGCATCACCTGATGTAGAGACTTGCTGGAGACTGCTTGCTGGTGGCTGACAAAGAAATGAAGTTAGAGAGTTCAAATATAGAGCTTCCCAGATCTGGACTGAGACTAATAATCATTTTTAATAGGAGTCTCTCAGGAATAGCCCAAGACATGCTTGAGCTCACAGAGGAGGCACGTAAGGGAAGTTCAGCCACTTGCCAAGTCCAGATTTTAGCCTAGTGGGCTGCTGGTTTTATTTTCTCTCTATCCTTAGATACTTTTAAGTCATCCTGTTAGACATGGACAGTCACAGAATATTGGTTTCCCTCCTTCCATTTTAGTAAACGAGGAGACTGAGGAACAGAGGCAAATTTATGCTGGTTGATAGGATTCAAAAAATCATACCTTTTGTTGAGATTCTTTTTTAAAAAAAAAAATGAGGTGGAATTCATATAACATAGAGTTTATCATTTCAATTTTTTTTCTGGTATTTATCTCCTTGGCTAAGATTATCAATGAATGTATTTCCCATTTTTAGTCTCTCACATTTTTCTCTTAATTTAATCATTTCAACACTATGAGGCATATCATTTTTCCTCTGTTCTGTCATCCCATACATGAAATACATCCACTTCTTGCCAAAGATAAAATTTCTCACAACCTTATCTTTTATATTGTGTCCATTTTAAAGTGGATGATTCAACGGCATTAAGGAAGCTCTCAATGTGGAACAAGCAGTACATTATCATCACCCCAAAGGAAACCTTGTATGAAGCTATTGCTCCCTATTCCAATGGCCAGATTCATTTTTGAGTGAGTTGCTTGGCTGCCGCAGAGTGTTTTATTAGGTCTCTACCCCTTTAAAAGGCACACCTGTATTTCCAGATAGGACCAGTGGGGAGATCTGGGGCCCTGGGCTGGGATGGGGAGTGGGCCACAGGAGAGACAGCATCTGGAATCACACAGTAACCCATAGACTTTCTGAACCCGGGTTGGGGCACGGGGCGGGGCGGGGAGGAGGCTGTCTGTTGGGGTAGTTGGTCTTTCTAAAGCTGTCATTTGGTCTCCTGCTGAGGTGATGATCCCTTTAAAATCCTCAGCATTCTTACTCTCCCATGTCCCGTGTGGTGCCTCCCATCTAGAAGTCATTTTGTTCCTTTAATTTGTGTTGGTAGCCTTCCAAGTCTGGCACTAGACAGTCCCACTCAAGAAGCCGGGAGTGGTATGGGCTCATTCAGGTCTAGAAAGGGAGCTTTCCCAGGGATGCTAACTACGAGCTGTCTCCTCCAATATGCATCATCCTGCCGGATAATCATTTTCAAATGGCAAACAATAATAAAAGCTTTCCTCTATGTTGCTTCCAAGTGTCAGTGTTTCTCTGCAGGCTATAGATGTGGATGGGAATTGTCTGTATAGGAGAAAAAGAACTTTGGGGAGCATTGGAGTATGTTGGGGAAGGCTGGGGATCACCTGGGGAGCTTTCCAAATATTCTATGGGAGGCAGACTCAGGATTGGGTGAGGCATAGAAGAACTAGATGGTCAAGTGACTTTAGATTTGTTTTTTTTTTTTTTTTAAGATTTATTTATTTATTTATACTTACAAGAACTGGGGTATAGGCCAGAGGTGTGGGGATTGGTAGGATTCACCAGAGTCAAAGTGGAGAGCAGAACAGGCAGATTGAGTGAAATACACTGCTGAGGGGAGCAGAGAGCAGGTAAGGAGAGGTCTCTTGCACCATGTGGATCAACTCCCTGGCCAGGGATCAAATTTATGCTGAAGTGGCTGTGGAAAGCTTCACAGTGTTGTGCCTCAACCCTTTGCTCACCAGGAAGGGCCCGACTTTAGCTTTTAGTCCACTTCTGAGGGCATCCATAGGGTGTTGCTCAAGGTGGGTCCATCGTGAATATAAGGGTAGCTAAAAGCTGGGAATGAGGAATGGTGGAGCCCAGAAGCTAGATTTGGGTATTGAAGATAATGTGACTAGACCCTGAAAGAAAAACGACAGTCTTTGAGCTCAGCCTGCAGGGTGCACTTGTGTTCTGGGGTCTCATTGGGACCCCTCTTCCTGGAAGATTGTCTATTTTCTTTGGAGAGTTAGGAAAAGGGTGAAGTTAAGTCATTTAACTGGTAAATAATTCTGCCCATTTCTCATATCAAAATATAGTTGAATGCCTTATGGAATGCAATACAAAATTCATAGGAGTTATAAAGATAAAGTAAGGCTTTGGAAAATCCTACTTGGGACCAAACTCAGACTGATGCCCAGAGATAAGAGATTTCTCTCTACTGGCAGGTATCTGCAGTAGGAATAATTGAGAAGCCCTGTCAGTGTTCAGATTTCTCTCTACTGGCAGGTATCTGCAGTAGGAATAATTGAGAAGCCCTGTCAGCGTTCAGGACATTTCCCAGAGGCCCTTGGAGTAGTTGGATCTTATAAAATATAGACCGCCCCCGCCCCCCACCATTCTGGTCTTTTCATTCAGGCAATTCCACCCCCCACACAAGCCTTTAGGTCTAGCTCTTCCTCCTTACATTGCCACTTAATTGCTCAATGACAGTTACCCAGTCTGTACATGGTGCGCTAATCCTTTATACTCTGTTATCTATTGCTGCTTGACAAGATATGCCACAACTTAGTGGTTTAGAACAAGAGCTGTTTCATTGTACATGTTGCTGTGGGTTAGGCGTGCAAGGCTCAGGGCGTCAGTGCTGCAGGGCTCACTGGCTTCCCAGCAGCCTGGTGCTGCCAGGGTTGTGAGAGCACTTCATTATCACAGGCTTCTAAGAGGCACCGCTGTGGAGTACACATCTTATAAAGTGCACACCTTGGAAGAGAAAGCCAGGGACTGGGGTCAGCCCAGAGACAAAAGCAGTGGAAACAGACCCCCTGATTCTCAATAAGGGGAGAATCAAAGGATGCATAGTTATCATGTAGTTGAAACCCTACCTGTCTAGCCTTAAAGCCTAAGATCTTAACCACTCTGCAGTCATTCCTTCTAGACACCCCAGTTCTCAAGAAGCTCTCAGTGGCAGCTGCCTTGGGGTTTTGCCAGCATGTGGTGATGATATCAGGATTTGGACATCAATAACAGGTGTGTGAAACACTATTTGGGGAGCGGAGCATCCCTGCACAGGCAGACCCCCCTTGCAACATAAAACGAGGATGAAGCATGTTGGTGATGGTGAAGGTGTGTATTTGGCAGAAGCTGAATCCCTACTGTTTTGTAAAGGGGTCATTCCAGGCTTCCCCAGTCCTGTGTCCATTGAGTCTGTGCCAGATAACCTAGAGCTGGGGCACTTGGCTGAGGGGGAAGGGAGCTCGCACCACAGACTGTCAAGAACCCCAGGGCAGAGCTGGGTGGCAGGATTCCTCCAGACTTGCCCAGGATACCTGGGGGCAGCCGAGCCGGAAGGGCTGCCTGGCCTGTCACTCAGGGAGCCGCAGCAGGGTCCAAAGAGCCACCCTTCCAGGAAAGCAGAGAAAGAGGCTATTGTTTCGTGCCACTTTAAGTAGCTGATGACAGTGCACAGGAATGCAGGTGGGACTCTCCCTCCCACTATGAAGGATTAGAGACTGGAGAATCCGACTCTCAAAACCCCTGGGCACTAAGTGTGGGAAACATTGCTGGGACAGAGAAGGGTTTGAGTGTCCCAGTGCCCTGGGGTTGGCCCTGTTGATTCTAAAATCCCTCTCCTCTGCCTCCCAGCTGCTGACACCTCTCATCTCACAGGGCCTTCCTTGGTTTCCTCATTTGGTAAAATGGGGACACTGGTCCATAGATTGTTCTAAGGATTAACGAAAAGTATTCTTTATAGAGCACCTGGTATAGTGCTTGTCACAGGAAAGCACTTAATAAATATTAATCTTTCTCTCCGAAATGTTATGGAGCTCAGAAATCATTGAAGCTGAGTCGTGAATCGCCAAACGGAGACCTGCAGGTGTTATGTGATTTCCCGTTTAACAAACGTGTTTCCTTCTATTCGTCCAGGGCTCGCTCTTCTGTCGTCGAGATATTTAGGTCCCTCTAAGGACATTAGGCATTTTTCATCACAGCCACACTTGCATTCGCAGTGGCCATTCTTGGCCTTAATTCTAGCGTAGTGTGCCCGGTAGGACCCTGGAGAACACATGGTGACCTGAAGAGAAAATGCCAGCAGGACATCAGAACAACACAAAACACCAGGAAAATTTAACACGGATTTAAAGCTGTCCACTTAAATCCTGGCTCCTCTAATCAATTTTTGTTATTCTAAATTTATTTTAAAATTAGAGTTCAGAATTAAAACAGTGAAAAATGTCTTTCCTGCCTGTTTCACCCTCCCCCCCCCACACCCAATTCTACTCTTAGATAGCTTCTGTGTATGTTCAGCTTGTCCTCTTTTTTTTTTTTTTTAAATAATAGCTTATTTTTACATCATTTTGTGCCCTTTTCCATCTCATTTGTAATCCCCGTGGACTTCCCATCACCAAATCACCTATGTAGACTGTCCTCTTTTATATCAACAAGTAGTGAGGGGAATGAGATAGGTCCATAATGGGGCGTCTCTGTGTATGGAATTCAGTTTTCCAGATGACCTGAGAATTAGAAGGCTCAAGTTCTATGAGATATTCTACAAGGGCCCATGGTTTATTACTGTACACAAATCACTCCAAGCTCAGTGGTATAAGAGAACAGTATTCTGTGGATCAGGAATTTGAATGGACAGCAGGTATGGCTGGTCTCCACTGTAAATGTTTGCAGCCTCGGATGGGAATACTCAGAAGGCTGGGAGTTGGGCCATCTCAGGTGTCTTCACTTACATGTCAGGTACCTGCATGGATGGGGTGGTTTAAGGACAGCTTGAGGCAGGGCTACCTCCTGGAGGGCCTCTTCAGTACACTGTCTAAGGGTAGGGGAATCCCTGTCCCCCAAACCCCTCAGTCGCTTGGGCTCCTAGTTGCCAATGGAACCTCCTGCTTCCAGCTGAATTGGTGGGAGCGACATGGCCCTGAGTGACAGTCTTGACTTTTCCCATTTAACTGATATGGCAAAAGTGACACCTTTTGCTTTAAGCTATTAGCCGAAGCAGCCATGGTCTGCCTGAGAAGGGCTGGGCCCTGCCACTCAGGAGAAAGGTCAAAGACGTGGCAGCCACGTTGCTCAAGGTCCACAGAGGGTGGTCATGCTCCCTACACCCTAAGAATCCACACCTCCCCAAGGGCCTGGAGAGAGACAATCTAGGGAGAGATTTGCATCTTTTATGCATTGGGTCCCGGGACAACTTTGAACATGTATACATATACAATAACCCCAAATGGGATGATTATGGGTCATCTTTGGAACTAAGGCTTTTAAGCCATATGCTTCAGACGCGCTTCAGATTTTCACTTGCTGCCTCTGAGTCAGGGGACCACAACTCCTTTGAGCTGGCCTGGGGCTACCCCAGTGGACACCAAGGCCTTTACGCAGAAGCAGGGGCTTTCTGTTTGCCCATCAACTGCAGAGGAAATGGCAATGCAGGGAAATCTCCCTGAGAGCCAAGCAGAGGGGGTTGTGGCCTCATTTTGAGGAGGTGGTTGGGCTCCACCCTCTAGCTTTCCCCCACCTGTGTACATACCCAGAAGGAACATCTTTGTGTTGAATCCAAAGAAGAGTCTTTGAAGCCCTCAGAAATCTTCAGAGCAAAGTGCTAGGTGAGGTCAGGGCATTCAGAAGGCTTGAATGGAGGGAGGAAGCTGGGTGTGTGCCAGCCTGGGGCAGCTGGTAGGCGGAGTGCCCAAGAGTAATGTCCCCCTTGCTACCAGGCACTACAGCAGCATATAGGCTGAGGCAGGACTATGAGTCAGTGTGCTCCCTTATCTCCTATGCTCTTGGGAGATAAACTAGGGATAATTGGAGGGTGCAGAACTGCCTGCCAGCTGGGGACTGTTGGGTGCTTCATAGCATCAACCTGCTTCATTTAATCCATACCATAATTCATAGTGAGGCTATGAAGTAAGCATTATGATTTCTATTTTGCAGCCAAGAGAGGGAGACTCAGGGGGGTTAAATAGTTTTTCCAAGATCACACAGCAGCCGTGGGGCAGTTTCTGTTTGCGTTTTCAAAATCTTTTTGGTCCCAAGGCAAGGGTGTGATCCTTTCCTCTTTCTCTTCCATTCCACACCTTTTTGTAGCATGAACCCGCTTCATTTAATCCTTATACTTGAGTCTATGATGTAAGCATAATGATTTCTATTTTACAGATGAGAGAAGGAGACTCATTTTAGACTCAGTCTAACTTAGAAGATTCCTATGATTACGCCTTTTTTATGCTTGCAAAACCTAAACCATTCAAGGGAGAGTCAAGAGGGAGCTTTCTGCAAAACATGTTTGAAGAAAAGATGTCTTAAGGCTGTGCTGTCCAATATAGCAGCTTCTTGCTGCATGTGATTGTTTCAATAAAACAAAATGGAATTAATAAAATGAAATGCATTCGAAATGCATGCCTCCAGTTAGCCACCTTTCTTGTGCTCATCAACCACAGTGGTGAGTGACTACTATACTAGATGGTGCAAGTATAGAGTATTTGTATTATTGTAGACAGTGCTGACTTAGAGAATAAATATAGGTAGAATCCCCCTTTTATAATGAATTCTATTGCTAGTTTTTAAAATACTTTTCGTGGTACTGGAGGGATTTATTTTCTTCAAATCATTCTCAGAGGTAAAATAATAGACTATATATTTTACAATGCTTTATAGTTTACAAGCTGCATTCACATTTTTGATCTCATTTAATGCAATAACCTTGCAAAATAGGGCAGGCAGTGATTTTATAGGTAAAGAAACAAAGGTTCAGAGAGATTAAGCAACTTGGCCACAGTTTTATAAACAGTAAAAGTTAAGACCAGGTTCAACACCAGTTCTTTCACTGTCGACTTTGCACAGGGTATATGACGCTTGCAGTTATCCTTAGGCAAGCTTACGAAATCAAAAGTAATTTCCACTGTTCTTGTGAGGGGAATTTTGTCAGTTTTTTCTAATTTAGGTCATTAGATCTTGCATTAGGCTTTGCACCGACAAGTGTCTCTGTTTACTTTCCAAAGCTGTCAACAGCTATTAAAATTATTTTATCATAAGAACACAGTTTACATTGTGCATATTTATTAATTAGAAAATTACTTTTCCCATTTAGTTCACAATGAGAATAATTATATTTACGGTCACTTTGACAAGTGGCCAGTAAACAAGAATCAACTTTTCCCAAAGTAATTTTACTAGGTGTGATGGGAGATAGGGATCCATGGGAAGACACTCAACAATGCCTAGTCGGTGACACCAACGGGCGATGCAATGTCAAATGAATATCTAAAAAGCAATTTACTTACACACTTATTTATGTTTGTAATATAAGCTATTTCCCTCTCACCATTGTGGATCCTGGAGCTAACAACAAAGGCAGACAAAGAGTTAACCTATTATAAATGGACATAAGGTTAAGTAATGATAAATGTTTTGCATAAGCAAAAGAACAAAGAAAGGAATAGAAAGTAATGAAATAAGTGGAGATACAGTTTTAGATAGGTTTGCAAAGATAGATCTTTCTGAAGAGGAGACACTTGAATAAAAGCCTGAAGAAAGTGAGTAGGAGAATGACAACTCCAGGCAAAACCATTCCAAGCAACAAGAGTCATAAGTGCAAAGGGCCTGAGGCAGGTACATGCTTGTTTTTCTTCTTGCTCTGACACAAACCAATCTTAGAGTCTTTATCTGATTAGAAATTTATTGTCTGTTTCCCCAGTTACTGCAATCTCATGCTTGGGTGTCAAGACAATGAGGAGGCTTATGTGCTTGGAATGTGGGAAGAGAGCAGTGGAGAGGCAAGTGATGGAGTCAGGCAAGGGTCTACGGCCAGTGCATGGACTACCGGCATTAGGCTGTGAAGGACTTTGGACTATGGATTTTATTTTAGATGACTGAGGAAGCTGATGGTAGAGGTGCATGGATGGGTTGCCTGAAATTTTGTTCATTTTATTTTTAATCCAACTTTTTATTTTGGACATTTTCAGCTCTTTGGAAAGTTGAAAGAATTTTACCATCAATACTCTATCATGAAACTGAAGTGCTTCATATACTTCCAAATTACAACTACCATACCCAGGAAACTTTAATGACATATGTATTATTTTATTAAAGTTTTATTATTTTATTCAAATATTAAGAGTATTACTGTATAAAATATAGCATAACTATATAAAGTCATATATTAAATTTTTCAACTTGTCCCAAAAATATCCCAGATAACTCTTTAAAAAAATTCTAGGATGCAGACAAGGATCGCATATTGCATTAGCAGTCACGTCTCTTGTTTTTCTTTAATTTGGAATAGTTCTCTGCAGAAAGCGCAATGGGAGCAAAGGCTAGAATGACCGAGAAGCAAGAAAACCATTTGGGGAGGACTTCAGGGTAGAAAAAAGAGATGGATTTGAGAAGGGAGATTTGATCCAGATAACAGGGACTTTGGGGTGTAAATATAGTGGTTTTGGGCCACCGGCAGCCACTGAAAGTTTTTTGATAGTGACCCAACAGAAGCAGTATTTTCGGCTCGTGCATCTGGTGCTGAGCATAGAATGATTCAGACTGAGAAAGCCTTCCTGGAAGGGCTGTGTAAAATGGTGACCTTGGGCCCCCCGCCTCATCCTCTCCTGGCCCTGCCCACTCCTCCTTCCTTGCCCAGGTTTCCATGCTATTTCCTCCTCTACTCCCATGCTTCTGGCATTACTGCTACCCTGTCTCCCTTTTGCTTCCATCTTTCTAACATCCTCTGCCACAGTTTTTCCTGCAGATCTTTTTGAAACATGCAGAACTGGGAAGCTGGGGTCCTTTCCAGGAAGGAGAAGCTCTGTAGGACAAGAAACAGTAAATCTGGATTGGATTTTGGGGTGAGCACAACTTGGAGAGAAAAAAGAAAACAACCCTACTCAGGAACTCTGTAGCTAGTTCTTACACGGTTTCCTGCCTCTGCCAACTTCTTCCTTACTTTTACCACTCTTCCTGTGAGCTATCTCCCCACAACCAGGAATCTGGATAATAAAATAACCTCAAGCCTAGGCACAGTCTCTTCAGCATGGAACTGTGGTCCTCCTGTGTCTTTGTCTCATGTGCCAGGTTTTCAAATGGCAGTTTCCTCATGGCAATGCTGCCACTTTTGAGGGCAAAGCAGGAGCAAAAGCCTGGTGAATAAATGGGGTTCTAGGTAACTGGAAGAGCTCTCTTCTATGGTTGGGTTCTAAGAAGTGGCCCAGCCCGGAAGGACCCCCCTCATTGTTTGGAGGGGCACAACATGGTGGATCAGTCTTGAGTAGGTGCCATTTGTAAAAGTCTCTCTGAGTCCATCAAGTCAACCAACTATTCTGTGTTTCTCATTGTGGCACCTGTTCTTGCCAATGCTGATAAGTGTTGTATAACTTGTTCCTGGGAAAGAAAAGGAATGAAGGAGAAAGAGGGAGAACAAAATACACTTTCTGTGGTATAAGTATTCCCACCAGGGCCAAGTTCAAGTTACCAATATGGCATCACTGGGAAGAGCCACACACAGAGTGAGCTCATGTGGTGGTGTGAGCCATCTCCAACATGTCTCTCTTTCATCTCTGCACAGTGCCTGAGGACCTTTTTTTTTTTTCTAAGATTTATTTATTTATGCATACAGAACTGGGGTACAGGCCAGAGGTTCAGGGGCAATGAGAGGATTCACCAGAGACTCAGTGGGGAGCAGAACAGGCAGATTGACGAAGTACGCTGCTGAGGGGAGCAGTGAGCAGGTCAGGAGAGGTCAGCTGTACCTGTGGGTCACTTCTAGGGCAGGGATCGAACTCATGCTGAAGTGGCTTTAGCTTCTTAGTGCTGTGCTTTGACCTGTTGTGCCATCAGGGAGGGCCGCCTGAAGATCTTTTTAGGGGATCTCTGGAGATCCTGAAACACTTTCATCAATCTTGAGAAAAAGTAGGATCTACCAATGTATTTTCTAGGCTATACTTGGTAAAAAGCTTGTGCTCTGAGATTATGTTACTGAGGTTGGAGGAACTGTTTCAAGTTTCTTGATTAATTCCAAGATGAGCGGTATCTGTGCATTGAAATGTGTGTGCTGGTTCCCAGTCTCCATGGTGACTGAAGGTGGAACTCTGATTATAATTTCCAGTAATATGATGAAAAAGGAAAAGGAGAGAACCTGGTTGGTGGTAAAATATTTGTGTTTGGGAAGGGCAACTGGCCGTTCTTTGAGAACATTAGGGGAACATTGGATGATACAATGAGATGGATGTGATTTCACGCTCGTGTTGACCCTTTTTGAGCCCTGTTCTCGTGTCTCCATGTAAGATCGTGGTGAAGATTATATGACATGACCTACATAATGTATACGTGTGAAAATACATCTATAAAATGCCTGCATGATGTCTGGCCCCAAATAGGTGCTATGCACAGTGTCTGACAACCTTCTTTTAGGGCATTTCTGGAGACCCTGGGACACTTTCATCGTTTTTGATTAGAAACAACACATGTGTTTTCTAGGCTACATTTGGGAAAAGCTTGTGCTTTGAGGTTATGTTACTGAGCTTGGAGGGTATGTGCTGTCTGAATACAGGGGACAGTCCCCCTACCTCAGTGCATTTTTCTCTAACTAATTTGCTTGCCCAAACAAACAAATTAACACCAGACAGATTAGTAGGAGACAAGACCAGATTTAGTCACACTAGTATGGAGGATTTACATAACCTACTTTCTAAAGTAAATGGGAAACCTGGGGTTTTATATCCTGTGCTAAGGACTAGGATGGGGTACAGGGTGAGGGCTCACAAGATGACTTCCTACGTCTAAATCCTGCCCCTAGATGTTTGTTCTGCTTTAAGGATAGATTTCTCCAACATAAAGGCTATTTCTGGAGTTGTCCCTAAGTCTAAATAATCTGCACTCTTTAACGTTTTTGGTAATTGCTCCCGAGGCCTCTCAATTAACCTTAGCGCCAAAGAAGACAGTGACATGTATTGGGGGAAAAAATGACTCTAGACATCTTAGAAATAGCCCATCTGAACATTTTCAGGGAGACTGATCCTATAAAGCAAAAGCAGGCTTTATGCCATCCTCATCAGGAGAACCCAAGAGGAGCCAGATTGGAGCAGGTGGGTGATAGAACACTCGCATCACAGTCTGTCCTCTGGGAGGACAGAGGCTGAGCAGGACAGTGCAGCATGTCCAGCAGCTGAATCGTCGCAGCAGTGGGAGAACAGGACCTGTGAGTTGGCACTGCTCTGGCCGGTGGCTTTGCCTATTAAAAGGGTAGTGGGAACACTAGGTGGAAACTAATTGAGGGGAAGCTGAGATGGAAAGGCCCCCAAAGTTTGCCTTGCTTTCCAAACAAAATATAAATTCAGTAACCCTCTTATGGCATGGGCAGTTAGTGGTAGATCCATCAAATGTTATTTCTTATAATCTTAGAGCTATAGACTTTAACCCTGGTCTAATTCATGCCTTTGATATTCTGTGATTGATACTGAATTGATATAGGAGTAGCACATTGGCTTAAATTTGGCTATGACATTTTATAAGCCAAGCAGAATAAAGGAGCAGATGAAGAACTAGAGAAAGACAAAAAGGACAGGCAGGAAAACATCCCTTGAAACAAGAGCCAGGGAGGGTTAGGTCTGAAATGACAAAAGATCTGAGCTTCCAAGAATCCAAGTATTATGTTATGAGCCAATTAGTAACAGGAGCAACAGGCTGTGGCCCAGGTGAGAGACATCCCTGAAGAAGCAGGTGGCCTAGACACAAAAGCACCTTTTCTCCCAAGGCATTCCTGGGTCAGCAGGCATGTCGTGGACCAGGACAAACTTGAAGCTGAGCAATCAGGACACACCTCATATCTACCCTCTGGGCATGCTGACCAGGAGGGGTGAACTATGGGATATGACACTGAACATGCACCTCCCCATTGAGTTACAACAATCTGATGCTTCACACCACGTCCAGATACTCCTTGTACAATTCATTGCTCAGGGAGCTTTGCCCTGGGGTGAGGCTTCTGTTGTATTGAAAGGTAAGGACTAGAGAGAAGAAGAGTACTGGATGTGTGTGTGTGTGTGTGTGTGTGTATGTGTTTAAAAACCAAGAGTATGGACACTCAGACTGGTGAGTCCCTGTGTGCCAAAGGCAGAAATGCAGACCAGTGATAGGGAGTGTCAGTGTGTTAAGGAAGACGAAATGTCGGGCAGGGTGAACTAGAAAACCTTCTGAGCTGGGTGAACTAGATAACCTCCTGACCTGACATAGGAGGCTGAGTGAGGAGAGCCAAGTTCTCTGTCAAGACCCTGGATTGCTAGCACTTAGCGGCCCTTCTTGACCCGGACAAAAATCTCGAGGCTATAATTTCTATAGTAATAAAATAGTGATGGTGGAAACCCTCGAGGGTTTCCAAGTTCCTGCTTGGTCCCCTAATGCTCTTATTTTACCAAGGCAGGTGCCAAGGCCTAAAAAGTGCAAGGTAGGACCCTCCCTGGTGGTGCAGCAGGTTAAAGCACAGCAGTAAGAGGCTAAAGCCACTTCCGTGTGAGTTGGATCCCTGCCCCGGAGGTGACCCACATGGCGCGGCAGACCTCTCCTGACCCGCCTGCTGCTCCCCTCAGCAGTGTACTTCATTGACCTGCCTGTTCTGCTCCTCACCCTGCTTCTGGTGAAGCCTCTCACCCTCTGCATCTCTGGCCTGTACTCCAGTTCTGTATGCAAAAATAAATAAATCTTTAAAAAAAAGTTGGCCAGGTGGCTCGCATGCTTGGGGTGCACTAGCATCACCACCTCCCTCGTCCCATGCTCAACATCCTCTTGTTGGACCCAGTGGAGAACAACCCTAATCTGGGAGAGTCACTGCACGTTCTGCCCACCATGGCATGTGCCAGTGAAACATTGCTGCATAATCCTTGGTTTCCCATTGCCAGATCTGAATCAGGTGTTAGGATGCTTCACTACATCACAGATGGTGTTAAGATGAGCATTGTGCCTGGTGGTGATAGGCCAGCTCCCATCTTTGCACTGAGCAAAGGGTGCTGGAGAAAAGTTTAGACTTTCGATCTTTGGAGAACATCTATGACTCCCAAGGACAGCTTCTCATGTCTGCCAAAATTATCCTTCTCATGGGACACTTTCCTCCTTACCCATGGACTCCTTGCTTCCGGGGACTGTCAGTCCTGTTGCAATGTTGCTGAACTAGTAACATGTAAATAATACTATTTGCCCTGCCTTCCTTTTTGGATCCCAGGGAAGTGCTTGGAAACATACCAAGTGCTATGTGACTATAAGGTTATTAATAATATGGCTATTACACTATTTGATTGATGAGATTTTGATAAAGGGAGAGTCTGCCTCCCCCCTGTGGTCACAAAACCTGTTCCCAAAAGTACATCTGAGTCCACACTCCAAAGGCATTTCTTGGAACCACATCTTAGTGCTGTTCTCCCAATAAAAAGCCCCTCTGGCTCCAAGTGGGCATGAGAGTTCATCACAACATTTGCCATCAATAAAAATCCAATTTTTTCCATATGAAAAGCATTACAGCTGTCGAATGGTTATTGAGTGATGATACCTGAATAATGGGAATACAGAAATAGGGAAATGTACAAAAGGAAACTTCACAGGGACACCAAAATGTAAGATTACAGTGCTGATATCCGAGGAAGATAGTTAAGCAGAGCTGGAAAGATGGGGGCAGCAGGGGAGATGGGAGGAGAAAAGCAACAGGTAGACATGAAGGAAATTATGTCCTCGGGAGGAATCACTGATGAGGGGGCACCCAGAGATTCACTGTGACAGCTCACACATGGCCTCCTCACCGCAAGCCCTCTCAGAGCAGGCATTTGTCGAAAAATATATTCTGGAAAATTCTATCACAATAGCTGTTGTCTTTATAATTAGAGTTCTCTTAGCCATGCAGGAGCCCTCGAGCTCATTTGAGACACATCCTCGCCTGAGGGCTGGGAGCTGGGCCAGAATACCTGAGCAGCCATCTGTGAGACTCCCAGAGAAATTCAGCCTCTTTCAGAAGCCCAGCAGGCTGCCCTTGAGACTTCCTGGCCAGGACACCCTGCCTGGCCTTAATGCTGCTCTTCCCTCTGCCACCTTGTAGGGCCCAACCATCTGCTTCTGCCACACAAATGCTCACACGTTCACACGCATCCCGGAGCCATTCCTGGCTGACTAAATGCAGTGTGGGCAGTGCAGAGGAGGAAGATGAAGACTGAAGAAAAGCTGGGGCTGAATTTGGGTCATTAGGTCTGGGGCAAGTCACTTAACTTTGCAGCCTCCCTTACTTCAGCTGTTAAGTGGAAATGATCTCCTTTATGGTTAATCATGCAAGGCACATGGCATCAAGCAGTGAATGTCTTATGTAAAGTGCTATACACATACGAGGTAGGGATTATTCTCCTGTCTGCCTGGATGTCCTTGTTTAGGTCTGTTGTCTTGGTGAAATTCATAACAAGGCCCCATTCCATTCTCAAAAGTGTCCTGGCTTGGGTGATGAATTATGGACAGATGGAAATCTGGAGGGGCTAAACCAGGCTGGGCACTCTCCCCAAAGACCCTCAGGTCCTCGGAGGCCTTGTTCTTTCCTCTGCTGTGGTATGTCTGTCAGTCCTGATTCACTTTCAAAATAAAAATTCTTCAGTTAGTCCATCAAAAGAAATAACAGCCCTGTTTTAATTTCAGCAATGGCCTTGGAATGAAAAGACTACTAATTACTCCAATTAACCAAGCACATTAAGCACACATGTTCAAACGAATATTAAAATAACATTAATCTTGGTCCTGAAGTTCTTGAGATGCTGGAATGCATAAACATTTAGTGGAAGAAATTGTGACTTCAGAGAAAACACAAACAAAGCGGACTGTTTGTTTGTGCGATTGCCTACTTGTGTAGAAACAACCAGGAGACGTGGAAAGACACGAGGGTGTCTCTTCCACTTTATGTTTCCAATTATTGCCCAGAGGAGACAGAACAAAGAAACTCCTATTTATAGTCCAATATCTTAAGGGGCGGGGTTGGAGGCAGGGAGAGGCTTAATCATGAGAAAACCTAATCCACTATTGGCATTAATAGAATAAAACTGTAGTTTATCAAAAGAACAGACTGTCTTCAGGGAACAGAAATAACTCCGTCCATCTCCTAATTCCATGCACAAGGTTCCTAAAACCATTTTATTTCCTAGTGATGAGAGCCAGGGAGGGAAGCTGGCTAATGCCACGGAGCAGACAGGCTTGTGGTGGCAGCTGGGTCAGAGCAGGGCAGACGCCAAAGCTCGCGCTAGGATGCATGTCTGGGCCTGGAACCAGCAAAGCCAAGAAGAACGTGCTTGTTTAAGTGCAGGGCTCAGACCTCAGGAAATGCTATGAGGGCGCAAGAGAAGAAGTTCAAGTAGCTGGTAGCTACTCAGGAAGGATTCTGGTTAACAAGGTACAAATGACCTCAGGGTTCAGAGTTCCATCTTGATTTGGAATCAAAAATCGGTGTGGGCGGCCTTTGTGGCCTGGTGCTGAGCGTGGGAGAGCTGCCAGCCCAGCCCCTCAGCCCCTCTTAGGAGAGACCATTTGGCCCCCTTTGTGGGTTGCTGTCTTCTCCCTCGTCCCCCCCCCCTGCCCCTGCTTTCTTCTTTCATTCATTACCTTTACTTATTATTATTATTATTTTTTTTAAGATTTATTTTATTTGTACATACAGAACTGGGGTACAGGCCAGAGGCTCAGGGGCGGTGAGAGGCTTCACCAGAGACAGAGTGGGGAGCAGAACAGGCAGATCGAGGAAGTGCACTGCTGAGGGGAGCAGCGGGCGGGTCAGGAGAGGTCTGCCACGCCATGTGGTCACCTCCGGGGCAGGCGGGAATCGAACTCATGCGCAGGTGGCTTTAGCTTCTCAGTGCAGTGTTTTAACCTGCTGCGCCACCAGGGAGGGCCTACTTATTATTTTTAAAGATTGATTTATTTATTCACACAGAACTGGGGTATAGGCCAGAGGTGCGTGGGCAGTGAGAGGCTTCACCCGAGACAGAGTGGGGAGCAGAACAGGCAGATTGACACTGCTGAGGGGAGCAGCGGGTGGGTCAGGAGAGGTCTGCCAGCCATGTGGGTCACCTCTGGAGCAGGTGGGAATCGAACTCATGTGGAAATGGTTTTAGCTTCTTAGTGCTGTGCTTTAACCAGCAGTGCCACCAGGGAGGGTCCACCCTTTACTTATTATTTATTCAACAAATATTTTTTGCTTTTTGGAGCTGAAATAATTTTTGACCTGGGCTTTGTGGGGACAAAACAGTTTCCTACCTCACAAGTCTTCCAGACTCTTTACAGGATAAGATGTCCCATCCTGACAACTTTATTTTGATCACTGGATAACCTAATCTGTGAAGATTTTATCTCTTTTATCACAGCAATTCAATCCCATTGGCTCTACCTGAGTTTTACCTTTTTTCATTTTTGCATTTTCTCTACAAGGACTCTCTTTAAAATTGTTTTTAAAAGAAGTTCTATGTTAGTGTATTAGAAAAGCAGGATGTCAATTAATCTTTTCCTTTGTTAACTTTTTAATTTTCTTACATTGTTGTTCATTATTTGATTTCTCCCCTTGGCGTTTTCCTATAAACATCTCACTATCACATGACTTACAAACTTTTGCCTCAGTTCCTTGTGCCCTTCCCACCACTTTACTCCCTCCCTGCTTTAAGACTCAGATCTATAGTTTCTGAGACTTTATTTTGTCTTCTTTATTTTCTGACCCTTTGTTTGGTTTTCCTATATTTCTGCTATAAGTGTTACTATCCAATATTTTTCTTTTCCCTTCTGAATTATTTCACTGAGCATAATCCTTACCAGAAACAACCATGTTCCTGTGAATGGCATGAGCTTATCTTTTTGATTGCTGAGTAATATTCCATTGTACATCTATGCCACATTTTCTTCATCCAATCATTTGTTTTGGGATATTTAGGTTGTTCCTATATGTTACCTACTATAAACAGTACTGCAATAAACAAGTGCTACAGGTATCTTTACAAATTATGTTTTTGTGTCCTTTGGTTAGATTTCTTGGAATAGAATTACTGGGTCATATGGTCATATGGTAGCTTTATTTTTAATAATTTAAGAATCCTCCACACAGCTTTACATAGTGATTGGAACAGTTTGCAGTCTGAGCCACAATGTAAGTGCCCTTTTTTCCACATCCTCACAGGCATTTGTTGTTGTCAGTTATTTTTTAATGTGGGCCATTCTACTGGTGTGAGGCAGTATCTCATTATAGTTTTGATTTGCATTTTTCTGATTATAAGTGACGATGAATGTTTTTGCATGTGCCTGTTGAACATTTGCATTTCCTCTTTGGAGAAGTGTCTTTTTAGCTTTTCTGCCCATTTTTTGATTGGGTTGTTTACTTTGTTTTTGTTGAGTTGTGTAAGCTCTTTGCAGATCTTTGATATCAGTCTCCTTTCAGTTTTATGGAGGGCAAATATTTTCTCCCAACCTACAGAGGGTCTCTTCATTTTGTTTATTGTCTCTTGCTATATAGAAGCTTTTTATCTTGATATAATCCAAGCTGTTTATGCTTTCTTTGCCTCATGGGATGAGTCTTCACAAATGTTTCTGAGATATATGTCATGGAGTTTTTTTGCCTATGTTTTCTTCTATAGATTTTATGATTCCAGGCCTTACATTCAGACCCTTTGTCCATGTTGAGCTTTATTTTTGTTTATGGTGTGAGGTAGTAGTCTAGGTTCAGTCTTTTGTATGAATGGTCCATGCATACCAGTAGAATGCATGTTGTGATCTAGTTTTCCTAACATCATTTGTTGAGATGATCCTTATTGCAGTGTATACTCTTTGGTTCTTTGTCATAGATTAGTTGAACAAATATGTGGGGCTTTATGTCTAGGTTTTCAATTCAGTTCCATTGGTCTGTGTGTCTGTTTTTGTTTCAGTGCTATGCTGTTCCAATTATTTTGATGCCACATAATTTTATTTTATTTTATTTTATTTTAAGATTTATTTATTTATACAGAGCTGGGGTACAGGCCAGAGAATCGAAGGGTGAGAGGATTCACCAGGGACAGAGTGGGGTACAGAACAGGCAGATCGACGAAGTACACTGCTGAAGGGAGCAGCGGGCGGGTCAGGAGAGGTCTGCTGCACCATGTGGTCACCTCCAGGGCAGGCAGGGATCGAACTCATGCGGTAGTAACTTAAGCTTCTTAGTGCAGTGCTTTAATCCTCTGCGCCATCAGGGAGGGCCAACATAATTTTATTTTTTAAATATCATTACACACACACACACACACACACACACACACACACACGTTGGTTTTCTCCTCTCAGGTGTAGTCCCTGTAGAATTCCTACCACCAATTTGCCTGTGCACCATTGCCATAGTCCCCTGTGTTTATCCCTTCCCTGTTCAGATCCCTCTCTCCCTCCTCCACAGAATGGCTCTGATTTATAGAAGCCAGGTAATTTTAAACTTATCTTCCCACTTAACTGTCATAACAAACCTATATAAGTCTGTGATTTAGATCCTTATTTTATAGATGAGGAAACTAGGGTTTAGAGAAACAAAGTGACTTGTTCAGATCACACAAATGACTACTTTGGACACCCTTCTGGAAGCATCAACATGGTGATAAAGATGCTTCCAGTTTTAGGTAATTGGTTTCTTGCTGTTAGGATCTTAGCACTTTCTATCTAGTCAGAATCTGCCAGCCCCGCGCAAGGTTCATGCATGATTGAGTTTATTCACCTTTCCCTTCCAACATTCTGTCTAAGATTCTAACATCATTCTAGATCATCCACTGTTTCAGACTTAAAGTAGGGAGGATTCTTGGAGAAGATACAGATGATAATTTTTAAATTTTGGAATTCTAATCAAATTGGCCTGTGTTTTTTTAATGCTCTAAATGTTACAGTGTGGTTCATCCTCTGCCGTGACAATTTACTTCCAGGGACAGTGTCAAGGAGGAGTCTGTACTTTGTAGAATCCTCCACAATATCCAAGAAATGAGACTTTGCTCTCCAAATCAGAGACCCACTGGAGCTGACCCAGACTAGAAATGAATCATCCTATAGGAACTGGCTAGAATAGGCACTGCTATTATGGTTCACTGAGTATTTTTTTTATTTTTTTTGCCTCCTTCATTATCTTTGCTCAATTGCTCTTACTACCTCTGCTCTATAAGTACAGTCAACAAATGGTCACTTCTTTTTTGTTGTTTAGATGTATTCTCTCCTTCCAATACACAATTGTCACCCTGTTCCCAGTAATCAACTTAGTTGTTACAATTTATTTTCTAACTTTACTTTTTGTTTTCCTGACCACACAGTTGATTTTGAGTGATATAATATTCCCCAGACAATAGTCTTCACATCCATCCTGCCTCAGAAATATATAGTACACTATTACCTATTTGTTAGTTTTTAAAACACAACACTAATATTTATTATACCCGAATCATAAAATAATACAGAATTGTATAAAGCAAAACAGCTTCATTTATCTGCCTGTCTATATTTATCCATCTAACTATTGAAACTAGATGAATTTTTTTTTATTTTGAAACATTCATTTATTCTTTTATTAACTTTAAAGTATTTAGAAATATATTTCATGCATATACTAAATAAAAATTTATTCAGATAATAAAAATTTTATAGTGGAAAAACAATAGTTTTCTAACCCTGCTTCCCATTAACACAACCTGTTGAATAAAGGTAAAATGCCTTAACTAAGTCTTTAAAGCCTTATGTGATAAAGCGCTGTTGATATTACTTTCTGAATCTTATTTTTATTTCCCCTCAACTTGAACCAACTATGTCATCCAGGTCAGCCCTTAGTCTGATAGTCTTTATACTTTAACTAAAGAATTTGGACTATTTACATTATTTGTGATGGCTGAAGTATTTGGATTCACTTCTACCATCTAATTGTAGTTTTTATCCTGCATTTTCTAGGTTTCTCTTTTGCTTCCTTGTTTTGAATTGGTTCCATTTCTCTCACTACCAATTGCAATTTTTCACACTATATTCCAAGCACTTTTAGTGGACACTCTAGAAATTATAATTAGCATAATTAACATAAAAGTATAAAAATTTAGCCTATAAATGTAAGCTCTTTCTATAAAATAAGCAAAGAATTCTTAAGTTCTATTTACTCACTGCCATTTTTTTAAAAAGATTTATTTATTTATTCATACAGAACTGGGGTACAGGCCAGAGATGCAGAGGGTGAGAGGCTTCACCAGAGACAGAGTGGGGAGCAGAACAGGCAGATGGACGAAGTACACTGCTGAGGGGAGCAGCGGGCGGGCCAGGCGAGGTCTGCCACGCCATGTGGTCACCTCCGGGGCAGGCGGGAATCGAACTCATGCGGAAGTGGCGTTAGCTTCTTAGTGCTGTGCTTTAACCCGCTGCACCACCAGGGAGGGCCCTCACTGCCATGTTTTATAGGATGTTGTTCAGGGTTTAACTCTATATTGATTTTAAAAGCCTATAAAATAGACATTACTCTTCTTTGATATTATTAATGTTTATTTATATTTAACTACATGTTTGCCTTTAGTTTTACTCACTGACGTTCTCTCATTTCAGACTCACCTTCTTGGATTGTTTCCTTTCTAAAGTGCATGTGTTTTGAAGTCCTGAAACTGAAAGTATTTGAATAGTAAATCATCTCAATTTGCAATAGTTTGAAAAAGTTTTCTTTCTTCCTTTTCCTTTTTTGAAAGAGTTATTCTTTTATAGAATTCTAGATTTTTGTTATGTAGTTGGCAGAGGATGATATTGATGCATGTAATTCTTCTTGCTGTTCTTGAGATTTCAGTTGTTAGTTTTTCTTTTCCAGATGATCTGCCTTTTTTCTTTTTTCCCCTGAGTGCCTTTTGAGATTATTCTTCAGTTTCATTATCCTATGTCTAGGGATGGGTTTCTTTTATTTATCCTGTTTGGGATTCTCCAGGCACTCTTAATACATGCACTAGTGTTGTACATTCATTCTAGGGAATTCTCAATCATTATCTCTTAATATTGCCTTTTCCCAGTCTCTCTCTCTCTCTCTTTTTTTTTTTTTTGCATTGAATATTCCCATCCTAGTTTCCAGGTTTTAAAAATGTTTTCATATTTTCCATTGCTTTTATACCCTGTATTTATTGCTAGAGTCTATGTAATCTCTTCAGTATTCCAGTTAATCTATTTTCTCTTTTAGACTATTCATTGAAATTCTGACTTCATTTCTATTTTTCATTACCAGAATTTCCATTTTGGTTTTTTTTTTTTTTTTTTCAAAATCTGGCAAGTTATGATACTCTTGTTTTTCTTTGCTATACTTTCACTCTCCCCTCATATTTTTTGAACATGTTAAACTTACTAATTTTATATTCTATGTTTGATTAGTCCTAGTATCTGTGGTCTCTGAAGATCTGAATCTAAAGTTTCTTGTTTCTGCTGACTTTCACTCAGAGTGGCTTATTTCCTTGTATGTTTAGTGATTTAAAAAAATATGAGTTCATTTTCCTTGTAACTTAATGTGTAGGAATTCATCGAGGCCCCATTTAAAAGTGTTTTCTTCCAGAAAAGATTGGAATTTGCTTCTGCCAGGTGCCTGAGGGTGTCACCAAGTTGGAACCAATTTAAACTAAATTTTTAGGGTTTTCTTTCAGCCACAATGGTTGTGTATATTCAGGCCCAAACTCATAAAAGTCCAGATCTGTAATTAGAAATATGGAGAGAAAATTTTTTCTTTGTTTTTTCTGCTCTACTCAGAGCTAAGACTAAGCTGGATATGTATCTCCATCATCTTGTTGTGTGAAGTACAAGTTTTTCTAGTTCACTCCCTGGGAGTGTATGATCCTTCGATATTCTTTGCTTTGTTGACTGGTTTTGGTTCTGACCTTTTACTCACCTTAAGCTTAAATTTTTTTTTATTATAATCTTTTTTTTTTTTTAAAGATTATTTGTACATACAGAACTGGGGTACAGGCCAGAGGTTCAGGGGTGGTGAGAGGCTTCACCAGAGACAGAGTGAGGCACAGAACAGGCAGATCAACGAAGTACACTGCTGAGGGGAGCAGCGGGTGGGTCAGGAGAGGTCTGCCGCGCCATGTGGTCACCTCCGGGGCAGGCGGGAATCGAACTCATGCAGAAGTGGCTTTAGCTTCTCAGTGCAGTGCTTTAACCCGCTGCGCCACCAGGGAGGGCCTAAGCTTAAATTTTGCCCTTCATGTGTGAGAATGCAGACTTTAGCACTTGACTCTTAGATTTGGCTTTTGGTCATTTCTAGAGTCTAAGGTATTCTTTTCCTTTGTATCCAAATTCCGTCAAACATTAAAAATGTTTTTATGTTTTACCTAGTGGTCTTAAGGATTCTCTGAAAATCTAATCATCCCTGTTGTCAAAAAGCAAAGACTTTGTTCTCTTGCATTAGGCAAATGACTACTCTGAATTTCAGTCTGCTCATTAAAGTGGATTAGTACCTGTATCATAAAGCTTATTGTGAGGATTAAATAAGGTACTGACTATGAATGCCTTCAAGGTACAAGTTTAATAAATGATGGTAACTCTTATTACTATTGCCACAATTCTACTACTTCTGTACTGATACAGCAATTCCTACTGTAGCCACAAAAAACCTGCTATTCCGTGGACAATCAAACCATTACATGGGTAAAAGAAAAATAGTTAATTTTAAAAATAGTTAAAATTTTAATTTTCTAAATGTGTCCCTGTGTATAATATGTGTGAGCTTTTTTTTTTTTTTTTTTAACACCACACCAAAGTAGTTAATAACAGATCTCCCTGTAGGACTTGAGTCCTGTCTCCTACCTTTGGTAGGAGTCTGTGTGTGGGCTAGAAACTAGTCTCCAGTCCATAACCAATGTCAGAGTCCACAGTGAAAACACTTCCACCCCAGGCAGCATGGGTGGGCAGGCTGAAAGAACACCATTTATTGGAAGAAAGGTGCTACACATATACGATGAGGTGTTATATTTATTATTATTTTTATTTTAAATTATCCATTGAAAAAAGAAGATGTGGCAAAAAATTTTAATGCAGTCTAGGGTCAAACTAGGTTCAGAAATCCAAAGTGAAACATAGCAGAGTTCTGACTAAGATGTGTGTGACCTTGGGCAGGTTCATTCCTGTCATGTGTGGGGACCAATTGTTGGGCTGTATAGTTTTAGGGAGCTTGTACGTTTCAAAGCCTATGATTCCCAACTCTCCCTAACCCTAATGCCCTTGGCTCCCTTGTTCACTAACTTCTAAGACCCACCACTACAGTTGTGCTATAGAACTCTGCTGACACAGTGTGTCTTCCCAGAGACACCTGTCCTCGAAGTAAGAGACAGAAATCATAGGCTTAGCCAAGCAGTTCAGCATGTAGCTCTTCTTCTGCTACTTGTGTGATGCTCATCTGTTTTGGCTGTGTAGTTGGAACCTGAAACACTAAAGTAAGGTGCCACAGTGCTCTCTAAGGAAGAAAGTAGTTGGCACTGATTAACTGTGAGTGAAGTTAGCTATGTGCAGAAGGAGACCACACCCAGAGACAGTTTGTAGTTGCATTTCTAGGAAGACCTAAAAAACAGCTTGCCCATGTTGAGGGCACTGTGCAGGACCTCTGAGCTAGCACCCAGCTCCAGGGAGACGACCCTTGGCAATGGCACATGACCTTTAGAAGCAGCTGGCTAATGTGCAGTGATCTCTTTGGAGACTGAGAAATGGGCGCCGGAAAACAGTTTTATCTTTGTTACTAGTTCATCTTGTGAAAGGTCAGAGTGTTAGAAGGAGACAGAACTAACTTCTAAGCTGTACAGAACCTCATCTCCAGCTGGAGCCTGGAAGCCATGATATAGCAACTGTTCCCCAAAGTTCCATTGTTTAAATGCCATCGTCAAGATCCACCTGCAGCCTACCCGTTGTTCCTCAATATTTGCATTTAAATTGATTTATTTTTATTGAAATATGATTTATTTAAAGGAAGCTCTCTATTGCAACTAGGAATTATAAAAAAAAAAAAGCAATTAGAAGTTAGTTTTTCTCTCTCTCCCGCACACATATACCCACACACAAGCGTGCACACATGCACACACACGCACACACACCACATCACACATGAAAGGAAAGTAATATTGTTAAGTCCTATCTGATAATCCTGGTACTATTGCTTATGGAATTAATTCCCTGGATCTGCAGCTAATTTATTAAAGAGGAGATGAGCATGTGTAACACTTACCAGCACACCCAATTGAAATGTTGGCGTCTTAAGGAAGATTGACAGAGGTGTATTCTCACCAGCATCTCTACAATCACATCAGACAGGTAGTACAGTTATTTCCATTCCTTTTCCAGCTGAAGGCATAAAGGTTGCTCCATACACACAGCTAATTAGGAGGACAAGCACAATAGGAACAGAAGTGATTTGCTCCAGAAACGGAGAGTTTGTCTTGTATGATGAATCTTTACTGCTGTGACTTCATGGTACCTGAGAGCATTTCTGGTGGTGCCTAAAGGCATTTCCTGCACCATGAGTTATGGGCATCCTCGCGCTCCAGGAGGCAATGGCTGCATGAGAGCAAGGAGCAAGTGACTGACACTAGGAAGTGTTTGATTAGGTTTGGTCCTGTCTCCTCTCTCTAGTTCTGAGGACAGGGCTCCTGAATCCTGAGTCTAGTATTCAAAGATGCACAAAGGGAAGTGGCCACTTTAAGCGATGATATGTCAAAGACACTTGCCAGTATTCTCTGATGAGTCGACAGTTTTCAGGCAATCTTCTCATGATGATTGCTTTCCATAGTGGGTTCCAAGTGGGGAGAGAAGGAACCAATGACCTCAACCCTGTTCTCTCTTAGGTCCCTATGTACCTCACTGGCTGGCCCAGGGTTCCTCTGTAAATGTCCTCTAAATGACTAAGTAATGTTTGGAAGTCACTTTTTAAAAAAAAATTATTTATTTATGCATATAAGAACTGGGGTACAGGCCAGAGGTGTGGGAGGGTGAGAGGATTCACCAGAGACAGAGTGGGGAGAGAACAGGCAGATTGACTGAAATACACTGCTGAGAGGAGCAGCAGGCAGGTCAGGAGAGGTCTGCTGGGCCATGTGGGACACTTCCTTGGCTGGGGGTCAAACTCATGTTGCAGTGGCTGTGGATGGCTTAGTGCTGTGCTTTAACCTGTTGCGCCACCAGGGAGGGCCTGGCAGTTACATTTCTAAGAATTATTAATGAAAAGGCTATCTGTGGAAATCTTGTATGTCTGACCCTATGTTTAAGGTCTCCTGTGTTATTATTTCCCCAACAAACTTATGGAATAGGTACTCCTCTCTTGCCTTATCCCTAGGAAAATTGAAACTTGGAAAGTCAAATAAGTGACTCCAAAATCTGTCAACGCTTCCAACTTTAGCTCTCACTACTCCCATTGGAATTGGCAAAGTGGCCCTGAGGTCTGGGAGTTTGGTGAATGGCAGTGAGACCCTGTGAACACTGATTCTGACTTTCCTGACAACCCAGGTCTCCAATTTGCACAGCTTTCCACATGGTATGCTGGCTGCTGACTCTGGTTTTGGTCTCAGTTTCGAGTCTAAATCATGCTCTTCCACTGCTGGCCTTGTGACCAATGCAGACTGCCCGATTTCCTCGGACCCCAACTTCTTCGTCTACAAAGAGTATTCTAGAAGAAAACACATGAAAAACTCATAGCAAAATTCATAGCAAAATACCTCCGGTGTTCCATAAGAGGTATTTATTACTATGAAGAGGAAGCCAAGAGGACATGTACTGGGAAAGAAGTTCACTTCAGGAGGAAAATGGAGATGGAAGCAATGTTGTTTCCATTTCTTTGTAACTTCGGTGAAGCTCTAAGGAGACCTCGGAGAGCCAATTTCCCCTTTGCCCAGAAACACTCCCAGTGAGTAAACTGTCCCACTCCGACACCCCCAGAACGAGTATTCAGTACATTTAATTGTTGGATACACTTCCTCCAGAGCCACGTGGCCCACTTTGCTGCCTGCTCCAGAAACGGCCTGCCGAGGCTGTGGCATTTTAGGAAATTAATTCCCTCACTCAGCAGCCAGAGCCGTGTGGAACACCCAAGAAGCACAGGCAGCAGCAGCGGTGATGATGGAGTGAGTGTGAGGCTGAGGGGCACCGGGGAGCAGCAGGAGGGCGGCTGGAGGCTGCCGGGAGGAAAGGGAAGTAACTGGAGGTAGCAAAGGCTCAGTCCTCTCCAGGCTGAACCCTGGTGGGGTCGGTCCTTCTTCTCCCTGACAGTGCATTCAGAGATTCCTTTCCCCATGGAGCTTGAGTCCTATATTCGAGGAAGTCTGTCAAAATATGGCCTCTCTTCTCCATCCTCCCTACCCCATTATGCCTCCTTCCTTCCAATCACTGAATCAAACCTCATTTGCCTGTTTACTTGGTTTTGTGGTTTTAACTTAGATGTGGTTAGAGAGAGGTGGGGTCAGAGGATAAGCTCTCCACCCTGCTCTTCCACTTCTCCCCGACAGAAGTGTCCTACTTGATCTCGGAGAACTCAACATGATACTCTTGGCATAGCAGATGGGGAAATTCTGATTCAGTTTCTCTGGGGTGGGGCCTTGGTATTGGTATTTGTTAAAAGCTCCCAGGTGATGGAGAGCCACTGGTCTGTTATTGAAAGGACTGTGATGACTAACTGTACTTAGAAGGCAAATCACTGGGGAAGAGTCAGGCCCAGCCATACTAAGAGTTAGCAAAGCATTGCTTTGGTGACCCAGAACCTTTTGACTAGCCTAACACTTAGTCCCCATATTGCATGGTGTGATAGAGGGTCGCTGTTGTTCATCTCTTTTTAGCCCTGTCAAAATGGCACACTCAGTGAACTCTGAGAAGTAGGAAGTAACAGTCCAGTGAAAGTGGCTTAGTCCAAGTGGTGGTAATAATTGTAGTGGCGGGAAGAAGCCCCAGAGAAGATATGACCCTTCTTGGTCAGATCCTTCTAAGATGTCTCGGCTGTTTTAGACTGGAGGGTGAGCTCTAGGATCATGAGCTCCACCGACATGCCCTGCTGGGCAGTGGAGGGTTATCTCCAATCCACCAGGGAAGCTTGGTAGTTACTGCTGTGACTGAGAGAGGAAGAGGGTACTGCCACACAGCTTCTTGCCATCAGATTTTTACTGGAAGTGGGGTTAGTGGTGGGGAGAAGATTTCGACTAGAGATTATTGGTGTGAAGCCTCAGTAGACTGCAGGGGATTTCTAAGGAAAGAAAGAGCTGTTGGTGGGCATGTTTGTGTAGTGGCAGTGGTGTGATGTTAGGAAGTACCTGGCTCTCAGGGGTCTGAAGAATGGAGAGCGTGAAACACCCATAAGTGGCACAGAGCAAGCTTTTAACCTCAGCTTCACACTCGTCATTGGTGGCATGGTGGCCTGCAAGAGGCTCTTCTTTCTTCCTTTATTTTTTGCTTTCCCAGTGAGGTTGGCACAATCAACATTTGTCATCCAGCAGCAAAAGCAAACACCATCTAGGAAAAAGGATACGAAATGAGATACTCTTCATAGTAGCATCGAAACCTACAACACATCTGGGAATTAACCTAATGAAAGATCGCATGAAACCTTTTTGGGGAAATTGAATAATTTTTTGAAAGAAGGCAAAAATTAAACGGAGATATTATTCCAAAATATTTTTAATGTAAATGAATACACAAGCTCTCCATTAAAAAAAAAAAAACCTATGAATACGACATATTCCATCTGACATCCAAGTGGATGCTCTTGGATGGAAGGAATAAAATTGGGGATCAAAGACATAGGTGAAAACATACCATTTAGTCACACTTAAATACATTTCTTCAGTGAGCAATATTCTCTTGAACACTAAACCAAAATACGCAAAATCTGCATATGTCGCCATTAGTATACAGGCTCTCTTTTTTGAAATGACGAGATTTTAGATTTCCTTGTAGGGTAGGGATTGTTTCTGTACATTTTTCTATATCCTGGAGTGCTCAAATTGGTGCCTCATGTGTACAGGTGCTCAGTATAAATTTTTTGAGAAAATGAGGACATGTGAGTCTAAAGAAAATTCTAGAACTGTATTTTATGAAAATTTATTAAATGTAGATAAGTGAAAATATGAAAAACTCATGCACAAATCCACTACTTAGCAAGTTGCATCAAATTTTAAGGGTCCTCCAAGTGGAGCCTTGCTTTATTGGGTGTTGTTTTCTGTCCTCAAAGGGATGCAATCAGACCAACACTTCAGGTGTATTATATCGATTATCAACTGGAACTCCTTTTTTGTGATTGCCTGATTTTGTGATTGCCTAGTAGTAACTTTTTAATTTTTCATCTAGTAGTTTGAATGAAAAGGCATTTAGAATAAATCTCATATGTAGAGTATTCTCATGTGAGGAGACGAAAGTACGTACAAGGTAAGAACAAGGAACCTGAGTGAGGTTTTCCCGAAGGATGGCTTGAAGGGAGAGGAGCCAGAGGCTACTCAGTGTGGGTGTGCGCAACAGCTGAGGTGAAGCTTGCATCGTTTTCAGCAGGCTTTGTCTGTAAAAAGCCAGATGCTAAATATTTGGGGATCACAAAATCTCTGTCACAGCTCCTCTCAACTGTGCTGTTAGACTATTTGAAAACAGCGATGACGACACACACCAGTGAACTTGGCTGTGCTCCAGCAAACCTTGTGGATATTGATATCCTAATTGCATATACTTTTCACACTTTGGGGAGGGAAAAGATCAGAGGTGAGAGAAAGTGCTGCCAGTTTCAAGAACTGAGAGAGGATTGTTGCAAATCACCAAGTAGAAGTGGAGGTGAGGGGTGTGCCACCTGTTCATGACAGAGGCTTCAGCCTCTGCCTGCTGGGCTTCGTGAGCCACGGGAGGGTTTAAATTGTGGAGTCAGATCAGCTGGAATGAGCATTAGCAGTGGACTCGTTATAGGGCTGCAGGGACCGCCAACCATTGCTCAAACTGCTTTAGGCCACAAAGTTTGATTTCAGGTTCTTCTTGTGCTCCCTCAAGGAGAGAAAGCAAAGCCCAAGAAAGATGGTCTACCTGCGGGACCCCAAGTTGTAGTGCAACTAGCTACGTTGGAGTTTGGGTGGGAAAGGTATATGTAAATCACTACACGAGCAGGACTGAAAGTCTGTGGGATGCTTGGGAAGTCAGCTCAAGGCATGTGCTCCCTTCTTAAAGTGACACTTGGTATACACTTGTCATTGCCACTTTTGGGGGCCCATTGTGCTGACTTACCTGTCTGCATGGCCTTTCGGCCTCCTGATCAGTCTCATCCTAATCTCACTGTTACTTTGAAATTTTCATCAGTAGATCTTTCTTTAGTTATTTCTGTGCTACTTTTCACACCTTCTTGTACAAGAATATGCAACCCAGACAAGGTGCAAGAAAGATTATGCTCATTCTTATTTCATGACATTGTACAGAAACCAAGTGTGAATCTCCATGAAACACAGCACAAAAGCTAAACAGGTTGTTGATGCACCAAGTACTTGATCTCAGCCCAATTCCTTGCACCTTTCTGGAGACTTCCTGGAGGAGGTGTTGTGGTGATTATCCGCATACGTTAGCGCCACTGCTCTTCCAAATGCAAGAAGGCTTTTGGCATTTGATGTTGAAGATTTCGTTACTTCACTAGGGGAGACTTTAAGGGGTAACTCCATGGGGATGATCTGCACCTTGCAAACTTACTTAGATTTTTAAGCGGGGTTTTCCAAGTGGGCTTGCCTCACTGTCCTGGTTTGCAGGCCTAAATTATGAAGCAATTAATATACAGCACATAAAACTGTCCAGTCTGTTTGTTCTTGCTGTCATATCGTCAGTAATGATGGCAGGAACTGACTAATGAACCAGCCCAAGTATCTGTGTACACAGAGAAAGAGAGAGGAAGAAGGGGGGTGGGGGGCAAGCGGGAGAGAGCACGCATAACAAATATCACTCATATTTCTCGAAGAGCGCGACTCTCCCATTTCCTAATGCTTTTCTCATGAATAGTTCACATCTTAAAAAAAAAAAAACACCAAAAACACACCTTTATGAAATTTAAGCCCCGTTTCTCATTTCATTGAAAAACCTTTAAGAAAAGCCATTTTTCATACTTAAGACTTTTTCAAATCTCTCCTAACCAGCTACACTCTGTCTTGTATCTTTTGTAGCTGGCAGCCATCCAGCGACAATCCTTAAAAATCCCTTTACAGTTTTAAAGGAAAATACAAGCTCTCATTTACCACTGGATCGAGTCAGAAAATAAAAGCTTAATGCCTTGACAGGTCTGGATATTTTTTTGAGGCCTAAGTCTGATTTATGGCAGTAGCCGGCAAACCAGGCTGGTGAAATATTTGCTGCTGCTCCCAGGGATATGGAAAAATGAAGTGTGAAGTTCTGGGGAGAGCAGGCCACAGCCTTCCAGTCACTAAACACTCCCACCAAGTTGGCAGGGGAACAGAGCCCTGAGCTGCAAGATGAACCTCAAAGGAATAGGGGAGGAGAAGAGGGCTGTGCACCGTGTCGAAATACTGCCCAGGCTTAACGCTAGCCATACAATTTGTGACATGGGGTGGGATGTTTATGACGGGGGTTAGGGAGGAAAGAGAAGAGAAACATTTTCTTCCTTCTTTCTTTCTTTTATTTTCTTTACAGCTTCCCTGTAGGGGTTTCTCTCCAAGTAGAAGAAATTAAAAGCAACAACGGAAAAGTAGGAAGTGGCTTAAGCCCCCACCATAAAATCGTTCAGATCGAAAAATATGATCTGGTTAGGGAGAAAGCACTGGCTTGCCAGGGGCTTGTAGCTTCAAGGCAGGAAGACAGACCCACTTCCCCACGCCAAGGTCCCCAGATCGGAGAGCGTGGGAGCAGGGATTTTCATTCCCATGACAAGGGAATTTCCTACAGGTAAAAGTGAGGTGGGTTTTTTCCCCCAGAATTTTCTTAAAGTGAGTCATCACAAATATACATGCCAGGTAAAACACTTGGCGGTTTTCCCCCCCTCCTTTTCTTTAAAAAATAAGAGAAGAAATTGACATCCACTCTTTAGATATGCTTTGCATTTTAGGTTTCTGAATTTGTACAGAATTGGCGGCCTCCGCTCAAGCGAAGGACCACTTCTGTGCTCGGTCTTATTCACAGGGCATCGGGTAGATATGGGTTGATGATGTTCATTGTTTTTTGAAGTGAAAAAGTCCTCTTCTAGGTGATATTTTCGATCAATGATGGCAAGAAAAGCCCGAGGTGGAGAACATACAACTCATTTTCTCCCCACACAGCCTTATCTTTGGAAGATCGTTTTCAAAATCTGATTCATTGGGGAGTCGTTTTACTCATTTTATACCTCGTCATTATTATTATTTAAAAAATTTAATAACAGCATCTCTGTCTGCCAGATAGAGATTTATGTGACTGTGAAGTCTCTGGATCAGTCTAAGCAGCCTCAGTAATTACAAAATGTTTATACTCCTGTGCAGTCATTCCCTGCCCCTCTAAATCTCTGATAAACACACCTACTCTCACTCAGACTTTCCCAGACTCACTTTAACACGCCCACAGAAACAGCCTCACTCATTTACTCTCTTATCATAAAGTTAAACTTAGCGATAATTCAACTCAATAAACATTTATCAATGCCGACCACGTAAAAGGAAATTTGGGGCAATGAAGTTTATCTGGTCATAGACCTCTGGCCATTTGCAATTTCCAGGATGAAGAAACTGGTCTTTAACCCCTTTACTTTTCAGTCAAACTTACACTTTAAAAAACAATCAAATGTGCCCTCTCCCTGCTCCAATTGCAGAGGAGAAAATGGAGTTCTAGAAGTTTCTTCCTACCCAGGGACTACAAAGAGCAAATGTAATTTAGCTTGTCATAGTGGAGGACTAGCTGAGCACCCTGGGGCCTTATCTCCTTGAATCCTTGACAGTTCTTAGTTTAAAGGAGACAAAACTGAGGCACAGGGCAGTTGAGTCACTTATCCACAGTCATGTGGTAAAGAAGTGTTGAGCAGTGGTTTACAACCTTTCTCCAGAGCCCCCTAACTCCCTCCTCAGAGATGAGATGAAAACTTGGGACTCTTTCCTCCTAGCCCACTGCTTTTCCTACCTATATCTAGTTCCCAAATCTGTGATGATGAGGTGGAATTGCTAAGTAAATAAATAAATAGCATTTTACTTTTTTGTTGACTTTGAAGGGGCTTAGAGTGGAGAAGCTATGGAGAGCTTTGCAAGCTATTTTTGTTTATTTGGAAACACCTAGATTTTAGCCTTATGGAGGTTTTTAACACTGAAGAAAATCTGAATAGAGCCATTTCTAAGCTATAGTTCTGCCTGTGGTATTTCTACTTTGAGAACCTGAGAAATCCAGGCATGCACAAGGTGACCAGACCTCCAGGGTGGTTGTCCTGGTTTTTGGTGAGTAACATGCTGAAAGAGATCACCGAACACTGAATTTCCTCAGTGGTGATTACCACACACATACAGGGCTTCAAACACACACCCACAGTTCAAATATTTTAGCAAATGTCCTGGCTTTCCTCCACCACTAAAATGAAAGTGAAGGTGAAATCATTTGGGGGCCACTAGAGTAGAATTCTCACCCTTGATAGCTGCCCATAGATTTAAATGTCTCACCGGAGACCCAATTAAACATTAGTGAGACCCCAATTCACCAAAGCATCGTATTTTCTGGCCATTTTCATCACTCACACTTCCCAGCAATTTAACAATGAGTTTAGGATATGACCTCTTCCCTCAGGCACCCCTCCTTCCTTTTATTTTATTTGGAATCTGGAATCTAGATGGCTCAAATGTCTGGAAATACCATAGGCAGATTTTTCTAACCATGAAACCAGTTGCTTTCTCCATCTCCTTTGCTTTTCCAATGATAGAATGTTTTCACATATGGGGGCTGACAAAGGCCTCCATATTTTGTTGGCAATGATCATTGAAGATGATCCTTGGGACACAATGCTGAGGGACCCTCCAAAGCACTGTGCCTCACACAAAGCAGGTGTTGGTTGAATGAAAATATGAGTGAAGAAGTTAACATGGGGATACCTAATACTTATCTGAATTGAAAATGAAGTTGGGATTTCTTTGTGAGAAAGTGAGTCTGATTTAGCTAATTGGATTGGCATTGAGAACTGTTTTGTTGTTTAGGTCATATGGCAGATATTGCCCATAAATAACCTAAATCTATTGCAGCAAGGTTTTGATGAAATACAGCAGGTAAAGGACAATTAAGAGTACACACATGGTCAGTGCAACTTCCTCTGTAACTATTTAAACATGTGATAATGAATTTAGATCCCATCTTTAAAATGTAGTTAAAAATTATTTCAGGAGTACATAGCAAGATAGCATTTGCAGAACTCTGGGGTCATAGGCAAGGAGGAGACTCATTAATAGGTAGAAAGGAATTCTGGAATTAGAGACATTACATCAGAGTTGCAGAAATCAAGAAAAGGTTAGAGAAAAGGTGAAATGAATTCAGAGATTCTGAGGGAGAAGATACTGTTGCCTACATTTGGAAATGAATTTCCTTGACAGTAGGTGGTCTCAGCAAGCATCCTATCCAGAATGAGAACAGTGGACCACTCAGGTTTTACCTTATCAGAATACTCTGGGATTTAACTTCCTTCTTACCAAAGAAGGAAGCAGTTCTTTTAATTATAAGAGAATCAGTAATCACAGTGTAGGTATACACATCACAAACTAGGTTAGGTTGTTTTGCTTGTTTCTTTTTGAGTGATTGTAATTTTAAGTTCTAAGAATTCATTGCCAGAATTCGTAGATGTACATCTGACTGTTTCTTCAATAAGAGGCCATGAGATAATATACGATAGGTAGCTGATTCTGAAGCAGTTGGAACCATGGAGTGGTAAATATGAGCAGGCCAGATGCCCCACTAAAAGTTCTACTACTGAGATACCTTTAAAAGAAAACATCTCATAAAACAGACACACTCTTAAGAGTGTGAGAAGTGGCCAACACACTGCAGAAGATGCTCTATTTAATGCCAATGTTATGCCAGACATGACTGTGTTTATCTGCCTAATTTACTACGACCTGGCCTCTGCTATACCCCCATTAATCTGTCAGCCAAATGAGCTCTAATTATGCGCCTTGTAACCTGTGTGCCTCAGCATACTGTGCTTCAGTGGGGATAGAGCCTCAAGATTTACTGCACAATTGCTGGTAATCTCGTTGGGTCTCCAGGTTGGGGGCGGGGCAGGGAGCCCCTCAGCCCAATTACTGGCAATACCATTAAAGGCAAAGAAAAGCAGATGGGCATGGGGAAAAAAACTGAAGTTTCAGCGCTGATTCAGTGTGCTCTTACCAAGCTGACAGAAGGTAAAATACATTTTAGCTGGTGTTTTAGCATCTATGGGCAATGTCTGACCCAAAATATATAGTATATTGATCAATTTGAGGAGCTGTGAGAATCTTCACTTCTTCCCATTGCCAATCTGGCCGCCTCATCTGTTCTGCCTCTTCCTGTGGCTGGGCCATCAGGGGATGGATATTGACAGTAAGGAAAGGAAAGGAAAGGGCTTAGGAGAGAAATTAGATCATTTTCTCTCTCCTTAGAGAGAGAGAGTCCCTCATTCCTCATCAAAATCCTGTGATACACACTGTCATCTCTTGAAGAAAATAGTCACAAAGAGGTTCTGGTTGTGTGGGTCTATGTGTGTGTGGTGGTGGGAGAAGCATGGAATCCTGTAGCTTCCACTCTTTGGCTGGACGCTGCTGCTTCATTTTCCACTGGCTTGCTTTCTCTTGAACAAGTCACCGTTACTTCCTAACAAGTCTGTGGACTTGTGATTGGTGTCTAAACCCTTAACTGTGGCTTCACATTTCTATCCTTCATCTTCTGGAAGGTTGTGGGGATAAGTTGGTGAATGCCCTTTAAAGGCATGTAACCTTTGGCCCTTTCTGGGGGCACAGTAGGTTAAGGCACAGCACTGTAAGCTGGCTGCAGCCACTTCAGTGCGAGTTCGATCCCCGGCTCATGAGGTGATCCACATGATGCAGCAGACCTCTCTTGCTCCCCTCAGCAGTGTACTTCATCAATCTGCCTGTTCTGTACCCCACTCTGTCTCTGGTGAGTTCTCTCACTACCCCTGTACAGGTCTTCAGAGCACCATCTATTCTCAAAGAACAGTCCAGATGGGGAGGAATCATCTCTGGCTACTGCTGTGGCCATTCCTCCTGAGAAAGATATTTGTACTAGGTTGGCCCTACTCTTCTACATCACCCGAAATATCTTTGAGGGAAGTAACAATAAAAACAAATCCCAAAATCAAATTCTTTTGTTTAAACACTTTTACTGATTTTTCATTTCTTTCTTGCCTTTTATCCCTAACTTTACCAGTGCCATGGCAGGGACTTAACAGTGTGAGGCTGACCTTCAAGGAAGATCACGTGCAGGTTGCTTTTTTTTTTTTTTTTTAAGTTTCAGTATTAAATCTCATTTGCTTTCAGTGTAATTTCTCTTAGGCTTATCTTGACTTTACTGACATGGAAAGCAAAATATTTTACTTCACTGCAATTCAATGGCTCAAAAAAATGTTAAGATCCTGATGTCTGTTTGATTCTGAGGACAGGCCTCTAGACACTAGTGGAAAGAATCTTTAAATGACCCCAAACATATAGGGCTTTGGATTTCATGGGTTGCCCTCAAATACTCTGCCAGCAACCCTGAGCTCCTTTTGACCACATCGGAAACCAAGTTCTCTAAACAGAAAATGTAACCACGATAACTTGTGTCATGTTGGTGATATATCTCTCCCAATATTATAAACTGAGTAGCTGAATTTTTCATTGCCTTAGAGACGTCCACAGCCAGAGATCTAAGGCTAGAAAGTTCATGTCTCTCTCCATTAAGAAATTTAATTCACATTTTACTCGGTCTCAACCTTTGATTAATACTCTGGATACATCATGCAGCAGTCCTTAGGATTATGAAAAGTGATTTGTCTAATCTGCGTGTCAGTCTCCTTTGGGGTCTACACTGGGGGGGGGTACCCAAACCCAGCTCTCTGTAGCTATTGATTTCCTAGCATTTGCTTAGTATTTGCCTTTACATTCCGGCCAAGTCAAGAGGATAAAGAGCAATTTGATCCATGGAGTGTGGTGTGAGTGTTGTCACCATCTACAGAACCAATTCATCTGGAGGATTTCATGTTGCACATATCAACACTGGAAGTGGGTTTTAATGAAATCTCTAGCAAAATGAACTTAATATAAAAGTGAATGTAAAAACACATGGCTCCAGCTGGCTGGTGGAGGTGCCGTCAAGGTTGCACAGGATTTAGATCTCCACTTCAGACTCTTGGCCCCAGGGGAGTAAATTTTGCATGATCTGAGTGGGGGCAGGGCTGGGCTGTTGTAAGGGACACAGGCTCATGGTGCTGCCTGCCCTGGTGCCTTGGACATGTGAACCTGCTCTCCCCTCTCACCAGCTTGTCTCAGTGCATGGCCTCACTTCTCTAAGGCAAAAAGCTCAACTGTTCTCCCTGTACTGGAGTCAAACTGCCCCAACCTAAGCTGGTATTCACTCAGGATCTTTTCTCCTTCCAAAAAGAGAGTGAGGCAATCTGCCTGTAGTTTATCTAAACTGCCTATAATTTTGTTTGACTTTTTCCCTTCAGTGAACCATTTAGTTCTTACACTGATACTACTTCCCATCTATTTAATGGATGTGCCCCAGGTGATGTATATGTCCTGTCAGTCACAATCTAGAGACCAGGCTTTACTTCACAGTAGTCAATCAAGGAGAGGGTTTTCCCGCTTGTTGGTTGAGAACACGGGGATTTTTTTTAAAAAAATCATTTATTTATGCAAACAGTACTGGAGTATGGGCCAGAGGTGCAGGGGCAGTGACAGGATTCACCAGAGACAGAGTGGGGAGCAGGACAGGCAGACTGACTGAAATACACTGCTGAGGGGAGCAGTGGGCGAGACAGGAGAGATTTGCTGCCATATGAGTCATCTCCCCGGCCAGCTATGGAACTCATGCTGCAGTGGCTGTGGAGAGCTTAATAGTGCTAAGCTTTAACCTGTTGCACCACCAGGGAAGGCCAATTGGGACTTTATATTAACTCAAGTGGTAGTTACCTCTTTCTTCTACATATGATTTTGGCTCTGCCTGAAGGGGTATATCTTCCACGAGTCTTGCTTTAACTCATTGCATGGCTGAGAGAGTGGTGTGGAAGCAGTAGAGATGAGTGGTGGGGAGCCTGTCTTTCTATTTGAAAAGTGTAGGCAATGCTGAAAAAAGTCCTGGGAAATTGCCTCTCAGCTTTACCAAAGGTAGTTACTATTAGAAGACCTGAAAACAAATAGTTAACTGGAAAAATAACATCACAGCAACCTGTGGGCAGGAAACTTTTAACACCTTCTGGGTTTCTGAAAAAAGATTTTCCTGATAAAATAGAAATATACTTCCTAGGTTATATTTCCCTCTTCAGTAAAAAAATAAAGATAGTGCTTACTAGCAAACATTGATATCACGTCTTTTAGAAAGCATTGTTATTTTAGCTTCTTTTTTGGCCAAATGAGTCCCAATATTAAAGTTTTTTTCTTGATCTATATTTCTTTCTTTCTTTTTTTTCATTTTGCTCATTTTCCTTGGGACTCTTTTTATGTTCCCTAGACATCCTGAGTGAAGGATAAGGTACAACTATGTACAATACAAAGCCTTAGTCTCTGGGTCTTTGTTTGAACCCCCATCTGCCACTTATAAACTAAGATGTTTCTAAGCCTCAGTTTCCATATCTTCAGAATGGGCATGATAGAATCTCTCCCTCCCTGTTATCAAGATTATACTTCAATTATGGTAGCCCATGCTTGGCACTTGGTACATGGTTTGTACATATTAAAGATAACTTTCATCCACATCATTTTACTGAACTAATTAAATAGTGTGATTTATCATCTTATTTGTCAAGATGTACCAAGCTGTTCAAGATGACACCTCTGCAAAGAGTTTACTCAAAGAACGAAGAAAGGCACAGATTGAGAAATCTAGCATTCTCCTCAATAAGTTAGAAATATTGACAACCTCCTAGTGTTATGCAGATTAGATGAGATTTAATGTACAGCTTTATGTCATTTTTGGAATGGTAGAATGAGAAACTTGTCAAACACTTTCTCCAAATGTAAAGGTAAAAGTGGAAAAACACTTATCCACACAAGCATCTTCGGACACAGAAAAATCAATTAAAGATGTGCAATAGATAGAGAAGTATGTATTCAATACAGAAGACTGAGCTTTGGTTAAGAAACAGAAAATTTATGGCATTTTAGACAAGAGTCTAAAATGCCTCATTGTTCTCCCTGCTCACCTCGGGCAGAAAAGTAGTTTTATAAGCAGACCAGGCAAGCCCTTCAAAATTTCAGGCTTATTGGCTGGAGGAGGTTGGTTTTTAATTGTTTGTACAAAGAGCAGAAACACATAACCATCTTGGTGACAAATGAAAAAGGAAGAACAACACTACAGCCACCTTGAGATTTCATTTCTGGTTGGATCAAGCAATCGACTGGCAGAATTGCCAGAAGTGAACAGTGGGCTCCACTGAGTGAGCTATAGTGAGCAGTGGAAATATTCTCTGAGGTCTGGTGGGCTGCACACATGTGCAAGACTGTGCATAATCTCAGCAGTGACTAGTTATCCAACACCTCTAGGTGAACATAAAGTAGAAGAAGCCATCTTGAAAGAAAAGGGGAAATATGTCCCCCGCTCACCTGATATACCGGTGGTTCTATTCTGCAGGAGGTAGATCTTGTAGGATGGTCCAGGGAAATCACTAAGTTGCAACAATAAAGTTTGGGGTGAGGGAATCAGAAGGCAGAGTTGCTACTAAATATTAAATGTTCAGTTTTCAACTACTCAAAAAAATCACAAGACATTAACTAAAGAAGAAAGCATGAACCCTACATACAAAAAAAAAAATAAATAAATAAAAAATGAAGCAGTCAAAACAAGCTGTCTTTGAGGAAATCCAGGTTTTGGACTTAGCAGACAAATATTTCAAAACAGACATGAAAGAAAAATATGTTCAAGGAAATAAAGTAAGCCATGTTTAAAGAATTAAAGGGAAGTTTGATGCCATCTTAACAAAGCGATAAATTGTACAGCAAACCAAATTGAAATTCTGTAGATGAAAAGTACAATAAATGAAATTAGAAAGTCACCAGAGTATCTCAAAAAATGGATGAGCAGCATAGAAAGAATAATCAAACTTGAAGATGGAGCAATAAAATATTCCAATTTGAAGAATAGAGAGAAAAATGGATGATAAAAAAAGTGTAAACAGAGCCTCAGAGAGCTGTGGGACATCATTTAGCATGTAAGGCCCAGAAGAAACAGGAGAGAAGAGGCAGAAAAAACATAACAATTTGTTATTATTAAAAAGGTTAGCTATACAAGAAGCTCAAGAAGTTCAACTAGCATAAGAAAAAAAAAAATACCTAGATAAAATATAGTCTAACTGTTGAAAGACAGAGACAAAGAAAATCTTGGAAAGCACAGCAAGCTAAGACAATGAATCACAGAATTCCTTGCACAAAAACAGCATGATTAAAGCTAAATTTCCATCAGAAACATTAAAAGTCAGATGTCACAGGATGACATATTCAAAGTACTGAAAGGAAAAAACTTCAACCAAGAGTACCATATCTAACAAGTATGTCCTTTAAGAGTGAAGTTGCTTTAAACAATGTGTCAAGCAAACAAATACTGAAAGGGTTCATTGCTAGCAGACCTACTTCGAAGAAATATTTTTAAAAATGCCATTAGGACTGAAGAGAAATAGCCTGGATACACTTGAAGAAATAAAGAACACTGGAAAAGTAATTAACATAGATAAATATAAAGGATTATATTACATTATTTCCTCTTTTCTTCTCAAAACAGATTTGAAAGATAATTGCATAAAAGAATATTTGTAAATCTGTATTTTGAAAATATCATATATAAACATATACACATACATACACACATATATTAGCAAATCTTTCAATGTTTTACTGAAATTAAGTTAATATTGATCATAGTGGGCTGTAACATATTAAAGATACAAACTATATACTACCTATAGTGACCACTGAGAAAGTAATAAAAAATAACCAAACAAGCCAACAATGGAATTTAAATGGCACACTAGATATCCCTAATACAAAAGAGAGTAGTAAAGAAAGGACTGATAAAAAGAGCATTAGACACATAGGAAACAAAAGAACAAGGCAAACATAAATCCAAGTATTTCAATAATTAAAGACAAATGGATTAAACACTCTAATCAAAACACAAATATCATTAGATTGGATAAAAAATAAGATGCAATTATGTGCTATCTATAAGAGAGTTACTTTAGATTCAAAGATGCAAGGATGAAATGAATGGATGGAAAAAGATATTTAAACAGTAACCATAAGAGAGTTATATTAATGTCAGCCAAAACAGGTTTAAAAATGGAAATGCTCATAGAGACATGGAGGGGACATTTCATAATAAAAACTGTCAATTCACCACGGAAGTTATAAAAGTTACAAACTATGCACATCTAAGAATAGATCCCCAAATACATGAAGCAAACCTTGACAAAACTGAAGAGAAAAAATAAATAATTCAACACAAATACATCGTCTTTAATACCCTACTATAGGTAACTGATATATAACTAGACAGAAAATTGGCAAAGATGTAAGAAAACTTGAACAAGACTATGAACCTGACACCTGTAGAAAATTCCACTCAACATCAGCAGGAAACATTCTTATTAGGCATACATGGTAAATTCTCCAGAACAGATCATAGGCTAGACCATAAGGCAAAGTGTCAGTAAATTTAAGACCATTTAAGTAAAACAAAGTATTTACCTGAACACAACGGAGCTACATTAGAAACTAACAGCATGAATTAATGGGTAAACTACAAATTATGGAAAATTAAGTAGCACAAGTCTAAATTACCCAAGGATCAAACAAGAAATCACAAGGGAAAGAAAATATTTTTAACTGAATGAAAATGATCATCATCAAATCCATTTCACATACCATAAAATTCACCCTTTTTAAGTGTATAGATCAGTATATTTTAGGATACTTTTTAGTATATTTTAATTATTTTTTAAAGATTTATTTATGTATGTATGCATACAAGAACTGGGGTGTAGGCCAGAGGTGTGGGGGCAGTGAGAGGATTCGCCAGAAGCAGAATGGGGAGCAGAACAGACAGATGTACTAAAATACGCTGTTGAAAGGAGAAGCAGGAGAGAAAGGAGAAGTTTGCTGCCCATCTGTGTTAGCTCCCTGGCTGACTGGCAAGGAATCAAACTCATGCTGCAGTGGCTGGAGATAGCTTGATAATGCTATCCTTAACCCATGTACCACCAGGGAGGCCTGGTATTTAGTATATTTTAAGCTGTATAGCCATCATCACTAATTTCAGAACATTTCCATCATTCCAAAGAGAAGCTCCATACCCATTACTAGTCACTCCATATTGTCCCTTTCCCGTTCCCTTGCAAACACTAATATAATTTCTATCTGCATGGATTGTCTATTTTGGACATTTCTTGTGTATGGATTTATACAACTTACATGAACAACTTTTATGTCTGTTTACCTTCACTTTGTACATTTTCACTGTTTATCCTTGTTGAGCATATATATAAGTATTTCATTATTTGTTATGATTGAATAATGCAATGCATGACATGGATAACCCCACTTTCTGTTTATTCATTCAGTTGGGCATTTGAGGTGTCTCCACTTCGCAGCTATAATATTGATATGAATATTCATATATTATTTTCACTTATTGGGGCATATACTTAGTGTAGAATTATGGCTTAGTTGGGTAAATGTCTCCTTACCTTTCTGAGGAACAGCCGGTTTTCAAGAAAATGTTGCAGTATTTTATATTCCTGGAAATGATAAATGACATCAATGGAAGACCTAGAGAAAAAAATCAAACTGAATGGTGAAAACTGAAAGTTTTACCTCGAAATTCAGCAACAAGACAAGAATGTCTGTTCTCATAATTTTTATTCAATATTGTACTGGAAAGTCTAGCCAGGGCAATTAAGCAAGATAAAGAAATGAAAAGCACCTAAATTGTTAAGGAAGAAAGGACATTATCATTATCTCTTTTTTCAGATAACATGATTTTGTATCAAGAAAATCCTAAGGAATCCACAGACAATCTTTTTGAGATAAACTAGCACAAGCTTTTAGGATAAAATATAAATATAGGCCCTCCCTGGTGGCGCAGTGGGTTAAAGCACTGCACTGAGAAGCTGAAGCCACTTCCGCATGAGTTCAAATCCCGCCTGCCCGGGAGGAGACCACATGGCGCGGCAGACCTCTCCTGTCTCGCCCGCTGCTCCCCTCAGCAGTGTACTTCGTCGATCTGCCTGCTCTGCTCCCCACTCTGTCTCTGGTGAAGCCTCTCACCGCCCCTGAGCCTCTGCCTGTACCCCAGTTCTGTATGTACAAATAAATAAATCTTTAAAAAATATATATATAAATATATACAAAAGAAGAAAGCATTTGGGCATAATTTTAATCAAGAAATGCAAGACTGAAAATGACAGTACTGAACAGTACAAAATATTGCTGAAAAAAATAAAAAAGATTCAAATAAATGGAAATATAGCCCATGTTCATGGATTGAAAAACATAAATTGTTAAAATGGTTAGATAGGCCAAATTCATCTAAATATAAAGTGTAACCTCTAAAGATACAAATGCTGATGCTAAAATTCATATATGATTTTTAAATTGTTGCAAACTTTTAATTTACAGAGTCCTGAAAAAAATAGTTCTAGACATTTTTGCCAGTGCAAAATACCAGTGTTGTTATGGATAAAGTTGATTTTCAGAAGTTCTTCTTCTACCACTCCATAGTCTGGTGTTTCCAGAGGGAAATTTATAGCTTTAAGCATCTATATTTGAAAAGAAGCAAGATCTCAACTTACTAAAGCTTAGCTTGCACCTTAAGAAAATACCAAAAAAAAAAAAAAAAAAAAAGTAAACTAAGTCCAAAAAAGAGAGAAGGAAATAATAAAGAGTAGGATAGGAATGAATAAAATAAAAATCAGCAAAATGAAATTTGGTACTTTGAAGAGATCAGTAAAACTGGTAGCATTTAGCTAGACTAACCAAGGAATAAAGCAAGAAAAGGAACACACTTGTAATGACCCGACAGAAATTTAAGTGATTAATGGAGATATGGTGGACAATGTTATGCCAGCAAATGAGACAACTTAAATGAAGTGGATAAATTATTAGGAAAAAAACTAGTGTTAAAGCCAACTAAAGAAAAAAAAAATCTAAATAGATCTGTAACATGTAAAGAAATTAAATTGGTAACTAAAAATCTTTTCACAAATCTATGTAGAACAAAAAATTCCTAGCAAAGTATTTCGCATAGAGTTGCATGAAATAAAAGTCAGTCTATTCCCTCTGTCCATTCCAGACAACACACTAATATAACCTAAGCAAAATTTCTTGTCTCCTTTACATCCTAAGGAGACTCTCTGTAGCCATTGAGGTGATTTGACGAATTTAATCCACTCATTAGTGAAAAACTCACCTTAGGGTTCATTTGAGATCACAATTCAGGCAAACCAACAAGCTTGGCCTCAGTCAGACTCCTGTGAGCAGGAACAGTTTTTAATGATAATGATCAGCAATAACACACACAAACACACACACTCACCCCTTAAATGTGCACAGCTCTTTTCTTCTAAAACTTGGGATTTCAGATAGTCAAATAAAGGGTCATATTTCCAGCTGATGAAAACTGATGTAGAAATCAAAGATAATATAACAGAGATAATTAATGTTTAAACACTGCATTATTGCAAAATTGATTTTTCAATTGAGACAACATGGAAAAAAGATAGAAAACCAAGGTCCAAGGTCTAGGCTTGACTCTGCTAACTTGCTGTAGCACTTTGTAAATTACCTCTCTGTCTGGACCTCACTGCCTTTGTTAAAAAGAAAAAAAAAAAAGAGAGACTAGCTCTTATATTACTATGAGGGTCCCCACAGAAGAGATGTGTTTGATGTTGGCCTACTGGCAAGTTGTGTTTCTTCTCCCATATTCTTGCAAGTAAAATTCATCAAGGGAAGTTTATGTGGTCATGTGATAATCTGAGTGTGATTGGGCATTATAAGTAGGAAAAAAACCCAATAAACTAGTGTCCAATTTAGAAAAAGAAGTTCCAGAGTAAAGGGTAAGGTAAGTTGAAAGGAAGTGAAAAAAAAAAAAAATAACCCTATGAGCAGAGATTTAAGAAAACAGAACAAACATTCAAGGGGAGATTGATAGAGTCAAAAATTAGTCCTTTGTAAAGATATGAGTTCCCAAAACAGAAGACATGAACAAACCATGAAAAAGGGAAAGAGCTTAAATATAGGAGTTTAAAAATATAGGACAATGCTTAGCATATATAAGTAAATTATTTAAAGAAAATAGAAGACAAACTTCAATAATTTTATGTGATAATTTGAGAATACAAATGGACAATTTTCTTTTAAATCATATTACCAAAATTGACTCAGAAAAAAAAAAAAACTAGAGTAGACCTATAACTATTTAAAAAAGTTAGTGGATTGGCCTGCTTTATTTTAAGGAGGTATCTTCTGGCCCCTGTGGTCTCTGAGATTCTTAGTCTCTCTCTCTCTCTTTTTTTACTTCTACCTCTTCCTCATCTCTTTCTGTGTCAGGCTCTTTGTGTCTCCCCACCTCTTTCCCTGAGTGTTTTTAATATGGCAATCCATTCTAGAACTCTTTCCACTTGGGGTGACAAATTCTGGGTGGGCTAATTCGAAGATGGCAGTGCAGTGGAAAGTTCTTTGTTTATTTGCCTTCCAACGTTGGGTTTGGGAGGCATCACTTCTCCGTAAGGTGGGTGATCTTGCAAGGTGTGGATATAGGGCCATATTTGGGTTTTCATAGGCAAGGCTAAAGAACTGTTCATCCCTACCTCCTGATACACTGTAGGGAGAGGAGAAGCAAGGAGGACTGTGTGGGTCAGAGTTCCAAGTTATCTCTTTGTGTGCTCACAAGGACTCCCAAGGGTTGGAGACAGAGTGAGTCTGAGACCTCTCACCTCTATTGCACTGGCTGCAGGCTCAGCAAGGAGGAATGCATTCTGTACTTGGCCTCATACTTTGTGGCCTGCTGACTTTCCCTTGGTCTTTCTGCAGAAAGGCATCCTGAAAGGAGTTTTATTTGGGGTGTGATACCGTAGAGGAATCAAGTGCCACTGTGTAGGGCTCACTACTTGAAGGGGGTGTTATGTGCAGAAGTGAAGGGGGAGGTGCTGAGTTGCAGATTCTTTTTTTTTTTTTTTTTTTAAGATTTAGTTATTTATTTATGTATACAGAACTGGGGTACAGGCCAGAGGAGCAGGGGCAGTGAGAGGATTCACTGAAGACAGAGTGGGGAGCAGAACAGGCAGATGGAAGAAGTACACTGCTGAGGGGAGCAGCAGGCGGGACAGGAGAGGTCTGCTGCTCCATGTGGGTCAGCTGTGGGGATCAAACTCACACTAAAGTGACTGGATAGTTTCGCAGTGCTGCGTTTTAACCTGTTGCGCCACCAGGGAGGGCCTGAGTCACAGATTCTTGCTTGAGCATTGACAGAATATTCTACACAGCCCCTTCACTTAATGGATCCTTTCCTCTAGGGATCTACAAGTGCCTGAAATGCTGAAATGAACATTTGTGAAGCTTTGTTTCCTATTTTTAAAAGGACAAACATTTTTCTGAGAGTATATAGTACAAATGAGAAGGAAACTGAGCCATGCCTTGAGGCCCTTGAATGAAGATGGGACTGACCAGAGGGACAGTCACAATAATGGAGGTGGGTCTGGGAGGCAGGGGATACACTCTCTTCCAGCGCTGGCCTGGAAAAGTTTTCTGCTGGGGAAACCCTCCCAGAAAGGTGGTTCATAGACGATGTCCTAATCCAACTGTCGTTTTGCAGGTTAGGCAAGATCGACTTCATTTGATTGCTTTTTGCATTTTCTTTTTATCTTAGATAAAGGGTGTGCCTGTTGCTTTTGCTGGGAACAATGGTCTGATTGTTCGAAGCCTTGCTTACATGTATATATGTGTGTGTTTTGCCATGACTCCTGTGTTTTGGAAGTCTTTGGGGGACAGATGATATTTATGAATGATGTCCCAAGGGTATAATCGGTATGATTCATTCTTGGAACCAGTTTTATCCGTGAAGGGTGCCAGCTGCACCCAGGTCACAACTGAACATACTTGAGATAGCTTCCCGCAGGAACTTGCTCTTGGTTGGAGGTCAGAAGGGCATATTTTAGAGGCTTTTCTACTTTTCCAGGGATTTAAATTTCTAGGATGGAGTCTTGGGGATATTCTGTTAAATGTTTTGACAAGATGAAGATGGTTACATAGTTGAGAAAAAATTGTTTCAGGATTTCAGAAAACATACCCCCACAGGCAGTTTGATGAATTTCATCACAATAGCTGTAATGAATTCTTGAAGTAATTCAGAAGAATTTCCCAATGTTATCATCTCTGCATTTATAGGGCATCAGTTAGGCAGGCGTGGAGATTATTAATCATTTCTGTTATTCTGTCTCTTCCTTTCCTATCAGTCACCCCACAAGGAGGAAAGTGGAGGTTCACAAACTGGTTACATAATATTCAAAAGGCTCTTCCTGTGCAGCAGGGTCAGGATCAGAATTGGGGTTTAGTTTGGTAAACATTTTTTTCTTAAGATTTATTTATTCATGCATACAGAGTTGGGGTACAGGCCAGAGATGCAGGGAGTGAGATGATTCACCAGAGACAGAGTGAGGAGCAGAACAGGCAGATCTACTGAAATACACTGCTGAGGGGAACAGCGGGTTGTCAGGAGAGGTCTGCCATGCCATGTGGGTCACCCCCTTGGTGGGGGATCGAACTCGTGCTGCAGTGGCTGCTGATAGCTTCATAGTGCTGCATTTTAACCCATTGCACCAGCAGAAGGGCCCTAGTTTGGTAAGCTTTCTTTGTAAGTTTTCACTTATCCAGCCTTTGACTCTAAGTGGTGTCCTCTCATCTCAGAGACATTTCTGTGCTGGAGGTCCACCCTGTGTTCCTTGTGCCTTCGTGACTTTTCTCATGGACAAATGTCCTGGGGCCCTTCAGCCAGCCCAACTGTGGTTTCTCTGTCCCCCTACCTTGTGTTCTAGGGTATTCCTGACCACAGATTAATTTTTCTGGTGCAATTTCTCAGTTTTTACTGTTCTATCCACTTTGCTGAATCAGACATGCTACCAAGTATAAGGATTAGGGAGCATTCCCCTCCCCCTCTTTGACTCATCTGTGAATTAGCTGCCTGATCTCGTCTCTGGGAGAAAAGACACGTGGAACATCGCAACACACTTCAACCACCACATCTGGCAAGCGGGCGGGCAGACGAGAGTCGAATTCCTGGATCCGTTCCTTGGTTTGTGGTCTCTGGGGATTGCTTGTTGAATAACTCTACATCACATCACTTCACAGATAAGGAGATGTCATCCCACGGCATCTCTGATTTCGGCACAAGCTTCAGAAAACCCCAAGCAGCAAATCTAGAACATGATGTTTTAAGCTGCTATAATCACCAGCCAACTTAGAGCATGTGCCACGCACATGGCCGCCTTCTCAACTGTAGCATTCAATCATTGGGCTAACTTCGTGTACTCTCCCTGATTCCTGCTGAAGGCACTAGAGAGAACCCTGGGAAGACAGGAACAAGTCTAGTGGGGGAGGTCTGTAGAAGATCTGCAGAATAGAGTTTTTCCATAGGCTCCTAGCTGTGATCCAAGTGTGATACCAAGGCTTCCCAGAATAGGCACTGCATAGAGGTCAAGAACCTTGATTCATTCCACTCCTGGTGGCACCAACGACATGTAATATCACTGGGAAGTCCCCTCTCTGGGAGTGCATTTTCTTATCTGCCAAATGGAACCCTGACTTATGTGAGGTTAAGAAGGGTATTGACTGTTTTGAGAAACTAAGCCAGAATCCAACTGAGACTGTCTGGATGAATCAGTTTATTTGAAGCAGTCAAACAAACTAACAAGATAGAGTTTAATGGGAAGATATTTAACATTCCAGACATGGGCTCAGGAGATAATTATGCCAGTCAGGAATGGGAAAGAGCTGAATAAGAAGCAAATTGGAAAAAAAAATGCTGGGCATTTTAGTTAATTGCAATGGAGAAATGAATGATTCAAAAAGCAAGTGTAAAAATGGGCTTCATTAGTAGAGATATAATTCTCAAAATGAGGGGGGTGATAATTGACCTAATATGCGATGGAAAACCGTTTTCTCTTTGGAAGTCCTCCTGTAAGAGGACAGTAATATCCTCATTGTGTCTTGGGCTGACAAACTAGCATAGTGAATAGTGCAGAAGCCCAGTAGGTACAGATCAGCAGAAACAATTAGGAATGTGTTTTTCCATTCTTGGGAAAGGACAGATTTTGCAGGAACTGGTATTTGCCCAAAGAACCAGAAAAGCAAAATAAGTTTTATGATATTATTTATTGGGGGGCCCAATTTCCTTTCTTTTCTTCCTTCCCTCTCTCCCTCTTTCCTTCTCTTCTTATCCAAACTGAACCTCTAGCTTTTAACATTCCCCTTTTGCAAAAACGAGAAAAAAATTCATTTAATATATGACATATTCACCTGCTTTAAAAACTAACCAGTCAAGTTAATAAATGAATAACCAACCAATGAAACTAATAAAAGGTATACAAATACTTGTACCCTGATGGAGGTTTCACAGGGTCCCTTAAGAGGACAATTTCTGAAACCAGCTGCATGGATTTGTATCCCAGTTCTGCTGTGTGATCTTAGTGAAATGACTTAACCTCTCTGAGCCTCAGCTTCCTTATCTGAAAGTGGGGGTAATGATATAGCATTGTTGTGAAAATTACAGGAGGTTAGACATATAATGTACTTAGAATAGGCACATAAATGTTAACTCTTTTTTCTTTATTACTCTCAGCTATGTTTCCTCCTCTCCTTCATAACTAACAGCTCTTCTAAAAACGTTTCTTGTATATTCTTTCAGAGTCTCTTAATATACATGTGAGTATATACAAATACCAATTCTTATTTTTCTAATTTTTTTAATCCCAAAGTTAGCATATTGTACTTGTTGTTCAGTACCAGTTTTCTTCTTTGCACTTGATAATCTATCTTGGATATTTTTTTTTCACATCAATACAAAGAGAATTTCCTCATTCTTTTTCACAGCTTCACATATAAGGAAGAACTTGCTAACAATCAGAGCTTGTTTTAAAATAATACTCGTCACTGGAAGCATTTAGGCAAAGACCAGGCAGCTACTTCACAGGACTGATGGAGCAGAGATTTATGTCCCAGTGAGGTTCTTGGGGCGGGACATTTCCCTCCAAGGGAGACATCCTGATTCTATGTTAAGTTTTCAAAAAAATTAGAGGACGATTAAAGCAACTGCAGACACAGCACTATTGTTTTGTGTCTCAGATGTTCTGATTTAGGCCCCAGGCAGCCTTGGTAAGTTGGGCCCATGGGACTAGCTTTGAGGGCTCACTGGCTTTAGGCCATCTCAAACCACAGGGAGCTTCGAGACTTGGTCATCGCCAAGTCTCCAGCCCGTTTAGAACTAACCTGGTCCAGTCATTATTACCTTGGTGGCAGAAAGCTTTCTTTCAAGGGAGAGTCCATCTCCTTTTGGTAGGTTGAGTTCTACTGAAATGTGCTCTTTATAGGTCACAAGGTTCGTTCATCATCTTTCAGCTTGAAGCCTCAGAAGTGGCTGGCATGACTGGATCTTCAATAGGCAGATCTTTGCTAAGCATTCAGTTCCACAGGAGGTAAGAGATGAGCTCAGTTTCCCTCTACCAGTGGGCCACTGACGAGAGTAATATCTCCTGGCTTGCCACTGCAGAAAGTGATAGGGGATTGTGGGTGGTCATCCAGGTGGTGGAAAGGTCCCAGGGACCCCAACAGAACCTAGAAGTGAATCCTTTAGGCCTTTTATTCTAAAGATTTATAAAAATGCTTGTCTTGTGGGGAGAAACACACAAGCACTAATTTCTCTGTGGTAATAGCTGAGGACAGCTTCTCACTAGGCATTCAGAAAAGAGAGCAGATGGGCAGGTAGGAAGGGCTGGAGAAGGTGCTAGATAGAGGTAGGAAGACTACTGAGTGTAGGCCCTGATTTTGTGCCATATGGGACCAAAACCTAATGGGACTTAATTTTGTTTACATGTTAGGATTCTTAGCAGAGCATAAACTATGGCATTAGAGCCCAGTGGCGAGGCACAGGGTATGTTAGCCTCTCTCCTGTGAGCACCCACAAACTAATCGAATAAAGAACTGGGAAAAAACCCCCACAAGCTTCAAGATAAGTTACCAGAAGTATACCTGGTACCATTTTCACCTGTAAGTGTCATCCTTAAGTCTCTGTTCTCCAGCAACTATGGAGCTACCATCCATTCCTTAGTTCGGGAAAAGCCACTGTTAGTCTTGATTCCACAGTCTTCATTGCAAGCTTCTCAAGGGCAGGTACCATGTCTCATACTTTATCCATATTGTCTTCTGTCTCCTCTTTTTTTAGGTATAATTATCAATAGACTGAAGGACAGATAGAGGTCATTTTTCAACATGTGAATATCTAATTTCCCAGCAACATTTCTCTTCTGAATTTCCTTTCTCTCCTGAAATGCTTGTGCAACTATGTCAGAAGTTAACTTACCACAGATGTGGGGGTCTATTTTATTTAGATGCTCATGTCCCATTCCGCATAGCCCTAGCTCAGAGTTAGCACATGACAAATGTTTAATAATGGCTCAGGAATATATGGAACTCTAGCTGTCTTCAGACCTAGTTGCATGTCACTGACTTGGGGGACAGTGATGGGACAAGGCAGTCAGGTGACATGAAGGTATGGCTGTGTGTGGTTGGTGCTGCATTCATGTATGTTGGCTCTTGTTCACCAAACAGTCAGCCCTCAATAAACAAGGGCCAGCCTGAGTGCTTGAGGTCTAAGGGAAGCAGCCTCCCACCACATCTGCTGGTGTCAGAGGCCACACTTGTCTCTTGAGATATTCAGGATAAAAATCTAGAGCGCCACCGGTAACAAACACTATCCTTGAACTCTGGGAACTCTCTAGACCAGTGGTGTCCAGCAGGAAGAAAATGTAAGCCACTTTGCAGTAGATTTTCCAGTTCATCTTTGTATTTTAAAAAGTGAAAAGAAATAGGTAAAATAATTTTATCATCTGTACAAAATGTTACCACTATTTAATCAGTATGAAATCATCAGTGAAATGTTTTATATCTTTTTGAATGAAATTTCAAGCCTCTGGTGTGCATTTATAATTATAGCCCATTTCATGTCAAACTGTCCACATTGCAAGTGCTCAGGAGTGGCCTGTGGCTAGTGGCAACCCCGTTGGATAGACTAGTTCTAAACCATGCCTTGCATTTCTTGCTCTCAAATACTCCGTTCCTTCAAATCTTTATTTGATGGATAAGTCTGAAAACTTGTTTCCCCTCTTTGCTCCCCCTTCTCTTGCTAGAAACTAAGATCAAAGGAGAATATCTTGAAGATGGAAGATAGGAAAACAAACCTAAATCCAGGCCAATCACAAGCTCATGAATGGGGTTGTATTTAGACAACAAGATGAAGTTGGTGAAAAAGGCTCTGTAGTGTGAACTGCATGAGCTGGCTCCCCAGAGCATCTGACTACTCAGGAACCTTGCAAGTCAGTTATTAAACAAAAACATTAATCAAAATTAAGTTATAGAAATTTCCCATTGAATAAATTAAATTTCCCATTGAAAAATGTAAGTAGCAAATGTACAGAACTTACCACTTCCTAATTATGTTACTTACTGCATTTTACTATTATCCAGGCTCTTGAGGTCATCTACAACTATTACATCCAAGTGGTAGAAACAAAGTATGAAGTTGTGCTTCTGAGCATCATCTTCCAAGTCTGGATCATAGCTTGAGATTTGTAGTATTTATAGCACAAAAAAATGGCAAGTGTTACAAGTCAGGGCTTTTCCACCATTATTAGACATTTGTCTGTGCACCCTTGGGAAGACTCTAAAAGATGTCAGCTCAATGAGATGAAGGTTATTAACACATTGTCAGTGTTCAATAAATAGTAAATATGATGATGATGAGTAGAAGTCTGAATAATTTCAATTAAAATATCATCACTATTTCTCTCCGTTTCTCCACTTTCCAATAGAGAGAGGATGTTTTGTTAGAAGCAGCCTGCGTCATTTCTATAACCCACCTCCTACCCTGACCCAGCACCCCTGTGCTGGACTATTCAAGAGTGAGACTAAAACCTAGAATTTACAACTGACTGTCTGTGGAATCTTGGTAATAAAGTTATTCTCCAACTATCCTCTTTCTCATTGCTCCAGAGACCAAAGGGGAGAAAGCAGATTTTAAAACTTACCTCCTAGGCCTTCATAGCAATTCTCTCCAGGAGGTGGGAGTTTGTCTTTTGCTTAACCTGCATTTTCTGTAAGACACTCCCAGTTTTAAATAAGTTAATTTTAAACATAACCCATAAGAATGTAAAAATGTCTTCCAAGCCCTTTTTAGGCTTAATTAACTGGTGCTAGGGTTGAGAAGAGAGGTATTAAGCATGAAAGGGTTTCAGTTGGAATGGATGATGTCCCTGCTGCCCAGCATTTGGAGATGAATCAATTAAAAGGAGGTGAAACAGGTCTCAGTAAAACCTAGAGTTTCTCTGTTGAAGTTCCTTTCCTCCCACACGAGAGCCCCCATTCATCCTTGTAGATGACATATGGCATGTCTATAATGAATATGGATTTGATGTGATTTCATCTCTCTGCCAAACTAGCTCACAGAACTAATTCCACTTTAGACTATGTTAAATGAGGTTTTAAAAAGTGTATTAGAGGATAACTTTTGAAGTCACTAAGCTAGATCAAGAGGTGCATTTGGGAAAAAACTTTGGGGACAACTCTTTCCCCATGAGAGTGCTGGGAGCCATAATGTGATGTCTTTGATTTATAAGGGTGAGAGACTATGGGGATCTGTCTTGAAGAGGGCTTTGACTTTTAAGGGATTCAACTAGTTGAAACCTTATGTGCATTTGGAAATAAAGCCCTTTTATATTGTAGAGTCTAAAAGCTTGAAGGTGGGGTGAGAGCTCAGAGGTCAACACTCTAAAGCTAAATTGGATGCCCAAGGCTTCTCCTTTATGTCTCCACTAAGTTTCCATGGCCTAGCACACAGTCCACGACAGCCTGGACCATTTCAGGTGCATAGGGTGCTCTGCTCACATTGGCCCTAAACCTACCATCCTGTAGTGTTCACCCATTTTTCTTGGGTCTGAAAGATGGGGCAGGGAATCACATGGGTATAAACTAGTGAGACCGTGTCAGGAAGAAAGCCATTTTCTGTAGTGAGTTAATTCTTCATGACCAGCACTTACAAAGTCATCCTGTCCATGCAAGACCCTGATCTAGGTACTACAGGGGATATAAAAACAAATACAATTAAGTCTCCACCCCATGGAGTTCACAAGCCATAGTTCAGTATACACACAGCAAACTCTACTACAAGTCAGAAGACAATGTGACGAAGGCAATTGGACCCAAATTGGTCAAGTACCTTTGATGTCAGCCCTGTTTTCTTTGTCATGAGCCTCATGTAATTCTTGTCGGATTATGCAGTCAACTCCCTGAACCTCATTTTTCTTATTTGTGAAATTCCATGTTTAATTAAATGCCCTCTGAAGTCCCTTCCAGCCCTCATGTCCCATGATTTATCTCTCCTTTGCTGCTAGGCCTAAGCTTCAGTCTCCTGGGTTGGGCTGGCTAGGGAAAGGAAAGGGTGAGAGCCATTTTTGTTGTTCCTCTTCATTGTCCCCTCCCTGTGGGATGTACTGTTGACTTAAAACCAGTTTGGACAAAGCCCTCAGGAATAAATCACAGAGAACCATCTAGAATTGGCAGAGGGCAACCCTATGACCCGAGAGGCCTTTCCAGCTCTAATTTTTATGATTCACTAATTTGCCGCACCACACTCAACTCTGTCCGGGAATTCAGAGTTCAAAAAAGATGCAATGTAAATTGCTGGAGGTAATGAGAAGGCTGTAGGTATAGTGGGGTCAGAAGCGTGGTTTTCAGTGAAATTAAATACAGGGAGATATTTAAAGAAGCCAGAGATTTTTCCCTGAGAGACTCCCTTCTAGGGCGGATAGGGTAAATTTCAGGTTTTCTTTTCTCTCTGGGTGGACTAGGTTGTTGCTGTTATGACTCCAGCTGCTTATCTGGTTTGAACTCCCCCCCCCCACACACACACACCAAAGCCACTGGATATAGACATGGTTGTTTAGCAATGAGTTCTGCCACAATTTAAAAAATGACTTTTGAAGTGGGAGATGCTGTAGGAAGACCAGTTTTTAAAAATGTGTTTGTCTTTTTTGAGGAATGGCTGAGGCCAAAGAGCATAAGTTGGTATTTGATAAGTCCCATGAATATTTCGTGCTTTCTACAGTTCTCCAGCTTTTGGGAATCTCTGTGCTTTTTGATGGCTTTTTTCATAGCATGGCACTACCATTATGTAATGACTATTGGATATAAGCAGGATGATTGTTCCAGAGCTACAGCGTTGCTGAAGGGCCAGTAAGCCAGGATCCTTTGGTGCATATGGATGCTGGGTGAGGGTTGGTTTAGTGGAAGAAAGAAAGAAAAGCATGGGCAAGCCATATGTATACCTGAGTGGTGGATAAGGACCAACCAGCACCCTGAAGTCAAGTTTTACCTGGGCCCATGCTCTGACATCAACTGGAGTGAAAAATCCTCTAGATTGGCATTGATTTTTCCATTGAGTCATGTCATGTTGCAGATTTTTGACTGGGCACTAGGTGAAGTGGGCTTGTGTTCAGGAACCATGCTCTGTGAGAAAAAAAACAAAAAAAGCCCTTCTTTAAATGATGGGCTTGCTAAGAACATGCACTCAGCAGATGCCTCTGAGGCCCGAGGCCACTAAAGGAACTCACACCCGTTATTGAGCATGCTCTCTGTGGCAGATGGCTTATGGAGAAAAGCATCAGGCTCACCCATCAGCACTGTTTAAGTAGTTATTTTTGGCTATTACTATCTCTCATTTTCTTTTTCCCTAATTTTGGAAAGCTGAATTTTCAAGGTAGATAGGTCCATGAGGCAAACCAGTGTTGTTAACCCATTTTGTAGATGTAAAAGCTGAGGGAAGTGATATGAGTAAGTAAAGTTTTCCCAATTAATGAGTAATGGTTGAATTTGAGCTGAGACTCCAAAGTCTGTGTTCACTGCCTTACAGATTGGATATTTTTAAAAAAGACGATAAGAAAATGGAAGGTCTAACATGGAAAGGAAAGCTGGAGAAAGACTTGAAAGCAAGCTATAAATATTTATTTTCTATCTGTTCCATTCAGGGACTTGTCCTATCTCTTTGTGTTCCAAACTGTGTTATTGCCTACAGTAGCTGTAATGAATTATTATGAATTTAGTGGCTTAAACATCAGAAATTTATTCTGTCATTGTTCTGTAGGTCAGAAGTCTGAAATCAATATTGCTGGACTAAAGACAAGGTGTCAATAGGTTCTAGGGGAGAAATTGTCCTTGTCTTTTCCAGCCTCTGGAGAGTGACGGCCAATATTCCTAGGCTTTAACTGTTTCACTCATCTCTGCCTGTGGTCACACCACATCTCTTACAAGAACTGGGGTGTAAGCCAGAGGTGCAGGGGATGAGAGGACTCGCCAGAGACAGAGTGGGGGAACAGAAAGGCAGATGTACTGAAATATACTGCTGATAGGAGCAGTTGGTAAGATAGGAGAGGTCTGCTGTGCCATGTGGGTCAGCTCCCTGACCGGGGATTGAACTCAGGCCGCCACCATCACAGCACTGAGACTTAACATTGGCTACCAGGGAGACCCACAAAGATCTCTTTTAACATGAGAATTAAACACTTGGGTGCTTCTCTGTACTTCAGATTCAGTTCCCTTCAATTCTCTGTCCAAACCAACTTATTCTTATTATGTGTCTGTTTTGGAAAGAATGCTAAGAGCATTCTTTCTACCACTGAGGACTAAAGTCTTATGGTTAATACTGACTCCTTATCCCTTAACTTTCTTTTTAAAAATATATTTATTTATTTTACATCATTCTTCATTCTGTGCATTTTTCATCTCAGTTGTAATCCCTGTGGACTTTCCACCACTAATTCACTGATGTGCCATCACCACAATCCTGTGTGCTCTTCCCATCCCAGTTTTGATCCCATTCCCCTCTCTACTCCCATAAAATGTCTCTGGTTTATAGTTGTTTGTTGTTTTTCATTTTTCCTTTATTACAATTGCTTTTTTTTTTCCTGAACCCTCACACTTCTGCTATGAGTGAAACCATCAAATATTTTTTTCTTTTTGTCTTATTTCACTAAACATGATCCCTTCCAGATTCATCCATGTTGCTGTAAAAGGAATGAGCTTATCTTTTTAGATTGTTGAGTAATATTCCACTGTGTATATGTACCACATCTTCTTAATCCAGTCATCTATTTTTGGGCATTTGGATTGATTCCATATCTCCCCTATTGTAAATAGAGCAGCAATAACTTTTTACAACTGTTAGTCCCACTAGAGTTTGCCTGGTGATAGAACTAGAGATCTGGAGTAGAAAGAGAAATTAGAACACTAACTGGGCTGCAACTAGACTTTCCTACTTATTTTCTGTGTGCCTGAAGACATGTCTTTATGTTTCTGAAAAATTAGGATCATAGAGAACCTACTCCATAAGATTATTGTGAATATTACCTAAATTAATAATAATAGTCACCACTGTCATTATCATAGCTTCCACTTTAATTCAGGATTTGATTACTCCAAATTAGGGCTATCATAGATTCTTCTAAATCAGTAATTTTCAACTCTTTCAAGTATGTCCCACAGTGAAAAATTTTATTTCGTATCCTAACCTCCATAGATTGAACATAAAAGGTTATATGATATACTCTGATATTTTCTAGTCTTTTCTCATTTTTTGCATGCAGAAGTTAGCTTGAACCTATCAAACTCATTTCATGATCCATTAATGGGTGAAGACCCATAATTAAAAACAAAACTGAACACCCTTCCCCTAGACACAGTCCTGACTATAGTCTCTATCTCTTTCTAATTCACTGAGTATCAAGTTTTCCAAGGGAAGTGGCCTTTTGTACAGTCACATTAGCAGCCACTGTCCCTGTCCACTGCACTTTACGATCCCATGTGCTTTTGCGTATAGCATCTTATTTAATTTTCACCTACACCTCCCTCTGACTGTGTTACTTTCTTCACTTTACAAATAAGGAAACTCAGATCTATGTATTTCTTCAGGATCATGTACTGGAAGTGGCTGAATCAGGACTGGGTCCCTGTACTCATTCCAATCCTAGGCTGTTCTACACATGACAATTGAACTTCTGAAGAGTTTCAGTCTATCTATTCATGCTTAGCTTAAAGCACCTCATTGGTCAAGAACTCTCAGAGACCAGAATGCAAAATAGGGATCCTCACATGGGGCAGAACTCCATGCTATGAGAAGCTGATTTGACATTTAGCAAGGGGTGTACTCAGAGTTCTAGAGACTGGATGTCCTGCATTACTGGGGTTTATAAGTAGGCCTTAGGTGTTTCCTTACTAGAGTGCATCAAGCAGAGTTCATTCTCCCATTTTATGTGCAGCCCTCATGCTTCTTTTCCTCCTCTTTAAAAACCCTTCCTACTCTAGGGTCCTCCCTGGTGGCTCAGTGGGTTGGAGTGCTGCACTGCAAAGCTAAGCTGAGTATGGAGGCTTCAGTCCAAGTTTGATCCCTACCCAGGAGGTGACCCACATGGCACAGCAGACCTCTCCTTCTCGCCCACTGCTCCCCTCAGCAGTGTACTTCGTCGATCTGTCTGTTCTGCTCCCCGCTCTTTCTCTGGTGAATCCTTTCACTACTCCTGCCCCTCTGGCTATACCCCAGTTTTGTACGCACAAATAAATAAATCTTTAAAAAAAAATCCTTCCTAGAGTTCACCTCATCCATGCTCTTCTCTACTACTCTACTACAAATACTACCCCTCTCCCCCACCCCCATCACAGTCTGCGGAGAGGAAGGCTCTGCTTGCATTATCAGGGCGGGGTAACAATCACCATTGTTGCTTTCAGCCCTCAAAAACCCATTGAGGTAGGTCCTCATGGTAACCTTTTATAAAAAGAGGAAGAAATCAAGACAAAAAAGTCTTGATAACTTTCTAAACTAAGATGAAGTGTTTGGATTCAGATTCAGAATATTCTCTATAAACCTGTTTAATTCCTGGACCACTTGCCTGTGGTATACTTTATTTATTTATGTTCATTTTACGGATTTCATTTTTATCTTTTTTTATAATTTCTTTATTTGCACATGTTTTACATCAGATGTAGTCCCCACAGAATTTCCACCACCCGTTCACCCATGCACCATCACCTGAGTTCCTTGTGCTCTTCCTGCCTGTGTTTTGTATCTTCTCCCTCCCCATGGCCCCTGTGATATACTTTTAAATGGTTTATGAGAAAAGGAAGAATGGTTGAGCTAAATTATGGAGGAGGCTGATTTTTGTCCCTCAGCACTTTTGTCTTTGCTTTCGTTTTCTGCTTTTTTTCTCTTTTCTTGACAGCAGGTTACATATTTCCATTGCCCAGGAACATTTTGGGCTACTGCATATGATGGACCAAAGAGGTGCAGTCACTGCCCAAACCACACGACTTGCTAATGGCAGAGTCAGGAGGGAGACAGTAGTCCCTGGTTCTCTGGCATTTTTTTTCTTTCTTTTTAAAAAAAAAATTTATTTATTTATGCATACAGAACTGGGATTCAGGCCAGAGGTGCAGGGGCAGTGAGAGGATTCCCCAGAGACAGAGTGGGGAGCAGAACAAGCAGGTCAATGAAGGGGGAGGGGAGCAGCTGGTGAAGAAGGAGAGGTCTGCTGAGCCATGTGGATCACCTCCGGTGGGGGCTGGGGTCAATCTCACACTGAATTCAGCTACCTGCTTGTAGTGCTGTGCTTTAACCCACTGCACCACCAGGGAGGGCCCCTCCATGGCATTTTTCTACCCACTATCATGCTGTTTCTTTGATTTGCTTTTGCAGATACATCATGGTGAGCCCCTATATGGCCTTGATTATTCAGAGATGGAGTGTTTTGGGGATGAGGGAGACAAAAAGATGGTGCTTTTAAATCCTTATCACATAGGAAATGATCTACCTCAGTTATTTTTAAGGATGACTCTGCAAAACATATTAGCAGGGATTAATGATCATCCCTTATAACCCATGTAGAAATACAAAACAGGCAAGTTTTGATGGGCTGAGAAAAGGGGAGGTAAAATTCTGGAAAGGGCAATATATTTCCCTATTAGCAAAGGCATCCCCACATCTTTCAGACATAGAAGGACCCAGAAAACCCAGTGGGAGAGGGAAGTGTTAGAACAAGAGTCAAGGAAATCACAGTGCATAGCTGCCTATACTACACTGGTGCTAACTGATTCTCTCATTCATCAGGACATCCTGAGGGTCTTGCAGTAGCTAGTCCATCTCCAAAATCATGGTTCAGACCATATTGGGCTGAGTTAACTGACCTTTCAGACTCATATGCTATCATCCTTAATTCTGCCCCCAACTACCCACGTGCTTTTAACTGTCCAAGCGAAATTCACTTTGCTCCTGGGCTGGCTGAAGCATACTGGGCACATTCTTGAACAGAGTTCAAACTAACTGGATTTCCCTAAAACAAGTAACTTCTGGATGTCCTGGGAAGCACTGTGACTACTGGGGGTGAAGGTGGGGGCAGGGAGGGATTAACATAGCCAGAACAACGTGCAACGTGGCTCTGGTCCAGAAAGAAAATGTATGTGCTCAAAAAAAAAAAAAAAAAAAAAAAAAAAAACTGGCGCAGAGTCTTGGGAACCCCATAATCAGAAGCATACTCATTCTGACGGTTTCAAAAGACCCAACACCCACCTCAATGCGACCTGGCGAGGGTTCAGAGAAATCCACCCCCTCTTTTGTCTTTGGGTGGAATTCAAGAGCCATATAAGACTTCCTGCCTAGAAGGCAGAGAGAGGGCAAGCTTTTGCCACTCAGCAAAGTAAGGGGATAGTTGGAGGTTATTCTTTGCCTCATCTTTGGGTGCTATGATTTTATCGTATGGTACAACATACTCCATGTTAATGCCTCATGATGCTCAAGCCACTGCAAATCTGCTGTTTAATCTTCAACCAGGCCTTTTATTGGGTTGTGTTTTATTTTGTTTTACTCCTGGATGAGAGCTCTTAGCAGGTTGTGGTGTGGGTGGCTCTTGTCAGGACTGGACATGCAGAGATGGAGCAGAAATCGAGACTAGGGGTCAGCCAGCCAGGAGTAAGGATCTTGATGCCCTCAGAGTTCAAGGACAAGCCTGAGACCCAGCTAGGTGATTAGTCCCAGCAGGACAGGACAGACAAGTCTTGGAGGTGAAGACAAGCAGGGTCAGGAACTCACATAGTCTGGAACTTCAAAATAACAGCCTGACTGGTAGAAAAGTCATTCAGGGTCTAAAGAGCTGAGTCACAGCCGGCCTCCTGATTTTTCTAGTATGCTGGGCACAAGTCTGGGTCCCAAGGGAGTCTATCTTTAATAAGCTAGAGACCAAAGTTTGAGGTCTGGGTAAAGGGAGAGTCTCATAGTTATGAATTAATATCTTCTTGTGGTCTCTAATTTATATTCTACAGAGGATTTTGTGGGTGTTGGGTTTTCAGACTGATGACAAAGGAAAACAAGGGAACCACCTACCTGTAGTCCACTGTGATCCACATTTTATGCAACTGGAAATACCAGTGGAAGATTTTAAAATATTGGACCCACCCTTAGCCAACTTCATAGGGTGGGGGTAGGGTGGGGTGTGTGAGGAGAGAGGGCTCTGCGATAGTCGTACTTCATACCTTTCCATAGGACTCTTGATTTTCTAGAATTGTTTGAGCCAAGTTAAAATTGGTTGAAACTAGTTTGGCAGGTCAGGACACAGCAGCTAACCTACCCTGTGGTATTAGTCTGTGCCCAGGAATGGAATTTCAGTGTCATTCTTTGCAAGTCTTATTTCTACCATTAAATTCTAATGAAGTTCAAGAGTGGAAGTGTTATTTCATTTAAAGCATGCATTCTTTTTTGCTTAAAAATAATGATCTTTATTGAAGTATATTTCACTGAATGTGACCTTCTTAAGTGTGTAAATGAATGTTTATAGTGTGTAACCACCACTGCAACCAGGACTTAGAACATTCAAAGCACTCCCCAAATTCCTTCATGCACGTTTGCATTCAAGCTCCTCACTTCAGTGCCCTGACAATCACTGATATTTCTACCACAACAGTTTCACCTTTTCCAGGATGTCATTTATGTGACACCATTTAGCACGTTCTCTTTTAGACCCATCTTCTTTCACTTACCATAAGGCCTTAAGCTTTTGCTATTTCACTATACATTTCATTTGTTTGTTCCTTTTTTTTTTTTTTTCAAAGCAATGTTACACCCAATTGCTGTATTCTAGTCCATCTATTCCCCAGTTCTGGACATCCAGTAGTTTCCCGTTTGAAGCCACTATGAATAAAAATGCTATGAATGTTTAAATACAAGTCTTAGTGCTAAATATGTTTTCATCTTGGGTAAATATTTTGGAGTGTTTTGTTGGCATATAGGTTCATTGTATATTAACTTGATAAGAAACTGGATATTTCCAAAATGTCTATATTTCCACCAGTAGTGTGTAAGAGTGTTAGTTTGTTCACAGGCCAATACTTGGTAGTGTATATTTTAAAAATTTTACTATTCCATTAAATTTTACCATGCACATACTTGAGCTTATAGTAGAAGCTCATTGTTGCCATATTTGCATTTTCTGAAAGTCTCATTACTGTGCAGTTGTTCATTTGTAAAGAAAAATTTCTTCTAGATTAGTGTTGTAGACAACTCCTTATCAATCCAGCAGTGGTTGATTACATACATCCTTGCAATTGTTTACTTAACAAGCAAACACTGATTGAAGGCCTTTTGTTTGTCAGAACCTAGTAGGTACTGAGGAGAGACACACACCTGATTGGAAAGGAAAACTTGGTGTCATGATTTGAAGGGACTTAAAGAATAACAGGGTCAGGGTCTGGCTTGGAGGAGGAAGAAGGGAAAATAAGGAAATCTTTGCACATATAGGACAAGTCACCCCTTTTAAGCTCAGTAGTTAAGACTAATATTTGATCAGATAATACAAGACAGAGAAACTAATGACCAGATGTCCAATCTAGAAGAAACTAGACTCTGAACTTAGGTAGAATATGGTTTCCCTTTGGGGATGCATGTTACCTCCCTTTTTATTTGAATGATCCCCATGGCAGGTGTTGTCATGAGAGTGAAACTCAGAGACTCTTACCTTATGTATATGAACACCTCCATCCAAGTTCCTACAAAGATTTTAGTCAGGACAAATTTTTCTGGCTGGTTTGATGGAGCAGGTGTTTGCATAACCAGTATCTCAGATTCAGTCTTGTGGGCAGGTTAACTTCCCTTTGTTCTAATGGCAAGGGCTGTTCTTAGAATAGAACCACTTGACCACCAGACTGGAAGTTCCTTGAAGCAAGTCACATTTTTGTCCTATATCTTTAGAAATTAACAAGTGCTTATCACATGCTGATGAATAGATCAAAGATGTGAAATTTGGGTAAGACTGTGGAAAAGCATCTTTGTGAGCAGAAATCCACTACAACTGCTTGAGAAGTTCTTCAAGTACATGCCTGCTCTTAACTGTTTGTAGAGAGATTTGAATTCACCTATTCATACCCCAGAAACTGGGTATAATCACCCGATTTTCCTCTATACTCCATGTACTGTTGTCTACAAGAATTTTTTAAAAAATGACAGTAGGCCAGGTTGCTTAGAAATTAAAGAGAACTCAGAATAAATCTAATTCCCAAAGTCGAAAGCCTCTATATCATCCAGGGCTTTTCAACAACGACCAAAACCTATACAGAATAACTTCATAAAGGACACTTACTATGGAAATTGGTTACTAGGATTTTTAGAAGCCTTGTAGGAGAAACTGTAAAAGAGCAAGAGGCTTCCTTGTCTACGGCTTCCTTCCTGGTTTGGCCAATGAGAGCAAAGACGCAAGACTGGAGAAGGGGCAGGAAAAAGAGAAGACAGGTGTTCACTCCAACCCATACTTGGGGCTTGTAATTAGTAACTACAGTCACTGTTCCTCCTAGGACTGCAGAACAGAGGAGTTACCTAAGCCCAAGAACTTGGGTTTTCTGTTAGAATCTAGTTCTAGAAGTGCAGCTGGTGATGTGCTGAATGGGGAACACTAAGCCCCAAGTATGGGCTCGGGTTGGGGTGAACACTTGGCTTTTTTTTTCCCTGCCCCTTTTCCAGTCTTGTGCCTTTGTGCTCAGTGGCCAAACCAGGAAGGAAGCAGTAGGCAAGGAGGCCTCAGTGGCTGCTGGGGTCCTCCCCTTTGAGAACAGGGAAGTGGTAGGCACTAAATCTGAAGGTCCTGAGTGGTAGAGCTTCTAGCCATCCAGAGCTGCCCCCAACATTTTTTTTTTTTATAGTGTGGATTTCAGGGAACACGGATGAATCCTCTTAGATAAATGGTAAGATGTCCACCTTGGGGTGCACTGAAAGTTTTGTCTTTATTATTATTTGGCCTTGGAAAAAATATGCAGACTGCTTTGTGAAGCGACTGTGCCCTCAAACTAGCCTCACACTTGAAGCTGAAATTTACATGTGTTAAGCACCTTCTAGACAGCTTTTCATAAATAAATACTTCGATTGTGAGAGCACAAGCTGAATACACAGTTGTCCCATCTTTGTTTCTTCTTTTGCCTCTAACCGTGATATGGCAGTGCAGTGGAAGGGGAGACAAGGACTGAAAATATGTTCTTGGCTTAGAATTCAGACTCATTGTCTTCTGAGTCCTGGTACATAGGGAAGAAAGCCATACATATCTACAAGAGAGAAGTGGGGGAAACTAGAGATCCCATCCATTTGTAGCTGCTATCTTCCATGCCTTGTCAACTTCCTGGGGATGAGGATACTGGTCAGGGCCTCCTTTTGTTTGGCAGTTTTGTAATCACATAACTAGTCAAACACTCTTATGCCAAGAAAGCTGTGCTATATGAGTGATATAGTAAATGCAGGATTTTTCTCTAAGGGTGATACCTTACCTATTTGTGGAAGCTGGAGAATAAGGTTATGGAAGGCTGTTACCTGTGTTTCTGTTAGTTTTGAGGTCACAGTAGCTGAATAGAACCAGCATTTGAGAAGAAAAGCTTGGGTGGATGTAGGACAGCTTCAAGGACAAATCAGAACACCTTCTAGAAGACCATAAAGATAACTGGAACCTGTGTGTCACTCGTCACATCTGACCTTAATAGTAGGATGGCCTGTGGAAGCTGGTACCCTTCTCTGTAGCATTGCCTATGTGCCTGTCCCAGGACCTAGAGAAACTGAAAGAGAAGCACCTGTAGAATCTGTAGAATCAGGCCTAGCTCCGCTTTCTTCCAGTGAGATATCTGAAGGCCTCACCATCCGTCCAGCATAAAGGAGGCTACTTCACTTAGACCTCCAAATCCCTCTCTGAATTCTTTTGGACAATTCTAACCTGTAACCATAGAGAGAAGGGAATTCTGGGAATCCCAGTGACAGTTAAGTTAAACTGATACTAGATGAAGCAAACACATATTACAAGGGGACTCTGAAAGGGAAGGTTGAGGAGGGAACTCTGTTTTGAGATACAGAAATAAGTTTTTGTCACCTGAGGAGAAGGAAATATGTCTTTCAGTTTTTGGTGGTAGTGGTGACAAAGCTGATGGTTTTCTCTCTGGATCCTCTGTGGATAGCTTTGGCAACCAGGCAAAGTCAGGAAGTCCTTGGAGAGACAGGGAGGCCCCTGCTAACAAACAGAATCTGCTAAGGATTTGAATCTCCAGGAGACCTCTCTCTCAGGCCTGGGGAATACGGAATTGGCTTCAAACTTCCCATCTCTTCTCTCCAAGACAGATATAATCACACCTCCCCAACAAGGGTGTTGTGAGGATTCATTACTTAATTCTGGGAAAGTGCTTTGAAGGTGAAGAGTGTGTTGTAAATGCTGTCGTAATTGCACACAGGTGACTGATCCCAGACTTGAAGGCACTTTGCTGACTAATAGAATTTGTTGGAGCTGGTGGTGACCTTGTCTTCACATTCTGTTTCTAAATATTTTGGTTGTCAGTTGTAAACAATTTCATTTTGAAACAAAAATCAGACTTTTGATTGGTGCTCTAAAAATTGTCCTGTTTGTCAAGCATTTCCGGTTCCCTTCTTTCTCTCTCTTCTGTGAGAGCTAGCCATTGTGAGGCTGATTTGGTTTCTGCTCTCATATGGGGAAGAACTCAGCGATGGGACTTGAACATATTTCACCCAGTTTTATCTGGGTGAAATGATTTCTGACAATGATTTCTGAGTAGGTGTCAAAGGATGTCAAAACTGATGGTCAGTTTTGTTGGTATGGCAAACACATTAGTCAAGCATTCAGATTCTTCTCTTTTTAATGACAGGAAGTAAATGGTCTTTTCTGCTACATTTTTGACATCCTGTAGACAGGGCTGTTATTTCCGTTTTTGTCTTTGTGACCATCATCCTTTTCTTTCTTGTTCCAGTTTCTTCTAACCTTGAAGCATACCACAAAATTGGAATAATACTCAGAGCTTCTTTCTGTATCTATTTTTTGAAGGAAGGTTTTTAATTTTCTGGATCTTCTATATAGAGCAGGATGAGATGGGACTACAGGAAGACCAATGGCTAAAGAAGCCATATAGGCTATGTGTATCTGTTACATGATAAAGAGCTGAGCCACAGAAAGGGGCAGGAAGAGGAAATGGAATCAGACGTGACATGGGTGCTGGGGAAAGATTGAGGGTCACAGAAAGAGAAGGAGCAAATAGGTTTTACTCTTTATTCCAGGGCAGGAGCTACTGACAGGTGCAAGAAAGAGAATTCATGTGAGAAATATCTACAGAGGGTTGTATTAGCTTGCTAGGGCTGCCACAGACAAAAAACTATGGTAAATAAAATTAATGTCACAGTTCTGGAGGGTGGAAATCTAAGATCAAGGAGTTGGTAGGTGTGGTTTTTCCTGAGGCCTTTCTTGTTAGCCACTTTCTCACTCTGTCCTCACATGGTCTTTCTTGCAGGCACATTCTTTCTGGTGTCTCACCCTCTCTTAGAAGGATACCCACCATCACAAACTTATTTAACCCTAATTACCTCTTAAAAGGCCCTATCTTTACATACAGTCATATTGGGGGTTAGGGTTTCAACATCTGAATTTGGGGAGGACATGATTTGGTTCATAATAAGGACTTTAAAGTTATTTTAGCAAACATGTTCTTTTTCCTCTTCCATTCCCCCTCCCTCCCCCCATACACACACTTGGGGTATACTAAAAGGAACAAAAAAGTTTTAAATTGCTTTCAATTATATTTATGTTTCCTCTTGAATTTCTTTTAATGAAGCACTGTGCCAAGCCTGGGTCATAGGGATCCTGGGCTTATTTGGGATATATATATATATATATATATATATATATATATGCATTCAGGCAAGCTCTGCTATCCAGTTTTCAAAGAATTAGAATGTAATAAAATAGATATAATAAGAAAATCAGAAGGAGCAACATTTTTTCTCTCCTGTGTAATTTGAAAGGTCTCTTAGGAGTTGACTTACCCCCAAATATGAAAATTACATCTGTGAAAAAAACCTAGCTATGGTTAGGTTGTTGAAAAACAAATGCCATATAACACATCTAGTTTTTGTAGATATATATAAATATTTATAACCACGTGTAAGTCTATAGACTTATAATGTGGATTTTCTTTTGCTATTAGAAAAAAGAATTATAACCTCCACTCTGCTAGTTTCATTTTTGATAATCATCTAAATAAAACCTGTCATTTAGCGACTGCCATTTGGAAGTATCAATAACTGTTTGAAAATAAGCAAGCCACAATCTGGATGGAAAAAAAAAATACACATCCTCCAATACTGTGTGCTGAGTCTCTGATTACTGCTGGGAGCGGCTGCAGATTCACATAATGGTCCCTTATCCGCTTGGTGCAGCGGCTGTGAAATCTGGAGCGAATTTTGCTGAGGCTGCAGAGGCATGTTGTATGTCAAACACACAGTGCTTGTCAAGGTGTTCTACAGACTCCGTAGCCCCCTATCTTCCATGAGCTGTGTGGAAAGCACGGAGAAGCTCATAAGTCATGTCCCACGGAGCTCAGTCACTGGACACAGCAACAGGCCAGTCACCCTGACTGAGTGTCTTGCGAGGTCTAATCTCAGGGTCTCGCACAGGGGTGCCACAGAGTAAATATGTTCGAGGTGGGGCAGGGGGTTGCAGGGAGCGAAGGAGAGCAGGTGAGAGCGGTGTCTTGCCTTTGTGCTAGGTGTTAATGGAAGGAGGTATGGATCGCAGGTTTATCCAGAGACATTTTCTAGGTCAATCAACTTGTCTCTGTAATAAGGCTAATTGGGACCTACTTAGGCAGCAGGATGGCAGTGAGACATGGGTCCAATATTATGAATACCATAAAAATCCGTTTACATTTCCCCGCTATAGGTCTAGTTTTTTTAAAGTCATTATTTATAATCCATTTATTTATGGAAGACGACGGTTCTTTATGGTTCGAATGATTTAATTCTGGCCTTTAAAGCCATGCTTGATTTATTTGCACAAGGCAATCATGTTTTCTTTGGAGCTTTTCAATGGAGGCATAATTACAGTGTTGCAAATACAGTGCTCTATTTAAGGGTCTGTCAGCATTTCCATAATAAACCTCTATTTTCAGGAGTCTAGAATATTGCCAGACACACACACACACACACACACACAGAGGGACAGAGAGAAAGAAAGCAATCTGAAAGTATAAGCTTGAGGGCCCTCTGGGGACTTCATTTTGAATCTAAATCTAAATCTATATATGTGTTTGCAACCACACATTCTTTTTTATTTGTGTGGTGGTGCCAGTGATGTGCCAGGCATCTCTGGGTTCTGCCCAGTGGGCCTCTGACTTTAAAGCAGGATCTTCCTGGGAAGCAGAAGCGCGTTGGGTGGCTGGCGACTCCCTTGCCAGATACTAGCCAATTGCCAAGTTGCATCTGGGCTGGAAGAAAAGAAAAACACTTTTTGCCCTTGCTTTTGGTTGGTTGATTGGTTTGGGTTACTTAGGTGTATGCCATCTTGGATCTTGAATAGTGATCATCATTCTTATTATATTATTATTGTTACTAGCAATATAGTAAGGGTGATTTAAGTGCCCAGTAGTGTCTTTACAAATATTATGTAAATATCCAACTCTGTAACAGTCCTGCCAGAGTAGAAATGACTATCCCTGATTTGCTGAGAAAGAGAACAAGGAGGATAGCTTGCCAGAAAGAGAACCTGAGAACAAAGTTCAAGGAAAACTAAATCACTGGTTGGAATAATTTAGGACCAGGCTCCAGAATTGAAGGCAGTAGGAGGTGTTTTTCAAATTGGGGCTTCTGGGTTATCAGTACGGTTAGAGATGGGGGTGGACTCAGAGAAGACAGAGGCAGCACTTGGAGGTGGGGAAGCTGACCAGGCAGGAGGCCATCTAACAACTGTAGGAACAAGGTCTGATGGCTACCTGTGATTCTGGTTGCACCTGGATAAAAATAATGCAGGGTTTTTGAAATCTACCTACTTGGAAAATTTATGCTTTACATGAATTATATCATTTGTTTTCAGCCTTTAGTAATGCAGAGAGTGACTTTGATGGGGATTGAATAAAATGACAGGATTATATAACCAGGAAGTGGCAGTGTTCTCAGGTCTGGAATCTAGTTCCTGACTCTTCACTTCAACGCCCCAAGGGGGCCCCATGACACCCCCCTCTGCTTGGAAGGTATTTTATGAATGAAGTCAAAAAGTGTAAACTCAGCAGCCTCCTGCCTTATGTGGGAGATACTGACTTCAAACTGCTGATGGGCCCTCTCTAGGGCATTTAACAGAAGGGGGAAGGTCATAGGCACCCTCTCACACTGGGAGGGCGGGGACAAGCCGCAGTGGGAGAGGCCACCCTCTGTTCTGTGCTCACAGCAGCCAGCCACAGGGAAATGCTTTCTAAACTCTGAATCCCTTGTAGGTAATGTGATTCAATTCTTTTTCCTTCTCTTTTCTGGGGCTGCTTTTGAGTTGTTTGTTCCAGCTGACACTAGAAGTGGTAACATAGGGCCAAAGACAGGCAAGAGAGGGAAGGACTTTTTCCCCCAAGAAAATGTTCTTCTTTCTTGAAGTAAAATCAGGAAAGTGTGTGTGGGGTGTTAAGTATTCAGGAGCCATTCTGCTCTCCGAGCTGGGGTCAAGGCTTGACGTTGAGAAGAAGGGATTCAAATTGATTTTAGACTTATCAGAAACAACTCTCTGAGGTGGGAAATTCTGTTCAGTAAGCATGTACTTGGAGTCCTCTAAGGGATTGGTGTTGGGTGTTATTCTTTACAAGGGAGGTGGTTTTACTGGCATGGAAATTCCGACTCAAATGAGTGTTGGAAGTATTGGGTTGTCAGAAAAGTCATGACGCACTTTTTTCTGTTTTTCTATGCAAAGTGCGTCATGGCTTTTCCGACGACCCAATAGAATGGTGGAGAGGCCATTCTATGTTGCCAGAACCTAAGTATTTGGGGGGTGACCACAATAGTGCCTCTGGGAATAGAAAGGAAAGTGAGCACTTTTCACTCAGAATAAGAGCTATTCATTTACTCAGCTAGTATTTATTGAGCAGCTACTCTATGCTCAATAATGATAGGCAATAAACTATAGGCTAGGGATTCAGTGATGACTAGACAGGTGTTCCTGCCCTCGTAGAACTTAAAATCTAGTCAGGGATTGAGATATTTACAATAATTATTAAGAAATTTATTAAGCAATGATAACTATTAAGTTCTTTGGAGGAACAAACAGATCCTATGAGTATGGATCACAGTGGGACTAAATCACTAATATGCACTCAGATGCAAGTAACTGAAAAGCCAACCAATAATGCTTAAAGGGATTGTTCCCCCCCCCCCCACGTAAAGACAGGTCTAAAAGTGAGCATTTGTTGGCATTGGTTCAGTGATGCCATCAAGGACTCAAGCCCTTTCTATGCTTTCTTGCCATCGCCAACAGGTTGACTTTTCACTCTTGGGTATGTTACCTCTTGACTACAGAATGGCTATGTGGCTGTATATTCATTTCTTTCCCAGAAAACTTGCAGCAGGTTTCAGTTCATTAGCCCAAACTAGGCTTTTCAGTGGACTATAGACAAGACAAACAACTCAGAAATTACATATGTATAACTGTAAGTAACCTCTGGGTAATGTCTTATAAACCATATTCATGTGCATGAAGTTGTTTGACTTCCATGTTGATCTATGAGGAAGAAAGCAGTTTCTCAGATGATGCCATTGAGGCTGGAGAGAAGAACTGGTCTAAGAACAAGAAGATAGTCAGTCAGCCTCCAGGCAGATGTCCTCACTCCCAGGGTCTTGCACTGCCCAGTGTCTACTGGGCTGGGGAGTGGGGCAATCCTGAGAACTAAATACTGTGCACCTTAAAGGGACATGCACACATGTGAGTGTTTGCAAAAGGGTGAGGATATGCTTGGAGACCCAAATGTAAATCATCTCTCTGATGTTTTCTCATGCCTGTCTATGCTTGAAAGTCACAGAGTGGCAAGGCAGCCCAAATGGGAAGAAAAGATCCTTCTGATAGCAAAGAGGAAACTTTGGGGTCCTTGCTGGCCAGGATATAAAAAAAGGTATATAAAATAGCATTTCCAGATGACTTTGGAAATGTTGATTTGAAATGTCTTTGAGTAACCCTCCCCAACTCCTGGCACCCAATCCAGCCAAGAGACAATGTGTTTGACATATAGGATAAGAGAGTGAATATTAAAACCACAGGGTCTGTAGTGACTTAAAAGGCAGCCTTCCATCACAAGCAGCACTCTAGACTGCACCCCGCCCCCTGGCTCCCAGTTTACCCCATGTAGCTATCACAGAGGAGTGATGTCCGTGGCAGTTCCCATTCTCCACACCCAAATCTCTTACCTCCTGGATCTGGGCTCTGAGGTCTCCTGGTGTCTATTGCTGTGCTTGTGGAAGGTTAAGACCATTTCTGACTTCAGATGGTCCCATGGAAACTGGGGTGGGTAGGGCAACAGAGATACACCAGCATCCTCAGTTATGCCAGTGGAAACAAGTCATGTTCTCAATGCTGGAGAACGTGTAAAACTGACACCATTTACCAGATGTTCTAGGGGTTTATGAACTTTACAAGGCTTACTGTTAAGTAACACTTATTTTAAAAAACTAACACGTACCTGCTGAGTGGAAGGCTTTTGTTTCTGTTTAAAAAAAAAAATGAGTGAATTCTGCAGTACCTGTTTGCACAGCAGAGCTCTGGCCTGCAAGATGCTGCTTCTGGTGAATGACAGGCAGGAGAAAGGTAGGTGGCAGGGAACCTGGTCCTGATTTAAAAGGCCAGAGACTAGAGCTGTAGGCTTATGGATGCAGAGACACACACAAAGACAGGGACACTGATGGGTGCCCCCTCTTTAATGCAATAAATATGCTTTTGAAAAGTTGGGTACAAATCACATATTTGTAGCTCCAAATATAATATTCTTTTCTTATGCAATGGATTTGATAAATAATTACCATCTAACTTATTTATAGTACACATCTGAATTTGCAAAAGACAGGTCTGATTATGAAGACACCCATCCTGACTGCATGCTGTGGAGGTCAGCACATTATGAGGTGGGCACTTATTGTGTCTGATGTCTTGAAAATATCATGCAAGATGGTGAGTAAGTGGCATGTCTAGACAGGCAGGAGGAGCCTGTGCAGGTGACAGGTAGGAGAACTAACATCTTAATAATTGAGAGAGAGAACAGAATGAGCTGCTATCTGGGAGCAGAGAGGAATTCTACTCAGTAGCGTCAGGAAAGACTTTCCACCTGGGAAGAGGTGGATAGAGAGTGGGGCCAGCAGGAAGGCTGGACATAATCTGGGCTCACAACAGAAAACAAACCAGAAGTATTTGCTAAAGGGGCTATTGGGTGTGTCCTAATCCACATAGAACCCCCCCTTCACATATGCAATTTAATTTTGGGAAGAGAAGCAGGTTTCTCTATTTGTCCTCCCAGTACAATTTGAGTTACCATTCAGCAACCAACTCCAGCCATTACAGCATCCAGCATCCATGGGTTAGGACTCTGACTTTTAATCAGAGTCCTTAACTGAATACGTGATTCTTCATCTCACCCTCTCTCCAGGACCGTGTCAAACCTAGCCCTTTCACAGGAGCAGAGTGCTTGCACACAAAGTGTGGATATCAGAGGGAAGGAGGTGCATTAGAAGCCAGTTTGCTACAGGAAAGTGTTGAAGATGGGAAGGTGGGAGATAAGAACAAAAGTTGACAAGGAGAAAAAAGTGTTAGGGGGAAAGGATGTCCTGAACAAGCTCTACAGATACAGGTTTTGTAGACTCCACCCCCACCCCAGACACTGAAACTACAAATCCCAAAGGGAGGATTGTTGGGACCTGAGGGTGGAGTTAAGCAGCCATGTTTGATATAAAACCATGTGTGGGCTTTGGGGGTCTCGTGGCCTCTTGGCTTGTGGATTGTCTTTTGGCTTTTCACTGGCTTTCAGTGTGCTATTGGAGTTCCAGGTCAGCAGAATTGGAGGATGCATTAATCAACTCTCTCTTTTTTCCCCTGAGTTATTAATTTCCTTTTCTCTTATAAATCAACCCATTATTAACCTTTGTGTGTGTGCTTTCAATTGAATATTGTAAATCTCTTTAAGCACACAATGAGGACCCACAGTCAGGCAACCAACCCAATTCACAAAAAGTATGCCTTGTACAGAAATGCCAGTATGATTTCCCAGCCATATAGAAAGTTTATATATATGATCATCAAAATATTAAGGTGATTAACAGGTGAGTGGATTTCAGATTAACTTTTGTGTTATATTTTTCGAGAATTTGAATTTTTGTACTGTTTATTATTAAATCATTATGATTAAATCAGAAACAATACAGTGATTTTCATTGTAGAGACAAAAATAACAACAATAGAGGAAGACAAGGCACGCATGCAGAGCTGGGGTGACTGTCCATCTGCTGAGGGTGTGCTGAAGTGTGGCCTCCAGGAGAAACGGGAAGAAGACACACGTTATAGGCCATTGACTCCATAGTTGGGGGTCATGATTTGTCTTTGGAAAATAGTTGTTGATTACAGGACGAATATCCTAGCAAATTTTCAACATTGCCTCTGTAGAAGCTGAGTTGGCAGAGGTCACCATCCACAGAAGCAGGGCCTCAGCTACTTCTGCCCACATTTGTGTGCCATCAAATAAGGCCATCAAATTATTAATTTGGTGCAGCTGGGGAGAATACACCCCAAAGAGTTATGGGCAGGAGGAAGGTTTGGGGTATGCCTTTTTTTTTTTTTTTTTTTTAAGCTTGGGCTCATTCTGAGTGACCTAAGGAGGGATCAGGGAGGAGAGAGGTATGTCCTGCATTGTCCACAACTCAAAATGGGGGCCACCAGTATTTGGGTATCTCAGCAATCTCTTAGGAGGACAGAAGCAGAGCTAAATCACTAAATAAGGAGTTAGTCATGGATGCATTGTGTGGCCTTAGGGAAAATACTGATTTTTTTTTTTTTTTTTTTGGTCACAAGGCTTATCTGAGTCTTTTGGGGGTATCTATGTCTGATGAAAAGAGGGAGAGGGTTTCTTGGGGTGGTGGCTGATGGAGCTTGCTCTGCCCACAGGCCTGGTTTAGAGGTGAGGATGCAGTGTAAGGAGTTTTAGCTGCTGTCAGAATCCCATCCTTCACGGCATTGTCCGGGCTCTGGAAGGGATTGGGCTTGTGGATGAAACTGTCCTTAGGTTCTAAAGATCAGGTCCCAAAGCCTGACATGGAGGCTTCTAGAGGCAGGTGTTCAGCAAGAGTGTACAGATTCTTCTAAGCCTCCTGAAAGTGCTTCGAGGCCCCTCCCAGGAGGCACATACCTAGTCTAGATGGTAGAGATTTGGGTCTGTTCTGAGTAATCCTGCTGAATTTCTCCTGATTCATTTCCTTCTCTTTGCACCTCTATTTTCATGCCTCTGAAGAAGGAAAAATCACACCAATTAAAAAAAAAAAAACTAGACCCCCCCTTTTTTTCTTTCTTCTGTTTTAAAGATTTATTTATTTATGCATACAGAACTGGGGTACAAGCCAGAGGTGCAGGGGCAGTGAGGGGATTCATCAGAAAGAGAATGGGGAACAGAATAGGCAGACTGATGGAAGTACACTGTTGAGGGGAGCAGCAGGCGGGTCAGGAGAGGTCTGTAGTGCCTTGTGGGTCAGCTCCGGGGCTGGGGATGGAACTTGCGCTGAAGCAGCTGTGGCCAGCTTGCAGTGCCATGCTTTAACCTGTTGTGCCACCAGGGAGGGCCTAGAACCCCTCCCCCCCTTTCTAATTAAGACTAAGATAACTTTGAGTGAAACCCAGAGAGTAATGCCCCAGAGAAGCTAACTTCAAAGAGAAAGATGAAGCAGAAAAGTGACCATGTCTTAATGTGGGCTGGAATCTTTTTCTGTGGCCAGAATGAAACATCGGCCCTCCCAATGATGGTGCCTACCTGCCAATGTCCCTGGGTTTCTTGACAATTTCTATTGTGCCTGCCTCCTGCTTTGCACCCCTCCCTTGCTTCCCATGCATGACCCCCCTTCAGGAGAACCTCTCTGAATCTGGGTCCTGCCCCATCTCAGACACTTTCCTCTTTCCTCTTGCTCCTGTGATTTCCCTCTTAAACTTGTGTTCTAGACAGGAAGGTGGAGGGCTTGAAGGGAAGGTTTCTGGATCTCATCTTCTGGCTCAGGCATGAGGCTACCTCATGACTGCCCAAAGTGGCCGACATGGACTTTGTCCTGGTGGGTGCGGAAGGTCGGGGCCAGCCCTGTATTCTGCTCATGGACCTGGCTGTCAACGCATCCTGCCCACATCTGTGGCTGTGTATGGAAAGCAACCGCAGTCATCCCAACAGCAAAAACGACAACCACACACACACCAAATGGAGACCTTCCCCTGACTCACATATGGAGCTGGTAGGCAGACATGGGGGGAGAACATGTTTTCCTGTGATATGAGAATAAGATGAGCAGTGGTGATTTTGGGCCAGTTCCAGCAAACACTTGGAGAGGTCTCAGAACTGCTGATGAAGCCCCAGGTTGATTTTATTGGGTGATTTCAGCACCGCCAAATATTTGTAATAGAAAGAAATCATAAGACATGCTGGTGGTCTGGGAGCTGGCGGGGGCACACTCTTGCATCTGTTTGAGACAACTTTGTGATTTGGTGACAGGCCTGTTTGATCCCCTCACCTAGAGATTATTAGGATCTGCCAGAGAAATAAATTAAATGTAGATGGCCCTGCCTTCATGTCTTCTGCTGGTCTCTTTCCCCCTTATCTGAGGAAAGCAAGAATTTTCTTGCCCTCAGGCATGATTTGTATTTAATTATCACAGCTCCTATTTTCCCTACTGCACTGGAAGCCTGAACCAGCTTCCTCTTCACCCCTACTCTGGAGCAGCTTTGCTCCCTGTTAACGATTATCTCTGCCATTTGGGTAGTCTACAGCATGCGCAGTGCAGGGCTGATCAGTTTGCTTTAATTAAGCTTCAAAGGCGAGCCCAAGCCTCCGCCTTATCTCCAGTTTGCTCCTTAATTCCTTTTTCACGGTCCCTGCTGTAGGTGGGAAGAACAGCCTGTGTCCTCAGATGCAGGATGGAGGCTGGAGGGTGGGCCCCTCACATCAGGCCAGCTTTGCCTGATGAGTGAGTTTCTCTGAACCTCCTCCAAGGCCTCCTTTAGACTTTTCTCTAATTTCTACAGGGAGCTAATTGCCAGTGACCTTTAAAAAAAAAAAAAAAAAACCCTTGGGTGTTTCTCACTGCTACAAAGTCGGAAGGAAGACAAGGGGAGGGCACCAGCAGGAGGAAAGGGTGGTAAGGAGGGAGTCGTGGCCCACCGCCGCCTGGGATGCCACCATCTGAGAGCCACTAGCAGGAGGTCTATTTTCCACAGCGGCCTAGGGAAGCCGCATAGCCCTAGATAAGGAAGGGCCTGCAGAAAATACCCCCTGTGCTTTTGTAGAATTTCCCTCCTAAAACTAACCTGGGGGCTGCCGCAGAAGCTCTTTGTCCCAGGTAATCACCAGACGGAATTTTTTTTTTTTTTTTTAATATCCAACCACCAGCTTCTGAGTGCCCCAGAAAGAACATTTGTAACCATGCATTCTTTATGTGGTCTTCGATTTAATAAACAGGAGCCCCCCTTTCTAGACCAACGGGAAAACAATTTTTTTCTGTCTGTGCTCCTGTGTGTAGGGCCCATGAATGGGGGCTTTGAGAACTTGTTCTCCCATGGCCAGATATCAAAGTGCTGCTCACACACTCCGACTGACCACCTTGAGGTGCGGCCCGGAGCTGCGCCCGTGTGGCCACCCACTGCGATTCCATGCTGGCCGCCTGGTCAGGCTGCCAGGCCAGGCTTGCCGTGGCCCGGTTTTCTTCCCTGGGATGAACGCCGACCCACCAGGAAGCACAGGGAGACCACCAGCATCCATTCTCCACCGAGTCCTAAAATAACTATATTTATAGTTAGTTGTATGTGTTCCTTTTTGTGGTAGTTCTGCCCAGTCACATTCTTGATTGGGAAGAGAAAGTCCATTTTTAAGTTTTCCTAACCTAGTGTCCATCTCTCCCCTCCCCTCCCCTCCTCACCCTTCCCCTCCCCTCCCCTCTTGTCCCTTCCCCCCTCCCCTCACCTCCCCTCCTCCTCCCTCACTTCCCCTCTCACTTTTCTCTTTTCTTACCCTCCCTTTACCTCCTTTTCCTTCTCCTCCCCTCCATTCTCCTCCCCTCTCCTCTGTTTTCTCTCCCTCCTTTTCTTTCCATCTTCCAAGCCCTTCTCACATCCCCTTTCTGTCTTATCCTTACATCTCTCCTCTATTGCAGATTGGGCTTCTCCAGGAGTCCTCCTTGGCTCTCTCAAACTCTGAGCTCCAAAGAATCTGTCCTGACTTCAGGGAAGGAGCACAGAAAGTACCAGGCAGGTGCAATGATCTTGGTCAGGTCTCTGTAGCCAGAGAGACGATGGAAGGCCTGAGTCTGCTTAAGAGTCACAACCTCTGAGAATGGGCTGCTGAAGGCTTCTGGAGCTGTAATCAGGAGGGGCAAAGGGCCATGCACGGTACCAGTAAGCGCTAGTCCTGAGCACTTTGTTAAAGCTTTAGTGCACTGGCGGACTCTATTCTGTGGCTGCAGGAGACACATTTTGTAATCTTGGACTTCCATCTGCTTTTTTCTGGGAAAAAGACTGAGAACCTGCTTCAGAGTGTCCATACCTGGGAGCTCTGGCCTGGTGGTTGGCTGGGGTTTAGTAGTGGGGCAGTGAAGAAGAGGCTTCAGAAATGAGCCCATCCTGGTCATCCTGGCCTGTGGTCCAGCCCTATCAATTCCACAGGGACTGGTAAGCAAAGGAGAGGTGTGGTCACCTTGGGTTTAAGCTTGACAAGGTCTAAGTAACCTCACTGTGCCACAGTTCTTGAGAGCTCCACGGGAAAGTACTTTTTGCAGAGATGACAAGACTCTGGGGCACAGTTAGAGCTGGGTAAGTGATAAGGGGGTTGGAGGCTGTCTTTTCTCTGATAGTCTGTCTCAGATAAGGTAGCACAGGGAATGCTTGCGAGATAATCTGTGATTGGGAACCCATAATGTGGGACCTTTGAGTTCCAGAGAGGGAGTCTGATTTGATCTATATGGAGAAGAGCTCTGAGAGACAGAAATGGCAAGTTTTATGTGATGGCCCCTTAGTTCCCTTAGCTCCCCTCTTTCCAACTCGAATCTCTGAAGACGATCCAGAGGGACCCAGGTCACTCACACTACAGCTGAAGGCATGGAGGCCCCAGGCTGAAGGTGAATACACCGTTCAGGGAGTTGCTGGCTCCCAGGCCTTGCTGTCTTCACTGCCCCTCCGGGCACTCATGTTCATGGAGAAGAATGAATAAACATGAGCTGGCTTGCAGATGCCCATTGCGATTCTTAGAAAACCTGACAGTTGTCTGACAGGTATCATCTGCCTGATTCTCATCTAACCCCCACCCCTTCGTGTGGAGACAGAGTCAGGGGCCGATGAGAATTAATCTCTTGGCAATAGAAAGCTGCTCTAAGTGGCAATGAGCATAAAGGTCCTTTGCCAAGCAGGCTGAGCTGCCCTGTGGGAGCCTCCTTGGCTTCTCAAACACCGAGCCTTGTCCTTTTCTGACTGCATGGTGCCCTCCCTTCCCACACACTCCACTCTTGGTTATTGCCAACATTCCCAGGAAGCTAGGAAACCACTCCTCTCTTCCTCTTGGTTTGAAGAAAACAAAATCGGCCCATGAAACTATATCCAGGCCACAGGGCAGCTTGAAGACTTTCAGAACAAGGGCACAGGTCTCAGATCTTGACACGTGAATCACCACAGTGAGCCCCTGGGGAGCCACGAGGTGAGAATTGATTAATAAGCAGCTCCAAAGAAGTTACAGCAGATCCAAGAGGGCAGTGGGATGGTAAGAGTTGTAATTAAAAGTCTTCCCTGCCCAGTGCTGGGTCTGTACTTTTCTAGACTTTGTGATGTTTTTGTTGCCTTCATCCTAGTATTGCTGGTGGTGAACAATTGAGGGGTGTGGATTTTTATGAGGGGGACTTCTTATGGAAATAATAACTTTGACATCCCCATATTACACTGGTTCGAAATGCATCTCAGAGCAAAGATATGAGCAAGTCCCTCATCTGCCAAAAGACTTCTGCTTGGGGCAGTCAGAGGTTCTAGAAGAGAAGGTCAATGCTGTCCTGGCTTGAGGAAGGCAGGGGCATTGGTCTTTGTTAAGGGTCAGCCTGTCTCTAATCCTGCTCTGAGCACAGCACATGATTTAAGAGAGGAGCTGATGGAAGACCGTGGTGTTGGCCAAAGGGATAGTTTCAAAAAGAGGCTTCAAGATTAATTACCTTTGGAAAACTCTGAAATCTACATCCCTCTTATGAATATTTTCCATGCCCTTTTTCATATTAAGGTCTTGAAAAGTCTTACAATAAGGAAATCATTTAGCTTTATTCAGCTCAGAATATTCCAACCTTATTTGACCAGGAAACTTAGTTTTCATGGAACCCCACTTGATAGCCTGTGAGAAATCTAAAGTAAAATAAGATAAAATATAGTGAGAGAGTAAAGTGAAATCTAGGTAAGAAAGATACTGTTAACTACATTTCTTTCCCAAACACAAGGGTTTGGGATAGATCGATCTCTCTCTCTCTCTCTCTCTCTCTCTCTCTCTCAGTCCCTCTCTCTCACACACAACATGATTTGACACTTGACATTTTCGTATTCAGCTTTTATTTCTGGAGGGGGAGTTAAACATTATTGGGGGCTGCTGTATAAGATTTAAGTCATGGTCTTAACTCTTGTCTTGTTGAGATGGCAACACATACTCACCAAGATAATAACCAAAGGGGAGGAGGGAGGAGGGGCAAGGGGAAGGGGAAGAATAGGAGAGAGAGGAGGTTGCTGGGAGGTGAGGCGCTAAGGTAGGCCTGTGAATTTGGAGAGCAACAGAAGAGAGGAGTGAAGGTTGGTCTGAGAGGTACAGGTGAGGGTGCGGTCAGAAGGAGTGAAGAAGACCCAGAGGCAGAGAGAAGGTGCCAGGCTCTGTCCTGTCTCCAGGGTCAGGCCATTTTTCACTTTCCCTCACTTGGTTCTTCCAGTTTCAGGGGAGCAGAGAAATTGAGCCCTGACAGATGAGGGCTGATGAGGGCTAGGTGGTGGAGGGAGGTGGCTACTAATGGTGCCCTGCATGGTGTCAGCCAGGGAAGGGTCAACTGTGACCTCTGGGGCTGTTTCCTTTGCTGCAGTAAAGCCAGGGAGGCACCACCATCAGTGGACAGAGAGCTGCTCACATTTGTCTTGGGCTCTGTGGGTCACAGGGTGAGGGTGTAAGGTACAGAAAATAGTGCTGGGTGCTTTTTGTCATCTGTGAGTTAGTTGCCTGATGCCCACAGTTTCTGAGGCCTCATGACTGACATTGGGAGTAGTGTGAGTCCCTGTGTGTGTCCCTGATCTGGAATGTGTTTCTGTGTGCCTGTGGAAGGGTGTGACGCAGGCAGGCATGACCAGTCTCCAGGCAGCACCTGTTGAGGGACACAGCTGCGGCCAGAGCAAGGGGCATTCTTGGCTGCTGCCTCATGGCCACCGTGGCAGCTGCTGGGTGTTTTCCCATATTCCAAGTGTGATGCGGATGTCGGGAAGCTGAGTGGGGATGAGCCAGCCAGTCAGCAGTGATCTACCCAGTGACCCCTGCCCAGCCCAGGGAAGCCCCCTCAATTGCCAGTG
>NW_004567102.1:11819301-11856775 GCF_000260355.1 Condylura cristata
GCAGTGATCTACCCAGTGACCCCTGCCCAGCCCAGGGAAGCCCCCTCAATTGCCAGTGAGCAAGTTCATCACCCCTTTCAACCATCCCTTCAAGAGACAAAAAAAAAAAAAAAAAAAAATAGTGCAGCCAAGGGCTCAGAGTTGTTAAAAGTTACTAAAATATTTGCCACGTTAAGAATGGGAGGATGGGCCCTCCCTGGTGGCACAATGAGTTAAAACACAGCACTAAGAAGTTGTTGCAGCCACTGTAATATGAGTTCGATCCCTGGCTAGGGAACTGACCCACATGGAGCAGCAGACCTCTCCTGACCTGCCCGCTGCTCCCCTAAGCATGTGCTTAGTCAATCTGCCTGTTTTGCTCCCCACTCTGTTTCTGTTGAGTCCTCTCATCCCCACACCTCTGTCCTGTACCCCAATTTTGTATTCATACATTAAAAAAAAATAAAAGAATGGGAGGTGCAGGTGAGAGCAAAGGCCAAGAGAAAGATGGATGAGAAACAAAATAAAGCACGCGGTGGAAAAGTGCCCACCTTGCATCAACAGACTCCTCTTCCTGAGACTACAAGTCAGAAGGGGGGAAGGTTTTGTCTGCATCAAGATGAATTTTTAGAAAGGTGAAGAAATGCAGGCCAAGATGTCACTTCAGGGCCTTCTGAACACCTTGCAGCTCATAGTCCTTGTTCCAAGTCATGCATGACATGGGGTGGGGGCTACCACACAGCATTCCACTCTGGAATATCATTTACTTTTCTCACATAACTTCTCTAATCTGAGGGCCTTTAAGCACTTCCCACTGCGGGGGGAGTGTTGTTTTGTTCATTTCACATATACTGTATGGAGAGTTTAGAAGCAAATGTTTCTAGTGTCTGCCAGTGAGAGCCGACTGCCCAGGTCTCAGGGAAATCCCAGTTTGCAACAGCACCCATCCCCCACTGCCTGGCCCAGACACTCAGCAAGCAAATGCCAAGCTGATAAACGGTCGGCTAGGAAAAGGAGATATTCTGTTAGCTCAAAAAAAAGTACACACATTTATTTTCACACACATATATATATTTAAATGACATAGATAATAAAAATATATCATAAAAATCTTCAAAATGTTGGGCCCTCCCTGGTAGTGCAATGGGTAAGGACGCAGCACTGCAAGCTGGCTGCAGCGCCTCAGTGCAAGTTCAATCCCGAACCTGGGGGTGACCCACATGGCACCAGACCTCTCCTCACCCGCCCACTGCTCCTGTCAGCAGTGCATTTCAGCTGATCTGCCTGTTCTGCTCCCCACTCTGTCTCTGGTGGAAATCCTCTCACGCCCATGCACCTCTGGCTTGTACCCCATTTCTGAATGCATAAATAAATAAAAAAGAATTTTTAAAAATCTTCAAAAAGTTTACTAAGATTTGAGTCCCCCGTGGCTTCATTTTCTTACCTTGTTTTGCCTTCAACAGATAAGTGATAAGGCAGTAATTCAGAAAGATGATGTTTCCCTAGAGGGAAAACACAAGCAGTCTTTTTTCCCTTTAGGTGGGTAATGTAACTGTGTGCTTGGGTGAGAAAGGAACAGGAGGGTGGGGGCTCTTTCCTCACCTTGGTGGAAAGAGCCCGCAGAAATATTTGTCTGATATTCCAGTGGAAGAAGGTGTAAGGTCTGCCAGCTTTTGCTTCACACGGAGATGTTTCCTTCCCAAGTTAGACTTTCACCAGCTAAGGACGCTGGGTTCTACCTCAGGGTCTTGGGCTCCAAGGGGTGAGGGGGATGCAGAGGGGTTGTGAATTTAGGGCACCAGGCGTCTCATTTTCATCAATACACAAGCAACTCACTTGGTGTGTGCCCTTTCAGAGAGGAATGGAGAAGCTCTCCCTGAACTCACGCAGACATTAGACATCATATGCGTCATGTAGGGAAGGCTCCCTCTGTCGTGCCAGATGGTGCACGTAAGGATAATGAGAGCTACGATTCTTGCCATTTGCGTGGTGTCTGACAGCTTCCGCGTCTGCTCCCAACAACCCTGTGTGAGTCGCCAGGCTCCACAGACATTTAACGGTCTCATTTTTCTAACACTCCCTTCTAATTTCAGGGTCTTTGGAAAGATGTCATTGATCTAGCTGCTTTCTTTCCCCCGACCCCTACTTTTTGGGTAATGATACACTATCCCTTGAAGAGCCTGGTAGAAGCTGATATTCAGTCCTGGTAGTCAATAGTCATGCAATATACACCGACAGTGCCATTAACCTGCTTTGTTGACTATTTCAGATTGGTTGTTACCAGTGAAATGCAACAGCCAGCTCTACTTGCCGCCCGGGGTCTAATGCCTAGGTGCTCTCCAGCAATGTGCTAGATGTCCTCCCATCTCATGTCAGAACACTGTAAATCTGAGCAATGGCTTCCTTTCTTCTACATTCCTCTTCCCTCACCATTCCTGTTTTCTAAATACCTCAAATATGAAGGTCAACAAAAATCATACAGGGGTGCCTCCATCAAGAGCTTTCTGTACTTGTGGAGAATAGGAATATCCTTGTTAGGTGTGCTGGAAATACAGTAAATATATGCACGTATCTTCTCTAATTTGGGGGCAGTCTGGAAGAGGGGGCTTGTGGATTTCCACCCTCAGTTACTCATAGGGAGATGCTTTTCATGCTGTTCCAGAAGGGAGGGGAGCCCCTGGGAGTGACACCATGTGGCACAGTGTATCACATTGACTCACATCCAGGTCTTGAGAAAAATTCACAGAAGCCAGGAAATTCCCGGCGAATGTTCTCATTTCACCCTCTGCTGACCCAGCAGTGAGAGCATAGGTAGGGTCACACTGGAGGACTTTTTTAAAGGGAAAAATCAAAGCATATCTGTTGTGCCTGCATGCCTGTGGCAGGGCAGTGTTCTTGCAGGCCTGGCTGAGGACGAGAGACTGCCCCGCGTCTGGTCACCTGGGCAGCCTGTGTCAGTGTGTTTCTTCATTCTAAATATTTAGTCTGACAGACAGTGGGGTTTCCCCTTGAGAAGCAGTATTTTTCACTTTGGGCAAAGCAAGAAAGTCAAGGGGTCCCCTTGCAACAATTTAGAGTCAGGGTCGCTCACTGGAGCTTTGCCTCTAATTGGACCTGGCATAAAGGGTTGTCCATGGGGAAAATGCAAAGGTAAAGCTTATCCCCAAGTTAGAAGAGACTGTCTGAGGAGAGACACGGAGCAAGACTGGGAAGTCTAATCTTCGAGGAATTCTTAGGAAAAAGGACTGGGTACAGAAAAGCACCTGGCGCCTGATAAGGTCCTGTCACCTCTTAGGACCATCTTCTGAGGGAAGATGGTGGTTATCAGTGGCATTAAGCACTAGAGACATTCCTCGTAAGACTGCCCCCTGGCATGGAGGCAATCCATTTCATAAGTTCTTAACTATTGTTCCAGAGCTGGGCATTGTCACTTTGGACTGGAGGACCATGGAGTGTGCTGGACATCCTGAGTGCCTTCCTCCACCCTACCACTGACTTAGGGGATGCCCTTGTCTAGAACCTTGCTGCTTAATGCATGTGGGGCCATCAACCCTCCCTCACCTTTAGGTGAGGCACCCACTGCTTCCTTACTCCTTACAAGTCAAGGGCTTGACAAGGGGGAGCCAAGGAGTCTCCTGCTCGGAAGTGCTGTCTAGGTGCTTGAGTCACCTGCCTAGTCCTGTGACAGATGAGGCCCATGCCAGCCCTGTGGGGCATGACACAGAGCAGCTCCTGCCCCTCCCAGTTCAGTCCTCTCCTAGGGGCTGGCAGCCCAGGGCTCCAGTTGCTCCTCCAGACTCCCCCTCCCCCGCCAGACTGTCTCTCCTTCCTGCATTCCTGGTGGCGTCCCAGCTCTGTGTGACCCCAGGTTCTAATATTCTTGGGTTGGTTCAGACTACCCAGCTGGCTCCGCTCTGAGCTCCCTGGCCTTGTTAAAGCCAAAATGCCGTCTTTTACAACCCGTCTCTTTCCATCAAGTTCATCTAGCAGCCTGCCTTTTTTTTTTTTTTTTTCCACCATCCGGATGGCCCCTTTGATGAGTGCTTTCTTGGGGTGGGGCAGGAGCCCGGCTTCAGCTGACTCCGGACTGTGCCATGTTATTGTTACTCTTTTAATGATAGCTTTAAAAAATAAAGTTCTAAAAGGTGAGTGACCCTGCAGGAGGAAGGATGAAAGGGTTGATTTGGGAACTGTTCAAGCCTGGAAGCATTGCTAAGGAACATAATCTATTTTGAATTTTTCTTCATGAGCCAAAGTGGGTTATGGTTTGGGAATAGTTCTCTGATTCTGGCTCTCCCTTTCTCCATACTACAAAAACATTCACGCCAAGGAATATACAGGTTGTATAAACAGCTCTTCAAAAAATCACATAAAGATATTATGTATAGTCACATGTCTCCTTCCAAATGCATGAGTTCATGGAGAGATCCTTCACACTCTGATTGTAAAAAACAGCCAAGTTAGGAACTGGCAGAGGGGTTCTGCCTAAGCTAGTTGAAAAGCTTGTCTTGGGGCTCAGCAAACAATCCCATAAAACCCACGCTTGCTTTTACTGAATGGTGATGCGTGAAAGACCAAGGGTGGCCAACTCTACCGAGGGTAGGAGCCAACTTTCACAGTGTTATCCATCAAGGGTGGTAGGGACGTTTCTTTGTGCTGAAATTCAATCTATTCCCAGAAAAAAAAAATTGCTTCTAATACTGGTTGGTTCGACTTCTCACTTGTGTATCTTTCTTTTGTAATATCATTTTAGTTCTTTTAATGTCAAGATGTTACTTTTACATTTGGTCTTCTTGCCTCCAGCTTCATCCCCTTCAGTGCAGCCTCCACACTGCTAACTGCCAGAGTAATCTTTTAAAAATGCAAATCAAATCCACCACTTCCCTACTTAAAACCCTTCAGTTACTCCCCCATGGCTGCTAAAGTTCAGATTCCTTAGCTTAGCAGACAAGCTCCTCAGCCATCTGTCCTTGTTACCTTTGAAGTTATTGTATGCAAGGCCCCCAGTCCCATGCACCCTACACTCCAGCTATTTCAAACTGACTTTCAGGCCAGTCTCCCTAGCCCCATACATTTGCATGTACAATTCTTTCCACCTGCAGTGCCCCAGGGATATGTGTGGGACAATGAAAGCATCTGTTGCACGGGGTAAGGAGGGCAGAAGGCTGGCATGATGGGAGGGGGTGGTGCTTTTATGGAGGGTTCACAGAAAAGGTGTCTTGAACAAAGGCAGAAGGAAGGAAGGGAATAAGTCATGCAATATCTGTAGGAGGACTGTTTCAGAGATAAGCAAGTGCAAAGGCCCTGTGGTAGAAATGTGCGTAGTGCCTTCAAGGAATAGTTAAAGCAGGATGAATGAGGTGGAGGGAACTTGACTGAGAACCATGGGACTCTGAAACTGAAACAAATTCCACCCTCTTTCTGTGACCAGTGGTGCTAGTAGGCATATGTGATCTTGAGGAATGAGCTACTTGAAGTATAATGCTTGGAAGGGTGAAATCACTTTGTTTATGAAAGCAGAATGGGTCTAATGGTGGAACCAAAGGCATCGAGATCTAGATTTTTTCTTTATTCCAATCATCCATACAGTCTCAACAAAGCTATTTTAGTAGAATTTTCACACTGGTGACTGAAAGATGAAACATCCTTGAAGATGCAGTTCATTTCAAGATCCAAGACTGGAAGAGTAATCTGTAGGGGTTTGGAGAGGGGTGTTTAACCCACAACTGATCTAGAATGGTCTCAATGGCAATTTAGTGTATCAGTTCTTCCCCAATTTCTGTTTTATGAACATTTCCAGCAATGTTATATATAGACCTTTTTCCAAGTGTTTAGATAAAATTGTGAATTAATTATTCTACTCTCATTTCTTTTTTTTTTCAATGTATTTATACAAAATATATACAGCATGACATCTGTGTTGTTAAGTACATTTACACTGTTGTGCAATTGTCACCACCAGCCATCTGTAGAACATTCTTATCCTCCCCAACTGAAATTCTGTATCCATGAAACTCTCTAATTCACTCTCCCCTCTGCCCCTGGCAACTGCAAGCCTCCTTTCTGTCTATGAATTTGACAACTCCAGAAATCTCACACAAGAAGAATCTTACAATATTGGATGGATTTACATTTTGTTTATTCATTCCTCCAGGACATTAAGGTTGTGTCTACCTTTTGATGACTGTGGATAATGCTACTGTGAACTTGGGCATTTAGATACCTGCTTTGGCTTCTTGTTCTCCCCCATGAAGCATTCCTTCCGTTGGGGCATCTTTTAGCTGCGTGAATCAGTCTGTGTGGTTGCCCATCACCCTTTTCATTTACTGTGCTTTGTTAATTCAGTTGAAGATGGACACTCCTTATGAGCTCAGCCCTCAGCCTCCAGGGAATCAGAGAATGGAACATTCACACAGAAGAGAGTGGGTGATGATTTTTCTGGTGTGGCTTCTTGGGAACAGAGACCAAAGATCCCTTCAGGGCTGGATCTTCAGAGCCTAGAAAGTCGCCCCTCCTTGCTGGGGCTATATGGAGAGTCAGTGGGCACATGCTGGCCAGGGCTCCTGGGCATCTCTTTGGAGGCCTGACTGGTGGACTATAGCACAGTCTAGATGAAGGGCAGCCATGGTGTCAGCTGCTCCTGACCAGTCCATCCCACCCAGTGGCTATAAATCACACTGCCTCTACTGTACAGTGCCCTAATCGTACATGAGCTTGAACAAAACAATGCAAATTGCAAAAGAAATTTATATTTAAAAAATTCATATGTTTTCAAAATAAAGGAGGTCCATATTTGAAAGAGAATGGAATGGAATCAACATAAAGGTCTAATTCCACCAGAATTAGACCAAGCTGTGGGTCTTGTCAGCTGGGGACTTTGCCCAAACCACCCAAATTCCATAAACCTCAGTTTCAACATTTGTGAGTAGATAGAGGCTCATGGCTGGGGTTAAATAAGAAGACATATGAAAATTGATTTTGTCAGGTAACCTCGGTTGTGGATTCATATTATAATTACTAGGGATGCTTTTTAAACATAAGATACCTTGGTACCATCCCCAGAGATTCTGATCTAGTTGGTCTGGGGCATCAATATTGTTTACAAAACTCCCTCAGGTGATTTTAATATGCAGTCAAAGTGGCACATCATTAGCCTAGAGAGTATAGGTTCCTCCTCAGCCTTCTCTCCTGCCTGCAAAACTCCATGATGCAATGTTCTCCTTCACATGGAAGAGCCTTGGGCATCAGCTCCTTGGCTCATATCCTGGTTCTGTGATGGAGAGTGGGGTGCTTGACCTCCCAGAGCCTCTGTGGAAGTATGGTAAGATAGGGTTAAGAACAGAATCTACCTTACAGAGCTGCATGACTATTTGAAGAGATATTGGAGCACATGGTTTGGAGCAAGAAAGTGCTCACCCCTGTTGGCTATTATCATGAGCATAAGTCAGGGATCCCACTGTCTCTACTAGTCAGGCCTCCTCACCCACTTCAGAGGAACCACCCTCCCCTCCCCGGCAACCCTCCCCTTCCCTGTAGCTCTCCTGCTGAGCCACGTTCCTGGGAGATGCCTGGTGAGAACTTGGGATCAGCTTGAGTCAGAGGTATTTGTAGACTTGACTCACCAGGTCTTAAAACCAGAAGATTGCCCTGTGGGTCTCATGACGTTCCTGGAAAATAAAAGAAGTGAATATTATTGGGCTGAGTTCATCAGACACTCAGCCCTCCCTTTTGTGTGCTGGGTTTTCAGAAAGAAGCAGGCAGCAACCCCGCCAAGTCTGAACCATCAAAGGCAGGCCGGCTGCAGTGCTGAGAGATGTTGCTTCTCCCGCAGACAGCTCTCCCCGCCACCCCACCCCCCTCTCACCTTCCCACAGACAGCTGCTTCCCTGGTTCCCCAAAGCAACTTGTTAACTTGTTTCTCCTCCCTCCAGGCACCTGGGAAAAGGTTGCCTCTGGTGAGGAGTGTCAGAGCTGAGCAGTGCTATAGGGCTGGGTGTGGGCTGGGAAGAACAACCCAGATTCGCCAGAACAAGAAAGGTAAAGTTCCCCTTAGACAGCCAGAATTTCTAGAAACTTGCTCTGAAGCAGCAGTCAGGTAGGGAACTCATTTCCCCACCCCCTGAATCTCTGTTAGGTCATTAAGTCCTAAGTTTTCCAAGTCCTATCTGTTTCTAAAGATTCTGCTTCTTCAGAGCTACAATTCTAGCAGAAGTTTACTTTCATTTTTTTAGTTTCTCACCTGCAACTGTAATCTTCTAACTGGTCTCCTTGTTTCCACTGTCTATCATTTGCCCTGAGCAGCCAGGTAAAGTTTTCATGACCGTTAGGAAAATGGCAAAATTCCATAGCAAGTTCAATAAGACTATGTGTATTAGATTTAGTTTGGCTATAAGTGACAAGACAGTCCACTCGACTGGAGTTGATCAAATAAGATTTTATTTTCTTGTGTGAAGGGTTTACAGCTAGGGTAGGCACAGAAGTCCCTGAAAGCAATCAGGGACACCATTCTTTGCTCTCTTATCCTTTGCATATGTTCCTACCTCAAGGTACAAAAGAGCTGCTTGAACTCCATCCACTGCAGCCAGTTCCAGGCATGGAGAGGACAAAATGCCCAGAATTTAGTTCTGCCCAGAATTTGGTTATATGGTCACAACTAGTTGGAAGAGAGATGGGGAATGTAATCATTATTCTAAGTGGTCATGGACCAGTTAAAAGGGGGAAGAAAAGGAGAATGGTTATTGGTGGCAACCAGGAGTGGATATTATACATTACTTCTCCTCAGCCCTCTGCCCCTCTTGTTCTCTCACCTTGTGCTTCCTTCCTCTGGCTCTCACGTCTGTCAGAATGGCTTTCTCTTAGAGTCAAAAGTATTTGCAAGTCTCTTCTGCCAAGGCTTTTGCCAGGCTTCACTATTCTTTTCTTTCTTCCTAGTTAACTATTTCACCTTTGCACTTTCTCAAACAACATCTCCTCAAGGAATCTTAGTTCAAACCCTCCTATTTTAGATGCTGATAGGGTGTAGATCATGTGTGTCACTGCAATTACACATTACTTATGCAATTGTTTGATTATTTTCTGCCCCCACAATGACATCAGGAATTAGGTTTAGTTTTGTACACTATGGAACATTCTGCTTAGCATACTGTAGGTGCTTGATAAATATTTGTTGAGTGAATTAATGAATAAATATAGCAATTATCTAATATTTTTTTTAAAGGAGGCTAATATTGAGCAAAAGATTTTCTTGGGTAAGTGGCCAGGAGGGCAGGATATTTTAGAGCCAAGGGAGAATTCTTAATGATTCATTGGAGCTGAAAAGGCTTTTGGGTGTAGCAGAGAGAACTCTGACCTGGAATGTAGGAGACCTATTTTCTGATCCAGGCTTAGCTACCGGTAGCTGGACCATTTCCTGAGAATGGAGAGAAGTAGTCAGATGCTGGATCTAGTCTGAAGACAGGGCTGGCAACCATGACAGGTAGGTTGGTTGGAGGGGTTGCAGGAAAGAGAGGGCTCAAGGATCTGACTATCCTCTGTGTGTGATGACAAATGGAGGGCCCTTTACTGAACAAGGGAAGTCAGCAAAAGGAGCGAGTTTTAGGAAGATGACTGGAAGGGTTTACTTATTTATTTTTTTAAAGATTTATTTATTTATGCATACAGAACTGGGGTAAGGCCAGAGGTGGGGGGGCAGTGAGAAGATTCATTAGAGACAAAGTGGGGAGCAGAACAGGCAGATCAACTGAAATACACTGCTTATGGGAGCAGCGGGCAAGACAGGAGAGGTCTGCCGTGCCATGTGGATCACTTCCAGGGCTGGGGTGGAACTTGCATGAAGTGGCTGTGACTCGCTTGCAGTGCTGCACTTTCACTGGCTGTGCCACCAGGGAGGGCCTGAAGGGTTTATTGCTGTGCCACTGATTGCAGGTTCCTGAGACCGGCTACATGCTTCAGCTCTGCCACTGACATCCCCAGAGAAAGCCTGAGCATCGAGCCTGTGGGTGACAGTGGTGACGACAAGGAATGTCAAGTGGGTGTGAAAAAAGATAAAAAGATTTGGCTTGTCAAGGTGCAGAGTCGTCAACCAGGAAATAATTATGCCTGACTCTATAATAAGAGTGAACAAAAAGCTGTCGGAAACCCTGGGCCTGCAGTCTCTTTCTGTTAAAGATCAGCAGTGAGGGGGCACATTGCCATGTGTGGTTCACTACAGAGATCTGTGAAAAATCAGGAAAGTATAATCCTATCACATACCTAACATCGTCATGTATTTTCTCGCAATCCCTATTTTACACTCTTTCTATAAACAGTTGAGCTCATCCACATAGCACAATCTGGCAATTTCCTTTTCTCACTAAACAGTAGAGCATATGTTTCGAAATTGCTTTCCGGAGAGGCTGTACCGATTTACTCTATTATAAACGATGTATTAGAATGTCTCTGTTCTGGCAGTCTAGTCCGTCAGGAGGATTAGTGTGAGAACCCTTTGAAAACTTTACAAGTGAAAAACAGGCAATTGGTTACTATTTTATTTGCAGTTCTTTTATTTCTAGAGACTGACACATCTCAATACTCATTACATATATATGTAAAACATACATATACAGATATTGATTTAATATACGGAAATAACACACGCATACTGAGTGGGCCTGGTTTTATTCAACATTGTTTCATGATAATGTTGGTGAGGGGAAGTAATAGGATTCCCAGCCACTGTCTGTGTGGCATCTGCATGGTTTGTGTGGGATTTTTCCAGATTTTCCGGGTTTCTCCCACACCCCAAAGATTCACTGGTGCGTCTCAGTTGTCCCAGCACAAGTGAGTGTGGGTGTGTGGAACTCTCTGGGGTGGAAGGGTACGCTCTCCAGGTGGCTTTCCACCTGTTTCCTGAGCTCCAGGGAGGGGCCTCAGTCACTTACATCCCTGAACTGGAATAGGTGAGTTAGAAAAACAAACGAACAATTCTTGAAATTCAAAGTGTTTTGGGTCTTCATTTAGAAGTTAGGTTATGTTTTTTAGGAATTTGACTCATGTTTATATCAATTAGCCTCTGGTCAAACCGGCTTCATCATACCTCACTTAAAGCCACAGTGTACAAGGACCTATCAAAGACGTTAAGTGAGGGCTCACTGAAGCTATTTAAAAATGAGGTTTGCTAAGATATTTCTAGGATGAGTAGGACTGAAATTTAACCCCACTTTCTACATGCAAGAAGTAGTGTGTCCCCCAAAAGGTCATATGTATAGGGAGGGTGTTAGCTATAGGGAGAGGTAGGATGGAGGAAAGCTTAGACTTAATGGCAGGGTCTTCCTGGGTCACACCCCAATTTCTAGTTCACCTTTGTGGGGATGCAGCATAGAGCTCTCTGAATAAACCAGTACTAACTCAACAGCTGCTGGACATCTGCTGTGTGATACCTTTGAATCTCTGACCCAATCTGATCCACCAGGTGGTTTTGGTAACCACTGAGAGGCACCTGGGAGTCAATAGGCCTGTTTTCTCCTTCAGGATAGGGACTCTGTCTGGTTCTGCAGAGCCCCCTAAAGCTCCCAGCAGGCCGTAGACCCTCAGGACATATTTGATCTACAAAGAATCTGAACAGATGGCTAAGAGAGAGGAAGCTGTTCTGTTCTCGGCTGTGTCACCACCCAGTCCATTTTCTGTCAGTGGTTTCCCTCTTTACGTCTTTCACTTAATCTAAGTCATAATAAAGATTTCTTCCTGCATCTGAAATTATAAGAAAACACCTAAACCACCTTTGCTTTAGTTTCCTCATCTATGAAACAAAATAAAAATGTCTGCCTCCTATAAAGTTTGCCAGATAAAATAGGGACACCCAGTTAAATCTGAATATCTAATAAACAGGGAATAATTTTTCCAAACCTAAGTATGATCCCAATCTTGCACGAACTCTATGAACAATAGAGCTCTGAATGACTAGATAACATGGAGCTGGGTCAGCTGATTGCATTTGGAGTTGTGTTTTCTGGGCTGATGATGATGACCAGGCATTCATTTAGTAAGTGTTTACTGGGCATCTACTATGTGCTACACTCTATTTAAGTCATGTTGATATAGCAGAGAATGAAATAAGCAGCATCTCTCTTTTTATAAGGTTTACATTCTGGTTAACAAAAAAAAAATGCAGAAAATGTCAGGTGTGTGTAATGCTCAGAAGACAAAACACTAAGGGTCAAAGGTCATGTGAGGGGGCAAAGGAAAGGATTAAGGAGATTAATTAATACCATCCTCTACACCTGAGTGTCACCCCCCCCCCAGGAACATTGTTGGCAACAGCAAGATATTGTTGTATTATTTTGGCGCAATTGCCAAAGCTGCATAGAAATGATGTTATTGAGTCTCATGTCCCAAATCAGAAAGAAAATGATCAGTTGCTTTTGATGGACCTAGAAATCATTGCATTTTAAACTGAGCTGGGGCTGCAATTAAGCTTCCTGACAGCCAGGTCAACATTCTGGGAGTTGATATATTTACTTAAAAGGTGCTTCTGTTTTTCACTTCTATCTGCCAGGCAGGTTGAACCCTGACAACTTGACATGCTTTGAAGTTTAGCTGAACCAACAGTAAAAGGCTTTTCTCTTTCAGAAATTTGCACTCCCACCAGGCCAGTGCTTTTTGGGTCAAAGCTTTGCTGGAGACTATGGAGTTAATGGCAGGAGAAAATCCCTGCCCCTCCCTCACCACCACCTGGACAGTAGAGAGAGGTCATCAACATGACTGACTGTCTTCATGATCACATGAAACTTTTAGGTTGTTCTACTCCTGGTTACTTACTTTTCATGATCAACAAGTCTTATGCTTTATTGCCAGCCTTGTCTCTTTGGTCTGTCTGGTTCCCAGATCACCCAGGAGCTGGTGAGATCCCACCCCTCCCCTGGGGAATCCCAACCGACCTTGAATAAAGTCCTGGGGAAGAGCATTCACTGTGAAGTTAGGGAAACATGACCCTGGTGCATTTTGTGTGCTGGCTTTTATGTCATTTTACACATTAAGCTTCTATTTGATATTATAGAAAGGCCTCGTATCTGCTACAATACAATGAAAAGCATCATCCTTTTCAGAAGGCTTACAGTTTAGCAAACAAAAAATAATGCAGAAAATGTCAGGTGCATACAAAGCTCAGGAGACAAATACTTTCAACTCACAGGAATTTTGTGCTTAATCTCTTGGATTACAAGAGAAAACGCCACAGGAACCTGAGAAAATTAAGTTTTGGTAATGGAGAGGCAGTTCTGTGAGAACCAACTGCAGAAAGCCCCCACAAAATTTGTATCAGACAAGTTTAACAACTTCTCTCAAATGTTGTCCCCTACAAGCAACTGCCTCTGTGCTTCCACCAGGCATTCATTGTCCCAGCCACACAAACTGGACAAATGAACATCCAGGCCCGTGAGCCCCACTAGAATGCTGTCAGGCACTGAAGTCAGGACATGTGATGGGACAAGCTTGCCCCAGATGATCAGAGCTTCTCAGGCCGAGTCTCCACCAGATGCAGGCGAAGGCCCAACTAGCCCACAGTTGGGCTAGTGCTGAGAACACGTGTGTTCACCTGCAGTGGGGATGTGTCTACTCAGTGGTTCTTTCATCTTGCCCCAAGAGTATTAGCTGAAGGACTAGAGCAAGATCTGCCTTTGAAAGACTTGGAATCCCTGAAGGGCAGGGCATAAAAGGTGGGCAACCAAATAGACTACAGCAAGCCAACTGCAGACACTGTAGCTAGAATCACGAGAGAAGCCACAGAAACTTGGCTCCCGGAAAACTCAGAACTGCTTCCAGGGTGAGCACGGGCCATCCAGCAATGGTAACAGCATGTCTGCCAGAGAGTGAAAGCCCTCCACACTGATGTGGTGCCTTTGATCTGGTGTTGGTAAACCTCGTTGCTATGCCCAGGCACAGAGCGTTGCCACCCACGTTCTACTTGGAGGCTGAAGGGATTAGGAAAGAGCTAACAAAGGTAGGTTCGCAGAGTGCCTTTGAGGGCAGCCCATTGTCAACTCAGATCAGTGCTCCAAGCGGAAGATGTTTGAAGGTAGATGGATCTGTCGTGGAGAGACTTAGGGGCCAATGGGCCCAACCTTCCTGTACACAAGGAGTATGAAACCAGGTCCCAGGGGAGAATGAGACCGGCCCAAGCAGAGCAAAAATTAGCATTAAGTTCTGTTTCCGGCCTCGATTTCTTTCAACTCTCCCCTGACAGCTTGGCTTTGCTGAGACAGTGAGTGGCCTGATCAACATACTTTTGTTTCCAAGATTACTGGGGAGGGGCCCTCTTGTCCCATCTCACCCACTGCCCTGGGCAAGACTGTCTCCAAGTAGGCTGGACTCCCTCACCCCAGCCTGGAGCTCTTTCACCAGCAGTGAGCCACCTTCTAGACCTTGGGGCTCTCTCCATGACCTTCCCTGCCTCTAACTTCCCATGCTTGGGGGTCACACCCTTCCCACTTTGTTCTTGAGACAAGAATGTCTCAACCACACACTCGTCCTTGCTAGATTGCAAGTCTCAGGATAGGAAAGAAATTTCTACCTTAGTGTCCTGCATGGAGCTGCATTGACATTCAATAAATGCTGATGGGCACGAAAACCTAAGTGACCCTTTCTTGCTTCTTCCTTGACAGATTCAGAACCCAGCACCTTGGACTCCCAGTCTTCCACAACCTTGTTCCTCTCCTCCGAGGAACCAGGACCCTCCACAGCTGCCCTGCCTTCTCCCTCCTCTTCCTGTGAACCCCAGGCCTTTTCCCCAGGCCCCTCGGTCCTGACCCCACTGCTGCCTTCATTGCCTGCAGTTGCTGCACCTCCCAGCTCTGCCTCCTGCGGCCCCAGGCGGCCTGGCCTCTACTCTGTAGTCGCCTCCTCTCCAGAAGCCGCTCAGCGACTTGTAGACTGGCTGCCAGGCTGCCCCTCGGCCACCCCTCCCAGCGTCCAGGCCGAGGAACGGGAGAGGTCAGCGCCAGCCCAGGGCCCAGAAAGGGGCCGCGCCCCTCGCCAGGGGGCTCCAGGCAGGGAGGAGGGCGGAGAGGACCAAGGTGCCACCCCACCACCCTGCGCCCCATCTGCCGCCACAGTGAGCTTGGAAGCCAATGTTGGGGACATCCTGGTGGAACTGCGGACCATGAATGGCCATTTGGACGTCATAGCGAGGGCCCTCACCAAACTGGCCTCCTCCCTAGGACCGCAGTCCCAGCCTCTGCCAGATGCCCCAGATACCAACTGATGGGGTTGCCACCGGGCTGGACTGTGATTCTAAGAGGGACTCCCGCGTGCACCAAGCACCTGTTCCTGTCAGCAAACCCAGCAGAAGAGACGATGACATTGCTCAACGTACTGGGCCAAATGGACTTCCCTGGCGTTTCTGTGGGAAATGATGGCGCTCTCACTCTTCCCTGGCAGGCTTGTTCTCAAATCTTACAAATCTCCTGCCCGGCTGGGCTCTCCTAGCCCTTCCACGGTCCTTCTCCTGTTTTGGACAAGCCCTGAGCTTCTAGCATGAAACGTGTCAGGATGGTACTGGGGCTGGCAGAGCTATTTAAAGCACCAGCTGCTCACATCCCACTGGGTAACTTTTGAGTGAAATGGAAAGAAGGCAAGCGAGGCAGTTACCAGCTCAGGTGTTCAAGGGCAGCTTCAGCTTCCTTGTCAGGAGTTGTTGGTGGTGTCCTGATCTGCAGTGACTTAGACACATTTCTTTTAAAAGCATTTTTTGAAGAATACATTTATTTTTCTCATAACCACATTTCAAGAAGTTTGGAAAACAGCAGTGGAAAAAATGATGTATTTGGACAAGGGGGGGGTATTTAAGTCTTATAAACAAGAAAGTATTTTGTGTAATAAACAAAGCTTTATGTGTGTACATTCTGGGCCTGAGTCTCTCTGTGCCACCTTTCTCTACATTTCTTATTCTGTCCTGGCTCTTCTTTCAGTTTTTAGTTACTTGTCGCAGGCTTCCTTTACACCACCTTTTCTCATTCAATAGAAGAATAAGCTGCTCTAAAGGTATGTGCTTCTAAAATTCGCAGACCTCTCTGAATTTGGAAAATCCACCCATTTTTTCTAGTGTGAAGCACAAATACTAGAGGAAGCCAGCATCCCTAGCCTCTAACACTAGATGCCAGCGATATCACCCTCCCAACTTTGACAATCAGAAATTTCTAACCATTGATTGCCACTGTGCCCTGGTTGAGACTTAAATAAAACTTTAGAAATCTGGAGCAACCTACAATTCTCCACGATTTGACTTCCTACCACAAGGGTAGAGGTCTCACCTTCCAATCTGAAGTAGAATTTTAATAAAGTATGCCCATTTGCCCAAAGCAAACATACTGCTCTTATCCCCTAGAACAAACCAAGGGTAGGAAACTACATTACAGAGAGTAAATATCACCTGCTCCTCCCACCTTTCAGGGCTCACAGCTGGTGTGCTGAGGCAGTAACTGCCTGACCTGGGGAGTTTCTGGTGTTCCCAGTGTCTCTCAGACTTTGAGGTGTCTCCTGGAAGCTGATTAAGAAGCAGACTCTGCGTCAGCAGCTCCGGGTTGGGGCCTGAGACTCAGCAGTCTAATCAGCTCTTGGAAACTGTGAGTGCTACTTGGCCCAAGACCCACTTAGCCGTGTGAGTATCCAGGGGTGTCTTCTCTGGGATTCCTGTTGGCTCTGAGTGCATCTATTCTCAGGGACTAGATTCCTTAACTTCTTACCAAAACGTTCAACATAGCTCTTTGTGGAACATTCTTTAGGTCTAGTCACCCACTTTTTAAGAGGCCTCAGTGAAGTTCAGTCCAATTCAACCAAAATAATTGAGCATCTATACCTGAATCTCTGGGTACACAAAGATGAATAGATTGAGGGCCTGAGGCCCAGCCTATTGTCCCAGATGCAGAGGAACTCTAGGGTTCCATTGTGGAAACAATTGGAAGAGGATGGAAAAAACAATGGCCATCTGATGGGGGCCAGGTGCCTGGGGCTTGACTTGGGAAGAGTTATTTAATCAAGAACCTTAGCTTCCTAATCTGTGTCAAATATTACACAGGGGTGCATTTGCCCAGCACTGCCTATGAGAATCAGACATGGCAGTGATGTGGGCTTAGCACCCCAGGAAGTACTATGCAGATGCTCTTTTATGACTACTTGGCTGTGCCTTTGTTGAAAGGTGGAGTGAGAGTCACATTCCTTTCCATTTTAGAGGGATTAGCCCCGCCCTTCATTTTTTAGGAAAATAATCCATGGTCCAAAGTGACCGTCCTTTGTTTTTCTCACTACCTGAAGACACAGCTAAACTGTCACTCAACTCCATCAACTGAGAATTTAGTATTCTTACTTGCTTGCTCATTAGTACAGCCTTTCGTTCTAATTTAAAAAAAAAAAAAATTATTCATACAGAACTGGGGTACAGGCCAGACATGTAGAGGGTGAGAGGATTCACCAGGGACAGAGTGGGGAGCAGAACAGGCAGATCGACGAAGTACACTGCTGAGGGGAGCAGCGGGCGGGTCAGGAGAGGTCTGCCTCGCCATGTGGTCACCTCCAGGACAGGCGGGGATCTAACTCTTGTGGAAGTGGCTTAAACTTCTTAGTGCTGTGCTTTAACCCACTGTGCCACCAGGGAGAGCCCCTTTTGTTCTAATTTTAACTGACTTCATTTGCATTAGCCTAAAAATCACAGCAAGGAGAAATCTTTCAGGAACAAAGAGAGACTGACATATAATCCCTAAGTTTAGATAAAAACCATGACCAAATCTTTTCACTAGAATCCCCAATAGGCGGCTATGACACTGACCTCTTGTTCTGGGGGTCCTTTTCTCTGTGTTGGAGTTTCCCCCACCCAAATGCTCTCATGTAAACTGTTCCCGGGCTGCTGGGTTCCTCACCATCATTTCTGACTCCAGATCCATCCCTAACTCCTGTGAGTAATTCTGGGTGACCCTTTCTCCAATTCTCTATGAACACCCATGAATCCAGGGCTCATTTCTCCATGTTCTGATCTCTGCTGGGAAAATGATTGGGAAGAGATTCCCTGGGTTCTCCAAGCATACTGTGTGTGTGTGTAGGCAGCCATGTCTAAGTCAGTGCATGGGGACACATCATCAATTAGGTACCCCTCAGTCTCTGGCCCACCCCACCCAGCAGGAAGTAGAGATATTTAACTTTGGTTTTAAGATTTGACAAACACAGTGCAAGTACCTTCTGGCCTGAGCCAAATAAGTGAGTAAAGATACAAAGGTGAGTTGCATACCATGCTGTCCTTAAATCATTTAGGGTCAACAAAGAGACATTTATCTATACACCAAAGCAGAAAGCAGTGTGTATATGTGTGTGTGTGTGTGTGTGTGTGTGTGTGTGTGTGATTGAGGAAGAGGTTGATACTCATTCAATCTGAGCTGGAGGAGAGAGCCTTCAGAAACTAAGACTGACCTACAGTTTTTGAAGATGGAGGCTAATCAGGAGCAACAAACTGACCCACACCTGCAAAAGGTTTAGCCAGGGGAGGCTTAATAGGTAATGTCCAGAGAGAAAAACTGAAGTGAGTTCAGCTGTATTATTGGTTGGTAGATTCTCAAATGATTCTTTCCTCTGAATGATACTAAAACAGTGCTGCGATGTAATTTTCCCCAAAGCTTAAGAGGCCCTTGGGTTGGATACAGCATAAGAGGAGCATATGATGATGACTCAAGGTGGCAAGAGAAGTCACAGAGAAGACTTTTAAGAGAGAATAGCAGGTTTAAGCCAAGGAACAATTTACAGAAGTCACAGCAGCACCACTAGCAGAGAGGGAACCTGCTTGTGCAGGAATTCAAGCAGGCGTGCATGGGAGCCATTCAAATTGTAGCAAAAGGGCTTTTCTCCAGATAGGGGGCAGCAACTTAAGAACCTTCTCATTGAAAGAATTCTTGGCTTTGCTCTCTTTCTTTCTCTCTCGAACCAGCAGCATGTCACGTTGGTTTTGCCAGATTCTAGAGTTCCAGTCTCCAACCACTTCTCACCGCCTCCATTTTCAACACCACCCCAAGCCATTAACCTCTCTCATCTGAGTACCTGCCATCACCTCCTCGTGGGCCTCTACGCTTTCTCCCTAGTTCCATAGGGCAGCCCCAGAAGCCCTCTAAAAATATTTGGACCTGGTTATCCCTCTGTAAAGGCTCTCTGGCAGCTCTCATTTCACTCAGAGTAAAGCCAAAGCTTTGTGTAATCTGACCTTTTGTTACTTATGTGACCTCAGCTCCTACTGTTCTCGCACGTGACCTCAGCTCTCACTGTCCTCTCACGTGACCTCAGCTCTCACTGTCCTCTCACGTGATCTCAGCTCTCACCGTTCTCTTCCAGTCGGTGATATCAGCCTCCAGTTAGCTGCTGCAGTGCACCAGGTACATTTCCACTGCAGGACTTTGCACCAGCTACTTTCTTGGCCCGGACCACACCCCCCTCATGTACCACATGGTTTGCTGACTCCCTTCCTTCAGGTCTTGTCAGGTATGACTATCTTTTTAAAAAGTGTACCCCCTTCCCTCACACTAATCCCTCATTCCTCAAGTGCATTTCTTATTCTCCTTTCTTGTTTTACTTCACCCTAACCGTCACCCCATATCCTGTATGTCTTATTTTGGTTTTTGTTTTTAGAATGTCAGCTTCATGAGGGAAGTTTTGCATTTTGTTCACTGCTGTTATCGCAACATATTGACTTATTAAAAATAAAATAAAAATGTTTTGTAAGAGGAACACACCAATTATTGTTAAAATCTTAAAACACAGAAATGAACAAAGGATATTAAGCCCATCTAGATTTCTACCCCAAGAGATAATCATTGTATTTTGGAAACTACTATGTAAAACATCTGCATATCTCTATGAATGCAGTTGTCTGGGCAGTTCTACGGAACTCTGCTCGAAGTGTATCTGCTGTTCAGTAGCCTGCTTTGTTTTGCTCTGAAACTTGATAATATCTGTTATCATCTATGGAATCTTTCTAGTTAAAAAAGTAGATGTTGTACATGAGGCAAAACTTACTTAACCGATCTTCTATTTGTACTTCCAATTTTTCACAAATATCAGCTATATTGTCATGACTAAATCTGGGGCATCCATGATTTCCTCTTCTGTGATTGTGTTGTTAAAGTAAATTCCTAGAGGTATGATTGCTAGGCCAAAGGGCATACTTCTTGTTTTAGGTAGCTGCTGTGGCTTCAAGGTTCAAAAGGCGGAAGTGAATGAAGAGTATGAGGGACGTGGGTGTTCCACTCGAGAACTCAGAAAATGAGGGAAATAGGAAGAAGGCTGCGTTCTGGAGATCTGGCTTAATGTCAGTGTGCATTGGGCTACAACTGAGATGTACGAAGCCACCTTGACGTGATGAATCCTGGGTGGTGTGTTAGTCAGAGTCTAGTCAGGAGGCCATCTAAGTTTTTCACACAGAAAGAATCTAAATCAGGAATTGGAAACAGGGTGTTGAAGGGTCTGGAGGAACAATGGAAGCCCAGGTAAAGCAACCAAAGACTAGTGTCTGCAGGAAGGGACCACCAGCACTGGGCTGGAAGAGCCTGGTGGGTTTTCAGAGCCTCAGCTGTGGAGATGAGTGGCTTCAGAAGTGCCACGGCCAGGTCATAAGTACACTGTAGCCACTCTCACAGCCCCTTAGATGTCACCACTGCCTGCGACCCCTAGAGACCAGGAGAGACTATCCAGCTCTCTTCCACTGCCCCCTCCTGCTTTCTAGAACCTGGCCAAAAGCCCATTGGAGGGATGCTGGGAGATGCAACTTGTGGGACCCCAGCCTCTATGATAAAGGCAGAGGACAGAAAAATGGGTCACAGCTTTAGCCAGTAGGCAAATGAGCAGTACCAAGAGTGACCTGAGTTGAAGCAGTGGTTCTAAAAAAAGTGGCTGTCTGTCAGATCATGGACTTGATCAGCCATGGAACCACAGAAGACCATTTACGATGGACTTCCAAGTGTAGAGGGCCCTTGTTGACCAGGGGGCTAGTCACTGGCCCTCTGGAGCCACCACAGCCAGCAACTGGCCCCCTGATTCTCTCACTGCAGGCTACTCTCAGCTGTAAGTGTGGCGAGGGGAGCCTCCCCAAGAGATAGCTCTGCTGCTGTGTAGACCATCCAGTTTCTGCTTTCTTTTGAGAAAACATCATATGTATTTTATTTTTATCCAGATTATGTTTATCCCAAATGTTTATTGAGGGAAAGCAGGTTTACGTCTTCATAGGTCCAAACCTCTGCAATGGTATTTCACACCCCACTACTAGTAGGGTCCCAGTAATCCTCCACATGTCCCACTGGGATCCTTCCCAATCCCCATCCTAACCCACCCTACCCCTCTGGTGGCCTCAGTTTTGCAGTCAGATGCCAAGACTTCATTCTCTATCTTCCACATGTAAGTGTGACTACTTGGTATTTGTCTTTTTCCTTCTGCCTTAGCGCCTCTCTCTAGCCCCACCTATGTGGTCACAAACGAGTTCTCCCTTTGTTACAGTGGAGTAGAACAGCAAGTTTCTAGGCCTCTTTGTGAGCCCTTAGGTTCTGGATAACAGTCGGTTGATGGTGGTTCTCCCTTGGGCGGCAGCAGAATTACTTGAGAAGACTCTGGGCTCTAAAAAATAAGAGATTGCTAGGGGACTGGACAGGATTCCTCCCTTTCAACCCCCAGGCAATGACCCAGTGGCCTCATACTACTTGGGGGTGGAGAGGGAGAGAGATCCTGGAGGAGAAGATAAGGTGCTGGGAAAGCAGAGAGCAACGAGGTGGCTCCGAAGTACCGGCAGCCAGCAGGTCCTTTAAGGTCAATGTCATTAGTCACCTAACAGGTACAAGGTGACTTGACCATACTTATGTTTTATTTCCCTCACTTCTTACCCAACAAGGCCACCTGATTTAAGCTTAGAAGAACTTAACTTAGAAGAACTTAACTTAGAAGAACTTAACTTCTAACTCTGCTTAGAAGACCAGAAAATACAAGAACTTCTGCAAGTCTTTAGAATCCCGAATTCCAAGGGCATTTGTTAGTTTCCTGCAAACCGAGGCCCCCAGCAAGCAGCCAGCAGGCTGACTCTGACCTTGGATGAGGCTGGCCAGGCACCCAGTAGGCTCAAACCATTACCACAAAGCAAACACTCTAAGCCTCTGATAAGAGGGCCCCAGGAACTTCATCCAAAGCTTTGACTCCACCTTTTTCTCCAAAATGCAGCACATGCTGTTTCTATTGCCCAAGTGCTCTCTGGAGGGTGCTAACTCTTTGGCACGGTCATCTCTCCGTATTCCATATACAGCAGGCTCTGTATTCTGTTCACACCATCCCTGCTAAGCCCAACACCATCTATGCATGGAGCAGGAAATGAGTCAATGTTGATGGCAGGCACATGGACTGTTCCCTGGGAACATAGTAGTGTACTCCATCTTGTATTTTCTGAGGGCTGCTGGGTGGAGATGAAGATCAATCCATTGGCCAGTCTAGTGCTGGCCCAGGAGGGAAGGTCATTATGACCCAGGCCTCGCCTTTGCTTGCTTTCTGGGAGCCTCCATGTCTTCCCACAATGGTGTGTCTCATTCAGCACCTGGGCTCCTGGCGCTGGGTTCCTGGCGCTGTGCATGGTGGTGAGCTTGTTGCTCTGGTGGCATGCAGACCTGGCTAGAGCTCCCAGGCTGAGCATTCCTCTTGGGGTGTGTAGAGCAGGACCTGTGCTGTGCAAATCTGCTCCTGAAGTAAGGTTTTCAAATGGGGCTGCTCACCTCAAACTTAGCTGTTCTTTGAGCTGGAGTGAATGGGTGTAACAGATTTTATCCATTTCTTCCTCTTCCAAAGGAAGAAGACTTTGGAAGTCATCTCCCAAAGTATTTGAGATGACTACATGGAGTCACATTTGGGAGGGATCCCATATGCTTCCTGTCTAACAACCTCACTGTGTCTTAAGGTCCAGGGACTTACTCAGGGGCACTCAGGATGGAAGCTCAACCCCAAATCCTATACTTACTCTTTCAACATTAGCTCTTTCTGGTTTCCCTTAAGTGAATCATTCTAATGATGATGACAGCCTCCTGGAGGGGTCAGCCACCTCCTCTGACACAACCTCTGCCCTGAGAGTGGGCATGAAACACTCCATCCACATGTGTGTACCCACTGAGAGCAGCTCAAAGATTTTACTGAAAACATATCTTTTTGTTTTCTAAATCAGATTTACCAAACTATGCTCATAACCTGTTGTTGTTCCACTTGGGAACAAAGGCTGAATTTGTATCTTAAAATTGTAGAATTAAGAATATGTGACAGAGACCATAAGTGACCCACACAACAAAAATACTTATTATTTGACAATTTGCAGAAAAAGTTGACCCACTCCTGTCTGGACAATCGATTTGATTGTCTATCCAGTGATGGAATGCAATCTTTCCAGGAACTGAGAACTCGCTTTTTATAGGTAAAGGTAGTTAGTCAACTTTCTAAGGATAAGCCATCTTTACAGAGCCCCAACTCTGAAATTCAGAATTTGCAGCTTTCTTCCTTCATCTACCAACCATTTGTGACTTTTTCTGAGTGGTGTCTATATCTGGCTTTTGCTAGAGTTTTCTCTTTTTAGGGTAAATCATGGTTTACCCTTGGTTACACTTCAAAGATGCCTTAGAAGTCAAGGCTAGTAATGAACATTTACTGTGGTTACCTATCACAGGGGTGGGAGGCTAGGGGTGGGGTACCCTTCAAATGACTTGGCTCAGGCTGCCTGGATGTGGAGAAGGGGGAGTGGAGACCAGTAACAGTTAAGAAAGTAACAAAGAAAAACCCAGACTCTTGCCATCTAAGTACCTTTACTTCCTCCCCACCACGGCAGGCTTCTCACCTACTTCCTTCCATCCAGGCTTCTCATTTCTTTATAATTACTGAGCCAGAATGACCACAAGTGGAGCAAGAAGCACAAGATAATCTGCTGACTCTGCAGGCTTGTCTGGGGGTGGGTGGGCTTGAGGGGGATATGGAACAAGCTCACACTCGGACACTGGCCCAGCCTTCCCTCTGCATCTGCAGGGTATTGAGCCAACTTCCAGCAATGTCTGAAGCTCAAGTTCCTTCTACACTAGGAGAAAGAAAGAAGGGGGAAAAGTGACAGGCAGCTGAAATCAGGGACATTGAAAACTGTCGGAGTTGCTTGCAGTTGTCAGAGATTTACTGGATGAGGCTTTTGGAATCTAAACATAAGATGGTACCAGAAGCCTTTAATGTACGTGGAGCTTTAAGCATGATATGGAAGCAGAAAGTGGTGTATGAACCCCCTTCTTCAGGTCTTAGAAGTTCCTCTGTTCTATTGACTCCAGGCAAGGCTGCAGCCACAGTGTACTTCATGGGCTCATAAATATAACATTATGGGACAAAAAACCCCATCCCTCTCCAAATGATTAGGCCCAGATTGGTTAACCCATAAATCAATGCTGCATAAGAACTATAAAGTTGTGAATCAATGTGCCCCAGATCTCTGGGCTCGAATGAAAATGCTGGAAGAAAATAGTTGGAGTTCTTCCAAGATCCCCACTGCTATCCCCTCCTCCCACCAGCTCCGTATCCTAGTAAGCTAATTTTAAAAGCCCACTCCCTTCCCCCCTTGTTTTTCCTCCCTGGGCTGGCTATGGACAGCATTTTAGGGCAGGAATTTGGTCTAGAATCAAGGTGGGGACACAAGAGGCCTTCCTGTCGTGCGTCAGGCTCAGGGCTGATCTGTAGCTCTGTCTTGTCTCTGACTGCAGTTCTGCCTGCAGCTGTGAGGGGGGGGGTGACCTTTGTCATTCATGTCACAGTCATAGAAGAGAAGAGAACAAAATGCCCCCACATGTGGGTGAGCAGGTCATGTCAGTTCAATGAAAGGATATTTAGATCCTATGAACTTAAGGTGTCCGAACCACTACTTTGAGTTACTGGATATAACACCCCCATCTCTAAGTCTGCACAGCATGGCCAAAAATGTCATTGGCTAGCCTGTTAGACACAGTCACCACTTTGGGATGTCAGTGGAAGTCGTCTGCTGTGAACATTGCCCACATGTCCTCAGAGAACATTCAGGGTCCCCATTCCCTGGTTCTAAAGCAAAGTTTGTTCCCTGATGCCCTTTCTCCAAAATCCATTCTCAGGGGGTCCCTTCTGCCTCTCTTTGACAGCCCCATTTGGGGAATACAGCCTAGCTGCCCCTGCCCCTCTTTGCTGTCAGGGCCCAGCTTCTTCATGGAGGCTCTCACTTTTCCCCAGTCACCCCAATGCAGAGCTCGCCTGTCATCTTCTCCCTTTAGCAAGACACACACAGCATCCCATGCAAATCCCTGGAAGTGCCCCCAGGGCTTCTCCAAACACTGGCTGCAAAGGCTGGAATCCTCAGCCATACCCAGTTCTGTCTGCTTGCTTGGGAAAACTGAGGCCCAGTGTGGCTACTGACTTACCCGAACCCAAACTCGTGCCTCTTGCAACCCATCCCATTTGGTCCTAGTGCGTCTTCTCTACCCCTGCAGAGAAAAGGCTTTTGTCATGCTCGCCGGAAGCTCTGTTACAGCACCATTTCTGTACAGTGACTGTTTCCTTTGGACACCTTCATTTTCTCTCATGTTTTCCTCCTTCCCTGCTGTGACTTACAAGACCACAAACAGACAAGCCCGAGACCCCAGAGGGAACCTTCTCCATTGCAGCGTGTGCCTGCAGGAGGCGTGGGACTGAATGACAGCACTGTTTGAGGAACAAGCTCTATTTTGGTGTTTTACCTCTGGTGGTCATAGAAACCTTGTAGGATGTGTCCAAGGAAGTGAATTTTGTAGGGTTAGCTAAATCTGTACCACCCACCTCACAATAGCGGCACTGTGCAGCAAGGCAGCTTAGAAACACGTTCAGTTTTACCTTGATTCCGAGTTTAGGTGAAGAGCCAAGTTCAGGTGAAGAAGCATTTCTGCAGCTGAAGGATTTATTTTCCCCTTCTTGGTGCTGATGCAGGCTTGGCATCCTGGCTAGCCACATTTTAAAGATTGTGACATTATTGTTCCACTTTATGGGAAGACTTCAACTAATGTGATTGTGCTGCTTGGACATAATTCTATCAGCGAGACTGTGAGTGTGCACATGATGAATTCTACTGCCCAGACAACCCTTTTTATCTACCTCATGCTTCTTTTAGGCAATAGGTCTGAGGCCCCATGAGGTGGAGAGGAGAAACAGAGAAAAATGACCCTAATTCTTCATCCCTCTTGTATTTAAGTCCTTTGCAATGTAACATTATATTTTCCTTCAAGGCTGCCTCTGGGCTTAGGCACGAACTTGTTTTGGTCATCAGGATAAAAGAAAAGTGATGCATATCACTTTTTAGACTTCGAGAGGCTGTGGGTGTTTCCTCTTGCTCTCTTGTACATTTATCATTGTCATAATGATACATTCAAGCTGTTGGAGGAGAAAACCTGGGAGCAGAGTTGAGTGACCCCAAACTAGAGCTTCCAATAGCTAGTCAATCCCTAGACAGGTGAGTAAACCCAGCAAGATTAGCAGTTGATCACCAACTGATTCTACGCATCTTTCTTGTTGTGTGCCAGTGAAGTTTCCTGGTTGTAAGTCTGCATTCTTGAGAAGTAGCTGACTGATATGGGGATGTACCCTAGACCCTTTTTTTCCACCCCTCTATTGCTTGTTCTGGTCTACTGGCTACACGTATCATCTGGTGTATACTATTAAATATCTTCCAATATCCATGTGTCTTTTTTCCTAGCTAATAGAATCATGTGCCCAGTTAAAAACCATTTCCCACTTTCTCTTGTAGAAAAGAGTTGCCATGACCTTCTCTTGGCCAATGAGAAGCAAAGGGACTATCAAGTAGTTCTCTCTGAAAAGGAGTAGGGACTCCCTATGCCCCTCTCCTTCCAGCCTGGAATAAGAGGTGATACTACAGTGTTCTGATCCTGAGGTACCTGCATAATCCCAGAGTGGCTGAGAGGAAAGGTAGATAGTCTTGGGTCTCTGATAGTCTGGCTGTAGTACTAGCATTGTGCCATTACTAGAAAGTCTTCCCATGGACTTCTAGTTACATGTAAAAAAATATGACTTCTAAATTATTTATGCTGTTTCACAGGTTTCTCTTTCAGTAGATTACTGTAATTCTTACCATCACACTGTACACCCACTTTTCCTCTTTTGAAGAAAATGCTTAGGATGCATAAGTAAAGGAACATCCTTAGGCGATCTCAGGGAAGATACGACTGCTAGTTACTACAGAGGTTTATCAATCATACACATAAATTACCAGTAATCGCCATGCATTTAAGTTTGTTAATATTTTCAAAATTCGTGAAATTCACTTAATCTCCCTCCATAAACACTGGTCTCCTATGCCCGTTCTGCTAGTGGAAATTGAGGCATGGGGAGTTTAAGCAACTTCTCTAAAGGAAAGCAGTTTGTTAGAAAAACAAAAAATGGGTAAGAACTTGAAGTAGTTTATTCAGCCTTCCCAAGGATGGATATAATGGACATCTCAACTAGATCAAACTAGAATGATTTCACTTCTACATTGGGGGCTTTCACTAGCCTCCATTTAGTGAGCCAAAGGGACTGAATCCTTTTAACTCTGCACAAACCCTCCTAGAATGAAAGTTACCACAATCCAAGACAGACTCATTTATAGGAAGGGTGACGAATAAAGGGAAATTTGTTTCCTTTTGTGTCCACAAAATTGTTCCCTCCTTTTTGTTCCAAAGTGAAATAGAGCCAAATGGTTGTGGGATCTGTCTTCCAGGGCTTCTGCTGAGCTCTTCAAGAGTAAGATTAAATAGTCTTCATTTATGTATTGCTGCGAGGGCTGCAGGGTATGGTTATACAGGGCAGTCATTACACAAAAGTACCTGGCAGAGGACTGAGTGAAACCCACACTCATCAGGCAATGGGCTCCATGGGATTTTGATATATCAACAAGAAATACTTTTTTCTATTTTGCACACAGGTGAAATAGTAAAGCCCAGTCCTTGACACCTGGACCTCAGTACAGGCACTTATGTCACAAATGAATAACCCCCAAATGACTGCTTTTTTCTGAATGCCAGTCATTTTGATCAGGTTTTACTAACAATAACTTATTTCTAGAGTGAGAGTTGGTGAGTGTAACAGATGTTTGAAATCATTCCTTCTTAAGCTACCACAATTGTAGAAGTGCAGTAACAGTCTCAAGGTTCAAAAACTAGAACGAAATAAAATAAAATGCCACCATTGACTAAACATTTACTAGATAAAAAGCATTTGCACTCATTTCCTGGTATATTCCTTTCAACAAAAGTATGAGGTAATTTTTACTAATATTCCCACTTTTAAGATGAAAAATTGGGGTTCTGAAAAGTTCAGCACTGTTCAGTCATACAGCTAGTAAGAAGCAAACCTTGGATTTGAAAGACCATGATTCCAAGGTCTTTGTTCTGTATTTTCCTAAATATGTGAATACTTCATCATTAGTGCAGCTTTACCAAAGAGAGTAGAATTCAATTAGTCCAGCAACTCCCTCTTTAATTCCCCACCCTTTCTTGCAATTAGGTTTGGGCCACAGGTTGGGTTCTGCCAATGGGGTGCAGGCAGATTTGATGCAGGCCAGATATGACCTTTAAAAAAAAAAGTTTACTTATTTATGCATATACAAGAATTGGAGTATAGGCCAGAAGTACAGTAGTTGAGAGGATTCACCAGAGACAGAGTGGGGGGGCAGCACAGTTGGATCCACTGAAATACACTGCTGAGGAGAGCAGTGGGCTGGTAAGGAGAGGTCTGTCAGTCAAGTGGGTCAGCTCCCTGGCAGGGTTTGAACTCTTGCAGCAGTGGCCCTAGAGAGCTTCATAGTGCTGTGCTTTAACCCATTGTACCACCAGGGAAGGCCCAGATATGACCTTAAACAACATCTTAGGAGCAGCACTGTCCTCTCCCCCTCTGCCGTAGTGACATGGGAATCATATGTTGAGGTGTTGGTATCTCAAAATGAAAAAATCTTGGATCCCTGAATCATTACATGGAGGAGAGTTGCCCTCAAGAGTCACACCATCCACAGTTGACTTTACATGAATAAAAAAATGACTCTTGGTGTGTTGTTGAAGTAAGATGTAGCCTAAACTAATATAGCAGAAATAAAAATGAGATGATAGGTGGATTTTATATAATTATTTTTACTTCATGAAATAGTTTAATTTCATAATGACCTTGAGCAATAAACAGGGATTTATACACCCCATTTATAGGCCAGAAAACTGAGGCTTAAAAAATGAAAAGGTTTGCACACAGTTGGTAGGTGGTCCAACCAAGCTTAGGTACATGGTATTTTTTCCACACTCTTTAATTTTATAACTTCCTAGCATGATGTTATAAAAGCTGGTAATAACCTCGGAGGGAATGAGAGTCCCACTGTATAGAGTTCTGCAGATTAAATTAAACACCTTGAAGGACTGAAAGTCTAGGTAGCTGGTATAGACAGGTGTAGGACATTCCAATGGCTCATATTCTTAAGTCAACAAACTGCAGGTATCCTGTGGCTGCCCAGCACTTGGGTGGTCCTGGAGGGGAGTCCCTGAGCTCATTAGTCCAGTGTGCAGATCTCTAATCTGAATCACAGGCCTTGAAGTCAAGACAACCTTAGCATGCTCTGAGTGAAAATCCTCAGGATCAGTGTCTCCAGAAGAATCAGAAGCTGATTTTTCTTCCTTATCCCCACGGAACAATACATCTTCTTCTTTAGGGATTTCTTTGCAGTGTACAAAGCATTTTGCACTCCATTATCTCATTTAAATTCTCAAAAAACATGGCCATGCATTTTTCTTCTTTTTGTGGTTTTTTGGGGATGGGGTGAAGAAACTGAGTTAGCAGAAACTCACTTTCTGCTAATGACCCAGTTCTTCCTCTGAGAATAAAATCTGGCATATATTGAGCATATTGTATGTTATCTCATTCGGTCCTACAACAGTTCTCCCAGGTTGGTATTGGAGTTTACAGTGAGCTGTTTACAGTGAGGAGTCTAAGAGAGAAGAGTTCAAAAACATGTCAAGGACCCTCAGCTAGAAAGTCTCCCATCAGAGATTTGCTAAGCCTGTGAAGGAATTCTCAACAAAGATCAAGAAGGGAAGGCCTGAAGGGCAAAAGTGCTCCGTTACCCTACCCTATGTAGAGATGTGCCACAAAAATCTAGGCTTTTCTGGTAACTTTCTTAGCCATAGCCAACCTAACACTTTCAAATACCTGTTATAATTTTTGATCTTATGTCCTCTTGGAGGAGAAGTCTCCACAATCCTCTCAGGTCCCTTCCACAGGAAGCAGTTTCCATTTAATTGACCGGTGCCTGTAGCCACTGACAATAAGATAGTTTGATTACAGTGGAAGTGCCTGACATTAGTTTCTGCTTGGAAGGGATTCAGTTCAAAAACAATGTATACATTGCCCCTATCTAACTAGATGCCGAGCCAGCCATGAAGATCCCCTCTAGAAAGTCCCAGGTGACCTAGATAACTGTCTGCTTGAGTAACACCACTTTGTCCCTCCCACTCTCTAGTTCCCACGCTGATGTTTTAAATAATTAAAGAGTGAGTCAGCAAAACCCTAGGCACCCAACACCATGCCCAGTAGAAAGCAGAATCCCAGATCCAGAGTCTAATATGCTCTCTCTCTCTCCTTGTCACGTAGCTTTAGATATACCATGTCCTCTCTAGAGCTGTGATTAATAAACCTTGTATTTTCAAAGTTCCCTGGTTAGTGCTGAGGTGCATGTTGCATTTACAGTAAGAACCCCAGGGTCTGGCCAGCACAACACTGGTGGGCTGGAAAATGTCTGCAGGGTTCTTCACAAGCACTATGGACCCAGGGGGTTGGCCCAGGTGTTCTAGTCAATGGCATCTAAATGACCTCCAGTAACCTCTTTCTGCCACCAATGAACTGGGGGTAGGGCTGCCACCTGGCCACTTTAGGCTCCTCAGGCCTCTGAATAAACAGGCAAAGAAGGGAGTTATGGTGCTGGCTGGGGTGACAGAGTCTGAGTATCTAGTGAAGTGGAACTGGTACTCCATAGCAGACATAAGAAATAGAATGTAGGGGAATAGATACTACCAAAGATAGGTGTCCCATGGGCATTCAGCATTACCCTGCCCTGTAAGGGAGGCCAAAGGAACACTACAGCTTCTCCATCCAGGTAGAACTGCAAGAGACCCAGATCTTTCAGGAATGAAGGTTTGGGTCACTCCACCAGGTAAGCAATCACGGCCAGTTGAGTTGCTTGCAGGCAAAGGGACACAGCAGAGTGGTGGAAGAAGGCAGTCAGCTACCAGCTGCACCCCTGTGACCAGTTACAGAAATAAGGACTTCATTGTTGTGAACGTTCCCCCGGATTTTGTGATGAACATGTTTGCTTTCATGTGGCACGTACAATTTACCATTACGCTCCCACTTGTCTCTCTCACAAGGACATACCCTCCCTGATTCTAACCAGTGCCCAGTCCTCCTCCCCTCCCCTGCGGCCTCCTGATTTCTGTCTCTGTGGTGCCGGGTAAGAGTTAGCGATTTCAAAGAAAATGTTGTCAACAGCATTCAAGAAATGTGTACTGAGAATTTACCAGAGTGAGAGGATGTGCAGAAAGATGAGTCAGTCACAGATTCTACCCTCCAGTGGTTTTACAGTCTAGTAGCAAAGCAAATACAGTGCGGGTCTTTTTTATTTCCCCTTCCTATTTTATAGATATATTTGTCTGTATTAACACAATGTTCACAGCCGTTGCAGAGCGAGCAGATGTACCTCACACAACTTGTGTATGGGTTCCGAGAATCTGTGTCAGTGCAGAGCCCTGCTCATCAATGCCAGTCACTGCAGTGACAGCAGCTGCTTTGGTGGTGTCCCCTCGTGGGTTGTAAGCACCAGAGAGCAGGTCCCTCTGGGAGCAGAAGTGAGGCAGCAACTCCCGGGGCTCAGAGACCCGTATTGCCTTGCTTGTCCCTCTAATGCATTTCTTCTTGGCCATTTGGATTTTTTTCCCTGGAAAGTCATCTTGGAGGCCAGGCAATTAAGGAAGTAGAGTGTTGTGCCTCAACATTTTTTTTAAGATTTATTTATTTGTGCATATAGAACGGTATAGGCCAGAGGTGCAAGGGGGTGAGATAATTCACCAGAGACAGAGTGGGGAGCAGGACAGGCAGATGGACTAAAATACACTGCTCAGGGGAGCAGTGGATGAGACAGGAGAGGTCTGCTGTGCCATCTGGGTCAGCTCCCTGGCCGGGGATGGAACTCGTGCTGCAGTGGCTGCAATAGCTTCATAGTGCTGTGCTTTAACACACTGTGCCTCCAGAGAGGGTCCTAAACAAGTTGAATTTTAATCCTAACTCTTCAAGAGGGAGGGGTTAGCCCCAGATTACCCTGCTTCTATGATCAAAAGAACACCTGACAATTTAAAGGTATGCATCAAGAATGTCAAAAATGTCTACCTATTCCTAGCCAAACAGAATACTACTCAGCATTAAAAAGGAAAGAACTACTGACACGAACAATAACGTGAATGAATCTCAAAATAATTACGCTCAGTAAAAGAAGTCAGAGGAAAAAGAGTGCGTGCTGTAGGATTCCATTTATAGAAAACCCTAGAAAATGCTAACTAATTTATAGTGACAGAAAACAGAGTGGTGGTTGCCAGGGAGGGGAGAGTGGAGTGAGGGAGCCATTACCCAGGGGTACAGGGCAACATGTGAGGGTGACGGATATGTTCATTATCTTGATTGTGGCAGTGGTTTCTTGGGTGTGTACGTATGTCAAAAATGATGAAATTGGGCACTTTAAATATGTGCAATTTATTGTATGTCAATTTTACCTTAATAAGGCTGTTTAAAAATTTTTTCAAAGTGCATACATTTTGACCCAATAATTTCATTGCTAGTAACCTTCCTAAGGAAATAATTGAAGTGCCCAATTTATGTTCCAGATCTTCAGCACATTGTTTAAAATAGTGAAAAAGTTCAATAAGAGGGCATAGTTTAAAAAATTAAAGCTTTAATAAATTCCAGATGATGATGAAATACATGTATGCTTTTAAAATGACAAAATCTTACTTGCTGTGATGAAGAAAATGTTTACTGCTTCCATATTTGGTACAAAAACCGCTGGTTTACAAAATAGTATGAAGTTTGAAAGATCAATAAGTTTCAAAATAAAGATATGTATAGAAGAAAGACTGGAGTGTTTGTACAAAGTAGCCACAAGAGTCATTTCTAGGTAATGGGTGGGGTCCCTGGTAATTTCAATTTTCTTCTTAGTGCTTATGTATTATTCAATATTTTACTTTTGAAATGCATCACTTTTTAAAGTAGAAAACAACCTAAAACAATAAGAGTCCCCCCTTGGGGGGAAAGGCCCCACAATCCCTCTGACCTGTTCTGTAGTGGAGGCCATGAGAGAGTGACATAGCCCTTTTGTCCTGTGTTGTCTGTTGCGAAGTAGGTGCTATCCCCTGGCCACCCAGAGCTCCAGAGAGCCTGTGAATACCTGAGCTGGGGGTCCTCTATTCCTGCCTGAGGTTGCGGGGTTCTGGAGCTCCTTTTCCTCCATGCCATCAGCTGGCCCAAGGGGCCACTCACGCCCTGTGCTGATAGTGTCCACAAGTGAGCAAAGGATGCTGTGGGTAGACCGGTAGACCATGGGTCTTGGGCAGGGGGTGGTGATGGTAGACCTTGGTCTAGCTCCTTCCCAGCTGTTTCCTCTGGTTAAAAGCAGTTACATGGGCCCTCCCTGGTGGCACAATGGGTAAGGACACAGCACTGCAAACTGGATGTAGCTGCTTCAGTGCAAGTTTGATCCCTGGCCCCGGAAGTGACCCACATGGCCCCGCAGACCTCTCCTGACCCGCCCGCTGCTCCCCTCAGCAGTGCACTTCATACCTCTTCTTCTCCCTACTCTGTTTCTGGTGAATCTTCTCACCGCCCCTGTACCTATGGCCTGTATCCCAGTGCTGTAGACATAAATAAGTAAATCTTAAAAAAAAAAAAAAAAAAAAGGCAGCTATGCGAAAACTCTACTTTGAAGTCAAAACAAAGAAATCTGTTGGTTTCTAGTCCTTCCCTATGAGTCACAGTCCCATCTTTAATTCTCAGGATAGAAAAATTAGTGAAGGAGAAAGAAAAGCAAAGCACGCATGTTGCTTATTATCAAAGCCTATAATTTCGTGTTAAATTTTGTATGAGATAAAGATCTTGAAATATAATTTCCTAGTATGAAAATATGTTTTCAGTGATGCATGTTTTAATTAAAAAAAAAGAAAAAGAAAAAAAAAGAGGCAGCACACCCAGAAACAGGGCACTAGATGGACCACATTGTTTAGCATCTTCAGTCACAATTGTGGCTGCAGGGGTGGGGAGCCTGGACACATTTAGATCAGGAAGGTTGACCTGTCTCTCCCTGACTTCATCCTTTGCTTTTCTTTCCCCAGCGGTAGAAACTGAGGAGGGGAGGAAGAAGTGTTCTTCTCAGGCTGCTGGTTGACAGCAGAGTGGTTTCCTTTGACCTGGAGTGCTGCCTTCTGTGTGGCTCGCTGGACCTGGGGAGGTAAGTGTCAGTTCTGGATCTGTCAGCTGAAATATGAAGTTGGAATGTAAGAAGGCTGACAGCCTTAATGTACTCCAAATAATGAGTTTGCTTGTTCTGACCTGTATGGGTTCTTATAAGTTGGCCATTCATGGGCAACCGTGACTTATTTGTCACAGTTTGTCATCCACAATCACAACAGAACATTCCTTGACTACCTATGGAGTACAGCTTGTATCACAGGCCTAGGCTGCTGTTGACCTGATTACATGACTATCTCTATGTTGGTCTTAGTATAACTCTGCCTGTGGTAACATCATACACATGGTCACTATGTCCCCTTCTCTGTCCCTTGTAAAACTTTCTCCCCCATTCTTATCCTACCCTCTGGGTCCTATTTCTCATACCATCGTTGCATGGTCAGCTTTGACTATCCTGTGTGATTTCAATAAGTGGCACAAGAACTTCTGATCATACAGCAGAGTCTTGCCTTACAAACCTGCTCCACGACTGCTGTGTTCCTTATAATGTTCCTACCACAAAGCAGCAAAATTTCCTGTCACAACAGACCTGGCTGACCGGGTTGGAAGAACTAAGATGCTTTTGTCTTTGGTGGCTTCAAAGGAAAACCTGATGGGGGATTGAACAGTAGGATGAAGCAAGAGCAGGAGGTCTGTGACCTCTCCACCTCCAACTGGGTGAAGAGGTTTCTGGGAGCAAGCCCAGATGTGTTATTGGTGGCTCTGAATATGTAAAAGGAATGACAACATGACAGATGGGTTAATTTCTATGAGGCATAGTTTGCTCTTCTGTAAAATGGGGTGTGAGTGCTCAGTTTGTGTGATTCATTCCTTCATTCATCCATCCATCTATTCTCTAAAGAAAAATATAGAATGGTCTCACAGGAGGAATGTAGAGAAAACAAAAAAGGAATCAGAAAAAAAGATAACTATAATAAAGTAAAAATCAAAATCATCAGACAACTATGGATCAGAGGCATTCTGGTAGGGGAGGAGGAGAGAAAAGGATCAGGATATGGGTGGGAAGAGCACAGGGAACTGCGGTGATGGTGTACAGCTGAATGGGTGGTGGGAATTTCCTGGGGAAATCATGCATTGTACACAAATGAAGGATGAGGTAGTGAATGTATTTTAAGAAATTGTTTAAAAAGAAAATACATTAAAAAATCGATTGAGGGCCCTCCCTGGTATCGCAGCGGGTTAAAGCACCGCACTAAGAAGCTTAAGCCAATTCTGCATGAGTTCGATCCCCGCCTGCCCCGAGGAGATCCACATGGCGCGGCAGACCTCTCCTGACCCGTCCACTGCTCCCCTCGGCATTGTACTTTGCCGATCTGCCTGTTCTGTACCCCACTCTGTCTCTGGTGAATCCTCTCACCCTCCACATCTCTGGCCTGTACCCCAGTTCTGTACGAATAAATACATAAATAAATCTTAAAAAAAAAAAAGAAATCGATTGAGCTGCTCCAGATACTTGCCAGGGTTGGAGACACAATAGATTAATCAAGCATGACTGCTAGATTCCTATGGCTCTTCCCTAAATAGCTTGTTGATGGTCTTGGGATTATACATAGCTTTGACCACACTGGCTGACATCTAGTCGATGCTTAAGACCCTACTATTGTCAGCAAGGCAGGGTCATTTGCAAGAGAACAATGCCTGGGCCCAGTTATTGGACCTTTGCACAGGCAGAACCCTGGATACTAAGTGGTGCATGGCCAATGAAGCAGTTAGAGCAACTTTAGCAGTGGTGAAGGGTTTAACTGTAAGTGAAGACATGTGTGGGATCCAGGTTAGCTTAGATAAAGGTTTTAATTGACTGCTGGAAGCCATATTTCTGAGCATGTGCTTATACAGACTTACCCTGGTGAGTGGGGTCCTGTGGGAGTCTTTCATTTATTCATTCATTCATCAGATTCTTACTGTGTGTTAACTTCTGCCGGACTCTTCTTGACTCTGAGGACTCAACATTGAACAAGAATGGAAACAAACTTTGCTTTACTGTACTTTGCATTGGAAAGAGGAAGACCAAAAATATGAATGAGAAAATTATATATAGAGCATCAGTTCTCAAGATTTTTGGTCTTAGAAACCCTATATATTGTTAAAAATTATTAAGGGCCTCAAAGAACTTCGGTTTAGATAGGTCATAACTACGGACGTTTACAGTCCTAGCAATTAAAATACTTATGTATGAAATTAAAAATCAACAATATACTCAATATATTTCAGTATAATGTGTATTTAGTGAAAGTGACTTTTTTAAAATCAAAACAAACAAAAAGAGTGGCAAGTTTTATATTTCTGCACATCTCTTTAATTTCTGTCCACAATAAAAGGCAGCTGGATTTCAAATTTGTGTCTTTTTTAGCAGAAGTATTTAAAGGAAATCCACCCCTATGTGGGCAAGCAATTAGAAAAGGAAAGGTATTTTAATTGCTTTTTGTGGCATAAGTCACATTAAATCTGAAATGATGTCAATAGTACAATCTATTATTCTATCTTACATACTGAAGGTATGTCTTTTACCCATGTGTCAGGAATTGATCATTTGAAAAGTTTGGGTTCACCAATTTGAATATTTTCCCAATATTAAACCATTACATGAGCTGATTAAAAAAATCAAATTGATTAATATCACTATCAGATGATATAAAACTCATCAATAGTCTTTTAATTATTGGAAATGGCAAGACACATTTTCAAAATTTGAGTTTTTGTTTGAAAGTCCTTACTTTATTTTGATATCATAAGATATTTTATTGTAATTTGTCTTCAGGAATTCTTTAAAAATGTATTCCATGAAAAAAGCAGCTAGTTCAGCTTGCAACTCAAACATTACATGGTGTAAGTATCCTGCTTTTGGTATGTAGTATTCCTTAATTTATACAGTTTCCCTTGGACCATTTTTAAGTGAAACTAGCACTTTTTTTTTTTT
>NW_004567102.1:11857100-11891970 GCF_000260355.1 Condylura cristata
CTGAGTAATATTCCGTTGTGTATATGTACTGCATCTTTTTAATCTAGTCATCTACTTTTGGGCATTTGGGTTGTTTCCAATTGTAAATAAAGCAGCAATAAACATGGGGGTGCAGGTGTTTTTTTTGAATCAGAGAAACTAACACCTTTTTTATGGTGTGTGTGTGACAGTGAGGGGTATAATGACCAGCAGTCTGGTTAGGTGATAGTGGCTGCATCTGAAGGTGTCAGCAGATCCATTCCCCATTGCCTGCATACCAGGACTATACCAACACAGTGTAAAGGGAAAATAGCATCTTTGTATGAGTGTGAAGCTAGTTTCAGTATAGCTTAGAGAACTTTAGGAATTAATGCACCACATCCAAGAGCTTCTGGTATGGATAGTTTCAGGCAGTGATAACTATTGTAGGAAAAAGGTTCAGGGGGAGTGACGAGCTATGCCCGTTACATTACAATTGGGTGGTCAAGGCAGGCTTCAGTGAAGAGGTGGATTTTGAGCAAAGGGGTAAAGGAGGTCAGCAAGTGTGAGGGTCTAAAGTGGGAACATACTAGGTATGTTCTAGGAACAGCAGGTAGGACAGGGTGGCTGAGAGTGTGGGAGATAACAGGTGGGAAACAACTTGGTCAGAGACAAGCAAACCAATTTTGGGTTTTAGTGGACTCTAGGCCTAGATCAGACTTTCCTGGGCCCTCTAAGCCATCAAACAAGGCTTGGAATTTTATTTTGAGTTTTCCAGAGACCTATTGAAGGGTTCTGAGTAAAAGAGTGATGTGATTTGTTTCCAGAGGATGTGGTCAGATCAGAGATTTACAAGGTTGGCTCATTCATCCTTGAATAATGTCTAGCACATAGTAGGTACTTAAAAGAAGTATGTTGGATGAAAGAATGTCCTTCAATTCTGTGCCTATCAAGGAATACAAATATGTTAACTAGCTTTGGGGACAGTAAAAAACACCTCCCAATAACTTCGTGGTTTATAGCAATAAACATTTATTTCTTGTTTATATTATTTATATTATTTGGCTGCAGCTCTGGTGGAGAGGGGAGGAGAGAGTGAATATTTGGGAACAATAATACGATCAATAAGAACCACCCTGTGGGTGAAATGAAACTATCATCAACAAACATAATTCACACATTTGACTGTGTTTTTTTGCCTATGGGACCCCACAAGGGCCATTTTGAGTCATTGACTTGTATGCTGCCGAATTGAGTCATTGGCTAATTTGCATAAAAAGCAAATGCACAGTTCTTACTCTGTGATTCATTTCAAAAGAAGGGCGGCCAAGAAGCGATGGCCTTGTCACCTAGGAGCTCAGAGCTCAACCCTGTGCCATGGGGCCAAGGTGTGTGTGTGGGGGGGGAGAAGGCATGCACATGAATGGACATGGCGGGGGGGTGCTGGGAAAGGGTCTCAGACACAGTAGTTTCTTCAGCCATCATTATTGGAATCACTTGTTGAGATAGAGGCTAGTTGACATCCCAGATTCCTGGACCACCCTAGGAATTTTTGGCTGTAGGCTATGGGATTTTCTAGGCTTTTCTTATCCCTGGGAAGAGAAGGCACATCATAATAAAGTATAGTCAGATTATGAGCTCCATCACAGAGCCTGCTCCCAGCTGCTCTGCATTGCCTGTGTTCTCTTTACCTGGGAGGACTTGCCCATTGGAACCTGGGATAGGTTCATTGTATGTACCAGGTCATTTACTGTCCCAAACATCATTGGAGCTGTGGCTGAGGCAAACTGTAGTTGCTTTGAAGTTGCATCTATGACCTTGTCAGGTCATCAGTCACACTGACCATCTTTTCCACTTGCCTCTTTCATTTGGATTCACTTGACAGCTTGTCTAATATGAAAGTAAACCTCTCTTAGCCAACTGAACATTGCTCTTCCCTGTAACCTTGACCTTCACCCTCTGGGACTCTGCACAACCTTCTTCTAAGCAATAATACCTTTAAAATCTCACAACCAGCAGCAAACACACATGCCAGGTTCAGTTTTGTTGGGTGAATTGGAGGGACCAGAGTTGCAGCCTCCAACCACCTCTGGTGATTAAAATGGCTCCTCCTCCTTCTGACATCCATGGGATTTTCTTCTTTTCAGGACTCACTAAGTTTCAGCAGCTTTAGGGACACCTCCATGGAGGGCCTGTTTGTGATCTGGAGTGATTTATAGCAGCACTAAAACCTCTCGCAAAAGCACAAATTAATACTCAGCTGTCTTTTCAGCGCCTCCTTTGAGAAAGAGGTTTTGACCTCCGGCCAAGATGTGGGAGGTTAGATGTCTCCCTGAAACTCCAATGGGTGGCAGCCTCTGGGATCACACCCAGCTGGGCCTGAAGTCCCGTAGGCTCCAAGACTGGTCTCTGCTTTTGACTTGCTGTCTCTGTTTTTGTTTCTCTATTTTGGTGCATGTGAATCACTATTCCCCAATGAAAGGAACACAGAGGAAGTACAAGGGGTTTCAGGGAGATGGTAAAGATTTTGAGACCTTTTGCACTTCCTGGTTCTGAGCCAGGCTCACTTTTCCTCCTTGGAGGACTCCATCAGTTATTCCCACACACTTTTCCTTTGGCAGAAGTGCAACATTCTATCACCAAAATTCGAGTTAAGTCCTTCAGGTTTATAATTAGAACTGCTGAGACCCTTTCCCTATCCTCCAGGAAAGAGGAAGTAAGACTCCAGAGTCCTAGCATAGGGCATTCTAGACTGAATAAGCAAGCAAATACTGAGAACAAGAGTGAAAATCCACATGGGTGGGGGTTAACTTTCCAGGACCATATAAGGTAAAGTCAGGGTTTTTAAATAGTGGGACCTCAATTTCCATAACTGTAAGTAAGATAGTTAAAAGAGAAGTTTTATTACTGACTACTTTAAAGAGAAACTAGGACATGAACTGATCAGTATTTTGAGTTTATTCCCCAGCCTAGTGGCAGGGATAGGAATAGGTCTGTTGTCACAGTTTTAATAGAAATGATAAACAGAAGGTTTTGGAAGTTATTCTCAAAGTGTGTCCCTGTCTCGAGATTCTCTTCTTCATAAAGCAGTGATTATCAAACTGTCACCTAGAGGCTTCTAGAAATCCAGATGCCCACACTTCACCTAGCACATTCTGATTCATTAAGTCTGGGATGAATCCTAGGAGTCTGGATTTTGAATACTCAGGCAATTTTGTTGCAAGAGTTCTTGGGTTTGGGAGCTAGAAAACCAAGGTTAAGATTACTGGTTCATGAACTTGACCATGAAACTTGACTCCCTGTCCTAGAAAGGTGGGACTTTACCTTAAGAAATATTGATGATCTGGGGCTCAGAAATTCCTCTTCTATGCAGGTATCCTAAGGAGTTGACTTTTATTTTGTACTTTGTTCACAACTTGTGCTTTCTAGAACACTATTTATTAGATATACATGGCTATTTACATTTAATTTAAATTTATTACAATTAGGTAATGTTAGAATGTAGTCCTGTAGCAGAACTTACCATAGTTCAAGGACTCAGTAGTGGTAAATAATCAGTGCAAAAAGTTCTTAAAGTTTATGTTATAATTTCTTTGTTTTTTTCCCCCCATCTATCTATAATTTATCTATCTTCTCTCCTAACCTCTAATCAATTACATCATATATGTATATGTGTGTGTTGTACTGTGTATATTACTGGTTAAGTATATTCCCTTTATATAGATGTTTTCCAAACCACTGTAGATTAGAAATAACAAATTAAGGACAAAGGAAATGATGACAATGAATCATCTGATCTAAAGGGGGTAGTCAAAATGGTGATAAAGTAAGACACTCATCTGTTTGTTCAATCATTAAACAGATGTTTATTGTGCTAGAACTATGTGGCAGGCTGGTCTAGGTGCTTAGGCTACATTATTGAGCAAAATCCTTGCCCTCATGGAGTATATGTACACTCCACTTTGAGACTATTCCTTATAGAGATGACTATCCTTGTTTTCTTCAGAATTCTGTGAAGGCATCCAATCCAATCAAATAACTGATGTTTATCTTCAAGCATAGCCCTTATGCTCAAGCAAAAAAAGATACATTTTAGAAAGGTTCAAGTGGCTGAAGATTCCATTGTCATTTATATGAAAACAAAACAAAACTAGGTTGTTTATTCTTTTTTTCTTTCTTAGTTTGATAACTGTCATTTTATATATAAAGGCTTACAAAAAAAAAAATGCTGTCACTTTGTCAGCTCCTTTTTGCAAATGAGCTTATATGACCTTTCTGTTTTTCTTCATGCTGACATAATTTGCTTTCCAGTTCTGTCCCTTGATACTATGACTGTCGAGAATATATTTGAACTTTACTATGACTTAGTCAGAAGGTGAAAAAGAAACAGAATGAACACAGACATAACTGTGGATGGTATAAATTTTATCAACAAAGTGCCTGAGAATCTGTACAAAGGTTTTGAGAGAACTTTCTGAAGCCAGCAAAGACCAGGTGTGATTTGATAAATACACATGATTTCTCTTTTTTACCCCATGATTTCCTGTCCCCCACTCAAAACCCATAATACATTCTTTTCTTGCCCTTCAAAATGTGAAAAAACAGAAGCTAAGGCATTAAGCTTAAGTATTTTCTTAGAGAAAGAATCCAATTCAGGTAGAAAAAAAATGTCTCAAAACAGGTGAGGAAGAAATTAAGGTCTTTGTAGAATACTCCAGGGTTTGAAACACATAATTCTTTCAGGTGATAGGAGTTTTGTGAAGGAAATGAGGGATATATATCTAAACTGCTCTTAAAAAGTATAGGTCAGAACCAGGGCAGAAACCCCTAATTTAAAAATGATGTCAAAGACAAAGTCCAAGGTCATTGATAGATGGGAGACAGATTAAGGTAGTGGGAGAAAACTTAGCACTTGGAGTCAGATGACTACCAAATTGTGGTTCCAAGACTTATTAGTTGTGATATACTTTTAAGTAATTTAAGCTTCCTGCTTTTTCATTTATTCATTTGGAAAATAAAAGGATAGTGATAAGTACTTGACATTCAGGGATAGTACAAGTATTCAGTGAAAATAATTTCTACTACGTATCTGGCATATAGTAGGCACTTGCATTAGTTAGTGTTATGGTTAAATGACAATGCTGGTGGTTAAGTATAGTTAAAGTCCATGTCATCCATGAAATAGACTAAGTGGGGAGATTGGAGGCTCTCCTCCATGTGGTGACTCAAGCATCTAAGCTTCCACTTTGTGACTCCATCACTACCTGGAACTACCTCTGCTTTCAGGTAGCATAGGGAAAACAAAATAGAGAAACCTTGTTTCTTAAGAGCTTTCGAGGTGAGATTCATCCACTTTTACTCACATTGCATCCATGAGAATATATAGCCTTGTGGCCTCATCTGTGTGCAAGGAAAGCTGGGAAATGTAACCCTGCACAACAGCCACCTCTTAGCAATAACTTACATTCTCGAAGGTGTGCCAAATGTTTTTGACCAACAGTGAACCATTTTGCTGGAATGCTCAATAAATGGCAGCCATTATTATTTTATTTAGTAGGAAACATACAGCTGAATGAACAGTGGTTTTGTTAACCGAGAATACCGAGTATGCTATGAAATGTTGAAAGATGGGAGAAAATTTAAAATCCAGATAAAACTAGATGCATACACTAGTTCATAAGGTTTAGTAGTAATTTGGGCTATGTTTCATTTAGTCGTATTTGAAGCCAAAGAGTGTAATGCTTTTATTAATTCATGGAGCAGATATTTATTATTCTGACCATGTGCAAGATAGTAGGCTAGGCTCTGGATGTGGGCTGGGGAGGGGGCACAAGAATGAGTAAGACCTAAACCTTGCCTTCAAAGAGTTTTTATTCAGTAGAGGAGGGAAGATATGTGTATCCTCAAAGAACCACAAAGATAGGCAGTGTGGGCAGGGCCCTGAGAAGTGCAAAGTGCTCTGGGATTTGAGAAAGGGTGGGATTGTTTCCATCCAGCATGATTCAGCTGCATGAGAACATTCCAGACGCTCAGGGTGTGAGTCTGTCCTTGTCCACTTGCCCCTTAATACCCTTGATCTGCAGAATCTCCCAGCTATGTTCTCAGAAATCATGTATGCTCCCTTTCTGTTCTCTACAGTTCAGAGAGCTTTTTTGCTCTGAGTGCTTGGTCTGTCCCTCTTCCCTTTGCTCCAGTGTCTAGGCTGGTCACTTCTCCTGGCAACTATGAGTAGTTCTGAACTCTTTTCTTTCTTGGGATTGGAGGCCTGGATTGTTTTGTGGATAAAATTGCACTTGAATTAGGCTTTGAAAGATTCACAGAATTTGTTAAGTAGAGACAAGGCTTTCATGCTTGACTCAAAAAAATGTTCTTCAGTAATATGTTCTCAATTCAACTACAGTTGAATTGAGGGGTTTCAGTTGCATCTTTATTTTTAAAGAGGTTATTTTATGTCAGGATTTCAGTGAATTTATGAGCTTACTGAAAATAATAAGGCACAGCAAATCCTGTGATGTAGATAAGGAAGGTGGCATCACACTCATTTTATGGATAAGAGGCTGAAGCTTGGTCAGGTCAGATGACTTTCCTATGGTTAATCAGCCACAGTAGGTAGTGAGTACTGTAGACAGTAAGTACTATAGACAGTTTTCCTCTCCAATTTTCTTTCACCCTAGCCCAGTCTCTTTTGCTATGTTGGAAAGCAGCATGGAAATTCAAAGAAGGAACTGGATTTCGTCACCTTGAATTCCATTCACTAAGATATAACACCTTCTAAGAATATTTGCTATGTAGCAGAGCCTTCTTGAAGATGAGATTGTAAAACTTTCATCAAAGAACTGAAGCTCCCAACCACTATTTGCTACGTATATACAGGTCTGCTTTAACGAGATAAAGGGTGGGCCTTCTAACGAGTGTCAGGCTGGATCTCCTAGTCAGGGTATGCAGACACATCCGTACCCAGTCTCTTCAGATATGGGTCCTGACACCAACAGTCTAGTCTCGAAAGGCAGGGGACAAAGGTCCTGCCCTTTGTGTTTGTGATCCCAACTGCCTGAGGAGCCCTGGTCTGAGACATCTGGTGAAAGTGTGCTTTGCTCAAGTTAGCTGAAACTGACATTTAATTTCAGTTCTACTATTACTCCTTCTACTTCAGACTCATGGGGCGAGGTGATAGGAGAGAGGGAGCCTCCTTGTGAGACAAAGGAATAGTTTTCACAGATAAGTAAAGAGGGAGTTAAAGAGAAAGAGGGGTTTGAGAGCAGAGTGGTGTGATGGAGTGGTAGAAATGGGTTGTCCTAAGTCCATGGGGCAACTTTGAAGATGACAGAGCTATGACGCTAATTAGATCCAAGACAGGAAGCAGGGAGCAAGAGGAAAGCATGTTTTGGGTATTTACTGTGAGGTGATTACAAAGCCTTAAACATGAGCATAATGTACAGAGGAACTGATAGCAGTATTGAGCATTCATGGATGAGGGGAAGAAGTCAGAGAAATGGCATCTGAATGAAAATGATCAAGTTCATTGTAATCCCAGGGCTTAGAATCTGTCCTGTATGCAGAAATAGGTATTTTATAAATGCTGCATTTTCCTGTCTGGGACTAAACACCCTTTACCCCTGAAGGTCCTAGCCAGGAGGTAGGAAAGACTCTCTCACAGTTCTCTCCATCACTATATTTCAAAATACTACTGTTTAAAAAAAAAGGCCCCCAATTTGAAAAGCAAAAAAAAAATCTATATTTGAGATTAGAGAACTGAATGAGCAGGAAAATTGTTCAAACGGAGAAAAAAACTAACCTGGCTGTTAGGATGACTTCCTAACTCTCAGCTTCCCAAGTGCTGGAGGTCTTTTTGCTCTCCTTGATTTTCTCTCTTGAGAAAATGGCCGGATGTTAAAACAACCAACATGGATGACTAATGCAAAAGAAAACTTACTTTGAGTTAGACTAAAGGAGTTGTTTCCCATTAGGCATTGGGGCAGTGGTGTGTATACAGAATGTCCAGAAGCCTGAGTTTTCTGTTTGTTTTTTTCTCTCCCACGCAACCTGGTACAGTGGCAGGGGTACCTTGGGCAGAAACAAGTGGCAAAGAATGTATTTGGGCAACATATACTTCCTTCAGCATTCAGGCAGGAAGAAATGGCTACAACTCTTGACAGACCAGAGGTTTGTGGACATCCTCGTTGTTCCCAGCAGCAGGCACAGCAGTGAAGCACATGGCTAAAACCGTGTCCGTCATGGTGTTTCCATGTTAGCAAGGTGAGGTGGAGAGTAGATAAGTAGGTAGATAATAATAGCAATGTGTTGCTGGTGGTATGTGGTAGGACATACCAAGGCAGCAACAAGGGCTGAGGGTGAGGGGGATGGTGGTAGGGCAGGCTCACAGAGAAACAACATTTAGAGCAAATACTAGACAGGTAAGGGTGTGAAGGGGTGAGAGCACCATGCATTATGCTGGAGGACTAAGGTGCTGTCTGGTGGTGGGAGTGTTAAGATGGCCACACCTGCAGGGAAAAATCCTACAGTCAAAATAATAACCAGGAAGCAAAATAATGGTTTTCATTAAAAGTAAAAATGAGTAATAAGTAAGTGAATGAATGAATAAAAAGTGTAAAGCTTGAGGTGTGGCTATGTGGGGGTGGAGAACCATGTAAGGTCTGCACACAGACTCTGGATGTTGAGGGTCAAGTGTGTTCTAGAAGCTACAATCAGGCCAGTGTGACTGGAGCTGATGGAGAGGGTGGAAGGTTGTTAGGAGACAAAGTCAGAAAGGAGCCAGACCTCTGGGCCTCACATACTATGTCTAGAGCTTGGCCTTTGACTGTAAGTGACATGAGGCCTCTGGAGGTGAAGCAAGAAGGCAGGATGCTGACTTCAGTTAAACAGGATCACACTGTGTGGACCTACGTAGCATGAAAATCTCTTAACACCCTAGTGAGGACATGGCACTTAATAAGTGTTTTGTTGCTGTTATTAAGCTTATTAAAATGTGGTAGGGAGAGGGGATCCTGTAACATATGTGCTAGATGTTTGCTCTGTCAGCAACTCATACATAGGCACTGATAAAACTCAGGGAAATGGAAGAGTGAACACGATTGAGGATTCTTAGGCCTTGGGCCTGAAACTGGATCTATAAGTGTCTGATTGGGTGTTAAATTGCCTCATGGGCATTAGCTGAGCATATCCTCTGCATGTCAGGTGCTGAAGTCGTTGCTGGGGATATAGTAATGAACAAGACAGACAGGCTCCTGCTTGACAGTGTCATTTAATCCAAATCTCCTCCTCTGGGCTGAGCGTTTGATGACATTAAATGCATAATTACACAAATAAGTGTTCTAGTAGTGCACTAATGAAAGATAGGGGCTTTGTTATCACTTGGCCATCATAAGGCTTCTTTAAGGAAGGGACATTTAAGCTGAGATGAGTGAATTAGAGGCAAGGTAGCCTGGTGGAGAGCAAAGTGTGATAAGAGCCAGCACATGCAAAGGGCCTGTGGCAGAAGGAGGAAGTGGATGTTCTGTGCCTGGAAAGCAGAGAGCATGGGCAGAAGAGCAGGAGAGGCCTGAGAAGGTAGGCAGTGTTGGTCAGGTGTGACCTTCTGGAACATGGGGTTTGGGGCTTTTATTCTGATTGCAATGGACAATGCTAGACTTTCAATAAAAGGGGTGACTCATCAGACTTACATGTGGTAGCATTCTGGCTGAGTGTGGAGGATGACTAATGGGGTCCAGAGTGGCTGGTCACCTGTTGGAAGGATCCTGTAGCATCAGACTGGTCAACTCACTGGACAGTGGGAACTGAGATGCAGTGGGAGGGTTTCCCCCCATCCCTCTTTATAACCTGCATCCACTCACCTAGATGCCCTCCCAGCCAGCATCTTCCTTTGGCTTTTACCTTCCCAAGGTGCCCATCTCTTTCCATGCCTCTCCAAAGTAGCCCTTGATATAAAGATCCCAGGTATTGGACTCTGTGTCTGATTTGTGACTTGAATAAATCTGTGTGACCATTCCTCAACTCCTAAAATACAGAAAATTATGCTTGGGAGGATTTTAAGTTCTGTCCCAATGACTATATGAGTGGGCAACTCAACAAACACTAGTTTCAGACTATTCAGATGAATCATCTTTTAATGAGAACTGATCTCTTGAAATCAAGTTTCTATTCCACAAAAGCACCCAAAAGAGAAAAATGTGATGGCGTGAGATATAGAGACCATGACCTTTACATTGGGCCTTACCAGCCCTTTGGTGCTATGAGAATTGAAAATATGGACAATATCAAGATATCTGAGTGAATGGTCCTGCACAAATGTGCCATATAACCGTTGGTGATTTAAACTAGTTTCTCTTCCTATATAAACTCATACCCGAGGTTAATGAGCACATATTTTAAATACCATCAAAATCTTAAGTCAGGAGTGATTGCTAGGCCTGATACGACTGGGCCCTGTATTTCAACTTGTGCGAACTGATTGTTTGCCTTAGATGTGTTTATCATTCATTCATTTGACAGAGACAACAGATATTCTCTTATGCTATTCACAGGATTTCGGGATGAGACTATCAGTGATGAGACTTGGCTCCCTTGTCTACTTCTTCCAGAAGACACTGTAGATGTTCAGACTTGACCCTTCAGGTAGAAACCAAAGTCCCAAACTCTGGTTTTCAGTTTTACTAGCTGATTTAATGGTTCTTTTAAATGTCAAGATTTAATTTCATGTATCATCAGCCCATCAGGTTATCTTGAAAGTTTCTACTCAGAGTTCTACCATTTCAAACTTTGAGTTTCAAAAACTTATTTCCCCCTTAAAATGCTTAATGTCAAGTAACTCATCTTCTGAAGTTAGAGATTGAAAAGGGTGGCCCAGAGATGACTAAAATACAGACAGAAAACACGTACGTGGATACAGCAAAACATGTAAAGTCTCCCACAGCTGCTAGACCTACAACCCACATAAACCATTACTTTCCCCAAAGTCAAACATGCCACGAGGGAGGGCCATCTCCATTCTAAAAGACCCCAAATATCCTATCCCAGTGTCCCATCACCCCCCGAAAAACATGCAAGTGTCAGAATCATGATAACACAGTAAACTTGACAGGCAAATTGTGAAATATGAGTCATGGTTCTATTTGTTCTGCAATTGTGAAAATTGCAAAATTTTTATCAAGATAGAAACTGAAAACTTTTGAGTGTCAACTCACGGGGAGCCCGACACTCTCACGTCAGACTGCTCTTCTCTTCCACCCCCTCACAACTCCAGTCACGCTATGCCTCTGCCAGTGAGTAACCCCTCTGTTTAGTACTCAGAACCCACAAAATTGACTGCCCCAAACAGATCTCCCTCACCGTCAGCCTGATGAGCATCTTGCGAGGCCAGTAGGGAGCTTGTTAAACTGGAGGTGCCATATCTCCATCACCCTTGCCGCCTACTCTTTAGACTTTGTTGTCCAGACAGGTCACCATCTCTTCAGGTCTGGCCCAATTTCCCTGCTCAGCAAGTGGGATCTCCCTTTCACCACTTACTACTCACCTATGTCATAATTGCTTAAGAACCTGGGTTTTGAAAACTGAATCCTATTAATGCACTAATTGGTTACTTCTTTCAGGAAGGAGCTGTTATCTTAATGCGACCTGATGTAGAAATGTCTCAATTCAGGGCTATGTCCTAAACTTCCGTGGCTATGTCTGAGGGTCATCCATTAAACCCTCAAAACCCCATGGTAGTGCCTTTTACTTTAGGGCCACTCAGTGGGATCCATGTGAGCATGTACTCTGGGGCCAGACCCCCAGGTTGGAACCTCAACTCCACTGCTTACATCCTGGGTGGCACTAATCAGGTCAGTTAACCTCTGTGTCTCAGCAGTAACAGTGTAATGTGTCTACACTATAGGGTTGTTGGACTAAACTGGTTAAAACATCGGGCTCATAGTAAACCTAAGAATTTGCTATTTTGATTTACATGGGCTTGATTGAAAGATTTCACTTGAGGAAGGTTTCCACTACTTACAAAAAAAAAAAAAGTAAAACAAACAAAACCCCAAACTCCCACTACCTTCACTCAAAATATGAATAACTCATTGGAATTCTGCCACCCAGGGCAGGATCCTTGGCGCCTCTCAAATCCTACCTAAGTGTGGGGCTGAGGTGGCTTTGGGTCCGCACGTAGACGAGATCAACTGGCTCACAACCGGCATTTATGTTCGTGGTTGCTGACTTGAGAGAGAGGTTGGGTGCAATGTCTGGGGCATTTTATTTATTCTATTATACTATGAGGGTTTTTTGGGGGGAGGGGGGCGTTAAACTGTTACGATTAAATTCATAGTATTAGGCTTTTTTCATGATGCGTAATGAGTAAGAGGTCACTTGTTGGCTCTCAGTGTGACAGACAGGGCTGTGCAAAGAACAGACTCCTGGTTTTCCGGGAAATGAGTCAGATGTTACTATCCAAGACAACTATAGCATGTGCTTCCTTAGAGAGCTTTAATATCTGGATGTGTGGCCTTTATTTCAGAGTTTGAGGGTCAGGAAGGTAAGAACCCACAGGTCAGGGTGGTAAGAACGCACAGGTCTTTCTCTGCTGCCAGGATAAACATCTAAATTTTATGCTTTGAGGTGATGGTGATGGCTCACAGGGGTCTTGTTGGTGGTAATTTTGGGGGATTACACTTGACAAGAGAATGAACAATGAATTAAAAATTAAATTAAACAAATAAATAGATTTTGTTCTTTCAAAACCAATGCTGAGTGTACTGTGACTTTGTACATGGCGAATTTGAGCGCATCAGTCACTCAGAGGAATCATGGGTGTGGGGAAGAATGCAGACTTTGGAATCAGACTGTCCTCCAGCCACCTGTCATATCTAGATTGCTTGTCCTCTATGGAATCCCATGTCCCTGAGCCTTTGCCCTTGAGCTTTGCCGGCCTCAAATATTCCAGCCTTTGCTTGCCCCCACTTCCACAGCCTCAAGAAGGCTCTGTGCCCAAGTACCTGCCCATCTCAGGATCTTGGCCTTGTGGTTCTAGGCAGAATTGCTCATCCCTAACAGTGCTGAGCTTCTCTCTCTTCTGTGGGTTCCACAACACCCGTGCTGGCCCTGCATGGCTCTTGTCACCCTGCAATGTCCATCTCCCCACACCCTAGTGAGGTCTTTGAATGAGCCTTTATAGCCTGGCGTGCAGGAGGGGCTTAATCAAAGTCTTAAAATGAAGGAATCAATCAGCCCACTTTTCAGTTACAGTATGTTATATGTTAGTGATCACTTTGTTAGTGATATGTTAGTGATCACTTTGGGGCAATATGTTAGTGATCACTTTGGGGCATGCGTCGTAGGTCATTTCTAACTAATCTTGAGGTCTTTAAATTGGAAATAACAGTCTCTCTTCCTTTTTTCACTTTTTGGTGTGGACTCTTATTGTGTGATCCTGTGGTTCACTTGCAGAGCAGCCAGGCTGGGTCTGGGAGCCCAGGAATCATGCTATTGCCAAGCTGCATGCCTTCTCTGGCAGGAATGAGGAGCAAGGGCCGGTTGTAGAGCACAGCCATGGAGCGCCAACCCCTGGCGTAGTGGCCAGCCAGTGCAGCACCACTCACACAAAGCTCCACGCACACCAGATTCCACTCTGATGCTCTAACAAAGTCCAGAATATTCCATAGCATGAAATGAAGGGTCACTGGAGTGCGAGCTAGAATGAGGGCAGCTTCCATCTTTTTGTGTCTGATTTCAAGTTATGGGTGGGGTGTGGGTATTTCCACAGTCATTTTGCCTTGGGATCTGAGAAATACTTGTTTCTTGGTTGATTAACACTCTGCCATTTGTACTAATCATGTGGGTTTGTTGGAGAACTCCAAACACACAAGGGTTATTGGGTTAAACAAGAAGCACATTTCAGCATGTGTGTCAAAATTCTGATGAAATTTTTTTGATTTTTTTAAAGATTTATTTATTTATGCATACAGAACTGGGGTACAGGTCAGAGGCATGGGGGAGGTGAGAGCATTCACCAGAGACAGAGTGGGAAGCAGAACAGGCAGATCCACGAAGCACACTGCTGAGTGGAGCAGCAGCGGGCAGGTCAGGAGAGGCCTGCTGTGCCATGTGGTCACCTCCGGGGTGGGGATTGAACTCATGCTGAAGTGGCTTTGGCTTCTTAGTGCTGTGCTTCAACCCACTGCGCCATCAGGGAGGGCTCGACATTTCTTTCTTAAATCACATGGGCTTTAGATTTTTAACTGAAAAAATTCCCAAAGCTTGTGGAAGAGAGGATTTGCTCACACTGCTTGGTGGCATTATTTTATTAGCAATGTAATGATGCTACTACATCTATTATTGCTTACTGAATACTGGGCATGGCATTGGTTGCTTTTCCAGAGACGATCTCATTGCTTCTTTGCAACATTAATGTATAACAGTAAGCACCATTGTATTTACAGGTCACAAAATGAAGGTTAAGCAGGTGTGGGTGAATTGTCTAAGGTTTTCTATGTAGCAGATCATGGGACTGGGATTTGAACCAATATCTGGTCCCCAGGTCTGGACTCTACTCCCCTCCACCCCACACCCCCACCTCCCAGGTGGGCTTAATGAACAGAGGGCGTTTATTTCTGTTTATTTTCTGATAGTTTGAGAATGTTCTCTCAGAGAGACTAGCAAACACATCTTGTTCTGCTTGAGAGTATCCCCATCTCTTGTTCCTTTTTCTGTTTAACTTAGAGATCAAGCTCAGGGGATAGGATCTTCCTGCACGCACGACATATGTTCTCTTTCACTGCTTTAAGGCAGCCACTGAGCTGTTTATGTGGCTTCACTTAGTAAGGCGGGTACCTCTGCTGAGACAGAGGTGCTCCTTCCAGAGGCCTCCATCTCCAGTACCCTTTTCCCTCACATCCCAGCACTAGAGAGAGAAAATCTGGGTCATGGAATGCTTGTGAAGCTGCATCGAGAGGTTTTAAGCCTTAAAGGGCACATTTACAAGGGGAAGAAGCCTGTGGAAATCTGTTGTCCCTTACCCCCAGCTCCTACTGGGTGCTCACGGCCAGGGACCTTCTCAACATCTTTTACTGTCATCTTTGTCTCTGAAGGACCCAAGGCAGAAATCATAGGAACTGGAAATTCCTGTGAACTCTTTGTTCACAGTTGTCATGTTGAGGCTTTGTGAGTCTTTGTGAGTATCATTCTCAGAAGATGGTGAGAGATTGTAGACTGTGGCTGTGGGGCACCCTGAGTCTAGAGAGGAGGGTTTGAATCCCTTTGTCAAAATGGGAGAGAAAATGAGGTGACTAGGAAAAAGTGAAAGGGGAAATGCACTTTTATTATCCCTATTCTTTATCGTCAGAGACACACTGCCAAGGTCTCTGGTAACTAGGAAGGATGGAGGGGAAGGACCGAGAAGGGAAACGCCTATATGCAGCATTCACGAATTTTGAACTGTTGAAAAACTGTTGATCCTGTCACATTCCAACTTTTGACAGCTGCAAAATAAGGCACCTGAGAAAATAGCTTCAATTTTATAATTTGGAAATGGGAAGGGAAAACTCATTAGGGCTCAAGACCCAGAGAGAGCTCGAGGGCCTTTCCTAGGTCTGCACTTGGACTTATGTGACTCATTAAGTCTTGGGGTATGGACAGGAGGTTTGGGGTCCTGCAAGGATGAAGGAGGGACATTCCCTGCCCTCTGAGTTTGGGCCCTCCTAGAGACACTCTTAGAATCTCGCCTCTGTGCAATAGCCCCCTCTACTGGATCCTTGCATGGAAAAACGGAGGCTCTCAGCTGCCTCAGCATTTCTTCAGAGGCTTTTCTCTGCATGGAAATTCATATATGTGCCGGGCAGTGCGGTTTCCCCTGCCGGCTCCATGACTCTCTGGGTGAAGATAAAAAATTCCCTAAATGTATCCACACTCAAGAAAGATAAGATACCCAGGAGGGACGAAGGGTATGATCACAGGGGGAGGTCATGGGATTTTAGGACTTTGGAAGCCCAGGCTGGTGCTGGACAGGGAGTGGAGGTCAGAAAGGGGGAGCTGCTTTCTGAAGACGAACAGCTGGGAAAAGGCAACAACTGAGTCTGACGTCTCCTGAGTCCTACTTTACAGTTCTGTCTCTGGTGACAGTGACTTGTAAATATCTGGGGTGGCTGAATGTGGAGAGGGGCTGTAGTAAGCACAGGGCCAATCTAGGGCCACAGTGATCGCTGAGGCTTTTCTCTCTCAGGGGAGCCGTAAACCAGACATCCACACAGAACATGGCTGAGCTGGGAAACACTTCCGTGAACTGTCGGAGTGCGTCCCTCTCAGAGCTGCTGTTTCTGGCGCTACCCTGTAGGGCTTTCCTCAGTGAGGGAAATGGGCCCTTCCTGCACCACCGCGGTAGGCACCAGCCACAATGACAACTTAGTAATGGAGATGTGACTCCTGTGACTGAGAAACTGAATTTTAAATTTTATTTAATTTCTATGAAATCAAATTAATTAAATATTGACGTTTGTCTCTCTTCATGGAGAGCACAGTTTTAGAAGGACTTGTTAACATATATACAGAGCTTGACCAACAAGGTTTTATTTCCTCATGAAGTGTCACTCAGTAACCAGCAAAGCAGCGTGGCATGGATGGGTCAGGCAAGGCTGGCTGTGCAAAGCCAAACACCAGGCTTGTGATTTGTAATCTTGCCTCTGTCCCTCAGAAGCCACATACATTTGGGAGAGGCCTGCCTCTTGGGACTCTCTCTCCTACTTTTGGACTTTTTGCCACAAATGCACACTTTCATTATTATTTTCCCTGCATAGACACCTTATTGGCGGGGGGGTGGGGGGAGAATGAAGTGTTTCTCTATGCTATAACCAGTGCACCCTTTAAAACTACAAACTGCTAACCAGAACTATTATCAGTGCCAGCCAAGCAGGGCATCCCACCAAAGTGATAATTGTATCTATGACATCCGAGAGGTAGTTAATCTGTTTAGTCTCAGATAGGCATGTGTGTTCCGCACGGCTACTGAAGTCTGTCTTTAGGATTCTCATGACTGACAGGAGCTAGGACATCAGCTCTGAGTCTAAGGAGCCTTGACAGGAAAGCTTGAGGGGCAAGCTGGAGTGGCATTTCCTGGGGGGATCTGGGCCTTCTTGGCCCAGAGGGAGGAGGCTACTGAGATGCAGATAGGCAAACCACATAGGAGGATTCCACCATTGTACACAGCCCTCCTTGCCCCATGTACACCTCCTCCATCAGCAGGGTCAAGGCAGGACAGACAGGGCCATTTGCTTCCTGGTGTGGAACTCTGCAAGGCTCTTGGAGAGGCCACAGGGGAGGTGGAGGGAGGAAACCCAGAGCAATGAGGCAGAACTTGAGACAGATTTACACAGGAAGCCCCAAGGAAGCTTGTGCTCCCCTCTGAGGGTCTTCGAGGCTAGAATGGCTTCTTTGAAGGATGAGCTCTTACGTCAAGCTAACATCTGTGCCACACCTATGTGTGTTCAGGCGCCTCTGCGATCTCCTCACATTCTCACAGCTGTTCTCAGAGAGATGTTGGTCCGCCGAACAAGGAAGGAGGCAGAGGACTCAGGGGTCGAGGCACCAGTTGGAGGTTAATTAGCTGGAAGATGGCAGTTCTGGGACTTACATGCAGGCTAGCCAAGGATCTGAGCCTGAAAAACAGGACAAAGTCCCCTTGTGAAGGACCATGACCTGTGACAATCTCTTTGTTCTCCTCTCCTTCCCTAGTGCCACGTTGCCAAGAACTCCTGCCCCCTTACACCATCTGTCCTTCACCTATCGCTGTCCACATGTGTATGTGGAAGTTTCCATATGCATGAGCCTTCCTCATATCATGTAATTTTATTCTCCCAAGATTCCTGCAGGCGGAGTCAGGTTCTTTGTGCCCACTTTATAGATGTGGACACAGAGCATGGCGTCACTTGACTTTGCCTTGATTGCAAAGTTAGACTAACTAAATGGAACGTCCCTACCCGGCACATTTGCCCTGTGATTTTCTCTGGTGTCACGACATCCATTCTACAATGTGTGGATTCTTTTGTTGTTGTCATTGTTCTAATTGTTGGGGTGGTAAAGAAGAGGTTCTCATCACTCTAGATTGACTTCAGAAACTGTATTCTCAATGTCAGTGATGTTTGTAATGCTGACAAAGATACCAAAATACTTAGATGATCCCCAAATCTTGTGAGAACAGAATTTTCTTTTTGTGTGTGTGCCGGTGTGGAGTATCTGTCTTCATTGTTATTCTCAGAGAGCTACGAGCTACATTCATTCTCTGAAGGCCAAATGCAAACTTTCATCTATTGCATTCATGCAACCAGCTAGTAAGCATGAAGTTGCTTTTCCAATCATAACATGCTAGGTCCTTGTGGGGGCTTGAGTTATACTAACCCATCGGGTTAGGGCTTGAGCAGAAGTAATTCACAAAGTTGCTTGTATGTATGTAATTATTTATTTTTTAAATAAACATTAACTGAGCACCTACTATTTGCCAAACTTTGTCTTACACACTTGCACAGTCATCCCTTTGCACAAGGCTCATGTTTAATTTAGGTTTTGTTTAGAAAGGGTACTTGAGCATCTGGAATAGGATTAAAATAATCATAGCCCTCTCTTTTCCCTTCTTAACTTTTCAGATTTTATTTCCCAGGAGATGTGTTTGGTTGTTTGATTTCACGATTTATGATGATGGAGAATTTTTTTTAACATTAAATGCTTGCCAAGGAGGTGTGTTCTACTGAGGGTATACATCAGGCTGGAATGAGTGTCTGCGGTGAGGGCAGCTAACCCAGGGGGAGGGGACTGTAACATTAATAAACTGAGATCATAAAGACATGGGGGTGGAGCGCCCAGGGCCTTTGTTGGAAAGATATTAATAGGGATAATGCTTACATTCTTAGCTGAAGAAACTATTTGATCTCCTGAGCATGGCTCTGATGTCTCTTATGATATGTATTAAATGTAAAACCCCCTTCCACTCAGAAAGTCATTTGTCAAATCAAGTGGTTGAAAGTTTCTACAAAGTCTTGGAGAGTCAGAAAGAAAGACGGGCCTGGCCGGTCCATCACAGCTGTATGGAGACTGTGACCTGGCAGACAGGCCTGGACAGGCTCTGCTCCAGGATGGGGACTTTTGCAGCCAATTTAGAGTATCAGCATGTGGTCTGTTTGGGTCTGAACATTGTGGTTTGGGTGGGATGAGAAAAACAATTCACCAGATAGCAATAAAGAGCCTATCATGGGCCAGGCGCAGAACAAGTCACTTTGAAATCTATTTTTTTATGTAATGTGGGTAACGGCCTCCAAAACCATGAGATGTAGGACCTGAAGCCTCTTCAAGTGTGGGTGTCAGTGGAGGGTATGAACAGGGGTGTCAAGTTGACTTTGAGGGCCACTCTAACCTCTGGTCAAACAGAGAAATGGAAGATTATTCACTGTCATTTAGGGAATGGGAGTGGGGTTCTTCTGAAAGACATTCTGACCCAAACCCCTTTCCTCCTTGGACTAAACCTCCAAACAATCGAATCACTGTTGATGCAGATTTGAAGCACGAGCCACAAACTCCAAAACCCACCTCCATAAAAATGCCCCTAAGATTTCCTGAAATAGGAAAAGCCCCCTGGTGTGAGCATGCCGGCATTTATCAGGTTAACAAAAGAAGAGGGGGTTGGGTAGTTGAAAGGGGTGGAGACCCAAGATCATATATGGGTAGAGCTCACCTCTCTCTGAAGAGAGTATCCAAAAGGACAACAGCTCTCACATGGAGCCTATAAAATCTTTCCATTGTTCTGTGCCAGGGGCATCCAGGCAGTAGATGACATCTGTGGATTCACCCTGAGGAAGCAGGGGAGGCCAGTCATTTCTAAGACAGTGCTTTGGTCAGGGCCACCACCAGTCTTTGGGTCCCTTGGCAGAGTTTGGAGGACAGGCAGGAATAGAAGGGGAGACAACCGTCCTGATTCCCCAACCAACTGGAAGCCAAGATGCTCCATGGCCATTTTAGGAAAACCAAATCAGAACTAGGAGAAAACAGCAAAATCAGTTGGAGCCTGAAAGTAATATGTTCTTCCAGGGGAAGAATGATGAGTGGTAATTTTGTCACATATGGCTGGAGTATGAGAATGTTCAATGAAATTCCTCTTACATTTCTTAGGTGTTTTGTAAAGTGCTTCGTAGGAAACGTTGGCTTTTTCCCTCAAGACTACTAAAGATGCGATTAACTCTCACACTTTTTAATTGAGCCTAATGGATCTAGAGGGGGTTTTCACCCCAGAATGAAGCAAGGAATATAACTAAGTACATGTTCACTGGGACTGTAAGATCTGAACAAAGTATCAGCTTAAGAGAGACATAAATACGTCCTGTATTGAAACCAGAGAAAAATGTGTCTTGCCAAATATATGGGGATCCACAATTTGTAAACCATCTTTTTATTTTTTTTTAAGATTTATTTATTTATGCATACAGAACTGGGGTACAGGCAAGAGGCTCAGGGGCGGTGAGAGACTTCACCAGAGACAGAGTGGAGAGCAGAACAGGCAGATCAATGAGGGGAGCAGCGGGAGAGTCAGGAGAGGTCTGCCACGCCATGTGGTCACCTCCGGGGCAGGCGGGAATCGAACTCATGTGCAAGCGGCTTTAGATTCTCAGTGCAGTGCTTTAACCCGCTGCGCCACCAGGGAGGGCCTTGTAAACCATCTTTAAAAAATATATATCACATGCAGTTATTTTTTTAAAAAATTTATTCTTTATGCATACGGAACTGGGGTACAAACCAGAGGTGTAGGGTTGGTGAGAGGATTCACCAGAGACAGAGCGGGGAGCAGAACAGGCAGATTGATTAACTACACTGCTGAGGGGAGCAGCATGTGGGTCAAGAGAGGTCTGCTGTGCTATGTGGGTCACCTCCAGTGTTGGGATTGAACTCACACTGAAACAGCTGTGGCTCACTTGCAGTGCTGTGTCCTAACCCGTTGTGCCACCAGGGAGGGCCCCTGTAACCATCTTATCCTTAAATCTGGACACCCTGATGAGTGTTGTGCTATTAATGGCATAATATTAATGGAAAAATAACTGGAGCTCCTGGCGGGAGCTCCTCTCACTTCCTCTGAAGAGAGTTCTGGTGCTAGAAGGGAATCCATCCTCCACGGAGATGGTAGCAGACGTCTGGTGCTAGAAGGGAATCCATCCTCCACGGAGATGGTAGCAGATGTCCAATGACAAAGCTATAGCTGAGGATTTGAATGTCCTCAGAGGCGGCAGATTGTTGCCCTGAGGAAAATTGGTTTCAATTCTTTGGAAATCGAGTCAGGTCTGGTGAATAGAATTAAGTTTAAAACTTCTGTGGGAGAAATGACAAGGCTGATTTTCTCATATGATCTATAAATCATTCCAATTCCTAGAAAGGAGCTGCAGGATATTTTGGCAGCAACCTTAGAATAAATGTAGATGGCTTCCTGAGACCACCACTCTGGGGCCAGAGCTCAGTTGCAGGAAGAAATTCTGATGTATGGTCAGGAGTCAGTCAGTTTCATTTGTGTCTTGATCTCCCAGGGGAAATAGAAGGTCTACACACTGGGTCAGAGAAGATACAGAGCTTAGCTCCTATTGCTATAAATATCACTTATTTCATCCCTCTACTTCCTCCCACCCCCATTGTCTGGGACTTGTTCCCACCAACAGCAACTCTATGTCCCCAAATGGAGAAATGGAATCACCTTGATAGTTCTCTCCTTGCCTCCCTCCATGCCCAGTCTGCCTGGAAATCCTGTCGACTCTGCCTTTAAAGTATACCCAAGGCCCTCCCTGGTGGCGCAGCTGGTTAAAGCACAGTGCTAAGAAGCTAAAGCCACTTCAGCATGAGTTCAATCCTCTCCCTGGGGAGGTGACCCACATGACGCAGCAGACCTCTCCTGACCTGCCCACTACTCCCCTTAGCAGTGTATTTCATTAATCTGCCTGTTCTGCTCCCCACTCTGTCTCTGGTGAAGTCTCTCACCACCCCCTGCACCTCTGGCCTGTACCGCAGTTCTGTATGCATAAATAAATAAATCTTTAAAATATATACTGCTGACCTCCTCTCTCAACCTCCCTATCTCCTCATTCACTTTTATCTTCTCCTCCTACTTGGGCAACTTGCCTCCTCACTGTTCTCCCTGCCTCTGCCCTTGCCCCTAGGCCTGTTCTCTACCTGGCAGCCGTTTAGAGGTAAATCTGGCCACATCCCACCATTCTTCCGTGCAAAGGCTCCCAGTAGCTTTGTGTTGCGTCCGCTGATGCCCCCTGAGGTGTACAAGGCCAAGTGCCTGGAGACTGTGAACACATTTCCTCACATCACAAAAGGGACTTTGCCGATGTGATTAAGGAGATGAGCCTTAACAGGGAAAAGCACCCTGGATAATCTGGGTGGGCAAAACTCAATCATAGGAGTTCCTAAAATTGGCATGCCTTTCATGCTGAAGTCAGTGGAAGGAATGGAAGAATGATGTGAGATGTGTCATGTGAGAACAATGGGGTCTTCCTCTTCTGCTGTGCACTTGGGAGGTGAGAAAGGGGGCCTGGGGCCAGCTTCTGTGAACTAGCAAAGACTAGGGAAGCCACCCTCCCCCAGATTCTCCCGGGAAGAACATGGCCCAATGACACCTTGATTCAACCCCTCAAGACCCCATATCACACTAAGACACTAAGTTAGTTTACAGCCCTTGCTATACCATAGAGCGAAAGTAATTGTCTACTCTTCCACCTAGATTAGGCCCAAGGTCTTGCCGTGGTTGGCAACTGTGTTAAAGAGGAAGATGAGAGGAGGAGGAGGAGGAAATGAGAGGATGACCTCATCTCCTTCTGCTCCCTGCTCTTCTAAGGTAGCAGTAGGTCCCCAGGGACATCCTTACTCTCCTGGAAGCCAATGGGACTCTGGCCTTGGCCTGTATGTTTGCTGTTTCCTTAGTCTGGAATGTTCTTCCTGATAACTGTAGGGCCTCCTCTTTCACTATTTGGTCTGTGCTCCAATACCCCCTTGTCCAGAGACCTTTGGGCCAGGACCCTACTGAAAACAGGAGCACCCACTGGCTGTTATTTTTAGTCCTTTCTCTTGTGGGCCTTGCTGTTGTTCACAATGCTGTCTCTCTCTCACACACACAGATATTTTGTTTTGTGTATTTCATTTGTTTATTGTCTATCATCACCAAACAGAAAGGACTCTCCAAGAAGTTAGGGATTTCCCCAGTTTTTTCCCCCCTCTGGAGTACCCCAAGTGTGTCGACAATGGCACTTAACAGTGGTTCAGTAAGGCCTTATTCATTGAATGAAGGAAAAGCGGGTGCAAAGTATTGTCAATTGCTCTAAACAAACCCCTTATGGTAAATTACTGACAGTTGTTAACTTTAGTTGGAAGCAATATTATCCCTCAAATATAAATTCCCCAAACAGATGATTCATTTTGGAAAATTTCAGTTTTTTTCTCTACATTGTGAGGAGACTGACTATTGTATACAGGCCCCAGAATAGAATAATATCACCTAGTTCCTGCAAATTGCCCGGATGGTAACATCTGTTTACAACATGGAAGCTAGGGTTCCAGCAAAGCTGCCCCTCATTGGCCTGTATGCTTCAGCAAAACTCTTCCCCCATGGGTGCTCATTTCCTCCTCTGTGAAGGGAGAACTCCGTGATGACTCTTTGGACCTCTTCCACCTCTGATATATTCAGCACCCACTGATTCTGTAACTAGCTCATTTAGGGATTAACTGTAGAGGAGTTTGGACATCATTTTTCTGGGTACCTCTGAAAGACAAACACTCTTTGTGTTTTGTGCCTGGAATCATTCCAGGTTCCTGGAGTACAGGTGGGTGTGGGTGTGTCATCACTGGCAAGGTGGGGAGAAGGAGAGTTTAAGTTAGGGAGGAAATAAACAAGACAGGGCAGTGGGGAACAGGGCTGGGATGAGAAACAGGTCATGACATATGAACGATTCTTAAACTTGTGGAGAGGAAAAGTTTGAATCTGATTGAAAGAAGTTAATAGCAGGCATGTTGGAAGAGACAAGTGGCTGAGCTAGGAAGTTGGTCAGGAGCATGGATTTCAAATTGATTTCTTTAGACAATAGTTTGGTGATATCTAGGAAAGGTTAAAATATACATAAACTATGACCTAGCAATTTCACGCTGCTAAATAAATTATGAACCAAATTCATAATGTAGAGTTATTTGGAGATGAGACCTTTGGAGGTAATTAGGTTTTGATGAAGTCCTAAGGGTGGAGCTCTCATAATAGGATCAGTGCCCTTATAAAAGAACCGCTGTCTCCGTCTCCTTATTATGCGAAGAAGTAATAAGGAGTAATAAGAGTAAACATGTCCAAGACAGAAGGATGGCACCTGAATCTTATCCTTTTAGCTTCCAAACCATGAGACAATACATTAACTGTGAGACAATTATGGCACCTCTCATAATTTTTTAAACCAAATCCCTGACTTCCCAAAGTAAATAGGAAACTCCAAATAGCAAATATAGATACCAAATATTTAAACAAACTATTTTGTTTCTGTAGCCCAAGTTGGCTAACATGTATATACCTCTACCACTTACACTTTGGAATAGTTCTTACATATGCCCAAGAGATAAGTATATTTACTATACCATTGTTATATCAGAAAACAAGAACAGAATTGATGTCCATGATGAGGTGAAGACATGAATTGATGATGACATAGTCGTAGAGTGGAATAATGTCCAGCTGCAAAAACAAATGTTTTCCTCCAATCATATCAGCACAGACAGATCTCTCAAGTTTCAGAGGCATCTGTGTAATACAGTCCCATTTAAATAAAGCTCAGAATCATGCACACCTCAATATGTCATTAGACCTACTAATGTATGCATATGCATAGTAAAACTGTTGACAGTAAAGCATGCTGCAAATATATATATATATATATATACACATGCATATATACATGCATATATATATATATATATATATATAATATAAAATTCAGGAAAGAAGTTACCGTAAAGAAGGGGAGAGAGGGGTGGAGAACTGTGGCCATACAAGTGTTTTCCAAAATGTCTGTGTACTATGCTTCTATGCTTTCAACTGTGTGATAGGGACATGGGTTTTGTTTTGTTATTCTTTGTGCTTTCCATATAGTGTTATGTATATTATTATGTACGTATATTAAATATTTCATCATTAAAAAAACAATTTAAGCAATGAAACAAAACATAATAAAGTGTAGGCTTTGGAGGTGGGCCAACCTGGGCTTCGTGCCAAGCTCTGCCACTTTATTAACTTGGGATTTGAACAAAGTTCTTCCCTCTGTGACTAATGGCACTTCCTCCATGGACATCAGAGAAGGAAACTAGGAATTAAATGAGAAGAGTCAGCACACAGTAGGTGTGCAGCAGTGGGAATGCTGATGAGGAAGGTGAAAGGAAGTCCTATGAGCTGTTAAGAATGCTTTTATTCTTCTCAAGATTATGAAAGTTTGCAAAAATTTTCAACAGTAATGATTAATCTGCATGTGAAGCTTTGTGGTTGAAAAGCCATTTCTTCCTTGCAGTTGACAACTCTTTGAGGCAAGTGAGAGTGGATAAGTTTTAAAGAGTGAGTGAACTAATAGGAGAGACTAAACCCCCCTATCCCAGTGGGAGATACTAAATCTAACTCTTCTTTGACCAAGCAGACCATGAGTTAGCATAGCTCTAGAAGACTTGAACACCTCAACAATCAAGGTCTGTGTCAAGGACACAGAGGGCAGACCTGTATCCCACGGTGAGGCTCATCATTCCTTCTGATGTAAATGTTTATAGAAATTGATTTGATGTGAGGTGACAGAGAAGGGCTATTAAATTTCAAAGAAATCAGAAACAATGCAATTAGATTAGAAACTAATAACAAAAAGAACCCGCTTTTAGAAATTGAACATACTTCCAAGTAACTTGGTAGTTAAGAGAAACTGATGGCAACTGGCAATGAGGCTATCAACCTGCAAGTAGCCAGCATTCTTTGCTAAGCCTGGGCTGGCCTGGACGCTATGGCTAGGTTGGGTAGGTGACACCTATTTTGTGTCCCTGCCTTGATCATCCTTCCCCTACATCATGTCATCAAATCACTGCCTTTTATCTTTGGATAAAAGTACAATGTATTTATAGCATTTATACCATGCCTCACTCCCAACACTCTCTTCTTACATAAAAATCTCCCAACTGACTTTTAGGGCTCAAGGGAGCATCGATGTTGAAGGATGACTGTGTGCCAGGTGTACATACTAATGAATTTGCATAGAGATAAATAAGACACAGTCCTTGGCTATAGAGAGCTCACAGTTAAAAGGGGAGAGGAATATTATTATATTCATTGTAATCATGCAAATGAAGAATGTAGTAGTCACTATATTCACACATGGTCATGGGGCCTTGTGATGAATGTCTTTGTAGAGGTCTCTCCATAAAGTCTGTGGGATAAAGAGAGAGGCAGGATGGAGCATCTAGAGGTGATAGAATAGGGGGTGGAATCCCAGCACATCCAAGAGGAAATTTCAGGTGAATCTTGCAAAGAGAGGTGGGTTTTTCAGGAGAGGCAGAAGATGGACCAGTGGAACAACCTGGGAAAAGAGAAGGGGATGGCCTGGTTTGTTTGGGAAATGCTCATGGTGAGGATGAAAGAAGTCAGTGTCTAGTCTCTCCGTGCAGAGATCATTATATATTAGGTCTAGAATGCTGAGGATTTGGAGTTATGTGCTGTAGGGGACTTAACAAAAGATCTCAGGCAAAGATTGATACAGTGTTTTCAAAAGAACAATCACTGATGGAAGAGAAGATGAATGGGCAGGCAGAGAGAGAAAGTGGAAGCTTCCAGCAAGGAGGCTGCTGTGACAGCTGGGATGAGGGTGATGAAAAGATGATGAATGGTTTCTAAGATGCTGGATACTAGTCCAGCAACTTGTTACCTCTCCCAGGGATTTTTTATATCTTGACAGGGGACACTATCTTGAGCCAAAGGAATGAAACTTTAAAGATGGCAATTCCTTGGGTTATGACAAGACAGTGGAAGAGAGATTTTGAGGTGAATATTCTAATGTTGTCTTTAGGGCCCTTTAAGCAGGTATCATGTGTGTGTGTGTGTGTGTGTGTGTGTGTGTGTGTATGCACTCACACGTGTGTGGTAGGTGGGTGATTACTACACTGTCTTCATGTGGTTCTTGTTTGTGGTCAACATGAAACTTTGTGTTGCATTGTAGTGTATGAAAATAGTTATAGCTGAACTTGCATAACAACTTAATTTAACTGGATTTGAAAAAGAAAAAGCTGTTTTTTTTATTTAAATCATCCAAAATTTGGCTAAGCCTTACCCAAGGGACTCTTAGAGAATGTGCTTGCCCCAGTAGGTCAATACAATCCTGTGATGGGTGAGAATCTAGCTTGGACTAGTCTGCAGACAGGAATCTCTTCTACCAAGCCAGTCCTGTCACAGAAACTGCTATAGGGCTGCAGACTTGGGAACCACCAGACCAGAGTGGGGCCTCTGGGGCAGGAGAGCCTTGTATTCTGAAAAATTCCTATGCTGTCTTCAAGTCTGGTATTAGGAATTTTTGCTGAAAAGCTTCCTTCAATCCTGAGCAATCCTTTACACCCCCTGGCCACAACTTGAGTGGACAGAGAAGGTGTTTGGTATTCACAGTAGTGGAGGTATAAAGAGGAGCAGTTCTATCCACACTTAGAGGCGTTTGTCTGTCTTCACCCCAGCATTCTATCTGTGATAATAGGAACAGATTTCCCTGAGCTATCTGCATGCTCACCTGGCATGATTAAGATAGCTGGTTCAGGTTTTGGATAGAAGAAGGGTGTGTCCACGGCTCAAGGCTGTGACCTACCTGGACCACCCAATGTTTCCACATTTGGCTTGTGAGCAAGGTGTCTTGTATACTTGGCCAAGTTTTTCTAGGCCGCTCCCAAGACTGGCCTGGGGCATCTGCTCCCCATTCCCACATGCTTCTCAGAAGGCACAGCTGTGAATAGGACAGGTAGACCCTGAGTCAGCACAACTCTGAGAAGACAAGAGCTCAGATTTCTCTGAGGCCTAATTTCATTGGAGGTCAACTAAGCTCTGCTGCCAGTGACACAGCTGCCCTAGCAGGGTCCTGGCATTGCCAAGACTGGCGCAAACTGGCAGTCTAAATGATGATCCACAAGAAGTCTGGTTTCTTCTTGGCACTGATCTTAATCTAACCTTGAAAACATAGCCTGCAAGCAATCAGGTAAACAGATGTGATAGGAGATAGATGCTCTGGGCAGGGCAGGAAGGAGACATGGCTGCTTCTCAATCTCTGCAGTTTCCTTCACATCCCAGCCAAGGTCAGCAGACCCCTCAGCCATCCAGCCAGTAGGAGCAGATGTGACTGGCACTTGGCTCTCAAGAAGACTAGAGCTTGGTGTGAGGAGTGCAGCAGCCCTCCAGAAGCCTCTGTATGCCTTGGATGAGAGATAGAAGTTGGGCTAATGATGGGGATACTGATGTTTGTAACAAATGTTCTAGAAATGAAAGATGACAGCAGTTTCCTCCTCCTCTTCCTCTTTTCTCTTCTACTTCTCCTCCTCTTCTTTTTTGATAAATGTTTGAGAGAGCCTCGTAACCTGGCTAATGACTTTATACTTCTGTGAAGATGCTGAAATACCTTGAAGCAGTAATGGGCTACATCTAACCTCCAATATTTAGCTTCTATGGAGAAGGGACTCCATGGTGAAGAAAGCACTTAGCTCCTAAAATCTGCTGTCACCCCTACCCTATCACCTCCACTCCCTGATACACCCCTTCCGTCCAAGGTGAACTGCAATAAGATTCAGGCTTAGGCAAAATCTGAAAGGAAGGCAAACCTTTGAAAGTGCTCAAGCCCACGCCCTTTCGGAGACTCCCTCTCTACCCCCTTCCCTTCCTGAGTGAGATTTAGAATCCGGTAGCCAAAGGAACTTCAAGGAGACTCCAGAGTCCAGGGTTTTCATCCTTAAATATCTTTCTCCTCTACTGAGAAGCGTGACCATTTTATGCTGCCCAAATCCTGCCCCTACTGAGGGCAGGCCTCAGCCTGCTTTTATTTATCCCTTCTGACCAAGGATTTGTTGAGTTTTACATATTTGGATATGAATTATAAAAGCAAATTTGAAAAATCAGTTTCTGAAAATAAGATTAAGATTAGTGGAAATAGTTGCCTTAAGGTCAATAGGCTTGGGGTGAGGAATGTGTACTTGAGCCTGAGATGGACACAAGTCATCATTGTACTTAGAATAAAGGCCTACCTCTAGGCTTGTTGACTTTTGCATGTTTTGCTATTTAATCCTCTCATCAGTTCTGTTCAGAGAGATCTTGACAGTCCCATATTAGAGATAAGAAAACTGAGGGATGGACAGTTTATGGCACTTACTCCTGGTGCCGTATTTCTGAAGGGCAGAGGCAGGATTAGAACCCATTCTTACTTATCTTCAAAGTCTATGTGTTTTCCAAGATTCCAGGTAGCCTCGGCACTGCCCCCACCTCAACCATGGAACTGCTGGGTCTCTGTGTGACCACCATGAGGCTGGTGCACATGCCCAGTGGATCTGGGTTTTCTCAGTAACTCATCTCCCTCTACTCTCAGCTGGGCCTGTAAAATCCTACCTGTCTATTTGAATTGTGTGATTCTACCACCCCGAAGTCATCCAGACTAACCTTGCCATTCCACAAATGCTGGCCCCAGCTGTGCCCAATCTCTCATCACTTTCTATTGTCTTAAAGTCCTCTGTAATCGTATCATTTAGCTTGGTCCATGCAACATCCAATTTAGAGCTCATTTTAGGGCTCTCCTGCACTGTGGGAGGTGGCCAGGGTGGGGTGTGGGGTGTGGAGGACAGGAGGAGGAAAGGACTGAGGGGAGGAAGAGAGTAAGACCGAGATTCAGCTTAGTGTTGCTATTGGTGGGGGCTGTCAGAGGCGCAACCTCAGAGTCTCAAGGCCTGAGATTAAGGGAAAAGGAGGAAATTCGAGGTGCAAGTAAGGGGCCCCATGGAAGAAGTATTATTGGGTGGAAGTTGAGATGATACTAAAAAGTTGATTGGAGGTGTGCAACGGTGTCACACTGTTGGTAGGGGAGGGCGGGTGTCATGGATACCAGAGGGAAGCTAGTTAAACAAATGCTAAATTGCCTAAATTGTTCACAGGTAGGTGGGCCTGGACCTCAGAGCACCACAAAACAGCTGGCATCTAGCCTGCCTTTTAAAAGTCTAGAGGCCTAGTCTACTAGAGTAGGCCAGAGTAACACATAAGTAGTCTGGTGAACAGGGTAACCTCTTACTCCCTCCTGCAGTCACTACCCTCTCTTGCAGTGGCCACACAGACTTACTGGGGTGTCACCTTACCTCCTGGCACCAGACACAGTCTCCTTAGTAGGGTCAAGCTCCTAAGTGAGGCAGACAGGGCATAGCATTGCAGCCATGGTAGAGCATGGTAGAGCAATGTAGCAATGCAAGAGAAACTACACGTAGACACTGCTTAGCTGAAATAGCTTAACTGGGTTCCTTTCCATCAACAAACTAAGGAACAACTGTGCGCCAACAGGAGAGCCAGGGAAGCCATATGCTACCTGTGTGAGGCCGGCCAGTCCCCTGCATGGCCTTCCAGCCACTCATTCCTTTCAGAGTGTCTGCTACTGATGGTGTTCTGGTGTTCCAGTATCAGACGGGGCCAAGGGTGGCCAGCATGTGGTGGGTGGCTTCTGGTTCGCTGCACTCCACAATGATGCAAGGAGGCCGTGCTGAGGGAAACTTATTAAATGATTAAAAACAATGAGAAAGACGCAGTCTACCTACAGTCTTCACACACAAAGGCATTGTTATTGATGAATTGGGCATCAGCTTCCTTGGAAAGAATAAACTAAACTTCACAGGTCTTAGCCGAAAAAGTAGAACCAGGACTTGATGCTGGGTCTCTCTCCTCCTTGTCTTTCCCAGCTGGGGCTGGATTATAAAATTTTTTACTCCAGACTGGGCTGAAAACACAAATATTTCAAAATGCATGACTTCCTGAAGAAGAATGCAGCCTCTGTGAAATAGGAAGGCAAGCATTGTTTTCTCCCAGTGTGCTGGGGTATGCACTGTACTCCAGTGAGGGGATGTATTCTCACATGGAGGACTGGTCCTGTCACCAGCTCAGTACCTGCAGGCCACTTGACTTGGTTACTTCCAATCGGTATGTTGCCACTTAGCTCAGAATGTCCAACCTGGGGTTGAAATAGTCTGGGATGCAGGAAAAAACCTCTTCTAAATTCCACAAAATGCTTTCCTAAGGCAGGCTGTTGTGAACAAGACCCTTGGGAGCAGAGACTGGGAGGAAGGGGTAGAAATGGAAAGACAGAAGGGAAATGAAGTACAGAGGAAGGAAAAACAGATGCTGATTTTTTTTTTTTTAAGATTTGTTTGTTTATTTACCTCTATGCCGCTTTTCCCAGAAAGTAGTTAAGATGACTAAAATGGCCCAGTGAGGCAGATATGTATATGGTATGGTGAGATAGCAAAAGTGTGTTTTAACTATAAATCCTAATCCTTGACTTTTTATCAGGACTGTGGCCTTAGGCCACTTAACTTCTCTGAGATGAAGTTCCCCAACTTTAACATCAGAGTTGTTACATATTAGACCCAGTCTATATAAAATGCCCATCAAGATGCTACATGGCAGATGATAGACTTCAAGTGCTGGAATAGATGTTACAGTTATTTTCCCAAAAAGGAAAAGAGAGAGAAGCATCCTAATCACCTTATTATTATCACTATCACCATCACCCTTGTCATCACTGTCATCCCCACCACCATCATTCCTACCACTCTTATTATTACCTCCTCCGCCATCATTAATGCCACCACCATTATCACCATCATCAATACCACCACCCTCATCATTATCCTCATCACAATACTTGTTATCACTAATATGTATCCAGTGCTCACTATGTATCAGGTTCTATTCTCAGTGCTTTCCATGCACCAACTGATTTAATCCTCCCAAATCTCCCTGCAAGTCTCCTATAGGAGACACTTAAGAGATGCATTGTGAGGTTACGCAACCTGTCCAAGATCATACACCTGGGACAGGGCTTCTGTTCAATAAGGTGATAGAACTGACACTGTTCTGTCAGTGTCAAGTTATAAGCACAAGCTGAGTATAAGTTCACCTTACACATGCCCCAGGGTGTAATCCAGATGACTACATGCAAAAAAATTCTAACCTGCAGAGCAATGTTTTAGTGGGCACTCTAAAGACGGCTTGGATACAATCTACCATCAGTCAGCACCCTGGACTTCAGAAGATTTTCCAACCCACTGCTCTCCCTTACACGAAACTAGCCTCTCCTTCTTCTGTCACTTCTGAACTTGTAGGAAAAGAGGGAACCCCACTGATTTCTAATTTACTCTTAGTAGCCCATCCTTCAATGTCCTCAGGCGAGCCAGTCATCTTGTCTCAACAACCACAGATTAGATTCAGCAAACTCACCACCCTTTGGCACTTGTACTATTGGAAATAAACACATAGAGGAAATCTCTGGTTAAAATGCATGCAATGTTCCTTTAAAATACACAGGCGCTTTCTAAGACAGCCATTTCACTTGACAGTTGAGCGCTTGGGGCTCCAAATTAAACAAGAGTGTTAGTGAATTGAGCTAATTCATCTGCTTCGTCCCAATGTAAATGCATATGCTGGTGTAGCCGTGGATGTCTGCATGCGCCAGCCAGTGTTTACACGGGGAGAGCCCAGCCTGGGCAGTGGGATTTGATCCATCCTTCCACTTTGCCTCTGGTGCTCAGCAGATTCTACCCTTCCTTGTTTGGAGGTGGAAATTCTCTGCACAGGGTGAGCTCACAGCCTGGGCTTCTATTCCCCAGCTGGGGAACAAAGTTTCTCTTGTGTTTCCTTGAGGGCTTGGATCAGGCCAACAGGTGTGGACAGCAGCCTCTCCCCCCACCTCCAACAACATCACCCCCCATCTCCCCAAGGACTGAAGGAAGACCAGGTAAAAGGGGACAAGGCTTTAATAGTTTTGTTTTGCACTAGGCAAAGAAATGTTGTTAATAACAGGTACCATCTGGAGACATTTGACAAGGAAACTTCAATATTTGAGCAAAATGTTGTAGGGAATCATTCAGTCACCATCATTCTCCTTATCTTATTTCACTGTGATTTTATAGAGGAGGAAGCTGAGGTAAGAGGGTCAACCCCCCTTTCAGAGTAGCACAGGTGGCCGTGGCAGGTCTGGACCTCACATTTAGGGATCTTGGCGCTGGAGTACCCAATCAAAATGGCCACGTGTTCTCTTTGTTGCTACCTGGGGACATCACAGACAGGATTTCAGCTGTAATGCGTCTGCTCAAAGAGCTGGGTCTTTTATGGAATAGGTATGATGAACTAGGGCAGGTGACTATGGGCTTTTGAGTCTCAGTTTCCGCCTCTATAAAACAGAATGCTGTTATCCACATGACATATGCTATAGGGTTGTAACAAGGAACAAATAATGTGTGTGAAAGAGGTGTAGATGATGAAGGGAAGTTAAGAGTTATATACTTCTTAATAGTGCTTTCTGAGTTATAATGTGCTTTACTCATGTTATTTAATCTTCATGTCAACCTTTGATTTAAGTCTTATCAATCTCAACTCAATATGAGGAAATTGGTTCTCAAGGGGAAAAAGTGATTTCCATAAGGTTAAGGATTTAAATTAATGTCTTTTGAATTCAAGCCTAAGACTTTTCCATATGATACTTTTACGTTAAGTTTAGGGAAATGGACAACGTTGGGTACTTTATTTTCTTTTATTTTACCATTTTTTTAAAAAAAGATTTATTTATTTACACATATAGAACTGGGGTACAGGCTAGAGATGCATGGGCAGTGAGAGGGTTCAGCAGAGACAAAGAGGGGAGCAGAGACAAAGAAGGGGTGAGAAAGGAGACCCATGTGGGTTACCTCCCTGGCCAGAGATCAAACTTGTGCTGAAGTGGCTGCAGTGAGCTTCGTAGTGCTGCACTTTAACTCACTGTGCCTTCAGGGAGGGCCCGCTTTATTTTACTTTTAAGTTTCCTTTATCATGTAGTAGAATGATTTGAACTTGGGATGGGTTTAGTTTGTTCTTGATTGAGAGAATAAGAATTGGATGAGGAAGAACTTAGTTAACCAGAAACTTGAGGAAAATATAAGTTCTGATTGAATTTCTGCTAAATCTAGAGTCATCCTGGAATGCAGGCATTGAAAATATATCTAAAAGCTACCAGTTCATGTTCTTTCTCTCAGAAAAACAAGTGCACTATACATAAATAATATTCATTGGTTGCCTAAGGATGTTACAGTTTCTTGCAATCAGGGAACTTTTAGAAATGGTATGCATTTCAGAAATCATCTGATCCAGATTTCTGCCCAATGGGTAGATTCCTCCATCACTTTGAACCTCAGTTGGGGGCTGGAGAACCAGGGCAACTTATTCCTCTCTATTATTTTCACAGTTGGAATTAGATAATCTGGATTCAAAGGTCAGACCATTTCCAAGTTTGTTAAATGTCTGCTTCAGTTTCCTGATTTGTGAAAGTACACATTGACATCTTGTCATTTTCACGTAACCATACACTTGGGAAATTGTCCCATATACATACATAGAGATTTGCATTATTCTTCTCAGACACACACACACACACACACACATACACTAAATCAATCACTCTGTCAATTTTTCATCATTGCAAATTTTTCATGAATAGCTTTGAACCAACCAAGGTAGTTTATAGGTTGCTGTGACAAAAAAAAATTGATTCATATAAAGCACTTAGAAAAGTGTCTGGCACATTAGAGGCATTCTATAATTGCTACTTATCATCATGTTAATTTTTTCTATTTTTAAAATAATTTTTTCCATAGTATG
>NW_004567102.1:11892070-11898154 GCF_000260355.1 Condylura cristata
TATAATAGTAGTTTATTTTGTGCATTTTTCCATCTCATTTGCAATCCCCTTGGGCTTCCCATCACCAAATCACCCTGTGCCATCAACATAGCCCCAGTGCATTTCCCTCCTCCCATTGTTTTTGATCCCATTTATTTATTTATGCTTACAGAATGGGGTATAGGTCAGAGATGTGGTGGGTGAGAAGATTCACCAGAGACAGAGTGGGGAGCAGAACAGCAGATCTACTGAAATACACTGCTGAGGGAGCAGCAGGTGGGCCAGGAGAGGTCTGCCGTGCCATCCCCATCTGGCAGGGGATTGAACTCATGCTGCAGTGACTTTGGAGAGCTTCATAATGCAGTACTTTAACCTGTTGTGCCACCAGGGAGAGCCCATGTCATCTTAATCTTTAATTGAATAATTTGGAATTTTTGGAAAAAGAAATATGGAAATGTCTGGACGAGGACAAAAGGAGAGAAAACCTGCAGTCAGTTAGGTGATTATGTCAGCTATGGTTATGTTTAGCTCTAAGTCACAGGCTAAACAAGTTTGTTTACACCTTATACTCAGAAGTTTGGAGGCAGTCCATCCAGGACTACAATGGCTATCCACAGTACTGGCAATAGAGGAAACTTCCAGCTAAATCCTCCACTATGTGTGACTTCTCAAGGTCTCAGGTTATTGTTGAAAACTTAGCTGTTATATCCACATTCTGGTCAGTGCACTGGAGTAGGTAAAAGGGCACAACCCTTAGTATGTCATATGTACCACCTTCACCCCCAGGCTCAGACACAGTTACACAGTCACACAGCCACAAGGAGGAAGTTAAAAATCACTCTAGAATAAATGAGATATGGATTCTATAGTCTGGCTGTCAGCTACCCCCTCCCGGACACCCCCCTGGCCCCCCCACACACACACAAAAAGTCATAGAGCTGAGCACTGTGGAAGAAGGAGAGGATTGATATTGAGGGACCTTCAGTGGTCACCACTTGCTGCAGAGGTTCAGGGAATTTGGGAACCCATCAGCTTTGGTTTGGTGACAGGAAGTCTTACCACACACACTAGGAGTTATAATCCATGCCTCAAGGCTTTTCATTGCACCTATTTCTGTTTCCCCAAACCATCACCTTTCTGCATCATGATCTAGAAGTGTTGACTTGGTACTAGTCTGAGATGAGCTTGAAAACAATTGCATCTCATGTGCAGCTGTGGAATCAGCTCACAAAACATACCTTGTCAAAGGTCATCCTGACTCAATACCAAGCCCAGTTTGAATTACTTTTCTTCTAGAGAGAAAACCATCCCTGATAGGATCTCTCTAAGTTTCTTCTAAGCATGTAATGTAGACCTTCTGGTCATTTGAAGCACCTAGCAAATCACATTCACATTGATCAGAGTTTATCTGTATTCATTAGAGGTTCTCCTATTAGCCTGGACCAAATCTCTCCTCTTTGCAAAATGTGATGACTATCTAAAGTAGTTCCACCTGCAGCAGGAATTTTGTCCGGATGCATGCTAATTAATTTCTGGAAATCAAAGCAATCTTGAGAGCAGTTATTCTCCCTATGTGGAGGATTATCTCTTTTACTTTGTCTCTCTCTCCCCCTCTGACTTCTATTTGGAAAGTCCATGTCACATAGGGCAGGGGTATTGGCCATCTCATGACCCAATTCCTGAGCTTGAGAGGGGACAGGATTTAACTTGGATTGACAGATGGCCTCTGTCAGACACAGATCAGGGTGGGGAAGGACCACTGCCATCACACCCTCCAGGAAGAGCCTTTTGCTTGTCGAAGGACCCAAGCATTTTTTTTTTTTTTTTGCATCAGGCAATCTTATGTTTGTAGCCAAATTATGGAATAGGTGAGCTTGGCATCAATACCCTCCAGCTCCACTTCAACACCTCCTGCTTATTCCTGTGCTCTCCTGACTCAGGCTTGGATTCTTCAGGCTCTGCCTATCTTTGTCCTCTCAAGTCCTTAGTGATTTTCCATTCTCCTAGACATTTTTTAACTACTCCATTACTAAATCTCAAAACAAAAACAGAGTGCACTTTGAGGGAACTGGGCTAGTTTATGAATATCCGCCAGGTGAGCAAGCCTCTACTAAATATGTTGACTAGCCAAACTTGGAGAAGCGAAGTGATCGGGGGCAGTAAGACACACGTTAAGAAATTTTTTTAAAAAAAAATTCATTATTAATATTTGCCTTAAGACTTTGGAGGTTAACCCACCCAAGGTCACACAAATAATAAGTTGTAGAGGTGGGGTTCAGACCAGATCTTTGCTGATCACCATCTTTGGCTCCAAGGAAGATTTCAGAAAAGTCAATGGGAGCAAGATTTAGGGGGCAGGTGGGGGGGGGGTCTGCCTTTCAAAGTGGGCTTTGTCCCTCTCTCGCAGACTGAAGTTTCCCTCCCAGGCTAGGTCTGGGTTTAATGAGTGGACCTTCAGGATAAGCCCACACAGGGAGTTTGGGTTCATGATCCACCTTGAATTTAGCTGGGGAGGAAGTTGACTAGGAATCACAGAGACCCAGAAGTGAATCAAGGTTTTGTAGGAGAAATTGGAATAAGGTCGGGGCAACCTTTCCATCCCTTTCTTCTCCTCGACTCAACCTGAAAGTACGTCAAATAACTGGTTTCAGCTACGTTTAGCTTCTTTCAATCTGAAAGTCAAAGCTTCTCTCCAAAGGAGGGAAACCTGTATGAACTGAAACTGAAATAAGTTAGCTAAGAGCCCTGAGAACTGAAACTGTCGAATTTCACACAGCTCCAGTTGTTTTTGCTTGTCTCCCATCCACCCCCTCACCCCTAAATCATATTCATTCAGGGAAAAAGTCAGATTTAGATTTTTTCCAATTGCCAGACTCACAAACCTATCCACACACCAAAACTATTCTATAGTTAGAAGTTAGGTAAAGCAGTGAGGACTTATTTGGCCCATTTATCCCCAGTTTGACATGTTGGGCTAACCAGAAGGATTGGTCCATGCAGGGTGGAAAGTCTTCCACCATAGAGGGCTGGGCAGATTTCCAGGATACCTGGGCTATTGGAAGGCCTTTTAGAGGTGACCAGAAAATGTCTGCTTCCCTTCCTTCCTTTGCCTCCCATATCTCTTTTTTAAGAGTTTTTTTTTAAGAGTTCAAAATTTTTATTAAATGCACACAGTCATATAACCACCATTGTACAGTCATATAACCACCATTGTAGTCAAGATACAAACCATTTCATTACTGTTGTCAACAACATCAGAGGAATTTTTTTTAAAGATTTTAGTTTTATTTATTTATGCATATAAGAACTGAGGTACTGGCCAGAGGTGCAGGGGTATGAGGATTCAGCAGAGACAGCGTGGGGGAGCACAACAGGCAGAACCACTGAAACACAATGCTGAAGGGAGCAGCAGGTGAGACAGGAGAGGTCTGCTGTGCCATGTGGGTCAGCGTCATGGTGCAGTGGCTGCAATAGATTGATATTGCTGAGACTTTAACCCCTGCACCACCAGGAAGGCCCAGGAATTGTGAAATTTAACTAACATTGGCTATCCAGAGGGCCTAATCCTGATGCAATTTAAGGAAATGGCAGGGTGAGCAGGGCACCTCTAACATTGAGGCTACCAGCAGATAACGGGGGGATGCCATTTGGAGATGTCTGTGCAAGGATTCCCTCCAACATGCCTCTCCTACAGCCCCAAATATCCTCACTGGGGTTCCAAAGGGGACATGCCAAGAAGTGAACTAAATGCAGAAAGCTTACTGATAGCAAGAGCAACTCTGTCTCCTTTGGACTACCTGTATAGAAAAGTATAATTTCACTGGACAGAAAAAATGTGCCATGTAAATATTCCTTTATTATGTGGGGGGGGGGTAAATTTTTTTTTAAAGATTATTTATTCATACAGAACTGGGGTACAGGCCAGAGATGTGGAGGGTGAGAGGATTCACCAGAGACAGAGCGGGGAGCAGAACAGGCAGATTGACAAAGTACACTGCTGAGGGGAGCAGCGGGCGGGTCAGGAGAGGTCTGCCATGCCATGTGGATCACCTCTGGGGCAGGTGGGGATCAAACTCATGTGGAAGTGGCTTAAGCTTCTTAGTGCTGTGCTTTAACCAGCTACGTCACCAGGGAAGGTCCTGGGGGTTAAATTCTTAACCAATAACTTTACTTGAATTCTGTTCTTTTAGAGCGCCTCTGTTAAGGGAAGAGTGGAAAAGAGGATAAAGAACCCCAAATGGAATGGGAGTAAATATTTGTTCCTACTTCGTGAAGATACTTTCATTTTATCATCTGAGCTCATTTTGCTAATATGTGTTTATCAAGGGCTCCTCTGAGGTCCAGAAACAAGCCACAAACTCCCATCCCTCTGACTCCTACCATACTTTCAACATTTTCTTTCTAAAAGAGGTTTTCAAGATACCTAAGATAATCAGTGCCTGCCCAGTTTATTGAAAAGCAAGCTAGGACCAGGAAGGTAAATAATTCTCCTAAATCATGCAGGTTGGTGTCAGGTCAGGGAGACAGCCTGTTTCTTGATTCCCAGACCAAAATTCTTTCAACTACACCATACAGTTGCAAGAAGGAGAATCAAAATTCCCTTCCCTAAAGCTCATTTTCATCAAGAGTGCGAATACGGCGGAAGAAGAGACTGGTTGTCAGGGGGAAATTATATGTGAGCCCTCTGGTCACAGTTTTCATTATTATAAGCAAAACATTTCTTGCGGTTGCAAAAATGAACCCAGCACAATGCACACTGGGAAACTTTGTGAATAGCGTCTCTGTAAGTGTAGATTCAAATGCCACAATCCAGAGATGAGAACCACTACTAAAAGTCAATAAAAGTGCTTTTATTAATGTCTTTGCCTTTAAGCTCACTTTAAACTGAAGTGCTTTTAAATTAACTTTATTATCATAATTTAAGCTGTGGATGAAGATCTTGGCCTCATCAGGTACCATCTGTGGGATATCAGCAGATTGACTGGATTGCAGACGGTTGGGTATTTCTCCTTGGCTTTAATCCATGGCATCCTTCATGCAGGCAGAACTCTGGGCACATTACCGGGAGAGAAGGAATTCTCTCAGTACCCCCCTGATCCTGAGATTATGATTTAATATGTGTATATGTATATTCTGTCACCCCCCCACATATATTTACACATAAAATATAGATACCTATATACTCTCTCACTGAAACGATTTTTGTTTTTTCTTTATTTCTTTCTTTAGAGCCAATCATTTTAGAGAAATATGGCATTATTTCTGAAGGGGAATTTCTTGCCTCTTCCACTGCCCGGGTGAAAATCTTGCTTGAAACAATACATCTTCTGTGAAATGTTCTCCACAGAAAGTTGTGGAAATAAATCTTCCCTCTCACCACTCAAGCTGAAGTCAAACTGAGTAGAGCACAGAGGCTTTGGAAGGATTGACACTCAAAGGAGGAGGGAAATGTGTCCTGAAAGAGGGATAAATTGGGGGAGACCTGGGCATAGAATTCCCTTCTGGAAACCGTTCTGTGGCACTTGCAGGGGAAAAAAAAAAGAGAGAGAGAGAATATAAAGCCTCCCCTTAATAAATCCTGGGCTCTTACCTCTTACGCTCCTTTAATGGAGAATCATCACAGCATGAAAGGGGATATGAGGCTCAGGTCGCCTTAACTCTCTGCTTTATGGGCAAGAAAAACCCCACAGGTGAACGGGAGCTAGTGTTTCAATTTAGGAGCACCGACAGGCAGGGTTCTAGGCTAGTGAGCACTGAGGTAGACCAGGCCAACAGAGGGGGCTAAAATGGCAAATGAGGGGTTTCTCTGAGACACCCCTACCTTCTCCCCTTTCACATTCATCTTTTGAAACCACTTTTTTCAACAGTTAGGACTGAAGATCAGGTAGAAGATCAGCGGGGTTGATAATATCTTCTGTAAATTAAGAAAACTGTAAATAACACTTATTGAATAAATGCATAAGTTACCTTCTCCATGGGACCTTCCCCTATTACCTTATTAAATTGCTTTGATCATTCTAACTAGGCTTTCTTTCTTTCTTTCTTTCTTTCTTTCTTTCTTTCTTTCTTTCTTTCTTTCTTTCTTTCTTTCTTTCTTTCTTTCTT
>NW_004567102.1:11898254-11974890 GCF_000260355.1 Condylura cristata
TTTCTTTCTTTCTTTCTTTCTTTCTTTCTTTCTTTCTTTCTTTCTTTCTTTCTTTCTTCCTTCCTTCCTTCCTTCTTTCCTTCCTTCCTTCCTTCTCTCTCTCTCTTTCTTTCGCCACAGCACATGTCATCTTGGTATCTTATGTTCATTCTCTTTGTTTGGTTACACACAACCCCAAGTACAGATAGTAGGTAGTAGGCGCTCAATCAATAACTCTGGATTCAAGGGTGAATTAAAGCCGTCAGCACATGACAAGGCTCTGTGTTAAGTTAAATGCTTCCAGGGTAAGTCCATGGAATCCTGGCCTCCTCCCACTTCAACCCCCCCACCCCAAGGCAGGTTCTATTATTATCCCTATTTCAGACATGAAGAAACTAAGGCTTAATGAATTTAATTGATTGCCAGAAGCTGTCTGTGCAGCTCTGACTGGTTAGTCTCTTAAAAGTCACTGGCAAAGACGTACCAGGCAGGAAGTTGCCCCATTCCTGTCCCTGTTCCCTCTGTGGTGAAGGCCTGCTCCTCCAGAAATTTCTTTAAGGGAGAAACTCTATACTCAGTGGTTCTTGAGGTACCTTCTGGTTTTGCTGTGGGTTCTTGCAACCTGACGTTCCAAACAGAGGCATTTGCTAATTTCCTGAAGAAAACTCCAGGAAGTCTTGTCCTTGGGTAAAAGCTGTACACAGTAGGTGAGAAAAAGGGAAGTTTTCAGAGCACTGCACACTCGGAGGTTTCACTTTCAGGTTTGTATAAAGCTGACAAATAAACCTATCTGAGTTGGCTCTCCCCGTTCAGCCCAACCCCTGTCTCTCCTCTTTTCCAGATCCATGTGAATGTTTTGGTTAACTTTATCCCCTCCTGTGTTATTGTTGTTGTACCACACATTAATGTGGTGCTTCTGGAGCTGAGAGGAACACGGCTGAGTTACAGTAACAAGCTACAAGCTGAAGGAAAGTGCTGTGGTTTTTGGCTGGTCCAGTCCCCGATATACACCCTCACATCTGGACAAGAGATCATGTGACAGCCTGAAAAGCCAGGAACATATCCTGGATACCATAAAAAAAAAAAATGGGTTCTGTTAAATTAAAAAGGCTTTAAGTACTGGCTCAACTGGTTTTGGAAGGAGGTCTTTATTTCTCTCTCTTTCCATTGTTCTGGAATGTGTTGTAAGATTTGAGTGATTGCTGAATTCTTAATTTAATATTGTGAGCCCCTCGTATTGTGAATTTGCTTGCAAGTTCTTCTGAGGTTCAGCCAGTCTTTCTCCACTTTCGTAACTTCAGGCACGGCTTGTCAATTTTGGGATCAGAACTTGGTATCTTGGTAAGAAAACACTCTAGGAAAAAAAAAAATCTCTCCTCTTTCCCACTTGCCAACCCCACCCTCAGAATCCCCCGCACCTCAACAAAAGCTTCAGAATCTTTGGCGCAAGCCTGTGTCTTTTTATAATCTTTCAGAATGATCACGAAGGGCAGTAAACTTTAAAATATTATTGGTGAAGAGAAATGTCATAGTTCCCTTGGGTAGAATCCAGAACAGAATAGAAATAAAAAATTTCCTCAGATGAACGGATGTTGAACACCAAAGTATGGTCAAGCCTCTATTCCTGCAACTCAGAGAGAAATATATCTATTTTCTTTTTCTTGCGCAAATAAAACATTCTTCTGTTGCCCACCGGACATATCTTTCCCCCTGATTTACCAAGATTGCAGAAACTAGGATTAAACAAGGCACCCATTCCAAAACCAAAAATCTGTTTGCTCAAACTTTCAAAGACAGAATGACTTTGGAAGAGGCATGTGATAAAAAGACAAGATAGGAACATTGTGCCTTGTTACTTTTTTAAGAATATAAACAGTCTATTAGACAAAAAGCTCTCTTTCAGCATTTGTGTTATCTGCTGGCAATGGTTCATTTTTTAATTTACCAAAAATTAATAGAAACAATATTGGTAAGATATATCAGCTTTGGGTTTCCTAAAATATTTGAAATCATTACGGCATATTTATGAATTCAGTGCTTCTCTTTCCACCATTAGACGATCAGATTCCTGTTACCAAGGAATTTGTGTGTCTTGCTCACTGTTAAGTTCTTAGCATCTAGAACAAATTGTCATGGCAGCTACTGCCTGGTTTCCAGCTGGATATCTCTGTTCTCCTCTCCAGATGACCCCCCAAGTTCTTTCTCACCTCATAGTGTGCTCTGGAGCTGGATGGTATGAACTGTGTCTGTGGTGTCTGTGATGGTTATGCTTGTGTGTCAGTGTGACTGGGCCCAGGGAGCTGATCGAACATTACTTCTGGAAGCATCTGTGTTTCTGTTACAGGGTAATCCAGAGCGGACTTGGGCTGCCTGTCTGTGGGGCCTCACCCGCACGCTCAAAATTCAGTTATAATGCAGGCGCACACAAAAGGGTAATGGGTTTATTACTGAAAAAAAGGGGAAAGGAAAAGGAAAACAACCCAGGGAAAGAGAGAGGGATACAAAGTAGCTGGAATACTTTACCAGCGTGGCTAACTTGGAGCTCTAGTCCCAAACTAATGCTGCTAGCCCCAGTCACACGGTCTGAGAGCAGTTACACCAGAGAGGAAGAACCATTACCTCTCTAGAGTGACAGTTGAAAAATGCCTCACTATTTATCCCCAAAGTTCCAGAATGCCTGCTTAGCTCCGCCCTTATGTCTTCGCATAAGGGTACTGCTGGGAGTTGTAGGGAGTGGAGTAGGGGGTGGAATCCAGAAACCTGGAGTAAGGGTAGAGTCCACAAGACTCTGCAGAGTTCTTATAAGACATCCTCCCCCTTAACATTTCTAGGAGAGATTAGCATTGCATATGTAGACTGAGTAAAGAGATTTGTCTCAGTGAGGTGGGTGGAGCCAATTCTTTGGGGATCAAATGGAACTAAAAAGCCAAAGGGAGGGTAATTACTCGTCCTCTTTTCTTGAACTGGGACATCCAACATTTCTTTCTGCCCTCAAACCGAGACATCAGGACTTCCGGTTTTCATGCCTCTGGACTCCAGGATTTATACCAGGAAGTCCCAGTTCTTAGGACTTCAATTTGGGAGTGAATTATACTATCAGCTATCCTGGTACTTATGTTTGCAGATGGCTTCTCAGCTTCTCTAACAGCATAAGCCAATTATTTTAATAACTTCTTACTGTAGAGATCTCGCTCACTATGTATATGTATGTATACACACATATATAGTCTTTGTATTCTCTTTCTATATACATAGAGATAAATGTATATACTATCATATAAATATATATACTATATTTTTCTCTATATATAATCTCTGTCTGTGTTTGTATATATGTGTATGTGTACATAAATAACTATAAAGAAACTCTTTGTACATATGGCTCTTCTTTCCAGGAAGCCCTGACTGGCACAGGCTCCCTGGCCCTTTAGCTTCTCTATAGGGGCTGTCCATGCTGGAACCAGGTATATCTCCACTCAAGCTGACCTTCACTTCCCTTCTTCAGATTTCAGGATTCTGCTCCATCCCTTGTAATAATCCCATAATTAAACTCCTCAAGCAACTCCATTTGCTGTTCTGCCATATCCCGCTGGGATCCTGACTGATAAAATTAAGGTTTATTGAAACAACATATCAATGAGACTTTACCACAGTGATCCATACTTCTGGAAAATGTCAACAAGTTGGCTCCAGAGCTATTTATTCCCATATTCAATTCCTTAGAGATGGGGTTATCACCATTATTTCAAGGCTTCAAGCATGTGCTGGATTTTCTCCACTAAAAAGCCAAAATCAGTTCTTACTTGGTTTCTCTTACAATTAATGGTATGAATGAGCAGTGCAGTTTGCTAGTGGACCTAGAAAGGTCCACCTGCTTATCCATTTAATACATCATTTAGCCAAAATTAAATAAGTACCCACTATGCATCTAGGAGTAGCAATTTTATCTTGCAGGTCACTTAGGGGCTTCACAGAATATGGCACTGTGGGGAACTCTGAAGCATTCTGAGATCAGTAGGAAAATACATCAAGATCAACTAGTAATGTCTGCTATGGATAGAGGAGTGAAAGCACACATGGACAGTATTTGTCATCCCTGAGTTAGATGACCCTGAATGAACAAATAAGATAAAATGAAGCCTAGAAATAAGCCTAGAAATAATTGCCCCAATGTTTGCTGCTTCGTGTGAAAACTGCATGCTTACTCAAGAGGTTCTGACAAATAATAGTGATCACTCCTCAAACATACCCAAATGGTATTTGATTGTACAAAGGTATAACTGACTTGACAGTGACTATTCGCATCATTTATATTCAAGATTATGTTTGCTGAATTACAAGGTACAAATTAAATGGGAAGAATTTCTTTTCTTTTTATTGATGCCATTGGTTTCTAACTATATGCTTCAGATATGGGTTCATTACTAGTTGTTTTTTTAAATCACTTTGGAGTAATTTCAAAACCATCAGCCATGGGTGATGATCTGTCCAGTGGCCCCATTTTTTTTTTTTAAGATTTATTTATTTGTGCATACAGAACTGGGGTACAGGCCAGAGGTGCAGAGGGTTCACCAGAGACAGAGTGGGGAGCAGAACAGGCAGATCCATGAAGTACACTGCTGAGGGGAGCAGTGGTTGGGTCAGAAGAGGTCTGCTGCGCCATGTGGGCCACCTCCAGGGCGTGGATCGAACTCATGCTGAAGTGGCTTTAGCTTCTTAGTGCTGTGCTTTAATGCACTGCGCCACCACGGAGGGTCCCCAGTGGCCCCATTTTTAAACCACCTTTCTTCTGAGTTTATAAAAGCACCAAAGATTGACCCACTTCTCCTACAGAGGCCTCTTGGGGTTCTCAGCATTCTAGCCTGAGTTCTATCTTCTCTCTCTCTTTCTCTCTCTCCTCTTTTCCATTTCTCAAAAGAGTCACCCTTCTCAGGCATTCATTTCCTAACTCATTATCTATCTTTAGTATTGAGTATGGCATTAACCCTGGCAAATCCTAAAACCTGCTTGCATTTGCAACATTAAGTCCACTTCCAGATTGGGAGTTCTACATACAATTGGAATAAAATCATCAGATGAAACAAAAAGTGCACATTTGTATAAGACCTGTTCAATACACAAGTAATTATCCTGTGTTCTGGGGGTCTGAGTGTGACCCTTTGGTTTTTCTATTAATTTTCCATGTGACCTTAGGCATATCAAAATCTCGTGGCTTCTTATATATCAATGGTGATGAAAAAAACTCAACAACCTGTATGTTCGCTGCAAGGAGTTGCCAATAAAGCATTTCGCAGTTTTTGATAGAGATGTAGGGTATAGTGATGTCAAGGCCTTTGTCCTCAACTTATTCTATAGAATGGCTGCAAAAGCATTTTACTCACTGTCATTTTGTGGTGTGTGCTGGTCTGGTGTCCCTGCTGTGTCAGATGGGTGTGTGGTCTGGGGTGTGGCACAAGCTGAATGGTAAAAGTACAATTTCTCCTATATAGTAGAAGTACACCTTGCAAGCTCCATTCATTGTCATCTGTGCTGAGTTTAAACTTCAGTGCTGGATCCACCCACTCAGAGGACCAACATTTATTAGGAGCCAGCTCAATACCAAGCACTACACTAGGCCTAGAAAATGTGTAAACAACAAAGGATGGGTCTCCTATATTCTTTTCATTTCACAAAACCTTGGCAACTTATTATCGGAGGTTCCAGAGACAAGAGTGGTAAGTTTTGTGAGGTAAGACTGTGCCATGAGACCTTGTGACAAAGGACACCAAGCTGAGGTGATGACATTTCAGTGAGGTCCTGTCTAGAAAGTGCCTGATTGTCCATGGATGTAAAGAACCTGAGGACAGGAGAAGCCTGGTTTTCTAAGAATGTGAGCCCAGAGTGTGAGGGGTCTTGGCAGTATCCACTGAAACCAGAGAAATAAGCAGAGGCGGATCTTGTAGTGGCTTATATGTGGTGGAAGAGTATTGCTTTCCTCAGCAAGAATATCAAAGGTGATTTTTAGGAAGTGACATGTCATAACTAGTTTAAAAACATATAATCTCAAAAAGATATTGGTTGAATGTCACCCTTACCTGGGTCCACCCTGGTGGCGCAGCAGGTTAAAGCACAGCACTAAGAAGCTAAAACCACTTCAGCATGAGTTCGATCCCCACCTGCCCCGGAGGTGACTACATGGCGTGGCAGACCTCTCCTGATCTGCCCACTGCCACCTCAACAGTGTACTTTGTCAATTGGCCTGTTCTTCCCCCCACTCTGTCTCTGGAGAATCCTCTCACCACCCCTGCACCTCTGACCTGTACCACAATTCTGTATGCATAAATAAATAAATAAATAAATAAATAATTGACCCTTACCCTATGTTCTCATCCTGTTCTCCCTCTATTTTCCTTATATTCTCTAATCCTTTCCCTAAACAGATGGATCCTCGTATATCTCCAGAGCCCCATTGCCAGACCTCTGGAAATTCCCTGCTCCTCATAAGAAGGGCCCCCCTACTCTCGGCCCCCCATTCAGGACCTGCTAGTGCCTCATGTCTTCCAAGAGCCTTCGTGGTTGGATTTTCATTATGTTACAAAATGTAGTCAGTGCTACAGGCAAACACAAGCAAGAAAGTCAGCTCTCACTTCAACCCCTTCCCTAAAGTCGTTTCTATAAGCCCCAGGTCTAGGCTTCTTCTCTAAACCCACTTGCATTCTCTCTCACCAAGGGTTTGTCTGCAGACTATTAAATATTACTCTTTCACTTCCAAATTCTATCAAAATCTCTTATTTAAATGGACCTCAGAATCACCCTCATCCTTCCTGATCACTCCTGTGGGAAGAGGCTGGAACATACCCGTCCTCTCAGTAGTATCCACCATGCTCACACTCCATGAACCAAAGCAGGTCAGGTAGCAAGCTTGACCCAAGCGTTTTATAAGAATGGGGCAGCAAACACTTGGAAACAAAAATCCAATCTGCGGCAACACCTAAAAAATGTAATGATAAGTTTGATAACTTCAGACGTTGCAACTGTGGCATACTGTGTATATATATGCTTTCATTATAGGGCAGGGAAAGGGGCACCCCAGAACCCCTAAGCCTGTCTGCTCTAAGTAGGTTCTGTCATCCACCACCATCAAGACAAAACACTCTAATGCATAAATCATTCAATGGAAAGAAACTTCAATACAATTAGTGTGCCATAGAGAAAAAAAAGAAAAAAGAATAAAGAGTTTCCAATTAAACACCCAATTTACCCTTCCCTTCATGGGTCAGTGTTCAGCCAAATAGTGTTGGCCCAAAGCAGGGCAGCTGAGCCCCAAAAGCTTGCCACAAGTCTAAGTCACTTTCTATTTGAACCCACGGGAAAGGAGTGAAAGGGGCAGACAAGCTTGAAAGGAAAAGAGCAAATGAAAACCCAAGCCAAGGTTGCCACTGTCAGCTTCTCCACAGGTCTCTCACCCACATCTCTGCCCCTTTTACATGTCTTCTCACGTCCCTGGTACAAGTCCAAGGCTAGAAGCAAACTCAGTCTCTTCACAAGTCTTCATGTCTCTCTGCTCCATCTGCCTCCTCCAAGCTTCCTTGATCTCCTTCCTTCCTTCTTCCAGCTTTCTCTCTAGCTTCTCTGCGCTCAGCTCCACCCTCCCTTAGGGTGGGGCAGGGAACTTGGAATCTGGAACCCTTTGCCTGGGGATAACCCCTTTACACTTTATGTGTGTGTGTGTGTGTACACACACACACACATATTCTTTGTGCATACAGAACTGGGGTACAGGCCAGAGGAGCAGGGGCAGTGAGGGGATTCATCAGAGACAGAGTGGGGAGCAGAACAGGCAGATGTATGAGGTACACTGCTGAGGGGAGCAGTGGGCGAACCAGGAGAGGTCTGCTGCGCCAAGTAGGTCACTTCCCTGGTGGAGCATTGCACTGGTACTGCAGGAGAGCTTCCTAGTGCTGCACTTTAACTCCTTGTGCTTCCAGAGAGGCCCCTGGAATTGCTGGTTTTAAGAGCACTGATGGATGTGGAGAATCTGGAAAATGACTCTTAAATCACTCCTGCCTGTGTGTTCCTCTGCAAAGTCTTGGTCCCTGTAGGTGTGCACACACCCCGCTGGGAGCTGCTTTCTGTGAGATAGAGGTGCTTTAGATGTAGGTGGGAGTGAAAAGTAGGTGGAAGGTCCTGGCTGGAAGACCAGAGAAAAGAAAGTGGAATAAAAGATCCCAAGCATAAAGAAAAAAATATGAAAACTGAGGAGTAAAGATTTTTCTTGCTGAAGCTGGCTAGAGAGATGACAGAAACCTTCCTTTTCCTAGAAAGAAACAGAAAGCAGTGCTGGGGTTGGATAGGAAAAATGAATCTAGGGGTGCATCCCAGAGTAAGGTTATGCATAAGCAGAAAGATTCCTGGACACCAGCCCATGAAGGATGAAGAAGTTTGGTCCAGTTTGAAGAAACATGTGTACGTGGTCTCTGCCACTGATTTCAGAGGAAGTTTGGGGAATCATTGCTCTCATCTGCTCATCACTAGCATGATTAATACATGTTTCCAGATATAGACACACGCGCGCACACACACACACACACAATCTCTCTCTTATTACTACATCCCGTGTGCCATACACAAAAAACATCACAAAACTTTGGAAATACTTTTCTAGGACATTTCCTGCCCCTGCTCCCACCAGCCACCACCCACCAACCACCAGCCACCACCCACTACCCACCACTTCTGTTCCTTCCTTTTTTCACCTTCTCTTCATTCTTCGTTTTCTTCTTGTTTTCTTTCTATTTTCTAGCCCTACCATTTATTGCCAGTCTCATTCTCAATGACTTTACCCTGTCTCAGTCTTTTAGTCTACAACTGACACTGATTTTTAAAAACAGGAACACACTCGGTACCTCACTTCAGAAAACTTGGGATGCCTTTTTAGTTTGGAAGGAGCATCTTTGTTAGGAAAATCTTTCCAACAACTGTAATAGGAAAGTAATCAATAAGGTAATAGGTATTATTGAAAGATCCCAGCCAGTTAGATGTGCATAGCATCAAAGGACTTGCTTACAGACTGTAAAAATTAAAAAAAAAAATATTTTACTTTACATAAAAATCTTTATGTTGGTGTAAAATATATAGGATGCTAGAATGAGAAAGACACTTTTAGAGATCATCTAATTTAAAATGCTTATTTTACAGAAGAAACTGAGGCCAAAAAATAAAAAGATTTGTCCAGACTTGGAAGATGTACAATTCTGCCCTTGCAGTCTATGCTGTATGAGATAACAGTCATAGAAAAAATTGTGGACATAAAGTATGCCTTCTTTTCTGCCATCTCCTTGTGTTGTATTTTGATTGAATTCAGTCACTCCTATTTTTCCACGAGTGGCATACTATGTAAATCATTAACTCATTTGCCACCCGTAGCAGTATCACTATGTTGTAGGTCAAACTGAAGGAAATCTAGATGACACACAGATGTACAGAGATATATACACACACACAAGTAGAATTCTTTCAGTTCTGAGGCATATATCTCTGGTGTCTGGGATAAATATGCCTGATATTAGATTATCCACCACAATCTGTTCTCCTAGGTGGAAATTATCTCTTCCCTGAGTTAAGAGGAACTTGCTTCCAATCTCTGAATGATTTTGGAAAAGGCCAGTCCCTTTCTGGGCCTCCGTTTCAGCATCGTTATTGTGTGAATAACTCAAAAGGTTTTGTGAGAGGTGAATAATATGGGCTGGAAAGCACATGATAATTGCTACAATAATAGAAGGTATTTTCATTTTTAGTACTGCTTTCCACTGCCATGGAGAGTTGAGAGGATTTTTAATGAATGAGGATTTTTAATGATGTTCTCAGATGTGCTCTGACCAATGACTTCAATTTTGTTTCCTCTTCCGAGAAGGCCTGACCAACCCTTTATCATCTGAAGCGCTACCCAGTATATAACTCAGTTCAGTTGTCCTCTTAACAAGTCTTTTTTTTTTTCTTTAATTTTGCCACTTAATCAGCTCCCATTACATCGTGTTTTTTTTTTTTTCTCCATTGGAATTTAAGAACCATGAGGGCAGGGACTTTGGCAATTTTGCTTACTGCTTTATTCCCAGACCAAGAACTAACAGGGCTGGCACATAGTGCATATTCAATAAACACTAGGTAAATGCTAGGAGACCTTCTGAGGCAATTGGGCGCAGACCCATGTATTATCAGTTGAAGGAGCAATAGGAGTGGGGGGTGGTACTTCAGTGATCTTTGAAGTCAGCTTTTGTGCACTGAGTGGATGGCTTGAATGCCCACACACACTTGAGTGAGCACTTTTATCAGACTTTTTGTCTCTAAATGTTAGTGATATAGAAGACTAGGAGAATTAGGCATCAGCAGCTCACCTAGGTGAAGTGAATATTGATAGTCACCTGGATATATATGAAGTTTAGGGAGAACCAGATCGTTCTTACAACACTGAATAACAGGAGCAGTGAGAAGGTGAAGAGAGGACAAAGAAAGGGAGGTAGACAGGCCCAGGGCACTTGAGAAAGTCTTTCTGCCATCTTCAAGCTGGCTTCTGCAAGATGCATGTCACGATCTGAAGCCAACTCTATCCAACTTGGGAAGTATGTTGATGATTAACATTCCTGGAAGCTTCTGGAAGCTTTTGGTTTTATGAACTCATTAAAAAAATTCACCCACAAAGAATACTGGAAACACTGTAAAGAAATGAAGCTCACTGTTCCTCAGAAAAAAATGGAGGTATAGGTGGCAATCTCTACACAGTGCTTCTCTGAGTGACTTTCAAAGTGCTGGGCAGGTGAAACTAAACTTACCATTGCAGAAAACTGGTCAGAAGGGTCATGACTTCTGTTTTGGAACACGAGGGTATTGTATTGTATTGAATTGTATTGTGTTGTGTTGTGTTGTGTTGTGTTGTGTTGTGTTGTGTTGTGTTGTGTTGTGTTGTGTTGTGTTGTGTTGTGTTGTGTTGTGTTGTATTGTGTTGTGTTGTGTTGTGTTGTGTTGTGTTGTGTTGTGTTGTATTGTATTGTATTGTATTGTATTGTATTGTATTGTATTGTATTGTATTGTATTGTATTGTGCCAGAGCTCATATGCTACATAATAGTATAGATGTCTATACCCACATATAAACATCTGTGTGAGGGGGATGAAGGCAGTGACAGAAAGAACCTGAGAGAGAGGGAGGTGGGAAGCCTTCGCTGTTAGAATGAGCAGGTTAAATGACTGTGTCGAGTCTCATGATACTCCCTCGCTGGTTCTGGATTTGCAGTGCATTGGGTACCCCAGCAGTGCTCTGCAATCTTTCTTTCAGCAGCACTCACACGCAATGAAAGAAAATGGTTAATGCAGCTAATCCACGCAGCAGTCCCCAGTGGCCACATGGGTGGAGTGCCAGCCATCCAAACTCCTCTCTGGTAGCTGACAAGGTTTCTGTTTGCAGCTTTCTCCACACTTGCAGCCCAAAGACGTGGGTCTGCCTGTCAGCAATTTCGAGTCATTTGCTTTTCCGGTCTGGTTTTGAGGCCAGTCCTCTAGAGAAGCTGTGGCACATCCGGTAAGGGTCTGTCCAGAAAGTAGTGGCTTAGGGAGGCAGAGTCGTGGGCTCAGCAGGAGCAGAGAGGGAGATGAGGTCTGGGGACCTGCCCAGGGACCCTCTACCTGCCCCGGGCAAGTGTGTGTGCAAGTGTCATCCTCCATCCCCATGCTCCTCTTTCCCATGTTCCTTTGTCTTTTGGCCAATGGTGACTGTGGGGCCCTTTCCACAGGATCCTTCTATCTTAGAGCAATGGCGATATTCAAAATGTTTTGTGAAGATCTGGGGAAGTTGCTTCTCTCTTCGGGATGCTTTGTCCTACCAGCCAACTCATGTTCCCTTGAGGTCCTGCAAGATGGATTACCTTACACTTGTAAATGATGGCTCACACTTGAATGTACAAGCAGGTGTTGATAGCAGAAACTCCCAAGCATCTGCTTCCATCCCTGTGGCATCCCTACCTCCAGCATCTGTGCCATACCTTTTGGATTTGCATAAAATTTCTAGTTTCCTTTGAATTTCAATCTTCTTTGGGGGTTCAGAGGAGCCATGACAGTTCTGGAATCCAGAACTGAGGTGACTGGGAACCTCAGGGTGCCACAGCATTTTCTGCCCAGGACGGTGGGGTGAAAGGCTGAGTGGCATTCATGGGAGTGGTGGTACCAAACTCACCCACCTGTTGCCAATGCCTGTGGTGAGGACAGCGCAGGCCTGTTTTCTTTTGCAATATACTCCCTCCTTGCCCCCACCTCATGTTAGATTCAGCACGGTACTACATCCAGGGAAGTTTTTCTTGGCACCAACACAGATTTGTCTCTATTTTTAGTATAGGCCCCAGAGTAATTGTTCTCAAAGACAGCAAAAGGGAAGTGGAACAATCATGCTCTAAACTTCTCTTCCACCTGCTCCTTCATTTTCTGAAGAGGTTTAGATAGTACCATGCTGCCTTTTTTCTTTCCCTCCTTGCTCCTCCTCTCTGAACTCCTTCAGACAGTATTTAATAAAGAGAGTATTAGGACAGTCCACAACAATGGTTAGACAATTGTCTACTCTTATACCCCACCTCCTCAGTCAGCTCAGAAATGCTGTAAACTTGAGCCTGGATTCCTCAGGCTTGAGTTGTTCTAAGACAGTGAGTATCAAGTCAGGGCTTTGAATCTCCACTGTTTCTCTTTTTCTTCATGCCCACATTGGCGGGCAATTATTTCATTGACTTGCTGTCCATTGCTAGATCTCTTGCAAGTTGAATGCACTGTCTTCAACAACATATATAAAAATCAAATCTGAGTATCTTACTCAAAAACCTTTGGTACATTATGTACGAGATAAAATCTAAGGAGTTAGTCATGGGCAAAGTATGGTTGCTTAGGTTGTACACTGCACAATGCAACAGGCACCATGGTTCTCAAAACTCTACAGAGATCCTGTAGTTAGCCAAGCAGTCAAGGTTCTTCACAGTGCATTTCCAAGCAACTCTTCTAATCTTATGCTCCCTAAGCCTCTAGAAATATATCCTTAATTTTAGCCAATCTGGTCATGCTCTCTTTAACCAAACCTTGAAATTCCTGCATCTGGGCCTTTGCACACTCTTTCCTTAGCATGAAATGCTTCCTTATCTGCACTTGGTCTAGTCTTCCCAATCCTCCAAAGCTACCTTAAATTCCACCTTCTCTGACATATTTTCTGCCTGGAATCCATTGTTATTTCTCCTGTAGTACTTGTCAAAGGACCCCATGAGATTCACTGCACACAGCTGAAATTATATCTTTCTTCCCAAGTGTTCTATATCTCCAACTAGATTGTCAATGAAGAAAAGATCTCACCTTTACCATTTCCTAATCCTCCCTAGCACCAGATACAGTGCCTGATACACAAAGTGTGCTCAGTAATTGTTGATTTGCTGACTAGTTCATTTAAGTTGCTTTTTGAAGAAATCATTCACCCTCTCTCCCACCCCCTTGTTATTTTATTCCAGTTCCCGGAATTTCATAATAACAGAGATGGTTCCAGAAAGCTGATACAGACCATTTCCTCCAAATAAACCCATGTTTTCATATGACAAACTGTGGCGCTTTCTATAAAAGAAACCCTCTGTTTGGGTTCCATCAAACACATGCCAAATAATAATGATAATAAAACAATATCCATTTATTGAGCGCTTGCTAACTACTTGCACATGGACTAAATACTTTACATGCATTATCTTATTTAATTTTCTACCTACCAACCAATAAGATTTTTTTTTCCAGTTTTACAGATGAATAAATGAAGGGTCAACAAAGCAGAGCAACATGTCTTAAGTCACAGAGCTAGCTAGTGATGGCCCCAGGATTTGAACCCGATCCTTATGAATATTAGCTGGTACATACACTTTCCCAAATCAGTCTGTAACATATAATTGTTGGTAAAGCATGTGGGTTCAGGGCTGACCTTGATATGACCAGAGGTCTGAGTCTTCATAGAGTATCAGCCAGAAACTAGTTAATAAGCCTTATCTTTAAAATTAAGCAATTGGACTGGGTCCCGTCCTCTTCTCAGAATTTATGAAGCTATTGGCTTCTTTATGCAGTAAAGACATGGCCCTTGCTCTCAGGAATTTACACTCTTGCTGGGGAGGGAAGACAGAAACCTTAGGGAGGAAAGGTTAGCTCAGGTAGACTCCCACCAGGTGAGTGGCTAAGTTTGGGGGGAACACATTAGAGAATGGGGAAGCTGTGCTCTTCTCTGGCAAATAGTGTGGGCTTGGAGCCCCTGTCAGAAGGCTGTCATCTCTCGAAGGACAATGGCCTGACCTCCCCCCAAGGACTGAGGGGGTCTGCCAGCCCCAGGATGTTTATCAGCCGGGCCATTTTGACCCTTCCACAAGATGTTTCTTGAGCAAATTTTTTGGAATTTTGGTGGGCTCTGACCTGCAGTTTTCACTTCCAAAATAACTTGACTTTTCTAAAGTGGTAATTTCATTTTCATGATAATACTAAACTGAAGCCACATGATCTCTAATTGGAAGCAGGTCTTGGGCCACAGAGTTGCCAAGAAGCAGTAAGAAACATGCTTATTCTACTACTTTGCTTGAGGCACTCAGCATTTTTGAATGCCTGGGCAGAAATATAGTTTTTTAAATAAAGCCAATCCTGGAGAGGAGGGGGTGAGGGGAGGGGAAAGCCAGGCAGTTGGGGGGGGGGCTAGAAATGGGAGAAGGGGTTTATTTATTTTTTTAAATCCAGAAAGGAAAAAAATCCTTTTTATTTTTGTATGTAAATGCTCCTGTCTGTCTCTGCCATTTTTGGTATTAGTGAAAGTGGGGTGTGTCCTGCGTGTCTTGGGCTGGCGTAGTAGCAGAGCTGACACTGAGCTTTCAGCTGTGGAGTTCTGATTTCCTGCAGAAATCAGAATGGAGGGCCACCTTCACGAGGGAAGCTGAGAATGATTTCTCCTCCTATTTTCTTTCCCACATCACTCCGCTCGCTCTATTAATTGCATCCCGATGAGAGATGCAGTAATTCTTCCTCCAGTGGCAGTTGGAAGGTTGTTTTAATAAGTCTCTCTGGAGGGAGGCAAGAAAGCAGTAAGGCTTCTTCTTTTTTAGAAAGTGTCCTGGGAAGGCCCCAGAAAGTACTGACATGAAGGAAATCTTTTAATGACTTTTTTAAAAAGAAACAAAACAAACCCCTCTCTGAAAACAGAAATTATATAACAGATTAAATGCACATCTGAACTTTCTGACGGAAGCCAAAGCTGTTTTCTAAATACAGTCAGGAGCCTAGTAATCACATGGTTTTTTTGAGTCTCTTCCCTTCCTGCTGCCCTCAGTTTCCTGCAAGGCACCATTTTAGATGAATTTGCTGGAGGGAACTCCAGGCTCTGTAACTCTGTCCTACCCTGTCAGCTAAACTCTGCTCAGTGCTGCTGGGGTGACTGACAGCCCCCCCCCCACCTCCCAGCAGTTCTCCCCCCTCTCCCCCCACAGAGTCCCTTGTCCCTTGTTCCCCCACCTCAGTCCCTTCCTACCTCTGTACCTCCTCCCACTCCTCCAACCAGTTCTAGCACAAAACCCTTCTGCCAGGCTGCTCATCGGCTGGGCTGCCCTGGGAGGAATCCCTGAAGGGATTCTTACTCTTTCTCACTTTGCAGGCCTTAGCAAAGGCCAGACCTTAAGGAAATGTGTGAAAGGAGCAAGAAAGAGGCAAGGGGGAGGTGAAAGGAAAATGCTCTAGCTTTCGACTTCACTGTTGCCTGCAAAAACCACTGCACCCTGGACTGGGAAAGAGTAGCCTGGAACTTGGGTTGAAAGGGAAAGTCTCAAGAGGGAGGATATTTAGAAATGCAACCACAATGCCTCAAGATAGATGTGACTCAGTGACTTCCCAAAACATGGATTTCAGATAAATATCACATTACGTTCTTCTTGTACTTCTCTCTTGATCTTTCTAAGGCAGCCATTGACATTTTTAATTTAAACACCACTGTTACACACCCACTGTAGTTTCCAGTGAAGGCATGCAGGTGGTGAAGGTCTAGGGGGACATTTGCTCTTCCTGTGTCCCCAGGGACACCTGGGGTCCTCAGAAACCAGAACATCTGGTCCATTTTGGCAGTTTATTCACAAGTTCAGCCAGTTATCTGGATGTTTCATCTATGCGGTGCCAGACATCTGGGTAGACTTTTTTTTTTTTTAAAGATTTATTTATTCGTACAGAACTGAGGTACAGGCCAGAGATGAGGAGAGTGAGGATTCACCAGAGACAGAGTGGGGTACAGAACAGGCAGATCGACAACACTGCTGAGGGGAGCAGCGGGCGGGTCAGGAGAGGTCTGCCTCGCCATGTGGTCACCTCCGGGGCAGGCGGGGATCGAACTCATGTGGAAGTGGCTTAAGCTTCTTTGTGTTGTGCTTTAACCTGCTGCGCCACCAGGGAGGGCCATGGGTAGACTTTTTTTTAATGTTTTAAAGACTTACTAGATGTTTTGGCTTTGTATAGACAGGAATTCAATTTTTAATTCTAAACTTTCCTGAGATTCTTAGGAATTGGTGCTTTCTGGTATAAAGAAAGAGATGGAAGATGAAAAGGCTTGATCTTTTTCCTTCTGGACATTCTAAATAAACTTGTGTTTATGCAATCATTGAAAAATTGGCAACTATGCTGATATTTCTCTATATAAGCTTAAGTAAACAAGTAGGACTGGTTACTTTTTTTTTTTTTTTTGAAGCAACCAAAACAACCCCAAATCAGTCACTCGACCTCCCTTTTTTACAGGCAGATGAAATTGAGCAAAATAATATGATGCATTAATCTTAACTAAACACAACCTTAGAAGGTCCCAATTTGTTTACAAGCAATTAGAATGCCAATGCTTTTTGCAAGAGCTTAAAAACATACAGAATTGAATAAAAATAATGTGTGAGAATTGTTTTATCTCTGAATTTTTTAATATTTAACATTTTCAAGTAATACTGTAAGGTCCTTTTAAGTAATATTGAAATATTTTAAGATCTTACAATATAGGTTTAAAAAGAAAACTTTTGTCATTGACACTTGCTGTTGAGGATAGTGGTGGAAGTAAAGGTGATGCAGATAGAATCTAAGTTAAATGTTTTTTTCATCGACTTACTTTCTATTTCTCTTTTCCTTATAAAGATGGAGCGATTCGAACCTTAAAATGCTTAGTGTTGCAAAATACTAGTCAACTAGAAGAACTTTTTTTTTTCCCCAGACAGTAGAAAAGATTGATAACATACTAAACTTTTTTATTTTTATTTTTTTTCCCCCTTAGATACTTCTATCTTGAGGGCAAGAAGGAAGAAGTAAGTATCTGGAGAAAGCTTTGCCTTGATTCAGTTTTATCATCAACTCTTTGTGTAGGTTTTAAAAACATCCCTTCTTAGTGCATGAACCCTGGTGGAGCGAGAGGGAGGGACTAGTGATGTTGGTCTAGCTAGGATGCCCTTGAGATCCCCTGCTAAGGTAAGTTCAGAAATCAAGAACCAAAGACAGCTGAAAGCAATGGAGAAATCAAGCAGTAAAAGCAGTTCACAGTGATCAAACACTAGTCCCAGACAACCATTTGAAATTGGAAAAGTTAAAACTTTTGTGTGCTTGATCCATTATCTTGGTGGAGGCCAGGTATATTAAAGGGTCTGAAATGAAATGATGCCTCCTTGGATTCTCCTTCTCCTTTCTCTCTTCTTTGTCAGAGGTAATTATCTTCTTTTTCTGAGTCTATGTGGGTCCATAGACAAGTGATGTTATGGTGCTTGGGATGGATTTTTGCTGGGAAAAAGATTGGATTGGATGTTGGGTTGTTTCTGAGTCTCATTTTATCCTCACTTTATTGTCTGTCTGACTTTTCAGAAACAAAATCACTTCTTAGGGTGAATGTTCATAAGCAAAGTTAACCAGCCGACCCACAGGATAACAAAGTTCATCTTTAAGGTAAATGGAATTTCAGAGTGAAATTTATGGTGTTGAGGGATGAAATTTAGGATTCTACACTACTAATTTGGTCCACTTTTGAATGCTGCTGCTTTTCTTGGTTTCTCTTCATGAGTATTTTTTTTTATTTATGCATGCAAGAACTGGGGTACTGGCCAGAAGTGTGTGTGTGGGAGGGTGGATGGGGAGATGAAAGGATTCACCAGAGACAGAGTGGGGAGCAGAACAGGCAGACTAACAAAGTACACCGCTGAGGGGAGCAGCGGGAGAGACAGGAGAGGTCTGCTGTACCATGTGGGTTACCTCATTGACTGGAATCAAACCTGTGCTGCAGAGGCTACAGACAGCTTCATAGTGCTGCACTTTAATCCCTTGTGTCATCAGGGACGGCCCTCCATGAGTATGTTTTAAGGACAAAGTGTTGCTGACAGTGCTTGTGTTAACTCTGAGGTGTCTGGGACATCCATAAGATGCTAGTGGTTATGTAGTTACCTTTTCATAAGAGTGTTAATTATTGGCAGTTTATAAAGTGAGGAAAGATTTATCTTTGGAAACCTTTTAGCACCATGCCTTCTTGCTTCAGTTACTTTCTGGAAGAACTTTTTTCTTTGGTTGCTCCTCTGTAATTATTTTGTTGGTCACTGGTCAGCAGTCTTAGTTATGTGGTTCATGGGATCTCTTTTTCTTTAAGATGGCTCATGACCTCAGGTTTCTTTCTGGTTGTTCCAGGCCTCCCAATGTGGTAGCCACACAGACATCTTCTGTGATTCTCTCTTGCCCACCTGATGGTGTTCTCTTTTCTCTCAATTTGAATTTAGAAGAGATGAGTGAGAAGCAATCTTATCATTTCATGATTCTAAACAGGAGGGATATTCAAAGGATTTAACAACTTTTATGGCACATAGCAATCCTGGTCATAGCATTAGAATAAGCTGTGAGAACACACCTATACCTGCTAGGTTAGTGTTAACCCTGTAGTTTCTAGATTACTGAGTGACTCTGGAAAGATAGGAATGACTTGTTGTAGCCAGAGATGTCTGGGAAGACTTGGGGCAACTTTAGAACCTGATTACTTTCCAACTTGTAAAGAAATATTTTAACAACTTATACAGCTGTCTTAATGAATCATAGGCTAAGTGTCAACTGTCACATTAAGGTATTCTGATTTTTGTTTTGTTTGGAGAACAGTGAAGGGTAGTAGCTCTTAAGACTTTTGGATTTCTTAGACTAGTAAAATGTAGTCAAAATGCATATGTGATAAAGGAAATGAACTTACAGTGGGTTTCTAGTTAATTTTCTGACCCTAGAGATTATTTTCTAAGATACTTTCTCTATTATCAAAGGAATACAAATTGAACTTATCAGATATTTTTCACCTACTAAACTAGAAAAACAGTAATTTATATTGATGAATTTTTAGGGAAACATTTCTATACCATTCATTAATCATATGGACTTTAGTATCATAGCTTATTAACCTATGTACCACCAATTTTAAAGTTTTTGGTAAGTTTATGTAAAGAAACAAACATTATGACTCACTATTTACAATAAAATGTGTCTTGATTTGAGAAAACTCAGAAAAGTTAGTTTCTTGGAATTGATGAAATATGGTATATTCTTTTCAGAGGAGTTTATTCAACAAAAGCTTCAATCAAAATAACAACTACATTATCCACTATACAATAAAAATATATTATTTAATAATATGGCATAACATGATCACTAAGTATGGGAAAATTAATCAATAGAAATAAGTCTGGAACCAATATGCAGAAAATGGCAGATAAGAATTTAAATACTCCCGTTTCACATATGGCCAAAGAGTTTAAGGAAAGTAACGGAAACAGACGGGAAAATTTTTGCCATCAAAATTATTCTAAATCTAACTAAACAAATTTTTACAGGAATAAAAACTATTAGGGGAAAACACTGTACTTCAGCTTTGAAGAATAGCAGATATGATTAGTTTTGAGTACTAAAAGATTATTTTCCTTTATGTTCCCTAAAATATGTATGGTTGTTGAAAGTCAAAATTTTAATCATAGATGTTCAGATGCTTCTGAATCTCATTTTCCATGCTCTATTATCTTTAAAACTTTCAGAAACCAAACCATTCACTTTCTATAGTGGACACTAGTAAATAATGTTGATTAACTGACCAATAGGATAAATAATAAGATTTAGGGAACACAGCAGATTTCCATAGGCTGACTTTTTTATTTTTTTAAGTCTAAAGGTATTAAAAAGCATTAGAATTTTTTCCCCCATGTCCATTTAGAGCAATGAAATAGGGGATCTCTCGTAAAAGTAAAATAAAAGACTGGAACCAATTTTGCTATGAGACATCAGGACTAAATTTTTTTTTCTACCACTTTTCCAATTTCCTGTTCAAAAATTTATTCTGATTGTGAAATCAGGCTATAGAAAGAAAGATAACTTCTCATTACCATGTTATCACACTGGTCCTTGGAGGCACCAAGGTTTAGTTGATACTTAGGGAAGTCTCCAGCAATTCATCATACCCTAGATGCTGGTATCTGTATTTTACTAGGCTTCCTTCCATAGAATAAGAACTTAATTGTTTCAGTCAACAGGTCTCTTACATCTTTGAAAATTCTTCTCCACAATTTATGATACAAGAGATGGAGTAGCAATTCCATCTTATTTTGCCTGCAGTATTTTTTTTTTGTCATAGTAACAGTAAGTAGTATGATGATAAAATCTTTAAGTCATTGCTCTGTGATCTGATCTTTCCAACTTTGTTTAATACTCCAGGATATTCAAACAGCTGAGATTTTCCATATGCTTACACATATATATCACATATGCACAGTGTCCATTGCAGCCAGGAATAATAATAAAAATAATCAGTAACTTCTCTAACTCAGGCTTGAGATACAAATACAGCTAGTCTTCCGAAGATAAGGCAGAAATGCATTAATCTCCATTATTTACCCATTTCTACTATATAGGGTACTTCAGATTGGCACATCACAATCAATGTATTGAATTAAGCAGTTGCTATTAAATTCCAATCATTTAAAATTATGGTAAAGTTGTGCTGATTTACTGATGCTAATGGATGTTCGTTTCCATGCTAACAATGTTATCTTCATGAGCTCCCAAGTCCAAGTAACAGTAGAAATGACTCCTCATTGTATAGAAATTTAAGTCATAAAGGAAAACTTTTCCCCCCCCAAATTGTGTCTAACAAATTCTAGAATCTCCAAGTTAACTTAATAGTAAGTGATTACATACTTCAGGAAAGAGGTTTGATTTCTCCCATAGGTAACTGCAACACAAAATCTCAGACTCTAGGGAGATGGAAGAGAACATCTGACCAATCTCTTCATTAGGCTCAGAGAATTGCAGTGACTTGTCTGGAACCTCCCAGAAGCCTGTTGATTCTTCATTATTCTTCTTATAGATGTCAGGATTTTGTCTTTCATCTTCCTCCTATGTTAAACCCCTGGAAATTCAATTTATCTAGGATAATTAGTGTGGTTAATAATATACTCTGAGTTTTTAAAATCCATTCCATTTGAAGTCTTAGAAACAACTATGGAAAAGCAAACTAAGAGAAACTTAGGCAATCCTACACCAAAGTCCACTTATCTGAGTTCAGTAACTAGAACTGCATGAGCACCAGTTGTAAAACAAAGTTAAAAATAAAATTAATTTTAGGGAACAACACTTTAGTAAGGAATTTCTCAAACCTATCATTTGAGAAAGAGGGATCTAATTATCCTCATCAAGAATAACTAGTATCCAAGTCTTAAAATCTGGCTCTTAGAAGTACAGTCTTCTGCCAAGGCCAGCAAAATGCATGGACACAATCCAGGATACAGTGCTATGTGATATCAATTCTCTATGACATCAGCTCTCTGTGACATCAGCTGTCTTTCATTTATTTCTGAACCCTTTCCCCTTTTAGGTATACTATACATTATATTTATGGACAGGTAAAGTCTCCCAATACTACTTCAAATCGTTTCACTTTAAGTCTTTTATCTTTTTAAGTTGTCTGTTTTACATAAGAAAACTTAAAAGTTTGTTTTCTAATAAAAAACAACTTTGGACTTCAATCAAATGGGAGAAAAACCCCAAGTAGCAGAAACCATTATGGGAAGAATCAAGAATTAAAGAAATATAATGTTAAATGGCTTTAAACTATATTATTTAGCAACAATAATTAAAACAATATGGTGTAGGAATAAAATAGATACATAGATCAATGTGACAGTATTGAAAACCCATACTAAAATCCACTTATATGCCAATATATAATTTATGATGAAAGACTCATTGCCGTACCATGGAGAAAGGTATGGAAAATAATGCTGAGAATACTGGACTGAAACTTGTGAAAGAATAAAATTGGGTCACTTCTAAATGCATGCACAAAAATAAGTTCAAACTGTACTAAAGACTTAAATGTAAGACTCACAGCAATAAATAGAAGAAAGTACTGGTGATAAGTTTCATGACACCAATTATAATAAAGGAAATAGAAGCAAAATTAAATAATTGGGATTATCTAAAAATGTCTTTGTACAGTGAGAGAAAATAGCAGATTAAAAAGACATTCTACTCAATGGGAGAAAATAGTCACACACTGCATGAGTGACAAGGAGTTAATGTCTAAGGTATAAAAAAACATTAATAGTAGAAACAGACAAATAACCCAATTTAAAAAAAAATAAGTAGCCATATATGAATGGGCAATTTTCCAAAGACAATATACAGAATACAGATACATGAAAAAATATTAATCATCATCTTTAATAATGGAAATGCTTTCCAAAATCACAATTAGTATAGCTTCACACCTGTGAGAATAGTGTACATCAAAAAAGAACTTGAACAACAAGTGCTGGGGAGGAAGTGGATAAAGAGGAACCTGAACACATTGTCACTGGTGCCAGCATTTTGGAAAGCAACCTGGACTTAGTTAAAAAACTGAAAATGGAAATATTATTAATATATATGGTCTTTCAAACCCAACTTTTAGTATATCCCCAAAGCCATGATAGAATGAACTAAAAAAAAATTATATGTTTCATATTTTTTATTGCAGCATTATTTGCAATAGCTAGGACTTGGAAGTGATTTTCCTGCCCATTAATCAAGGACTGGGCAAAGATGTGATTTATATACATGACGGACTACTACTTAACAATAAGGAAAGATGAAATATTACCATTTACAGTAAAGTGGAAGGTACTCAAGGGGATTATGCAAAGCAAAGTTAGAAAGATAAAGATAATTATTGGACAATGTCACATGTATGAATAGTGTAAGGAAAAAATCAAATTACATGACAAAACAAAATAATTATAAATAAAGAGACACTGATAAATAAACTGAGATTTTTCAGGCTAAGAGGGAAGAGGATGGAGAAAAGGATGAAAGGGAGGGAATAAAAAGAATGTTGGTGGTGGGGGGGAATAGAAAAAATTAAAAAGCCAGTAAAGAGGTTAATAGCAACACAAACTCAAATTACAAAAGACTGGCTAGTTTCTATGTTTTAGCTACTCAGTGGAATATTGTATAGTCATGTATAATTATTCCATTATTTGTCTATAGGCATGAATAAATTTTCACACTTTCGTTATGTGAATAAAGCAGGTGTTCTTTTCAGGTATTTATGATGGAATTTATCCTCCCAATGAAGGATTTCTATTATAGAAGAGGACATTTCTATTCAGGATGTTTCATTTTAGTTCTCCTTTTTAGCCAAATGAAACTGCTCATTGAAATCTGGGATAGGAACTACAGTGGAGCAAAACATGATGGGAACAGGCATACAGAAACCATCAAAGCCTGGAGATCTAGAAGATACAAAACTCAGATGTTACTTTAAATTATTTTGTTCCTCAGCTTTTAAATGCTTAGTTTTTGTTTTATAAAAAATTTTAGGTATATATTTCAATTAAAAAGTTTAAATTTTTAAAAAAGAATGTAAAGGAAATGCTATCTTAACATGAGAAATCTAACATGTTAATGGGTTGACTTGCTTATTATTTATTCTTGCTTTTTTACCTTCCATTTTTATGTGCCTTAGATTGAGTTGTAATGATTTATCACTAGAAGGTCACTTTATTATTGCTTCAATTATTATATATCACTAAAATGTAATGGCATTATTTGTTAAACAACTGCTATGTTCTTATTTCCCATATGAGATACCATTTGCGAGAACTGTATAGGTGGTTCTTTTTTCTTATTTCAGCAAATAATGATATAGCATCCTCTGTGTGCCTTTTTCCATATATTGTGTTGAACAATTCAGTGTCTGCTTTTTTAGAGTTTGTTGTTGATCTTGGAAGATAAGACAGAAGAAATATGCTAGAGAATCAAAATCCTTTAAAGTCATAGGTGCTTAAAAATGATGGAGGCAGGGTAGGGACTCTTTTATTGAGGAAGACTTCTCTGAGCAGGTGACAGATGAGCTGAGATGTAAAGAGAGGAGACAGAGGAAGTAGATTCCAGGCTGAGTCTATCATTGACCAAGTTTCTGAGTCAGGAGTGGTTTTGGTGTCTTAAGGAAATGGTAAAAGTTCACAGCTGCTGGAGTGGGATGATTGAAGGCAACAGTGGCTGGGGATGAACTGGAAGTGGTAGCCCAGCATCTTAGATGAGTAATAAGAAGTTTGGATGTTTTCTGAATGTTGTGGTGAGCCATTGGAGATGGTCAAGCAGGGTGTGCATGCATTATTAAAGGTTTATACTGACTGCTTTGAAATGAATTTAGATTATACTATGATCTGAATGTCTGAGTTCCTGTAAAGTTTACTGAAACCTAACCTCTGAAGTCATGTTATTAGGAGATAGGGGCTTTGGGAAATGATTATGTGATATGGACTCTGGTCCATCTTTATGAATGGGGTAAGTGCTCTTATAAAAAGCTCCCTTAGTCCCTTCTACCAAGTGAGCAGATAGGAAGAAGTTGGCAGTTTGCACCTTGAAAGAAGACTGTCACCAGAACTTAATCATGCTGGCACCCTCAGCATAGACTTCTAGCCTCCAGATCATGAGAGATAAATTTCAATTATTTATAATACCAGCCTGTGGTATTTTGTTATAGAATCCAGAGTGGACTAAGACAGGGTACAAACAAAGTTTATGCTTCTTACAGCGGTTCAATTGAGATTGAAGGTGGCTTGGACCAGCTGGTGATCAGTGAAGGTAAGAACTGTTCAGACTTAGGCAGAATTCAGATTTTGAAAGTGGATTGGACATGGTGGTGCTGACAGGAGGTAGAGGCAAAGAGAAAGACAAGTAAGTTCATGTACTCCCACTTTTCGTTTAATGTCTTTGCTTTTCATTCATTCACCCAACATCTATTTACTTGGTGAGCCACTTCTAAGTGACAAGGAACTGAGCAAATTCTTGAGATAAAATGGACCACAAAATCCATACATAATTTCTTGTTGTCATAGCAAGTAGAGGATGATAAAGAAGAGAGAAGTAACTTGAGCAATAACAACAACAAAAAACAATAACATAAAACATTTACACTGTGGTGAATTCTATAAAGGTGTGGCACTATAAGAACCTAAAAAAGAGGGGTTGGATCTAACTAGGCAGAAAAAAGGAGAATTCCCTGAAGAAAATGGAGTTAGAATTGAGAAAGGAAGGGAGGACATATGAGGGGAGAGGGTGAGAAGTCCTGAAGGCGAGCGAATGCGTGGTAACATGAAGGGACAGAAGTCCAGTGTGCACATAATGGGGGTGAGGCAGGACTGTACTACAAACAGTAGATAAGAATGTTGTAGCTATCTTAAAAACAAGTTGAAAGTCATTGAAGAATTCTAAATGGCAACAGGATCAGATGTTTATGTGGAAAGTGGTTTGGAGAGAAGCCAGCAAGTACGCAAGTGGATCCCCAGGTGGGCAGATGTTCCTACAGGTGAGAGAAAACGATGTCTTTACTAGCTGGTGTAACTGGAAAGATTTTGGTGCCTTGCAGAGATGAAGAACCTTGGAGGGGTTCACTGTCAGTCCATATGACTGGTTTTCTCTGTTCTTATATTTCAATGAAATAGAATAAATCAGAAGTTAAACTTACACACATATGGTCAATTGATTTTTGACAATGTTGCCAAAAATATCCAGTTGCAAAATCACCCTTTCAACAAACTGCATTGAGACACAGGTGGAAAAAATAAAATTTACTCCATACCTCACACCATACACATAAATACATTTGAAATGGCTCATAGACATAAAAGTCTAAACTATAAAGTTTCTAGAAGGCAACATATAGACATAGAGTAAGAAAAGATTTTTTTAGCGATTACATAGAAAAATAATCTTAAAAGAATTTATACATTGGCATTTATTAAAATTAAAACTTCTATTCTTAAAAAAACTACTTAATTAAGAAAATGAACAGGCAAAACTTAGATTAGGAGAAAATGTTTGCAACCCATTCATTTATTATAAGATTTGTACTCAGAATATGTAAAGAACTTGATATATAACTTGTGATAGAAATGTAACAACTTAGTGCTAAAAATGACAAAAAGCCTTTTCAAAAGAAGAAAGATAATCATAAAATAGCACATCTCTAGTCTTCTGAGAAATGCAAATGCAAATCACACTGCTGTACACTTTTTAGCCTGCTAGAATGACGAGGGATAGAAATGCTGTCAGCGTTGCATGTAAGTGAAGATGCAGAACATCCAGAACTCACATATGTTGATGTTGGGGATACAACCAGTCAGCTCAGACTGTCATAACAGGGTATCACCAGCTCGGTGGTTAAACATCAAATAAATGAATTAAAAATCTAAATGTTTATAAAATGACATAAGAACCACCATAAAATATAATCTATATAATTTCTGTGTTATGTTTGTTTACATAAGTATGGGGGAAAGTGATCTTTCTTAAGCCTGACCTGCTGGCTGACCTCTCTGGCCAGGGCATTTCCTCTACCTTCTCGAAGTCCTGAGCCATCTGTGAGTGCAGATAATATGGCTTTCTTCCCAGAATATATTCCATCCACTGGGACTGTCATACAGGTTGTACTTCTCTGATTGAACCCTGACCAATGCAGAATTTAGTCTATTGGAACAGACCCTGTGGGTATGATAACCATGAAAAGGCTCACAGACATTGGGAACCATTTTTAGGAAGAGACTACAAGTGTATTTGGCAAGAAAAGAGCAGTGTTTATGGTCTACCTCCACTCTCCCTTGCTGTGTGACCTTGGCCAAGTCACATGATCCAGGTGAACCACCAAAATGTGAATCATAACACCTCCATTACTTTCCTAAACTCCCAAGGTTGATACAAAATGTCAGTTGTGATTTTGATTATTTCCTTCCTACCCTTCTGGAGTGTGGTCTTACTCATCCTGGGCCAGGGAGTGGGTGGTTAGTTCTTTCCTGGTCTGTTTTTAGATTCTCTCAAGACCTTTAAGTAAGAAGGAGGAAAAGTTAAAGTAGAGGCTAAATAGAAAAATGAGGATCTCAAGGAAACAGGAAACTTGATGTGCTGTGGGATTTCATTCCTCATGTGCAAAGCACATTTTCTCCAACCTATCATTTCTGAAATAAATGATCCACAATCATTTAACGTGAATGCATCCCAGACCTGGGTTTTGGACCCATGTAATTTGGAATCAAAAATGACTGACGGGTTGACAGAAAAGTCCTGCCAATAAATTACATACATCCTGTTAGTACAGTCTCATACCTAAAAATATCTTCAGAGACTAAAAAGAAACTGGAAATGGCAATAGATTGACTGGAAAAAAATTGACCATAAAAACGAGGCAAAATTATGTCCACACTCCCAGAGCTGTAGTTAAAATTAATTTGCTTTTCGACCAAAGTGGAATATGCCAGTGCAAAACATTGTTTGTTGAATCCATTCAGTCGAATCTTAAGTCAAACTGGATTTTTTGGGTTGTGTAGACACAGCCGACAGTATTTATGTTTTCTTTTCAAAAGAACTGCAAGCTGTTGCCCTTCTGAGATGTGGCCCATGTGTGATTTCATGAAGTGTTTCTATTTCAATAAGACATGGGTGATAGCAGTGCAGAGCATAGGATGTTAGTTCTGGGTAACCAAGTGTACTTACTTGCTCACACTTTCCATCCAGAATGCAGGATGTTTAATTCCCATTATATCAGCTGCTTGCTCCCTTGGCTCTGGGAGTCACTGCTTCACAATGGGACTAGGTACAGTTGCCCACAGGAAACAATTTAGGGCTTTAGACCTTCTCAGATAGTGCCTACGAATTGCCTTCCACCTTCCTGATGGGAGACCAGTTTCTGGTTGCAAAAGAGCTCAAGGTGAGCATAATCTCTGCTGAAATTCGGAAGGCTATTCCTCAGTAACCGCTCCCCAACACTGTTGCCAGTTCAGGTCAGGAAAAACTAAATAATTTGTTTAACCCGATCCCCTTTCCCTACCTTGAGGGAAAACTCCTATAAGCTCACTGTAAACACAATTATGCCATGTGGGGCTTTCATTAATCTAGTACAAACCACAGCCTGACATACACTGGGCAGGATTTACTTTATTTTTTTTCTTAGCTCATTTTCAGCACCAGCTTATCCTCACACTTCCTACCCAGAGGTGGTTATTTGTACAGTGTGAATTTAGGGAAGGGAGAAGTTACCGGAGCCAATCTTTGTCACTGCAAAAACATTTATCGGGACCCAAAGATGGTCATGGACTCTTAGGATAAGATTTGAGGACACCCAAGGTTTATCATGAAGTACTGAAAAGTCATTTTATAAATGAGGGGACCCTGAGGGCACCCAGTCAGTGAGTGGCTGTCATTCATTAGGCACTTATTTTATACAAATGCTGAATCAGAGGTGGACTTGTGGTGGTGAAAAAGACAGATGTGGATTCTACCTTCAGAACCCCCTTTCCTACTATATAACTATGTAGACTCTGATATTAAGGGTTGCCACAGCTTTGGGCTGGTGGAAAATTATGTTTATTGAGCTCTTTTGGCCATAACCTACAAGAACAAAGACACAGTATTTTCATCTTAGTGCATGAAAAATATTTATGTATATAGATATAGGATAGAGATGGCTATACTTTAAAAACAGTAATATATGTAACTGCACATACCAAACGTTCCAAGAACAACATATTTGTTTATTAAGTCTGATGAGCTCACATATTTTCTGCTCTCTTTTGTGGAAATGCTGACTATAGTCTTCTGCTTTAATAGGTGAAGGGTTGGTGTGTAGCTGAGAGTTCCCCTGAAGCTTAGGGGTGTGGTGACATGGGTGGAATTGTGATTTAATGAAGGCTTTTGAGGATTTGAAGGATTATGGTGTGGAGGATGAGGAACCAGCTGCTTTGCTCGCTTGAGGCACTGGGGACCCAACTGGAGGAAGTGGGCTTAAAGGGGAAGGGCTGCAATTTACAGTAGACATAGAATGGCTAGCAGCAAAGGCTGCTGGTGGCAAAGGCTGCTGGCGGATGTTGGAAAGCTCCTTCCTGGGAAAATGCCATCTTCTAGAAATGGAAGCAGTGTGATGTTGACAGAGCCCATAGAACCTACAGCATGGGAGTTTGGGGGTTTGTGGGTAGACAACAGAGCTCATTGAAAAGTAGACAAGTGATCTGACGTTAGCAGGGATAGAGCACTCCCAGGAAAACATGGTGTACAATGTGCAGGTATATGTGCAGAGGTCCAGAGAGAAAGGGAGCCATCCCATGGAAGACTGACACCCTACCTCCAGAATCTCTAATCCAATCCCTTATGAATCTTTCTCAGAATTAAAAAGGAGAGAAAGGGATTCAGCATTATTCTCAAGAGTGGGTTGGTTCCTTTGAGCTTTATGAAAGCTCAAAGGGAGAATGGCACATACTAAAAAAACTAGCAACAACAAATGTTGGTGAGGATGTGGAGAAAAAGGAACTCTCCTACACTGCTGGTGGGAATGCAAACTGGTCCAATCACTATGTGGAGATTGCCCAAACTGCTAAAAATGGCGCTTCCATATGACTCAACAATACCACTCCTAATTATCTACCCAACGGACACAAAAACATACTTTCAAAAGTAGAAAGTCTTTCAGATAACACTGCTGAAAACATCTTGAGATGTTGTAGCAGACTCATCTTTCACTTGGGTTTTGAACAGCAAGTGTTTTTACTTAATTTATTTACAAATACTGTTGTGTCACTTACCATGAGTTAAATATTACCATACTAACCCATGAGCTTCTTAGAGAGCATATCCTGTCTTGTTCTCATTTGTTTTGTCTTAGGTAGAGGACAGGGTACTGCATGGTAAGTCACTGACTAATTTCAGTTCTACATTGCTGGTGAAGATAGGAATTCTGGAAGGGCTGTAGGAGCTACTGGAGCAAACTTCTTTCTCTTGGCCTTGTAGTTGTCCAGATGAGTCACATCTCTCTGAATTTCTAAACAAGACTTTCACTGTGTCTCCAAATCTCACTTACTTGTCACAGTTCTCCTATCTCCATTCTTTTCACATAAGACTCAGTTTCCCTACTTTTTGAACTATTTCAGCACTGTGACCCATGGTTTCTACCTCCAAGAATTTTCTGTTTATTAATGGAGCAGGGGATAGGAGTGAGAAGAATTTCAGAAGGATTATTTCTTCTTAGAAGAGTATGTTATTGACAAATATGGACATGAAAAAGTGCTGTGATGTGTGGTTACATCACAGAAGAAAATTCTTGTTCCTCTGGAATCAGGGGAGTTTAATTATTAAACTTTGCCTCTCCTCAGTGTCCCCACTACACATTCATACACACACACACACACACACACACACACACAGAGTCCTTTCTGGGCTTTCAGATATATTTTGGAACTATACACTGAGCTGGAGTAAGTTAGAGAATCTATCTTCTCAAATATAGAAATCAAAACATCACTTTTAAAGACATAGTGTTTTTCTTAATTGCTAAATCTAAGAGGTTAGAATTTTGATTTTTGATTGTTATGAACTTGGTCAGTAATCTCTGCATTTTACAGATGAGAAAGATAAGACCCAGATGGGTTAACTCAGGAAAGTACCAAGCTGCAGATACTTTTTTCATTGTACTGGATTTGAACTGGGTTTAGATTTTCTATTTCCCACTTTCTAGCTGGTTGTTTCTCAAAGAACACAATGCTGAATTCTGATGTCTTGTGGATATTCCTTTATTTCCTAGGCTCAGTATCAATGGTCATTCTCTGAGGAAAACTGTTGGGTGACTGCTGTTTTATTTGGATGCACCAATCCTGGAACTGGCTTTGAAATTGACGGACACTGAATGTTTCTTAGTATTATGATAGCCTAAGCCTGAATTTTGTTTTGTTATTCAAATTGATGATTTTCCTAAAAGACATATTAGGCAAATCTTGGGAAACTAAGTAGGCTGGAACTTTCAAAGAAGTTAAAATAAAGCACAGAACGAATGCTTTCCAGATGACAAGATATTTAGTGGTTATTAGAGATGGATCTTATGGATTCAAGAGCACACTGAGTGTACCAAAAGGGCTTGCAGAGAGACTGTATTTACCAGCTCTCGCAATGAACCAATGTACTTAAATTTCATCCAACAACCATTGATGACTACTGAATTTGTACAAAGCAGCGTGCCAGATGGGAGCTTTGAATGGATCAAAAGGGGTATAAAATCGGTCTTTACTTCTGGGCTCTGATAAACTACTAGCAAATGTGAAGGTACTTGAACAATGTTTTCCAGAATCATGTTCCTGGTTGAAGAAGACAATGTTCCCCACAAGAAATGAACTGTCCTTTAGTTAAAGATATATGAAGACTTGGTTTCTCCTGAAAACAATTCTCAGATTTATCTAAATGTTTTCCTAACTTTTCTAGTATTCATAACATCTGTTGGATTCTCCTACTGGAATAACAAGTTCCAAATATTTCCTGTGGATAAATGTGAACCCTTTGACTGTGATGAATCCTTTAAATATATGTTGCTTTATTGGATGGAGTAAAGTATTTTTTAGTTTCCATACTAGTTTCTCTAAACTGCTCTGAGTGGGAGGAAGGAAGGAAGGCTCATGTTTCCTTTGTAATTTTGTCACTATTTTGTCAATGATGGTAAAATTCCTTTCAAAGATGTTCCCCACTGAGGAACCTTTTATCACTTTAATTATTTCAATTCCCCTTTTTGAATTAGCTCTGACTTTTCTCCTTCACTCACTCTCTTCCTCTTATTTCTTTTGTACTCGGTTTTCTCTTTCTTTTCTGAGTTGCCCAGCTCTGTATGTGTTTGAGACAGGAGAATGAGAACAATGCTAATTACACTAGTTGGGCTGGGCCCTGCCCTGCTTTTATTAAGGAGTTGAATAAAAAAAAGCTCTTCGAAAAAAGCAATACTGCTGATGATGTGCCTGGAATTTTATTGGTCTTTTTGGCCCTGGCTACACATTGGGATGAGGTCTGCAGGGAATAGCCCGTAGAGTATTCTGCATTCCTTTCTTGTAACCAGTTGCTTGTGGAGATGCCAGTTGTGTTATGGATCAACTAGATGCCAAGTTTTTCTTTTGTTGTTAGACTTCCAGCATTCTTGCAGAAATACTTACTTATTTTTGCTTATTTTCTGTCCACTTCTCACACCTGTTGGTTGTCTGATTAGGTATGCAATTCCCCTTTATGTCATGGGTCCTCTACAGATCCTTCTATTAAGACTTCTGAATCCAAGGCTCATGTTCTTCTCATTGGAATTCCATTCTATTAGAGTGGGTTTTTTTTTTTTTTGAAGTGGGTTTTTTTACAAACCAAATTTTAAATATTAGATGAAGTTCACTGCAATAACTTTAGTTCTTGCATTCATTTAACTGTGTGTGTGTGCGTGTCTATGTGAATGTGTGTGTCCAAGTATATGTGTGGGTAACTGTGTGCATGTGGATGTGTGTGTAGAGAGAGTGAGAGATCCAGTTGGTTCACTCGTGGCTATCCCAGAGTGAATGTGACATGGGAGAAGTACTCTACTTTTCTTCACATGGTTTTGGTTCCTTTGTACTTTGCATAGTATGCTTTTGGGTGATTTAAGGATTTTATTTTAAAGAGCAATTTTGACTCTATGCAATTTTCCTTTATGAGTCAATTTTAGCATCTTACAAGCATAGCTTGTATAGTTGGGTTGAATTTAAGACAAAGCCTCATGACCCCTTTTCATCCTTAGCTCTTTTCTCTCCTCCCTGGTATAAGTTCCAAGGATGGTTTGTAAGTCAACAACTAAAATGAACTCAGCTCCATGTGCCAGGAGCCCAGACTTAGAGATCAGGTTGACTTGCTCAAGGTCCCACAGTTGGTTAATAAAAGAAAAAAATAAATTTCTACTCTCTGAGTCTCAGAAAATTGTTCTGGGGAAAAAAAACAAAACACATCGATTCTCCTTTGATTTAAAATTTCCTTTATCCCCACTGTATTTATTGCCCATAATTAGTTTAGTTCGAACTGAGATCTCATTTCTTATTTATCTATTACCAAAAAATATCCCTTTAAACCCTACCTACTTGCTAGTATCTACAACGTCACTGCCCATGGTACCTTTCCACCACCTCATTTGAAAGCTTAGATTGTTCTCTGTCAACCACTTATTTGGGCCTGACTTCTGATATGAACAATGATCCTATGCCTTTTACTAAAGTCAATCTAGTGTCATGGAGTTCATTATCACTGAACCACCACTAGATTTCGGGAGATATTTACACCAAACCTGGTCATGTCTCAGACACATTATGGAGCTTATATTAGTCAACATTGACAACATCTTCTGTGTTAGGTTATATATTTTCCAGATAAGGAAATGGGATTCAGAGAGACTGTACAACAAACAGAAGTGCTGGAATCTGAGCCTCTGTCTGTCTGTTTGACTCAAAAGCCTCCATTTTTGACCTCCAGGCTCTTCTGACTCTCGGACACTAAGCCAGGCCCTCCTCTCACTGTGAGTACCCCATTTATTGTGTAAGTAACTATAACGACAAGGCAGCCAGGCAGGGTGGGCTACTGCTTTATGAAGCAGCTAAAACAAGTTTATAAAGAAAGACTGTGGATGAACTTGTTTATCAGATTCTGAAATACTAGGGCAAGAAGGCATTTGAAGGCTTGAGGTAAGTTTAGGGCAAACAAGGAAATAATACTTCTCCTAGCACGTAATAAAGTTATGGAACTCATTACCCTGAGAGGCGGTACAGACAGGAAATGTAAACGGATTAAAAAAGAGTTTCGACAAATTTATGAATGACAGAGTCATAAAGGGCTTCTAACAGAAGCTGGAATATACGAGGTGTGACTATAAAGCAATGAAAATCTTTTTTTTTTAACAAACACCAGGACGTGTATATATGTAAATAAATATATATTTTCCTTCAAAGTCATTGCCTTGGGAGAATATGTGCTTTTTCTAATATTACTCAAACATATTTTGAACGCAAAGGAATTTAGAGATTGAAGTTCACCCCACCCCCCTTATAGATGAGGAAACTGAAACTAAAATAATTAAACCACTTGTCCATAGTCACACAGAAGCAGTTCTGGGGATGGAATCCTGGTTTATTGTTCATTCATTGTCCCATGTTGTCTCTTCTTAGAGATGTCTTCCAAGTCTGTGTCTAATTCTGTAGGATCTCTTAATAGTGGTAAATCTTGACCCTTTGTGAATGGGCTTCTGAAACAGTCAAAATTAATTTAGATTTAAAGTTGATGATGAAGATGTAAAGATGAATGTTAAAGTTGCGGATTAATATTATTTGTTCAAAACCTAGGAAGCTCTCCAAATCCTTCCACCCCTCGCTTCCCTCCCTCCCCCCCCAACCCCAAAGACAGAGGCAGTAAAACTGTTTCTTTTGCTACTTAAACTGGCTTCCTGCTGGCTACCTCCACTGGCCCTGAGGAATGTTCAACACACTTCACTTTTAGATGGCTTTTCATAGGCCATATCATCCTGAGAAGGCTTGCTGCAGCACCTCTGAGTCCACCACACATGAGGCAAGCACAGCTAAGGGAAACTGTCCTCTCAAGGGCAAAAAGAATGAACAGCCCCTCCATGGCAAGAGCACATGGCTTTGGGACTCTCAGAACTTCCAGAAGGAGCCATAGGTACTCCAGAGTCATATTTAATAGATCAAAGAGATACTGAGTAAGAAGGAGAGAGGAGACGTAACAGAACAGGATTAAAATCTGAGCATAGACTATTGTCATTGAACACATAAAAAAGAGGACTGTAAAATGAGAACTGAAGAACTGGGGTGAAAAAGAAGAGAAATGGCTGTGACCCCCATCCCCACCCTAGGGGCAGCAAATGTAAGTACAGGGATGGAGTTCATCAAAGACCAGCCAAAGACAGGAGGTCTCTGGGAGCACACTGGTTTGTGGTCATTCATACCCTGCCAGTTTCAGTCACTTTGATCACCAAATACGCTTTCACTTGGATTTCTAAGAAAAGTAAGGGGGGTTGGAATATTGGAGGAAGGAGGAGGCAGGCATAGAGAAATCCCAAAATCCATCATGAAGCACGTTACACGACTTTTGCTTAGGCTTGGAAACTGCTTCTCCAAATGGATTCACGGCCTTGAACCAAAGCTAACAAAGAAAAGACAAACATGTCACTGAAAGTAACATGTTGACATGTGTTGATGTCTCAGCCAAAATTTATAACATAACCCAGAAGGAACACTTGAGCTGCCTGGTCATGTATCCTGGTTGATGGCATGTTTCTGGGGGAATTTTGGTAGGAGATATCCCAGGGAGGTCAAGGCCAGCAGGAAAAGCTGGAAATAGCAGCTTTAGTCTTGTGATTAAAACTGTTGAAAAATAATAATAAATTTGTTTTGTCATGTTTGAAGCAGACACAACAGAAATCCCATTTTAAATAGGAATGTAAAAGAATGGTTATCAGATATGATGAAATCTTTGGAAGAGAATCAGTAAGAGAAACGGATATATATTGTATATGGTACTTAGCCACCGCTCATATACATGTACACGCACATACATGCACGGTGAAAACTCTTACATAGGTATCCACAGATGTATGTATTAGGGGACTTGACCAACTCTTCAGGCATGGCCATAGAGTTCTTGTATGGAGGTGTGCAGAGCCATAGACACACACACAACTTATCTCATACAACAAAGTGATTGTGTATCCTAAGGAAAGGAAAGGGGAAAATTGAGCTTATAGGTGTGAAGTTGCTAATAGTATGAAACTGCTTTTTCAGGAAACTCCTACAATTCCTCTCAATCCCACCTTGGCTCCAAGCTTACCTGACCGAGGATTGCAGATTTAGCAGAGAAACCCAGAATATGTCCTTTTGGGGCATAACTTTTTTGGGGAACTGGACTTACTCTATCGTGTGGGAAATATGTGCATTTGGCTGTTGAATCCTGTCTTTATTTAGAAGTGGAGTAGTTTTTTGGTGTAAAAGTATTGTCTCTCCTCCCTACCCCTGTCATCTATTTCTCTCTGTTTGTGTGTGTGTGTGTGTGCACACGCGCGTGGCTGAGCAGTCTGGGCACACACACAGTCTTCTTCTTGACCTGTTTCTGGATCCTTGGTGGCCAAGGTCCACAAATCTCTGTCACAGTAGGGTCACAGCAGATCCAAAGATACTCTGAGCTAAGAGAGGGAACTTCTAGCCAACCCATCTGTCTCCATCCAAACTCTGGCTACTTGTTTTATAATAGACCTCTTTAAAAGGTAGCAATACTATTTCTTAAAAATTAGGGTACATGTTTCAAATTGAAGGAAAAAAAAAAGCCTTGACTGATATTAAGAAGTGAGGGACAGCATGCTGTCAGACTGAAGGGGCCGAGAAAATACTAGAATCATTTGGACCATGCCTGACCTCAGCTGGAAAAGGAGAGGCTTCCCCAGGCCATTCAAGCTCCTGCAAGTCCATCAAAGGGGGCAGTTGACAAATTGTATAAATGTGTCCTTTGACAAAAAAAAATAACCCTTTTGCCATCCTTTCCTACTTTTTAAGAAGTTGAAAAGAAAGTAGATCTGGCTCATGGTGGCCCTCTTCATGTACTTCCATGGAAGGATCTGTTGCTTCAAATGTTCAGGTTTCAAATGAACCTAAATAATGGAGAACAAAGATAAAAAGTGTTAGAATCTCAGTGTTGGAATCTCAGATTCCTGTAGGACTCAACAGCCCCGGGGCTTTGAAGAGAATGTCCTCTCAGATCTTTCTGTCCCATTCTCAAGACTTTCTCCCACTCCTTCAATTAATTCTGTGATGATGATGGTAACTAGAGTTTGTGTGACAAGCATATTGTAGTGCGTACAGATAGCAACAGGTATTAAATTCATCTATCTGAAACATATAATTTCATAAACCTATGCGACTTCAGTTTATAAAAGCTGACTGTGCACACATTATATAAATACTTAAAAAGAAACAGGTACTATGGATCTGTTTAGCTGATCCTTGTTATTATGCTAAAAAAAAACACAACAACTGACTCATTTTAAATCTTCAAGGGTTTGGGGAAAAAATGACAATTTTCAAAAAAAAATTTTATGTAGCATCTTTTTGGACTACATTTATTTTTTCAAGAACCATCTCCCCCAACCCCAGCCACTCTTTAGGCTAAAATAAGCCATGGGACATTAACAGGGAAATAAAGGCCTGAGGTGTTAGGAGACTCCAATAAGCGATTCGTGATTCTGGACCCAAGAGAAGAGCCGTGTATTGGCTGAGTGTGGAGTAGGGAGTGGCTGAGCTCTGACCTTACCTGGGCAAAGGTAACTGGTGCTAGTTTATGGTAACTGGTGCTAGTTTTCTGGCCTCCACAAGACTTGTGGCCACAGCTCCAAGATTGTTTGTCGAGTTCTGCCATCCTCTCAGACACCCTTTCCTCAACCGCCCATTGGGAGTTACTAATTCCTCATGAATTGTCCCCAGCTAGATGGAAGTGGAATGTGACTCACCGGACCAGGCGTCCGGGAGCCCAGAATGGTGATGACCTGGATTTACAAGAAGTTGGCCAGTGGCTTCAGGGTTACATTGTATGGTAGGAAAAGGGAGAGGAGGGTGGATTGACTGAGAACCCCATGTTGGCCTTGCACTCAGAACCACACTCCTCTGGGTCCAGTGGGGCCCTGAGAAATAGTGTTGGCAGAAGTTGACACCCTGTGACTATTTTAATACTTAAATTATCCAAATATGGCAAGGATTTTCTTCCTCTCCATAGATTACTTTCTTTCAGTCATCATCCCTGTTAGAGGAAAGGTCTTGGAGAAAGAAATACAAAAGAAACTTTTTGAACAACAACAAAAACTTCCTAGAATTACGCTGTTGAGGTCAGCAAGGGGAGAACAAATCTGCCAGGCTTGCAGCTGCCCCTTTCTCAGGACCCCGCTTCCTCGGCCATGCAGGGGGTCTTGGAATTCTCCCTGCAGATGCAACTGGTGCTGGGGGTGGGTTAAAGGCTCTGAAATACCAGAGTTGGTTCCTGGGCTGAGGAAGTTCAAGGCATAGCTCCATGTGACATCCTCAGGCAGCTGTTACATTAGCTGATATGCAACTGTTTTTTTGTTTTTTTTTTTTCCTTATTGACTAATTTTGATTACTTTCCTTCACTACATGACATGAAGGTCTCCAACAGCATTCTTAAGGACTGCAGTAGATCCCATGGGATGATGGTGCTTTTTGTTTGTTTTTTGCATTTTTTATTTTTAATCCTGTGTTGTCTTTCCAGTCTGCTTGAAATGAAGTCCTCACGGCTTTCTGTGTGGTTTAGTGAGCTGGGAGGAGGAGGCCGGTCCCCAGAAGGAAGCAGAGGCTGGCTGGGCTGACACTGGGTGCTGTTTCCCGGGGTCCATTTTGGCTTGATCCCCTACTCCTCAAGGTGGAATGGGTCCCAGGCCCGGAATTTGCAGCCGAGGTACACAGGAGGCATTTCAGCCAACACACACAATTACACTATCCCTTAATTAGAACCCTCTCTTTATACCAGGGAAAGCCTCAGCTGCTTGTCAACGAAAACATATTTGTACCGTGGCCTTAAACACACACACACATATAAATTGCCAATTATTCCCCATTCATAGTCTCTGGCAAGACACAGGGGAGAGTTGTTTGCTTTCCCTTAGGCCAAATTAAGACTTGCCTTTCATGGCAAGTTATTTGCAGGAGTAATTTTCCACCTCATTTAATTAGGCTAATTGATTCAGCAGTTCTGTCAAGGGGCAACACAGAGCTGGGTGCTTGGGGCAAATTCCTCCTCTGCTCTTTGCACTCACTATGAGCAAAGACCTGATTAGTTTTCCTGCTTTCAACCCAGGTCGGCCCAGACCTTGTGTGTCTGACTGCGGCCCATGGGTAAGTACGTGTGGAGAACCACTAATTTATTAAGGGCTTTGAAAAAGGCTGGGTGTTGAGTCCAGGCAGTTGAGTCTATGCGAGGAACAATGAGCCCAGTGAAGCATGGACTGGAGCAACTGCATCTGAGGAGAGAGCAAGTCCAGCAGAGTCCAGGCAAGGGAGTACCACCCTCCTCTTCACTGTTGGTGTGGGTTTTATGGGAGCCATGCAATAGATAGTTCTGGAACATCTAAGTCATGGACTGTTATGAGTTTTAGGAAAAATAAATAAGGGGAAAGTACTTAGATCTTGCTAAATTGCAAATGTATTTCTAGCCTCTCTGCCTTTAAAAAAAATATGACATCTGTTCATTTTTGAACCTTTTTAAAATAAAATCTTTTGTTTACAAGTCTGTATTATTCTGGGAGTTCAGCTTCACACCCTGACTTCCCTCACCCGGCACCAAGCTTCCATGCTTCTTCACCGTCACCGTCACTGTCACCCTCACCCTCACGCCCTCCCTTTCCCCCCTGCTTCTCTGTGTTTTGTCTTTTCTGTTAGGTGTGTTGTAGAAAAGCAGGTACTGAACGAAAAGGTTCACGTTCAGTCAACGTTCAGTGAGGACTGGCTATCACCAGCCACTTCTGTGGCTTTTTGTTTGTATTCATACTTTAACCCTTATTACGACTTTATGAACAGGTAAATCACTATTTCCACATACAGGCAAGAAAACTGAGACAAGAGAGGTTAAGGAAGTGGCCAGATTAACACAGCTGGTGAGCCCAGAGGCAGGAGTCCAGCTCTCTGCTTCTGTTAGCACATGATAAGAACCACCTAGGGTCCCCCAAATTTGCACAGGCTAAAGTCATCCAGGTGCACAAGGCAAAGCAGAATCTTACTGTGAAAGAGTCTTAATATAATTAGTACGCATAGAGAGAGAATAAAAGAGAAGAGATTTCTAACGATTGTTTCCAAATAAACACCCCGCCTCCTTACCCATCCTCTTGTGGGCAAATGCCAAACCAAACAGGGCTGGCCTGAAGCAGGGCCGCTGAGTCCCAAAAATCTGTTATGAGTCTAAATCACCTTTTAGTGGAGAAACACAAGAAAGGGATAGAAGGGGCCAGGTACGTCTGGGACAAAGGGAGAAAAATCAAAGTGCGAACTAAATAATGGCTGCATCGTCTCGGCCAGGGACAGCCTCCCTGAAGGTCTCTGACCCTTTTATACATCAGTGCAAAAGTAACACACGACCTTCCCTCCTAGCTTATAAGCATGCCATCATTTTGCTGCACCCACAGACATTTCCTAGCAGTGGTAAGGCATAATAATCTTTTTTTTTTTTTAAGATTTATTTATTTATGCATACAGAACTGGGGTATAGGCCAGGAGTGCAGAGCAGTGAGAGAATTCACCATAGTCAGAGTAGGGAGCAGAACAGGCAGGCTGATGACGTACACTGCTGAGGGGAGCAGCAGGTGAGACAGGAGAGGTCTGCTACGCCATGTAGGTCATGTCCCTGGCTGGGGATCAAACTCACAATGAAGTGGCGGAGACTAGCTTGCAGTGCTGTGCTTTAACACATTGCACCACCAGGGAGGGCCTCTTGTGTCTCTTACCCACATAGCTCTTTCAAGTGTCTCTATGTGTCTCTCTTCCATCTTTCTCAGTTCCCCCAAATCCCTTTGTGCAGGTGAAAGCTGAACAGGCAGGCAAGCACCCCTCTTCTGAACCCACCTGCTCTCCGTGTTATAATAACTTCACCTGGCTGCTTAGCTCTGCCCCAAATTGTCAGAAACTAGTTGAAGGCAGCTGCATCTGAGTGGGGGCAGGAAACATGGTAGGTACCCTCACAATCCTTACCACTGCTTGTGGGTTCAGAAAAACAATGGCATGCTTATAAGCTATGAAAGAAGGTCATGTGTTACTTTTGCACTGATATATAAAAGTTCTCCTATTCGATTAGTGAGGAAAATGAGACGATATGTCAATGTTGCTCTAAAACAGGAGCTGGCAACTATTTTCTTAATGGGCCAGATAGTAAATATTTTAGTAGGGCACATATGGCCTCTGCTGCAATTATTCAACTCTGCCTTGTAGCACAAAAGCAACTAGAAACAATAGGCAAACAAGTGGGTGTGGCTAATAAAACTTTATTTACAAAAACAGATGGCTGATCAGATTAGGCCCAGGGCCTTAGTTTGCTGAACCTTGTTCAAAACATGGTGTTCTGTGCGTTTACCCTATCAGAGAAACATTCTGAAATCTTGTTTTTTTTTTAAGATTTATTTATTATTTATGCATGCACAACTGGGGTACAGGCCAGAGGTGCAGGAGTGGTGAGAGAATTCACCAGAGTCAGAGTACAGAGTAGAACAGGCAGACTGATGAAGTACTTTGCTGAGGGGAGCAGCAGGCGGGTCAGGAGAGGTCTGCCGCACCATGTGGATCACATTCCTGCCTGGGATCCAACTTATACGAAAGTGGCTGCAGCTAACTTCACAGTGCTGTATTTTAACCCATTGTGCCACCAGGGAGGGCCCAGAAGCATTCTGAAATCTTGAAAACAAAATCTGTAGTCATTCTATTTTCCTTATAATATAAATGCCTTCATGTTTTCATGCCAACACCGACTGAATTCTGGAGTTCCATTCTGTTTTCCTCGTACAGGTGACAACTCACTGTGTCTAATAACCATGACCCTGAATTTGCCACTTTCCCAACCTAAAAGCAAGGGTGGCCAGGCCACCCATGGCAGTGGTGAATATGGGGGGGTCTACCCCCCCATATGGCTAAGCCCCTCTCCAATAAACAACCTGGACTATTTATTGTTTTTGGTTTTTTTGTTTGTTTGTTTGTTTTGTTTTGTTTTTTTCCTGAAGCAACTTAGCTTCTTTGGCTCCAGGAAATTCCAGAAGCCCAAGGTTGGCAGCACTTAGTAGGGTCAACTCTGTTGTCAGGACAGACAGTGACGGTGGCTTCATCCTGTTATGTCATCAAGAACACCTCTGCATAATTTCCCTGTCCTTATTAAGTTGGAGTTTGTAAGGAGCCCCACTGAAGCCAAGACAAATATGCTGATGTTTTATGTCTGCAATCCAGCTGCCACCCAGAGCGGGGAAATGCCTGGCAGTAGAGTTTTTCCCACAGAACAGGATGGGGCGGGGGTGTTGGGGGAAACTTTCCTCCCAGAGACATTGCTGTCACACTGTCACTATTTTAACTTGGATAATATAGTCTTAAGATGAAAGAAAAAGATAAGGTGACTTGGACAATCAGGAAGTATAAGAATCATCAACACAATACAACAACTATGACAATTCAAAGAAATAAAAATATGGCTTTAAAAAGTGAAAGAAGGGGCCCTCCCTGGTGGCGCAGCGGGTTAAAGCACAGCACTGAGAAGCTAAGGCCACTTCTGCATGTGTTCGATCCCCGCCTGCCTCGGCAACCACATGGCGTGGCAGACCTCTCCTGACCCACCCGCTGTTCCCCTCAGCAGTGTACTTCGTCAATCTGCCTGTTCTGCTCCCCGCTCTGTCTCTGGTGAAGCCTCTCACCACTCCTGAGCCTCTGTTCTGTACCCCAGTTCTGTATGCACAAATAAATAAATCTTAAAAAAAAAAGTGAAAGAAGGAATAGAGAAGGAGGTGAGATATTTATATTTCTTGTTTCCTTTGTTATGCAAATTATATCTTTTTTTTAGAAAAGTATCAAAATTAGACCCTTTCAAAACAATAAAATAATGATCTCACCCTCTAAAATGAAGTTCCCTTTGCAGAATTGATTAATTTGATTTCTGTTATTGTCTGTAGGGTTAGGGGTATTTCCAGAATTGAAATGGTGGCTCATGGCTATATTAACAGAACTCTTAAGAATTACACCCTACCCATCAAATGAAAGAGGGTGTATAGCAGTAAGCCTAACTTCCTATGGGTATCTCTGCTGGTTCCAAAGATGTTGATCTTGGAGATGGTTTCAGAGAGTTATAAAAAAATTATTAGGAGGAAAGGATATGCTGAATGAATTCTGTAGTTTTGTGGACTCCACCCCCTACTCCAGTTATTGAAACTACAACTCCACCCTCTACTCCAGTCACTGAAATCACAACTCCCAGCAATATCAAGGGGAGAACTGTGAGGACCCAAGGGTGGAGCTAAGCAACTACTTTTGGGAATGTATATTAGGGAGCCATGTTGAGCTCTCTCTCTCTCTTGGTCTTGTGTCTGGTGGATATTTGTTTGACTCTTGATGAGCTTTCAGTGTGCTATTAGGGTTCCAAGTCAGCAGAACTGGTAGGATGCTCTAGTTAACTTGTATCTCTCTTTCTCTTTCCCTGGGTTGTTCCTTTTCTTTTCCCTTTGTAAATAAACCCATTGTTGACCCTTTGATTGTTGACTGTTGTGCCTGCAGTACAGTTGAATTTTAAGCGTGTGGGTGAGGACCCACAGATAGGCAAACCAGTTCACACTGGGTTGCTCTGTAACAAAATGACTGAAGATGACTGAGAAACACCAGCACTGGTGGAGGAGCTAGAGTCCATGAGGAGGATCACTGGGAGTTGGGGGCCTTCCTTGGGTGCCATGTGTTACCACATACCTGGCATCCCTTAGAGAGGAAGCTGACAATTTATCCCCAGTTCTTTCTCAGCTGTATCCTTGCTCCTGGTTGGGAACATTCTTACCTTTTACTTCCTTATTTCCTCTCTTCAGTAGTTGTCCTTCCTACCACCCCAACTCGACCCCACTTTCCTGCTCTGCTTTAGGTGTTCAACCTTGGAGGAGGAAGACTGCAAATTGTATTTAAGTTCCTAACAAAAAAATGCCTATGTAATCTTGTGGATCAAGGCTGAAGTTCTGGGTAGAAATTTGGAAGTCACAGATATTACAAATTAAAGACCCTCATTAGAAATAAAACATTCTGCTTTGGGGCAGGTATATTTCAGGCTATGTAATAAGAAGGACATTATCTAAGCTTTGAAATTCTGCTTGCATTATGTGGGAAACTTGATCAACAAGACTAAAAAAGTATTCCTCAAAGAATAGTTTCAGCAGTTTCCATTTTTTTATGAAAAAAAGTTTCCAGATTCACATGCAAAGGAAGGAACTACATTTGCCTACAAGATATTGGGGCTTGTTACATTTTCATTTGTCAACAGGTATTTGTTAGATGCCTCCTATCTCACAGATATCATTAAACTTTAAGATAAGAAGGTGCACTAGAAACATTTCCTTCCCTCAAGGTGCTTTTCAAATAACTCTGTTTTGCAACATCATAAAGGTAGTGGGTACTCTTATCTACCCACACTTCCTTCTTTGGTAGCTGCTCAGGATAGTCATAGTTTATGGTCACTCTAGCTTTTGCTGTTCAAATGCTTCAGTTTTATTGGTATGATGATTCAGTAATCCTAACCATAGGCCCTGATGAATGAGTAGGCCTCAAGAGATATGTTTTACCTGCTGATGTACTCTTTCGTCTTTATATAGTTGGGCCACTAATGACAGTCTGGGTCAGTCATATTTTATTCTTGAAAATCTGTACCGAGGACCAAAGATCAAGCCAAATAGAGTGAGCAATGCAGTTGAAGGGAGATGGAAGGTGGGCTAAATTGTTGTTATGAAAGTTATCGCTATGGGGAGGGACAAGGAAGAAGGAACTAGGAATCTTGGGAAGAAGCCCTCTAAGATGAAGAGTGATATCCTATGTTCTTGTTACCAACGGGCCAGATTCCCCCATTGGGCTTGCAAGGAAATTTGTTTTCTATTACTCTTCACTACTTTCCCATATTTAGGAGGGCAACTGGGAGTGGAATGGGACTATCTCTTGAGGGGTGCCATGTGCCCCTCAAGCCATTCTCTTCCCAGGTAAGCCTGAGTACGCTGACATGACCAGTCACTACTATGCACCCTCAACTTCCCTGACCCTTGATGTTGTAGTTATGACTGCACGGTCCAATGGTAATGAATCAAATAATTTTCTAATGTGGGTAAATCAGATGCCCAATTTTATGACTACATTGCAGTTACCACCCTGGATAAGTATATCAACAACTTGTTGAACACTGAGCCCAAGGCAACACTCCTAATTTTTTTTTAAGATTTATTTATTTATGCATACAGAACTGGGGTATAGGCCAGAGGTGCAGGGGTGGCTAGAGGGTTCACCAGAGACAGAGTGGGGAGCAGAACAGGGCTACTGATAAAATACACTGCTGAGGGGAGCAGCAGGAGGGCCAGGAGAGGTCTGCCACACCATGTAGGTCACCTCTGGGGTGGGTATCGAACTCATGTTGATGTGGCTTTAGCTTCTTAGTGCTTGCTTTAACGTGCTGCACCATCAGGGAGGGCCCAATACAGTTTTATACTATGTCATATATTAAGCTGGTCCCAAATTGTGTCTGAGTCCAGGCATCAACAGTTGCAACAAAAGGTACCTTATAATGTACCCTCTATTATTCCCCTTCTTCGTGGGAACATGAAGGAACATTGGAAGGTTGGATGGTGAAGGATTTCAGTATTTAGACTCACCGGGGAGGCACACAGCACTAAGTAGGAGCAGGAGAGTTTTCATCTAGAAACCACTCAGAAGGGAACTCATGTCGCCAGAAGAGAAACAGTGAAGAGAAGGTCAGCTGTCTGAGTATGCCGTCCAGTCCTTCTTGAAATTTCTAAGACTTGCTGAAACTGATTTCTATGATATTTCCTTTATTGTATTTTATTCTGATGAAGGAGTTAAATAAAAAGGAAGGAGCATAAGATAAGGGAAGATAATTGTTGTTGCAATTCAGAGGCTCCGACACAATAATGACCTTAAAGGTGATTTTCAGGATATTCTTTATTCTACTTTTGTGAAAATTTAGACAATCACTAATCTAATTCATACATTCTAAAGTGGGTTTTGCTAACAGCAGGGCAAAATTGGTTGGGGAGGATTAGATATTAAAAGTGATGTGTGACCTACAAAACTCAACCTTACCCATTAACATAAGCAGATGAACAATATATCTGTGGTATTTCATAGGGGCAAACTTGAGGTGGAGGGACAATTATGAAATAAAAGTTACAAAAGTCTTTTTAAGAGACAATACATGAAAAAAATGTGAGAAACACTGATTTAAGAAAGAAAACATAGAAAATGGGGCCTTTTAAATCTAAAATTCTGGGCACAGTTTTTCCAGTTTCAATACACAGAAATAAATTCCTCTCTATATGACTCATTTGAAAGAATTAGATTTATAAATGCTCCCTGCTTCTAAACAGTGATTTGGCTCTGTCTTCTAGCCTTCCTGAGGGTGTTTGGTGCAAAGATCCTCTGAATACCAAATCTTGTCTGTTTTCCCCATGCAGCTTAAATGTGACACAGGCTTTGTGCTAGAAGGAGTAGTTTTCAAGTTTTCTCTCACAGATGCATTATCTTAGCCAATGAGTAACATTTGAGGCCTATGGGTATTTTTATGACTTAGCACCAGACTAATATGACAGTGTCTTGGATTTGTTGAGGGCAATTTATTCTACATAAATAAAAAGACAGCATGAATAGCAAGTGAAAGTAAGCTGATATGAATTTCTATGCGTGAGCCCTGCATGCCACTGTTAGCCGGACACATTCTCCCGTCCTGTGTTGCCTGTTCTCAAAGAGGAATTATCGATCACCTGGAGGCTGGTACTTCAACTGGACCCTGTAGAGGGTAAGTTGGTACAAAGGGCACATCTGGTCCCCGCCTGCCTCTCTTTTTTCTGTTCTTCTCCCACAAAAATATGCCCCACTGACTTTTGACAGTTACAAAAAAAATTCAGTGGAAGAAATTAGCGTTTTTAAACAAAGGCTGATCAATTGATGCTGAATCAATCAGTTGGACATTAAAGGTAGTTTTTAGAATATTCTTTATTTTACTTTTGTGAAAATTTAAACAATCATCAATCAAGTTTATTCATTCTTTATTGGGTTTTGCTAACAGCAGGATAAAAATTGGTTGGGAGCCTCTCAGCCTCAATCTCTCAATCTCAATCTCACATCTTAGACAAAAATTATTTTAAAATGAATAATGAAATTTCATATAAAATTACAAAACTATTAAGGAAAAAAAGAGAATAAACTTCAGGAATTGGGACCAGTGTGAAGAGTTCGTAGATTTAATTCCAAAGCCTAATCCATAAAAGGAAATATTATAAGTTGGACTTCATTAAAAGGCCAACATCATTAAAAATCTGAACTTCGGCCCTCCCTGGTGGTACAGCGGGTTAAAGCACAGCACTGAGAATCTAAAGCCGCTTCCACATGAGTTCAATTCCTGCCTGCCCCGGAGGTGACCACATGGCATGGCAGACCTCTCCTGACCCGCCCGCTGCTCCCCTCAGCAGTGTACTTCGTCAATCTGCCTGTTCTGCTCCCCACTCTGTCTCTGGTGAAGCCTCTCACCGCCCCTGAGCCTCTGGCCTGTACCCCAGTTCTGTATGCACAAATAAAAAAAAAATCTGAACTTCACAGCAAAGGGGTAGAAAGAAAAGAAAAAATATTTGCAAATTACATATCAAAGCTATAGAACCAGGAATAAAGAACTTTCAAAACTAACCATAAAAAAATCAATTAAGGCCCTCCCTGGTGGCGCAGCAGGTTAAAGCACAGCACTGAGAATCTAAAGCCGCTTCCGCATGAGTTCGATTCCCACCTGCCCTGCAGGTGACCACACGGTGTGGCAGACCTCTCCTGACCCTCCCGCTGCTCCCCTCAGCAGTGTACTTCGTTAATCTGCCTCTTCTGTTCCCCACTCTGTCTCTGGTGAAGCCTCTCACCACCCCTGAGCCTCTAGCCTGTACCCCAGTTCTGTATGCATAAATAAATAAATCTTTAAAAAATCAATTAAAATATGCAAAAAAAACATGGAGACATTTCACCAGTAAGGATATACAAACAACAAATAAACACATGAAAACTAATTGAGCCATCATTAGCCATTAGGAAAATGCAAATTAAAATCACAATGAGATATTACATCTATCAGGATAAACAGTGAAACACCAAATGTTAGAGACTGACTGTTGAGATGAGGTCACTCTTACATTGCTGGTGGGGATGTAAGATGGTGTGGCCACAGAGTTTGGCAATTTCTTAAAAAACTAAACATGCAAATTCCATACTAACCATCACTTCATTCTTGGACATTCATCCCTTCGAGCAGGAGAGAGGGAATTACATTTACATGAAGACCTATATATGAATGTTTATAGAGGCTTTATTCAAAATAGTCAAAAACTGGAAATGACCCTATGTCTATTAAAGGGTAAATCATTAAAAAAGAAACTGTTATGCATCTATACTATGGACCATTATTCAGTAATTAAAAATAACAAACCATTGACACTTTCAACCAGCTGATGAATCTCCAGAGAAATATATTAAATTAAAAAAAAATAGCCATTTCCAAAATGCTACTTACAGGATGATTCAATTTGTGTAACATTTAACAAATACTGGTTAGTCTTTACTAGGGGTTAAGAAGGGGTTGGGGGCTGAAAAAGAAGTGGATGAGGCTATAAATGAGCAACATGAGGAATCATTGTGGTGATGAGAAAAATTATATTTACAATTTTTCTGTAGTTTTAGTGTACATTCATCTTATGAGTTGAACATCTTTTCACATAAAGATTATTATATTCTTTTCCTGTGAGCTACTCTTATCTCTAGCCTGCTTTCCTCTTTGAGTCTTTTACTTCCTCTGTGGCAATTTATAAAGCTGTCACTATGCCTGGAAGAAATTAGCTTTTTCAGATATGAGTTGCAATTACATTTTTTTTTCAATTTGTCTTTAATTATTTGACTTTGTGTAAGGTTATTTTTCCCATGCAGAATTGTTTTAATTTCTTAAATTGATGAATCTTTTTTTGTATCACTTGTGGATTTTGTTTCAGTTTTAGAATGGCCTTTTCTCCTCTAAAATTATATTTTTTCATATTTCCTTTAATATTTTTATGAGTTTTTTTCTATCAAGGATCCAAGTTGTTCTCTTCCTTCTCTATTAAAAACCCTTGTGGGATAATCTTACAGGTTATAAGATTCCTTAGGTTCCTTGGGTTATAAGATGAAGTCCACATTGTGAAAAGCAGAGACTGGGAGAGCCAAGGGACACAAGGACAAAAAAAGTCTGGATGTTGACTCTGTTCCTTTGAAAAATTACCCACGAATTTCCAATTAGCACTTTCAGCCTATACTCATGGGTCTCATGGCCCTTTAGCTTCAGGGTGTGAACAATTTTTTTTTAAGATTTATTTATTTATGCATACAGAACTGGGGCACAGGCCAAAGGTGCAGGGTCGGTGAGAGGATTCACCAGAGACAAAGTGGGGAGCAGAATAGGTGGACTGATGAAGTTCACTGCTGAGGGTGGGTCACAGCGGGCGGGTCGGGAGAGGTCTTCCAGAGGTCTTCCATGTGGGTCAGGGGCAGGTGAGAATTGAACTCATGCTGAAGTGTATTTAGTTTCTTAGTGCTGTGATTTAACCCATTTTGCCACCAGGGAGGGCCCAATGTGAACAATTTTAACTGACATTCTCTCTCCCAAGACATTGAGGTTCTGTTAATGAAGAGAAAAAGTAACAGCAATGTTGAAAATTGGCAGTGTCTGCCCCAGCCTCCTTGCATGTTACATAGGTAAATTTTTAGGGGTCCTGCAAATCTCCAAATGTAGGTATTTGCACTCTTTGAGTGACTTTCAACACCTGCCATAATCAGCAAACAATTTGAAGTTAATCTCGCACTAATTCCCTTATAAAAACATTTTATCTCAGAAGCTTTTAAAACTTTTCTGTCTATATATTTCAAAATCCTGCCTTTCCTTTCCTTGGAATCTTTTAAAACATTTTTTTCCCGAGATTTTCTGGGCCCCTTCTCTGAAAATGCATGTCACTTATCAATTCAGCAAAGTTTAGCCACCCTTGTCTCTGGTTTCTCCTAAAATTCTGATTGGCCCAAGACTTCATTTTGTAGATTTTTCTTCTAGGTCTTGCACCTTTTCTGAAACATTTTCTATCTTACCGTCTTTCCACTCGACATCACGAGATGTTGACGAGCTCACAGAGTTACAGGTGGTAGACAACCACCTCCATCTTAGCCTACCCTGCCCCACGAGTAGTAGTAGGGTTGTTTTATGTAGAAAATAATTACTTTTTTAATTTCCAGAAACTTTTTTTTTTGCATGATTGAATGCTTCTGTTTCACAGTGACCTGTGCTCAATTTCTTAATGCATAATCTTAAAATTGCCCAAACCAACTATGAGTTTTGTTTTTTTATTTTTTAATGTTCTTCTGGTCTCTGAATTAGGACTGATTTATTTATTTAGCTGACTCTTCTCTCTTGGAATCAGCTTTTCTTCACTGCTGCATGATGCTGGCTTGGAGAGCTTCCTTGTTTTATACTGGGCTATTTGCCTTGTAGGCTTCTCTCATCAATAGCAGGACAAGCTTTATTTATGTGGGAAGGGCAATGGCACCCACAGAGGGGCACAATAAAAAGGGCTTCAGTTTGGGGATACACAAACTGATGTATGTATATTTTACTTCTGGGTGGAGCTATCTTTTCATTTCCCTAAGAATCTAATGGGTGTGAATTACCAGAGGATTACTGAAGAAGTAGGGACTGGGGTGGGGGCAGGGGGAAATGGCTGGGAAGAGTGAGGTTTTGCTGCCACAGCTGTTTAGAATGCACCTAAAAAAAATAATACATAGCCTGATGATTGCTAAAGGAGTCTCGAAAGAGTATGCAGGCCTAGTAAAATGACTGATGCTCACAATTAGAAGCATCAAAAGTTATGGTTTATAGTTTGTGTTATTTTAAAAATTTTCTGTTTAAGAAGTGAGAGTAGTGTGTATTTTCTTTTAGAATGTTTTGCAATCCCAATTAAAATATATAACTGTAAATGGGAAAGTTTTATTTATTTGGGAAATGTACTAATAATAATGTCAGATAAATGAGACATTAATCTGACTGCAAGTGTGTGTGTGTGTGTGTGTGTGTGACCGCGCCTGAAAGCAAAGATAAAGTCCTAACTTGGTCAACAATCAGGTCTGTTCTTCAATTTGGAGCTCCGCTCTGAGCTAATGTGAGCTTTCTAGTTCCTAAGATATAGAAGAAATGAACAGAGGCCTTGGACCATATACTTTTTTAATAATTTAATGGCCCATTCACTGTTTAGATTTATGTTTACATGTCTTTTATGAACATCTTAAGATTCTTCATCATAAAGAGATATTCAAGATAATATATAATTCGAATATAAAGAAATAATAATTTGTTTTAAACTATGGAATCATTACTACCCTCATATACAATTTTAATTATCAAAAGAGATGTATGCATGGTTTTTAGTTAATTAAATGTCCAGTTTAATTGTTCCTTATTTAATACTACTAGCTTGAAAAAAATATTGTTAAAACATATAAGCAGATAAGTAGCATAAGCTATATTTCTTCATTGTTGGTAGCTTATGTGTGTCTGTGCATATTATACAAATACATTTTTTACGAAAAAAATGTTTCTTCTACAAAGAAAAGTCTTGATTGAGTCATGTGATCACAAGGAACACATAAATTCATAAAATTTAATGAGAGTTTGTTGGTAGGCTTTATAATGCAAGTTTTTGTCCTGTTTCAATACTTGATATATCTCCCCCATACATTTATGACTAATTTTAGCTTGACTTATTTTGCCCATATCCTCATGGAAGAAAAAAAACTTTACTTCATATGAAAAATAAATGTTTAAAATTTCTTTGACCATAGGCTTCTAAAACAACTAAAGGTCACTGAGTATTTTTGTCTTTCTGTTACCAGTTTTCAAAGATGAAGTTGGGGACTCTTTCTTAAATCTTTATTGTGTAAGTCTCTAAAGGGTGAGAGGGTCATCTCCAGCGGATCGCTCCACTGAAGCTTCCCTGCAAGGCCTGACTCCATGGGTGCAGGTGGCATCTAGACGCCTCACAGAGGGGAGTGCAGAGACAAGGGCTGGAAATAAAGGACCACTTCCACCCCTAATCCAGAGAGGGAGGGAGGGTGAAGAAGGATTCATTTATTTATTTTAAGATCTATTTTTATTTATTTTTGCATATAAGGACTAAGGTATAGGCCAGAGGTGTGAGGGAGAAAAGGGAGAGGATTCACCAGAGACAGAGTGGGGAGCAGAACAGGCAGATCTACTGAAATACACTGCTGAGTGGAGCAGTGGGCAAGACAGGAGAGGTCTGGGTCATGTGGGTCACCTCCAGGGCCAGGGATTGAATTCATGCTACAGTGGCTGGCAGTAGCTTGATAGCCTTGTGTCTTTAACTTCTGCACTACCAGGGAGGGCCCAGATAATTAGCTTTGTAATGCACAGTCCATTTACTCCAGTGTCCCAGGAAGCCTCTGGTTTTATTCTCTACCAACCTGGAACCAGGCAGAATACTTTTCCAGACAGCACTGCCATGCTGACCAACACCACAGACAACATTGAGGCTGTAGATTTTACTGAAAATTAGAAGGGAGATGAATGAAAATCTTCACTATACCTCCTTGATGTACCCCAAAGTTAGCCTTAAGACCCCCTGTTTCCTAACTCTCCCCAGACCTATGTATGTCTTTCTTTTGATTCTTTTTCTTTCACTCTTATTCTCTCTTTCTCTCTCTCTCTCAACACACATACACGCGCGCGCACACACACACACACACACACACACACACACACACCCCTACCTGACCAAATCTATTTATATTTAGTATCTTTTCCTAACCATAGGCTATATGCCAATATGGGTGTTCTGAAGTCAATTTAGTGAGTGAGACCGATATTTTAAAATATGAAATCAGGGCCCTCCCTGGTGGCGCAACGGGTTAAAGCAGAGCACTAAGAAGCTAAAGCCACTTCAGCATGAGTTCAATCCCCGCCCTGGGAGGTGACCCACATGGCTCAGCAGAAATCTCCAAACCCACTCACTGCTCCCCTCAGCAGTGTTCTTCATCAGTCTGCCTATTCTGCTCCCTGATCTGACTCTGGTGAATCCTTTCACCGCCCCTGTACCTCTGGTCTGTACCCCAGTTCTGTATGCATAAATAAATAAATCTTTAAAAAATATATGAAATCAAAATTTGTAAAGGTGAAACAGCACAGTATGTACGTAGGGGGTTGTAGTGTAAAATATGATTTTTTATAAGTCACAGTGAAAAATGTTTGAAGATTTTGTTATTCATCATATGCCATCTATCTGTGAAAGACTATTCTTTTGAGGAGGGTCTCAGGTAACTAAAGCTCTCTAGCTCCTAGGATTTTACTCTCTATGGAACATGGAGTGAAGGGTGGGATGGAGGTTCTGAAATGACAAATAATCTTGTTCTATGCGCTATGTGTCGATCAGTTAGTGATCAATATTAATGTATTTTTAGAGTTTTGTTGAAGGGGAGATTTTCTATCCCCAGGAAGTAAAGCATAAGGTTGAAGAGTGACTCTGTCCAGGAGACCAGGGTCAGGGACTGATGTGAGGGGGTTGGGGGGCACCCAGGAGGGCCACTCTAGATGAGGTAGCTTCCTCTGGATCTTGGAATAAGAGCTCAGATGGATCATCTATGCCTATTGACACTATAACTTGGGTTATGCAAGCTTTATCATTTTTAAACATAGAAATCAACCTTCAGTTTTGGTCCTTTAACTTCAGGAAAATAGTCTATGAGCTGACAGAAGGAAACAGGGAGCCACTTTTAAATGCAGAGGAACCCCATAAAGAGCAGAATCACACAGCTGTCTGGGGGTCCTCAGAATATGGTATCATAACACCTACATGTTTTCTAGTCCTAAAGAGCCAAGTCCAACTTTCAAAATGTCCAAACTATGAGAACATGAGTCTCCTTACTGCAGAGAGGCTAATTCCAAATATCCCTGAGATGTTTCAAGAGCTTTGCACAGACTGTGCTCTGAACATCTTCAGTTCCATCTTCTCATCTTGCTTATCTGGGCTCACCTCTCCACTGTCTCATTGGGCATGTGCTGCTGCTGATGTAACTCCCTCTGGATGGGACACTGTTCTCAAATTCAGAGCATGGAGACTTGTCTTTGATCTTTACTGGTCTTTCCTGGTGGTACAGGAACTCCAGATGCACCTGCTTGGTTCTGTGGGCATCACATAGCTGCCCTGCATTCTTGTTGCCCAAAATGGGCCACCTCATCATGTTGCCATGGGTGCTGGTTCCTTCCACCTTCCCAGGTCAGCTCACTTTTGTTACTGGAATTGAACCAGGATGTCTGTCTTAGAGGTATAAGTGTGCTCTAGTATACTCTGGCTACTAAGAAAAACAGAAAAGTAGAACTTCCCAGTACAAAGATTGTGCTCATTTCTCCTACTGTTGTAACTTCTTCCACTGAAAGTCTGAGATCCTATTAGGGAAACTTCTGCTTACTCACATCAAAGTGTGATCATCTCCTATTGTTCCACAAGGATAGTAACAAACGAGTCCTATGTTGGCAAATTTCACAGTCTGGGCTTTACTGTCTTATTCATTGTTACCTGTATAAAACTTTCTAGAAATTGTCACTGATGGCTCACTGGGAAATGGTCCAATGGTTTGAGTTGTCTGCAAAATGATTTTACTTGTACCTTCTCTGCTCTTCCCCTCATTCTGTTCCCCTCCCTACCCTTTCAATTTCTTCTCTTGCTTTGCAAAATATGAATATGTTTCCACTTCTTTATTCCTCTTGGATCATAGTCACACTGAGATTTGTTGATACAGATTAATTCAATGCATATAGTTTTGAATTTATTGTGTCCTAGTTACTGTGCCAGACTACACAGTTTACTCCTTCACCAGAGACAATCATAAACTCATCTTGCTAGTGTGCCATGTGTCCAATGGCCCATGTCTGGAAGCTGCCCAAAGAGAAACAAACATGGAGGGAGATCAGAGTCTGGATGCCTATGAGGGCTGCTAAAGATTTGTCTTAAATCCAAATGGCAGGAATCAAATCCATCTGGGCAGGGTGTCATAGGAAGCTACAGTAAACCAGAAGTAGTACATTCATATAGATTTTATGAGATTCCAGGCGAAACCATGGCTGAGTGTTTATTTTTAATCCCCCTTACAAGGGTCATTTTAATTAAAGTCTTAAGTTAAAGGAAGTTGGTAAGTTTATCGACCCAGCATCTGACCTAATGTATCTTCTGTTTCTTTGCAGAGGCATGGAATTCTTCATGCTCTGGGATTTTGTTTTCCAGAAACCTTTGACTCAGAGCTTTCATTGAGAAGGGAAATGAGGAATGAAGTGGTGATTCCAAGTCCCGTGAATAAACCCTACCCAAGGGGGACCAGTTGGTGAGTATAGAAAGCACCCTAGGGTGAGGGAAAGAGCTCCCATTTAGCTGACAAGAAGCTTACTGAAAACCATGGAGGTAAAGGGAACTTCCAGGAAGGAAAAATGAGTCGACAGAAAAATGTCCTTTCCTAATGCCTCTTATTACCAGTTCAACTTTTCTCCAAAGCAATCCTTTCTTGGCCCAAGCATTTTCACTCAGACCGTCACTGAACTTATTGTTGAAAAATCACCTGAGGGAGAAAGGATATTAGGGATAATGAGAAAGCATCAGGCCAAACTTGGTCTAAACTTCATGATTTCTTAGTTTCAAGTTGAATTCAAAACCTTGTGGGGCTCAGCTTTTTTCCTTTTGGCAAACCACGACATCCTATTTCTAAGAACGGAGCTTTAAGAAAGGCTTCTTGGCTGTCATATAGCTGTTAGAAAACAACATTTTGATGAGTTAAGTGTAAATGAATCAGAAACATGTGGATTAGATTTATCTCAAAGTCCATGTGAGTTTGAAGGGAAGGGAGGAGAGACTTAGGGAGAGTCACACTTGGGGTTCTGCTGATCCTCGTATAAGTGAGAAACAGGTTGAGGGGTTATCAGCTGCTAACCAAGAGGATATGGTGGATCCCTGTAGACTGTTAGCCCTGCAGTTGTTGTTATTATTGATTGTGTGGGAGACCATATAAATATTTGGTAGTGCTTCCTTTTCTCCTTATGCTTGTTGATCAAATTTACCTTGCCTTGTCTCTCCAAATGCCTGAGAGGGAATGTCTAAAAAAGTCCTTATAGTGCTTAAAGATGGATTTCTTTAGAGCTTCTGGGAGGCCTTCCAACATAAACATTATCTACCTGCCATGACTCAAGAAGTCCAATGACTTACCAAAGCAATAATGGTGTAAAAGGGAATTTCAAAGGAGAAAAGACATATTTATTGAAAAGATTAAGTACATTAAATGATCTTTTAAAAAAATTTTATTGAGGTATCACTGGTTTATAATTCTGTAAGTGACCTAGAGGAATAGGAGCATACCTTCAGATGTCTGTGACCACACCACACCCACCACCAAGGAAGTCATCATTCTCTTCCCATTCTCTCTTTTACATCCACCACCAAATCATCAAAAGCTGCTGTGTCGATGTTCTCATACTTTTCTATCTTTCAGTGGGGGAAGGGTTCTTCATTCCATCAAAGACCAATCTCCCTACCTGTGCTCTAGATCTGGGACAGCCAATATGTTAGCCACGGGCCACACATGGTTATTCAGTGCTTATAATGAAGTACTCTGAAGAGGCCTGTAGATGTAAAATTCTTAGTATGAAAAATGAGTGTGAAGTCTCATTAATAATTTCTTATATTGATTGCATATTGAAATGACAATATTTTAAATGCTACATGAAATAAAATATATTACTGAGATTAATTTTGCTATTTTCTTTTTATGCATTCTAGCATGGCTACTAGGGCATATCAGTTACTTTTATGATGGCCATTAGGTAGAGACCCAACAGTCCATGGTTTCTAGGCGACATTATTCCTTTGATAATCTCATTTCTCTCCTCCATCATCAACCTTGTCCTTTATGTGGATAATTTTGGGGCTTTCTACTTAGCAAACTGCCCCCCAAGCAAAAGGAAACAAAACCCCTCATTGACCCCATCATCCTTTTGAGATTCTGCCCCACTCTCTTTACCATCATAGCCAAGCTTGTTGAATATGTTGCCCAGATGGACTACCTGGACTTCCTCATCAGCCAGCCTCAGACTGGATTTTCCCATCACTAACCCAGAGATTCTTGTGAAAAAGTTACAAATGGCCTCCATAGAACAGAATCCAAAGGACCCCTCTTTTCCAGCCACCTGTGTAACATTGGACATAATCACTCCCTGCTTCTTTATCTCTGTCCTCAGTCTCCTAGGAGGCCTGGATTCTCACTCTTGCTGGTCATCCAGCTTAGTCTTGGGCTCTCCAGGATCGCCTCAAGCTTTCCTTTGTTCCCTTTTTTGTTAGATATTCTTTCCCTAGACAGACTCCTTTGTGCCTTGGTTTTCAGTATTCTTTGTGGAGACAAATCCCAATCTCGAGGCCCCCACTGTGCAGACCTGCACACACCCAGGTTTCCCTTCTGCACTCTACACCTATCTGACTTTTCATTTAGGCATCTCTCAGGCAGCCCAACTTTATCTTGAAAGGAAGTTTTCAGCTTCTTTGCCAAATTTTTCATTTCAGTAAAGGACCTTGTTATTCATTTAAATTCTCATTTTGGAAACCTGGGAGTTATCATCTATTCCTACCCTGCCCCATACTAATATCACTGAATATTCTCTGAATATCCTCCAAACTGTTCTAAGGGGCCATCTGTAACTATTGCAACTCTCTCTAAACACTTGTCCCTCGCGCCCCCATCTCTGTTCCTCACATTGCAACCAGAGTGACTGCTGATAACATGAACTGGGCCATATTACTCCCCTGCTTAAAATCCCTTAATGGCTTTCCATGAACTTAGGATAAACCCAAAGTCCTTAATGTGACCTCCAAGGTCTGTAGGATGAGTCTGTTGCCCATCTTTGTACTCAGGTCTATTGCTCCCCAATCCCATCCACATATCAGTTCTGCTGGAGCCAGCTGGCCCTTTTCCAAGTCCTTAAATCTTTAATGCAAGCCCTGCCTCAGAGACTCCACCAACTTTTCACCTGGCTAAACTTCCAGCATCTTTCAGATCTCAGCTTGAATATCACTTCCCTAGAGAGGAGTTCCATTGCTCCCACAGTTGAAATTACTCCTCCTCTCACCCTATCATCATCTTCCATTATGCTTTGCATGCTTTCTTCATAGCATGTATCATAACAATACAATGATGAGCCATGCCTCCTCTACTCCTCTACTCTAAGAAACACATTCCCTTTCCACATCTTTTAGGGCTTTTGAACTAGACTGTATTTTCCAATCCCTGTTTCCACATGGTGAAAGTGTTTCCTACACATGATCTTGTCCTAGAATCAAGAGAGAGTGGCATTTATTGTATTTGCTCAGACCTGTTTCCTGTCTTGACTTTAGCTCCATGCAGGCAGAGTTCATGACCTTGTTCTCCACCATATGCCCTCAGCTGTCGGGACTGTGCCTGGAACACCAAGGTATTGTGTGAACCTTGGAGGACACATCATTGAGTGGGGGTAAGGAGAAACCATGACCACTGCACATTCCTGTTCTCTCCACATGTTCCCACTCTCAGGTTCACAAGCCCTGTGCTCATCAAGCTTATCTACTTGGTGCCCTCCTCTTTTAATTTTTTCCTTTCTAATCATAGTAAGTAAGACAGAAGATGATTGCTAATTGTCCAAAAGGACTTCTCACAAAATAATGAACTTTCCTCTTTTTGAGGAAATGGTGTGGCACTTGGAGAGAGTGCTTAAGAAGCAGATACATTTGGGATCAAACGTCAGCTTCTCCCTGTTGATCCTGTGATGTGGAGCCTCAGTTTCTTCTTCTATGAAGTGGGTATAATAACAGGAAACTTACTTTGAAGAGTTATGGGAGGTTGAATAAAGTATGGAGAGGGGGTACACCCCTGGCAGCACAGGAGCCTGGTAGATGCAAGTTGTGATTATTGTTTCATCTATTTCTTTCTAAGTCATGACTTTTTAGAATCTCAAAGAAAGGGACAGCAAGTTAATACCCTTTCTCTCCCTAGGGGCCCAAGTGTAGAGTTTATTACTAGAATATGAGAGTTGACTTTATTAAAGCTTTTCCCACCCCCCCCAACCCTTACTGTCTGTAGTTAGTTTAATTTAGCTACTCATATATTGGCCGGAAAGTCTTACGGCCTTTCTACCATGGATTTCTCTCATGCTTATTTTTTTAAAGATATATTTATTTATACATGCAAGAACTGGGGTACAGGCCAGAGGTGCAGGGGTGGTGAAAGGATTTACCAGAGACAGAGCGGGGAGCAGAATGGGCAGATTGATGAAATACACTGCTGAGGGGAACCACAGGCGAGATAGGAGAAGTCTGCTGTGCCATGTGGGCCACCTCCAGGCCAGAGGAGGTGCTGAAGTGGCTATGACTGGCTTCAAAGCACTGTGCTCCAACTTGTTGTACCACCAGAGGACCCTTCTTCATGCTTATTAGCCTTCTGTCTCAGCTAGTGTTTTCCTACCTTCCATGATAATGCAAAGAATGATAAGATAAAGAGTGTCAGATCCAGAGTGTGAACCAAAGGCCCTATTAGAGTTCCATGTCACTTATCCTCCTAGTTTCACCTTTTATTGCTACTTTACTGCTAGGAACTGGGAGAACTGGAATTCGAATTTAAGACTTTCTGTTTTTTCAGATTAAAAAGACAAGGATTTGATGGGAAGCCCATGAGGGGTAAAACTGAGATGAAAAATGCACAGTGATGTAAAAATAAACTATTATGTATATATATATATAATAGTTTAGGTAGATAGATAGATAGATAGATAGATAGATAGATAGATAGATAGATAGATAGATAGATAGACAAGGACTTTTTCTCAGAATGCTAAGAAGGAGCCAGGCATAAGAAGATCAAAGGGATGAGTCTTTCAAACAGAGTAAATAAGTGCCAAGTCTCTGGGGTAGGACAGAATTTCATATTTGAGGAACAGAAACCAAGCAAGCAAGGCTGGAGTAGTGGGAGAGAAAAAGCCTGCCTGGGGTCACCAGCTACCATGTAACAAGTGGATAGAAAGGGAGCCCACAAAGACTCCTCACAAGTTTTAGGAGTTTCTATGCTAGTTTCAGGGGGCTAGTTGGTGATTTGGGCTTGGTTCTGCCACTTCAGGTAAACAGAGGGAAAAGTGGAGTTACTTGAGATATACTTTGAAAGAAAAGAAAGTAAGATTATGAATACTCAAGAAACTAGATTTGGGTCAGATAAGCAATTAAACATGCTAGTCATAAGTTCAGAAAAGAAGTAGAAGCTAGAGGTCTACATGTTTTAGTCATCAGAGTCTAGGTGGCATTTAAAGTTACAGGAAAGATAAGAATGTCTATGGTAAAAGAGAAGAGAATCCAGAAAAAAAAAAATGCTGATATACATAGGTAAATAGGAGAGGTGCAACCTGTGGAGAAGCCTGGTTAGAAATGGCCAAAGAGGTGGAATTAAACCAGAAGAGTGTGGGTTTCACATGATCTAGGACCAGGTGATGTTTCAAGAAAGATAAAGCAGTATCCTGTGTCAAATGTCACAAAACATGTGATGAAGTAAATTGTAAAAAAATGTTGATTGACTTCATGGAAGGTGATTGGTAAGTCTGATATCATTGAGGGCCACAGAGGGAGTGTAGGTAATACATTTTTTTAAAAGATTTATTTATTTATGTATACAGAACTGGGGACAGGCCAGAGGTGCAGGGGTGGTGAGAGGATTCACCAGAGACAGAGTGGGGAGCAGAACAGGTTGATTGACGAAGTACACTGCTGAGGGGAGCAGTGGGTGGGTCAGGAGAGGTCTGCCAGCCATGTGGGCCACCTTCGGGGCTGAGGATCCAACTCATGCTGAAGTGGCTTTAGCTTTTTAGTGTTGTACTTTAACCTGCTGCGCCACAAGGGAGGGCCCGTGTAGGTAACACTTTTAAGGAATAGCAAAGAAATGGGAACCAAGGGAACTACGGTAGTAGAGCCTGTTGTGTGCTGATAGGAAGTCTTCAACTGGTAAAAAGATAATCAAGACTGAGGAATAAGACCTACCTATAACTTCCTCCAGAACCAATGCTTTTAATCCCTATTCTCAGAGTGACATGCCCCATGGGCATTGACCCCTCCTTTTCTTCTTGAGATCATGAAGAACATGCATTAGTTGCTTCAGGTCAAATTAGAGTCCCTTTGTGTTTTTCCTGACAGGACTCAGATTGAATACCATGAACAAGTATCCTCTGGCTTCACTCCGAACTGAGTAGATTCTCTGGTCTGATAACTCATACTCCAAAAATAGCTCAGAACCTGCAATTTTCCCTTTGAACACAATATAAATGCTACTGTGGACCTCAGGGGTTAATCCATTACAACAAAGCAATTAAATTTAGGGACTGTGTGGAAGATAAAAAGCAGCAAGTAATAACCGGTTCAGAAAATACAGCCATGATGGATTTCTATAATTTCCTCAGACTTTTCAGACCATGTCTGGTGACCCGAGTTAGGACGGTGTGACGGCCCGTGGTGTCAGAAATGCAAGGGGGAGATTATTTTTATTAAACAAGTTACTGTTGAAGCGTTGGCCTCTCCTGCTTCCTCTTTCTCTCTCTAGAAGGTCATTTGCCAGCCAGTAATGCATTTAACCCTTAAGCACACAGTCAACCAATATTAGTCAGGAGGATCATTTTTTACAAAGGGAAGTGATCTAAACTGCTTTTTCTCCTAGCTACTATTATTGGATTTGAATTTGTACTGCATCTGCTCTGCTGTTAACTTCCTTTGATTTAATTGCTTTACTTGCCTAACCTTCACCACAAATTTAATGCAAATTGTTGCAGAAAAAAAAAATACTTAGCTTGTCCTCATTTTCATTAGAGTGCTTTAGGCTTTAGGATGAAAACCCTAATTTATTGTACCTCAACTCTGTTCTCTTTGTATGTCTTTCAATTGCATAAAGCACTTGGCCAACCCAATTGCTGGTTCCACAGCATTCCTGGGCATCCACTCTGCCAGGTGTTGTAGTAGGCGCAATGGGACAAGTAAATGTTTAAGCACATGGGCCCCGCTCTTGGGGAACTGGTCCCTGTTCTGTTTTGGTGGGGGGATATGATGAAGTTGCTGACACAGCCATTTTGGAGGATTGTTTTCTCTATGCCCAATTGCCCTGTCTTATTAGTGACAGGCTTAATTTCCATCAGGTTCCTGATAGATCCTGTGAGACATCCACGAAGGATTTTTCTTCAGTGCAGGATTGTAATTCCCTACAGATACGGGTAGGCATCTGTCACTCAGGAACAGAATGAAGTCAATTTTAAGAAAAAGCAAACAGAAATATAACGGTGATTGGGAGAGCAGCCACAACTGTTGAAGTCATTTTTTCAAAGGACAAATTAGCTTGTTAAGTAATTTGCACAGCCCGTTTGCTACAGAGGGCTTAAGGGACCGTCGTCCAGTAGAGAGCTGTGCTATGCTTCAGACTCGCCTGAAGAGGCTGCAGTGAAGCCCCAGCGCTGATCATCTGCCCCACCCAGAGAGAGGGGCCCAGGTGTCATGAGACCATTTACTCTACCTACATCATGGGGCTGCTGGGATGATTAAATGAGATAATAATACATGAAAGGACTCTGTTAAGGGGTAAAGCACTATGCACATGTTAGTTATTACTTCAGAAACCAAAGTTAACGAGAGATAAAAATCTTAATCTGGGAGGAATTTTTCTACAGAGCTAGTTGGCAGATCATTTCTTTTTCTCGTTACTTCTTTGCATCACAGAGAATTAGAAACCAGATAGGAAGGAAATGCCATTATTGAAATGTAGGCTGTCTGGGCAGCAGGGAGGTTCCTGCTTAGGTATATTTGGTAGCGTGGTTTCCAGGACTCTGATTTGCATAACTGCAACTGTCTAGCCTACCAAAAATCAAAATATACCCAGGTGATATATATTATGCTTTGGTTTGTCAGGGTGTCTTCAATTTTTATTTTGCTATTTATTCTTTTGTGTGTAAGCACTGACTCCAGACAGACAGTTTAGAATAGTACTCAGCCCAGAAGTCTAGAGAGTTTGGGCATTAAGAGCGAAGCCTGGCCTCTGTCGCCACCTGCTGTGATGTTCTTCTTGAGCAGTATAGCCCTGTGTGTGACAATTAGCAAGTGGCTCATTAGGTCATCTTTTGAAAAACCCATCTTAGAAATTTATTTCTTTCCCTCCAATTCTTAAATAACACTTGTTGTTGCAAAGAAATTTCTTACTTGGGGAGAGATAAAGAGAGGAAGGAAGGGAGAATCTTTTTTGTTTGTTTACCAATTTTGGTGTTGGCCAATTGTTTGATTGGTTATCAAAGGGTGTTTCACACACAGTGTTGGTGAGTATGTGGGAAAAAAAGAACCCTCATATTCTGTTGGTGGGAATGCAAACTGGTACAGCCCTTATGGAAATCACTGTGGAGGTTTCTTGAAATATTAAAAATGGATCTACAATACAATCCAGCAATTTCATTCCTATCTACCTAGAGAATGCAAAAACACAGATTTTTAAGGGTTACATACATGTTCATTGAAGCATTATCTATAGTAGTCAAGTTATGGAAACAAACTGCCTAAAGACAGAAGAATGGACTAAGAAGATGTGGGATATACACAATGGAATACTAATCAGCTATTTAAAAAAATGGCATTTGTGACAATATGAAGGGAATAATGCTATGTGAAATAAAACAGAAGGAGAAAAACAAATGTCTATATGGACTCACCGATATATTGAATAAAGAACAAAACATATGGTCAATCAGTCCGTCCAAAAGTAAACACTAGAAATAAGTCTGTAGAATTAAAATAACCAGAGTAGGGAAAGAACAGAGCAGTGCAGAGGGAACAGAATGATCTATGGTGGAGGACGATGGGTGCCTTTTGGTGTGGGGTGGGGATGTCCATCTGCAGAGATGTCATCTTTGCCTATGAGTCACATACAGTGTTATAAACCAATGTTATCTCAATTGAAAAAGAAAAACAAAAAATAAAAATAAATAGAAAAGGTATTTTGCAGAGAGTGGACCATTACAGGTCTACCTTTAAGATAAGCCATTGCAGTGTTTATTGAAAATGCAGACCTCTCTACCTTTGAGGCTGGTAAGGTAAGACTCTCTGGAGGTGAGTCTCTGAAATCTGCATCTTCAGCACACTTCCCAGAGTCATCAAGCACACTCAAGTCTGAGTACACTTCTTTAAAGGTTATGCACAGGGATTTGGTAGTTTCTATTGCCATTTCTCTTAGGTTGAAAGTTTCTGGGCTAGCACGCTCAATTTTATTTAGAACAGCTGGGTCGACTCTTTTTAATTCTACAACTCTCTTGAGCTTTGGTAACCCCTTAACCTATTTTGATTTCTCCTGCTTGGTCCGAAGGTTACTTTTTTTCCAGACAGAAAAAAAGAAAAACAGGATTCAGAGAACCCTGCTCTCATTATATCATTCTTGATAACACAAGGGTGATATACAGCCCCTAGACTGCTCCCTCACTCTGTAGTTGGTCCATACCTACCACAAAACAAAAGTTCTCCTGACTGCGACATGGCCTCAAAGTGACCAACTCTTCTAGTTTGTTTAAAATGCTGCCAGTTTTAGTGCTGAACACCCCATGTCCTGGGAATCCCCTCAGTTCTAGGCAAACCAGAACAGCTGGTCACCCTACCAGGATGGTGACCTCCTTGGTCCTTTTCTCCTAGTTAAGCCAAATTTGTATATTCTATTCAAGTTGGTCCCTATCTACATTCTTTTAGAGCTTTCTGTACAAGACTGGTTTATTTCAACTGCATTACTTTTTATCTTCATTTTTATTTTTTTTATTTTTTATTATTTTTTTTTTAGCTCAGTGGTGATCTTGCTTGACTTCTGTTGAATGAAAGGATACTTTGAACATTCCATGTAAATGTTCTTGAGAAGAATAGAGCTGCTCCAGAATTTGGCTTTAGTATCTTGTCTTTATATATTAAGTGACATATTAGCTGGCTTGATTTTTCTTTAAGTCTATGAAATGGGATCATCCTTTTGTGTCTTAGAAAGCTTTCCGTCATTTTATTAGTCAAAGATAGGATCAATGTAATTTATGGCTTAGGATTTACCTCCACATAAGAAAAGGACCACATATTAAGCTATCCAGTAGTTCAGGTGTTGCTTAACTAGCCACCAAATACTCACAAGGATACCCAAATATCTCCATATTTATCCCATGGCTTCCGCTAATAGATCTTTCCCTGTATCTCTTGTTTCTACCTTCTGATGTGGGCACCTTTTCATGTTATTTTGGGAAGGAGCTGAAACCACAAGAAGACTGTTGTATTGAGTTAAGAGAGGAGATTTTTGAGATCTGTAAAAGTCTTAGTTAGTATGTACAGATTTTCAGCAGACTTGGGCATACTGTCTGTCTCCTCTGATTCTTTGGCTTCAAGTGGATAATAAAGTTCTCAAAAACTACTTCAAGCCAGACCAACTTTTAGTTTTTTTAAAGTTGCACCAAGTCTCCAGCTATTTAAAAGGGGGGTGCCTTTTTACCATGGGTTACAAATAAATACAGACCCCAAACAAAACATTAGATCTACTAGAAACATTTTTCTTTTTTTTTCCACTGAAAATCAACAGAGAATTTTCCATCACAACAATAACTGCCTCTCCAGTTCTTTTTATAATCTTTCCAATCCCCGTGAGCCATGTTCCCTGCCTGCACTGTGAGGCCATGGAATAATACTTTCATATTCTAGCACTTTCCAGACACTACTCTTGGCATTCGTCATCTCCTGCATGTGGGTGGCATTCTCCACGCCCTCTGGCTGATCACAGCCTTCCCCAGTACATCCTTCTTGATGTCTTTGTGCTCCCAGCACCTTTACCATGATAGGTGTGTCAGTTTATTATAAATGCTGTCTTCTTGACTTTTGCTAGTTTCCCTCTCTGAAAAGCTCCTTTGGTTTGAATTTAAGATCCACCCCACTTAGACTTGGAGATACCTAGAGGAATATAGTCTCTGATATCACCTAACTGTTTCTTTGCTTATGTATCAATAAAGGGAGTTATTTATTTACTTATTTATTTATTATTTACTGAAAGAAGGAAATATTTATTATGTTAAAGATTTATTTATTTATGCATACAGAACTGGGGTACAGGCCAGAGGTATGTATGCGGGAGTGAGAGGATTCACCAGAGACAGAGTGGGGAGCAGAACAGGCAGATCTACTCAAATATACTGCTGAGAGGGCAGCCTGTGGGACAGGAGAGGTCAGCTGTGCCAAGTGGATCAACTCCCTGGCCGGGGATCTCCCTGGCCTTGAGCTGCAGTGGCTGCATAGCTTCACAGTGCTCTGTTTTAATCCATTGCACCATCAAGGAGGGCCCAATTTATTTTTTGAGGTAACATCGGTTTATATCATCATGTCAAATTCGGAAGAATAAGTGCACACCTCCTCAGACATGTATCATCACCCCTGTCCCCAGCCCCAGATCACCCGTATTCCTGTACACCTTAAAGGGAACTAATTAAATGTGGAGTCTCACCTCTCTCTTTCAGATAAAAGGATTCCTTTAAGTTCTGGCTGGAAATGTTTAAGAAAACTAAGAACATTAAGAGCCTGGCATAATGACTGGAATAAACCCTAGGATTAATGCAGTATGGTGGAACCAGAGGGAAGGGGCTGTTTTGTAAAGTTCTAGTCATGCCACATGACTAGAAAGAAGGAGCTTCTCTTTCTAAAGAAAATCTGTTCATGAACCTTTGATTAAACATCCTGTTTTTATTTATACGGCTCTATTGGAGTCCAAGAGAGGCCTAAAGTGGCTTTGCATCAATTTTATGAAAATGGAGTATACTTTGAGTTAAGCTTAAAGGATTCATCACTGAGAAAATAGAGGCAGTGTCAGGCAAAGACTTGGGGAGAGAGAAGGTGACAAAGAACTCTAACTTGTAAGGGTCCTAGAGTCACATGGTGGCTAGTCAAGGCTCAAGGAGAGAAGCAACCAGTAACACATGGTTCATGGCTTACGCAACCAATTTTATTAGTGTTAACATCTGATACCCAATTTTAAATTATTTCCTATCCTCTGGTGTAATTCTATGGTCTTATCCCTCAGCCTTCAATGTTTGCTCAAGACAAGCTGAGTGTTGGGGGAATGAAAGGAGACTGATGGACACTTGGGGTGGGGTGGGGGGGGGTTGTGGTAGGTGTGAGACTGAAATCAGAGATAACTGGGGGAAAATCAGGAATGGGGGTTTAGGACTGACAGGTATAAACAAACTCTAGATTTTAAATCTCTTATAGAAATGTTGAATAGTTGTTGGATTCCTCAGTTACAGCGGATAAAGACTTGAGATTTTTCATATGACTATTAGACAGAAGATAATGCCCAAAGATTACAGACCTCAAGTCACTTGGGTTATATTATTTATGGGAACTCTTCTTTCTGGATAGCAGACAGACTAAAATCTTCAGAGAAAAAACAAATCTCTTTATAGACTTTCATAAACACTACTGCTTGGCCTCCAGCCCACCAAGAATTTAATTTGCATAATTTTCTCATGTTCTGCTACTTTCCTTTGACACATTCCCAGATATATAGCAGTGTTCAAGGACAACAATTCCTCTTTTGGACATACACCAAACTCTTCTACTGTCATGGCTACAAAGCAATCTGAAACTTCCAAAATAAGGCAGCAGAAGAGGGATTGTGTTGGGATATGTGAGGGAATTCTAGGACTTTCCCTAAAGGAGGGTGATCGAACTTGGGTTGAATGTGTGTGACTAAAACATCCTAGGATGTCAACACGGTGGGCGGGGCTCCACAGAGAGTATTTGGGCAGAGGTGATTTTTTTTGTCTGGAGGGTTCCTTGTGCATCCATAAACTTTTGTCCTTTGAAAGTAGAACCCCAGTTGATAAGGAAGAGGATGGTGAATAGGTGTCTGAACCTCAGGGGAAAGACCTGGCTAGCACTCTGTGCTGATGAAATAAATTTGTTCAAGATTGTGAAACTGTAGCCCTAACCAGCTACTTGTCATGGCCACATGCCTTTGAGGGATGGAGGCAAAAGGGAATTTGGACTGTAGCCCCATTTTCCAATTAGTGAGCGTCTCTATTAGCAGGGCTAGGTGTGAACCAGAGCCGTCTTGTACTCTCCTCTTATCCAAGACCTAGACTAGGTGAGGTCTAGGTCTTGGACAAGTATCCATTTAACTCTTGCTATTCTAACAGTGAGGATGCAAACAAGAAGAAGGAGGGGGGGTAAGGAGAAGGAGGAATACAAGGAGGAGGAGGAGGAGGAAGAGATTTGGAGATTCAGTCACACGGTCCCATTCATGAACATTTCTTCTGCTCCTATCTAGCTCACCTCCTCTCTAATATCTATCTCTGTCCTAGGATTCCCTGATTTTAGAACTCTTCCTCTTCAAAGTAGCAGAGGGATGAGGGATTTGAAGAAGCCCCCTAGAACAGAGGAGAAACCATAAGCTACTTCTAGAGTTGAGTGGATGTTAGTAATATTACACTGGAGTAGAGAATCAGCAAGCTGCAATTCAGAGTAGGGAACCTACCCCAAGGAAACAGTGAGATATGGAGGAACAATGGCTGAGAAAAGGAGGCTAGAGTTGGAGACTTGGGTGGCACATAATGTTCATGTCATGTCTATGAGACATCAGCTAATATGATTAATTCCTAACTATTCCAAACATGTCTATTGATTGAGGTGGGAATTCTAAGTGACTTCCTAAGTTGGTAACAGTTAGCCTGGGCCAGAATGAACCTGAGTGCAATGGAAAGTGTTCAGGTTCTACAGACAGGAGGCTGGGGCAGAACAGAGAGTTAAAGAAACTCTGTCTTTCCCCACCAGGAAGACCAACATCAGTTTTGCTAGCTTATTTGCTCAGCATGCAGAGAGGATTGGGGAAAAGAGCAATCATCTGATCAACTTGGGAGAGGCTCATATTTTCATACAGCAGGGACTTTTCAAATCAACTACTTATTGCAGACTTGGCCATGACTTTGAATAGTTGTCACCCAGTTATTCTGATACATTGTTTGGATATATTGTTTTTTTTGCTAGATTTTTTTTTTTTTTTTTTTTTTGCCTTTAGTACATTGACGATATGGCACAATCAATTTGACACTGACTTGAACAATTAGCAGGGAGACCAGCGTCAGTTGGATGATTGCCACACCCAGTTGGAAAGGATGCCATGACCAATCAAAATGGAAGCCTATCATAAGCAGCAGATAGCGCCACACTCAGGCAGCCCAGCCCAGTAGCAATGAGAGCTCAGAATAATTAATTCCAATAGGAGGCTGCCACAAGGGAGAATTCCAGAAAGTACCATAGGCTTGTTCGGTTTGTGGTTCTTTAAATCCTTGAAAGAGTTGCCTTGAGGCAAAGCTGGTCTCCTTACCACTTTGCACAGCTTATGCATCTAGCATCTTCTGAGAGTAAGGTGGCAGCCAGAGTTTGCCCATTGCCATCCCTCCTCTGCTGAGAAACATCAAGCAAATGTGTGTGAGGGGCAAAGGCAGGAAGATAGATGCCAAGATTAGCTTGAATTCCCTCAAGACGGCTCTGGAGGCCGATATGCACACTCACGCACATGTGCTGACACTCACATGTGTGTGCTCTCACGGCACTCTGGCGGGTCCTGCGGTTGGGGTTAAGGGGAGCCGGCCAGGCAGAGCGGCGGCTGGCACGGGCATTGTTCATTGTACTGTGAGTGACATGAAATCCACCGTTTGACAGCCAGCCCACATAGCTGTGGTGATACGAGAGGCTCACTTTAGATCATGCATTCCACGGCTGTTCATGGATTAATATGGCTTTGAAAGGGCTTTTCTTTCTTTCTTTCAAACTTAATATGAGAGTATATGAGGAAGAACATGGTAGCAATTAGCTGCTGCCATGAATTTTATGAGCAGTTTGCTAGAAACCACATTAATGGTGCCACGGGTAGTGCTGGGATCAGTTTTGCTATGTTATTTTTTCTCTCCTCCTCCCCACCCCTTTCCTTCTCAGAAAGCCTGAAGTTGTTGTCAGTTGGGTGTGCCCAGTGACCAAGCTTCTCTTTTCGATGACAGGTAACCCAGCTCATCTCTATCTTGGGTCCAGCACTGAGTCTACTGAGTAGATACAGCCTGGTGCTGGACTGGAGAGCATCTATTAAGAGGGGGGATAGTCTGGCCTTGGTTCTGTTATAGAGACACCCAGGCAAGAAGTGTCCATAGGAATGTTGCTCCCAAAGAGAAGTAAAAAATCCTGCATATTTCTCAATTTTAAAAAAGGGGAACCTGAATAAAACGTGGGCATGAAAAATGGAAGTAAAAAAGCAGACCTGTGCATAGCTTCTTGAGGACATGAAATGAAGCCAAATGAGATCTTCAAAAGGATATTTAAAATCTTGAAGAAATAAAAATTATTTTGTTACCATGTCACAAACCTTGATCAAGTCACAAAAGGACACAAAACTAGGTGTGATCACAGCCATGAGAGTGATTCAGCAGACAGGAGAGGGGAATGAAAAGGCTGAACTGAAATAAGCAGACACAAAATTCAAGTAAGAAATATCTGTCTACTTGAGAAGTAGGTAGGAGGGTGCTTAGGGCCTGGCTTTTACTTTCGATTCTTTTCTATTACGTAAAAATTAGCAGCTAGGAGCCTTGGAAGAAATAGAGCCAAGATGGTAAACTAAAGCTTCTTTATGATGGGAGAGAGGACCCCAGTGGATGACAAGGGTGATCATAGCTGCTCCTTCACAATAAGCACTTGTACCTGCCTTTCATGTCAGCAGAACTGAAAGCTGGGACCTTTTCTTTCAAGGGGAGTTCACATTAACTCTTAAGTGAAGAACTGAGGTTCAGTGCCCAAATGACACTTCATTAACACATTCCTTCTGGCACCTCAGAATTTGCAAAATAGTCCTAGTTTGGTGTAGGACCATTGTTTCAAACGTTTTTCATGAAATAGCATCTTTTTGAATGATAAGGAGTAGAAAATTCATACTAATAAATTCATGCCATTTGAATCTTTACCTCACTTGAATTCTAGGCACATCGGATTGCTAGCAGTTTGTTTTGAAGATGGAGATGATACCATCAAACATCATCTGATAGAAACATGATTAAATGGCTTGTTTCCTGACATTTCCTGATGAAAACATTGTATTTTAGCTCAGACATGAATATTTCAGTAATAGAGAGCTAGACTGTTAGTAAACTTGGCTCGTGGCAAACATTCCCCATTTCAAGATTTTTTGATTTGGGTTCAGCTTTTTGAGAATGGGCCCTCTTGTGAAACTTTTGATGCCTCAGCTACTTATTGTCAGATCTGAAAGAGGTTATAGCAAACATGTGTGAGAGTTAAAATAGCATCATAGGTTTAAAACAGTCAGGGTGATTTAAATGTAAATGTAATTGAAAATGGAATAATGGCAAAATGACCCTGTGCCTCCTCTCAAAATCAAGCACAAGATCAGTGAGTAGGAAAAAAATGGCGTGCGCTGGCTATGTGAGGTCTCATTTTGCTTTTTAAGGCTGTGCCTATGGGCCAAGTGCACTCTTTTTGGTATCTTGCATGATAAAAACATTTAAAAAATTAACTTGTTGGTATTGTGAAGTAAACTTCCGCTTCTTACACACCTACACACATAGTAGTTGTTAAATGCTCTAAAATGTCTAGTTTGGGGCCTCGACAATTTGAGTAACACAGAGTTATTAGAATAATGAGATGGAAACCAACAAATGGCACGAAAATCTGAAGGCACTGGTGTCACTTAACCTGGAGAAGACAAGGACCAGGATGGTTTAATAATGGTCTCCCACTTGACAGCGGGTTATTATGCAGAAGATGATGTCCAGCTGTTTTTCATTTCTAGTGAAGACAGAAAAAAAAAAAAACTGAGGGGCTAGAATTGCATCGGGGAGATTAGAGTTCGAGATGAAGAAGCAGGTCCTGGTTGAAGGCTTATAAAACATTGGAATGAACAACCAAGGAAGATTATGAAATCCCGTCTTTGGCATTCTAAAATTAATGTGATCTGCGTGAATCAACATGGTGGAATGGTTTAGCTATTTGCCTGCTAGAAAGTCGGGGGCCAGCTGAGCAGATGAGTCTGGAGGCCAAGTCCCCCTGGTGTGCCCCGACTCTGCCTGAGCCGATTGTCTGTGGCAGGGAACCCAGTGCCTGGAGCCAGGATCCTGCTGCCTGTGTGCCCGTGCCGGGTAAGCTGACACTTCACGTTCCTTTCCACTCCAATGGCTCCAGAGTCGTTTAGGAGTTTTCTGACTGCCAACTGCCACCTTGAAGTAGGAAAAGTATTTTAAACAAATCCTGCAGGACACGCAGGCGGAGCGCGCGTTTGCAGTGCTCAGAATACACGGTCACCGTCACCAGACACCTCACACAGGCAACTGAAAACCATTAGCACGGCGGGAAGCCTGCGGAGAGCAGCCGTGGGAGACGCGGATATTAACCTTATCTCTTCTCTTTCTTTTTTGAGAGCACTTTTTGGACACAGAAGTGAAATTTTCATGATGACCAGACTTTCCCCACCCTCACCCCCTTCCTTCAAGCTTTTCTTTCTTTCTTTCTTTCTTTTTTTAAAGCTTAAAAACAAAATATTTCAAGTATGACAATTAGGTCTTAGGGATGCTGAGAAGCAAACCCAGAAAATTAGAAGAAAGCAATTAAATTTCCTTTTTCTTAAAAAAAATAAAGCCTAGAGCTTTGCTTTACTTATAAAAGGATACTCTTACTAGTGTCTGTTTTAAATATATTTCTTAAGGTGATGAAACATCCCAGGGAATGAGCTGTATGTGAAGAGATTTGTGTAGAAAGGAGGATTTGAAAGCTTTTTTTTTTTTTTCATCTCCCCAACGCAGCCCAACCTCTACTTCAAAGGAGCTGAGCAAAACTTCTACCTAAGGGAGGCTTGCCTCCCCCAGCGGACTTGGTTTCCATACCATGGTTTTTCTGGAAATGTCCTCTTTCCATACACTACCTCTGAGTCACGCCTCATTGAGAGTGATGATTATGATCTCCTCTGGACGTTGGGATGCCGCTGAGAATCGGGAGGATATTTTGAGCCCTGGAATTCAGGCTTTGCCACATGTTTGGATTAACAACCAGTTAAACCTTGCTAAGGCAATATTTTTCTATGCAGTTAGTTTTTATACCAAACAAGGTTTGTAGTAATTGGATGCCCTACTTGAGCAAAACTGTTTACCAGAAAATAAATCACTCCTGGCATTAAGAAAACACAAGCCCAGGGATTCGCCAGCACAGCATCATCCCGTTCGCTTCTCATAAACCTACCCCCAAACATGTGTATGCTCATCCCTGATGACTTATGCTTTGAATTGTGGTCTCTTTATTTCCATGCCCATTATAATGCTTACCTAAACATTTCCCTCTGTTTAGCTGCGGTGCTTCTGGTAATGACTTCTATTTGGCTGCTGGGAAGCATTTGCCAGTCTTTAGCAAGCCCTATGGAAAAGAGAGAGAGGGAGGCGGGAGAAGAAATTGATTGGAAGGAAGGGAAGTGGGAAAGGAGGGAAAGCAGAAGAAAAGAGGCATGCTTTTTCCATAGCGGCTGTAGAATTGTAGAGACTTGGAAACTGAAGCAAACTCAGTGTTACCTGGCTTAGTCTCTGTGATTTATAGATGAAGTTTATAGGATGGTGATGGTTTTGGGTACTACAGGAGGCAGAAAGGTAGGATGAAAACTTAGGTCCACTGACTCCTGTTGACCTTTGACCTCTGCCTGTTCTGACACTCCCCCTGTCTCCCTGTAGTTTTTCTTTTTCTCTGGAGATCCTGGAGAGGTTAGAAAAGCAGGATGTGGTAGACCAAGTTCTTTGGGAAGAGAGAGTGGAGCTAAGCTCAAGTTATAGGTTTTTCCATCATGGCAGCCTTGAGAGTCAGCAAGTTCCAGAGCAAGGACCACACACTGCTGATAGGCGGCTGTGCCTGCCCAGTTCCTAGCAGTCATTTAGCACCAGTCAGAGCCATGTTGGAAGAAGCTATTAGTCAGGCAAACATCAGAGTGAAACAGGAAAATGATCAAAACATATGAGGCCTTCAGACTTTGAAATTCTTACAGCATATGGAAGAACAGTCTCCTGCTAACTAATGAATCCTTTCTTCTACTAAACTCACATCAGAGCTAGTCGCTTTCATCATTTGAAATGAATCTCATTGTCTTTCCTCCAATGGGAAGGCCCGAGCCAAGTCGATTCTGCCTATCAATCACAATACTCTAACAGCAAACACCTCCTAAAATAATCCAAGAGATTTAGAATCAGTACCTCCATTGCTTCCATCTCACATTAGCTTTTGCTGCTATTGTGTGTTTTGACAAAAGGAGCACTTGATGGTTTTTTGAAAGTCTACAGATGCATTATTGAGCATGAAAAGACTTAAGCGTTAGTGAAGTCAACATATTTTTCCTTCCAAATAGACTTTTCCCTCCACTTTAACTGTGTGTTCTCATTTGTCAGAGAGGCTGGGGTCATGAACATAACTTTAGGGAGCTCCCCAGGTACACTTATGTCAAAACCATTTGCATAGCCACATTACACTTGGATTCTAGTGTTGAAACCACTCAGTTGAGTGTGATTTGCATGGACTAGAAATAGCTTGAGAAAAGGGACAAAATTATTGAACCAACTACATTAGCTAACATTTTTCTTTGTAAATGCTAGGAAGGAAATACACTTTATAGAAGGAATTAATGAATGTGTAAAGGTCAGTATGAATAGTGTGATGGCACAGTTTGATTTCGATGGTCCTAGGCACAAACTCCCTAGGGGTGATTATTGGGTGCTTGCTGAGTGGAGTGCAGTGAAAGGTTCACACAGGCACTCACCGTAGTAGATAGTTCCTCCCTTCAAGGACCTTGCACGTTCCACAGGGCTGAGCCCCACTTGTCACCCTTTCTTTTTAGGGACATCATGGGTTGAGTCAGCTATGGATTACCGCCATTCCCAGTGGAACCCCTTCCTCCTCTCATTTAGAGGCCTTGATTCATGATTCCCTGTAAGACTTGGCTCCACCCCGTTCTTTCTGCCTTCCCATGTACTTCCTATGTCAAGACATCTGGCAGGAGACCCAGGGCTGATGGGTGTGAGTCTTTATCTATTTAACAATTATTAAATATTATTTGGGGAAAACAGTGTGAAATCAGTTTTTGTAGATTAGAAAGAACTATCAATGATTTCACAAGATCCAATTAAATATTTAGCATATTTGTATGCATTAGATAACATGGAGCCTTTTAGGTCTTCCTGAGAAGTCCTTTCCCTTGGACTTTCCCTCAGCCAGACGGGCCCAGAGGCTCATGGGTTTTTTGGTTGATGGTGCTTCTGGGAGGCGGTGGTTGATGAGGTTTTGTTAATGCCAGCTAAGGTGCCTGAACTGGAGGGCTGCTTTTGTTGTGAAAAGTATTCTGAAACTCTTGTTTGTTTGCCAAAACAATCTGATTTGGATAAATGCATCATAAAAATTCCAAAGTAAATATAGCCATATAAAAAGGTCTAATAACTCGAAATGATGTGACTTAGCGAGACCCTATTTTTATAGTATTCTATCCTACTTAGGCCCATGTCCCAGTGCTGGCTTGAAAAACCTATAGACTGAGTTCGTTTGGATTAAAAAGAAATCCAAGTTTTTAATAAACTAACTCAGATAAGATGATCATTTAAGTATAGAATCAAGGAAAAAATTGGAGAAGGAGGAAGTGGGAGGAAGGAGGAAGAAAAAGAGGGGGAGGAGCAACAAATGAAGAAAGGAAATTTAAACCTCTATAGCCACAGTGCAGAGAGAGCTGCTTTTAATATTTTGGTGAAGTTGCTTCTAGACTTTTTTCCAAATAGGTAATGCTTTGAAAATGCAAATATCCTTGCGATGTTTAGGGTAAAATATTAATCATTCCTTTTTCACTGGGGATTTCTTTGTGTCAGATGCTTTCAAAACGGGAAGTGATTTGAAAATATTTTAGCCTAGTCTTCAACCAGGGGTAGTTTTACCTCTCAGGGGACATCCAGTAATGTCTGGAGACATGTTTGGTTGTTACGCTTATAGATGCCCCAGAGCAGAGTGCTGCTAAACAGCCTGCAGTATGCAAAACAGCCTCCAAAGCAGAGAATAAGAGCCCCCAAGTGGCAGGGGTGTCCGTAGAGTGAAACAGCCTTTTCTAGACTAATCCTCTTGTGTGTTTTTTTTTTTTTAAAGATTTATTTATTTATGCATACAGAACTGGGTGCAGGCCAGAGATGCAGGGGCAGTGAGAGTACTCACCAGAGACAAAGTATGGTGCAGAACAAGCAAAATGAGGACATGCACTGCTGAGGAGAGCAGTAGGTGGGTCAGGAGACTTCTGCCAGCCATGTGGGTCACCCCCGGGGCGGGGATGGAACTC
>NW_004567102.1:11975190-11980819 GCF_000260355.1 Condylura cristata
TAATTCTCTTGTTTTGTAAATAAAAAGTCAGAACTAGAAGAAGATTTCGGTGGACTCTCAACTGGTATAAAAAGAGAGATGAGGCCCTCCTTCTCTGAGACCCAATATTGCTTGCTTAACAGAATTAAATGGTTATTTTTAGGGTAACTATAAGTTGTTCCAGTTTGCCTGGGACTGTCCTAGTTTTAAAACTGAAAGTCCCATGTTCTGGGAACCATCTCAGTTCTGGGAAGATCAAGACTAGCTGGTCACAATATTTCCTGTTCCCTCACATTAATAGACTTGATACGAGTTATCACACCTACTGGAAACTACTTTGGTGAACTGGAGAAATTTCATGAAGGGTAGATGGTCTCTCACTGTACATTTTTGCAACTTCTTATGAAAATATAATCATTTTTAAATGAGAATAAAAAATAATTTAGTGAACGTGATCTGAATAAAAAGCTAATCTCTCAAATGAGATGTCAGGGCCTTTCATGGGACCAGATGGGATGCCCAGAGTAGAAAGTTGTTTATAAGGGTGTCAGATGGTGCCAGTGCTTGCTGTGGGGTACACGAAAAGGGCAGTGAGGATGCCATTTGCTTATAGTACAAATGGTGGGTGGGTTCTAGGATTACTTAATCTTGAAGTAGTTCATGTCTTTTGGTGGCAAATAGTGCATTTTTGGGAAAAGGGGGAATGGTTTGTACAAAAGAATAGGTTACCAAAAAAGTCTCTATTGAAGAGTTGTTCATTTATTCATTTCAATGCCAAACACTGCTATGTGAAATGATAGAAAATAAAAATTGAATTGGATCTCTTCTATTTCTTTGAGGGGTTTTTGGATCAAGGACTGAAAGGCATTGAGACAAAACACATCATTTGTACTTGACTGGGTAAAATCTGCTTCCATTGCAAGAGATGTGGTCCTAAGGTTGGCAGGTCAGTCCCTCTGTCTAGGCAGAAAAGCAACTGGACTTGCCAGTGTCATCTGGGTTTTGGAACCCCAACTTATGGAAATCTTTACAAGGACTTCTTAATGGGGTTCTATTTTTTAAAAAGATTTATTTATTTATGCTTACAGAACTGGGGTACAGGTCAGAGGTGTGGTGGGTGAAAGGATTCACCAGAGACAGAGTGGGGAGCACAACAGGCAAATTGACTGAAATACACTGCTGAGGGGAGAAGCGGATGGGTCAGGAGAGGTCTGCCATGCCATGTTGGTCAGCTCCCTGGTAGGGAATCAAACTCATGCTGCTGTGGCTTTGGAGAGCTTCATAGTGCAGTGCTTTAACCTGTTGCATCACCAGGGAGAGCCCCGGGAGTTCTATTTTTAAGAGAAACATGCACACATTGAACACAGCAGGCTGGACCTAGGTGCCTGAGATTAGATTGAACTTTTTGAAAAGTTTCCAACCTATCCCAAATTTGTTAGCTTTTAAGGTTAAATCCTGGAGAAATTTTGTCTGATTTTCCATTTGGCAGTCAAAGACATATGCATCTTCCTCATAATCAAAGTAGGTACTCTTCTTCAATATTTGATTTCAGTATTTCTCCTAGTGTCTTTCATTTTACTTTTACAAGTCATCATTCCTAAAAGCAGGAACTCTTGAGAAACTACAATATGTTTTACCCAAAGCTAAGGACAAATACAGTAGATGCTAAGTCATAGAAAGAGGATCAGGAGAGAATATGCATCAGGAAACAGATAGTAATGGAGGAAAAAAGAGAAGAAAACATTAATGTGCTAAAATAGAAACTGGAAGTAGTGCAGGCAAATCTTGTCTTTTTTTCCTTTACATTGAGAATTACTCATGGTCAAGAAATAGAGCTGCTATCTTGTTTTAGGTGAGTCCCTCTCTAAGGTTTTTCTTCAGTTTTTAGCAAAGGTAGAACTGGAAGAATAACTAGGGTGCAATTTTTAAAAAAAAACTACCAACCCCCAAGCCCCATTTTCAGAGGATCTGAGACACTTGGTAGATCCGTGAAGGTTCCCAGATGAAAGCTATAGTCAAAAACTACTATTTTGTATAACACGTATAACACCCTAACTTATTTATTTATTTATTTTTTACATAAAAGAACTGGAGTACTGGCCAGAAGTGTTCGGGACGGGAGGCTGAGAGGATTCACCAGTGACAGAGGAGGAAGCAGAACAGGCAGATCTACTGAAATACACTGCTGATGGGAGCAGCAGGCCATATAGTAGAGATCTGCTGTGCCCTTTATGGGTCAGCTTCCTGGGCAGGATTGAACTCAAGCCTCAGGCCAGAATGGGGACAGTACTGAGACTTAATCTCTATGCCACCAACGAGGCCAAACCCTTCACTTATATAAATGGAAAATCAAATCCCAGAAAAATTTGGAAATTGACAGAAGTTTACATAGGTAGACTCAGAAGTGGGTCTCTTGCTCCCTGTCTAATAATTTTCCAATAATGAATTTTGAACCCCCACATACAGAGTATAAGGCCAAGCATGCTACAGATGTGAGAAAGGTGTTACTCCTTTCTCTAGTGGGCTTCTTTAAAAAACAAAACAAACAAACAAACAAAAAAACTAACTGGTGACTGGCACATAGAAGCTCTTGATAAATATTTGCTACATAAAGGAGCAAGGGAATTCTTAATTTGTTTCCTCCACCCATACCAGAAACATTAATCTAACATGTTTTCAGATGCTAAAGTGAAATGGAATAATTTTCATATTCGGTCCCTATCTAAGCAATGATTACCTTTTTGTGACAACCTATGAGCCTGTGATTGAGCATATCATGGAATTCAAGGGGATTGCCATTAAAATAATGAAGTAGCAGCTGGTGCTTGAGCTTCAAATTCTTTCCCTTGTTAAATAAATTTGAAATATTATCTTGATTAAGGTCAGCTATTTAAGTACTGCTGAATGGTTTTTCAATAGAAGTGATTGAAAGAAAACCATTTTTAAAATTTTTTGGAGGAATATGTTTCATTTTGTCTTGTGTTTCATTCTAAACAGTTTTTTTTTTTTTAACAAAAAATATTCTGTGTACCATAAATGTGTGGTGAATACCTTCCAACCATATTTCCACACAAACCACTGGTCTTTGCCAATTTGTGTGTGTGTGTGTGTGTGTGTGTACTCAATGCCCTGCTGATGATGGCTCAGAAAAGAAACCTGACCTGAAGCTACTAAACTACTGGATTTAAAAGGATCTTAAATTCACCTTTGGTGGTTTCAACAGAAATTTACCCAGGGCCTCTGATTTCTTTCCCAGAAATTTACCCAGGGCCTCTGATTTCTCTCCTTCATTAGAATTGTTGATGATGCAAAACAAAGTATACTTTGTTTTGGACTGTAAGATTTGAGGGCAAAGATCAGTCTGTTCTCTCTGCTTTTTATTCTTCACACAGAGTAAATACTTTGAACATGTATTTTCAACAAGGGTGACAATGCTTTTATGGGGTGAAAGTGATTCTTGAAGGAGGAAGATTTCTAAAAGAAATCTTAGAAATGGTTTATAGTCCTTCAAAAGACTACCATACATAAATAGATACATAGAATATCTCTGGCATTACATTTGCATGTGGATACTGTACAAAAATGTCTTATAGGAGTCATGATAAAAAAAAATCAAGAAACACTTCTCTAAACATATTTATTGACTGGGTGAGTTCATATAATGTACAGCAATGGAATATTCCAATATAATTTTTTAAAGATTTATTTATTTATGCAACCAGAACTGGGATACAGGCCAGAGTTGCAGAGGTGGTGAGAGCATTCACCAGAGACAGAGTGAAGAGCAGAATAGACCGACTGACAAAGTACACTGCTGAGGGGAGCAGCAGCAGGTCAGGAGAGGTCTGCCAGGCCATGTGGGTCACTTCAGGGCAGGGATCAAACTCTTGCTGAAGTGGCTTTACTTTCTTAGTGCTGTGCTTTAACCCGGTGCACCACCAGGGAGGGCCTGATAGTGCTCTGTGGCTCCATTTTCTAGAGGGCAATTAACATGAGCACAGACCTCTATCTTCAAAGAATTAACCACTTCCCATGTATTTTGAGTTTAGTTTGCTCCGTTTTTCATAGTTCCAATTGTCATTTTAATTGCATTCAAAATTAAGCCATGGCACAAGGGACTTGTTCCTGGTCTTTTGCCGATTTCAGTGTGAAAATAAAAAAAAATTCTCTTGGTAGAAATCACCTGAAACTAATGAAGTTCAGTGCCATAGGACAGCATTGACAAGGAGCAAAGCCAAAAATTTAATTGGAAATAACCCACAAACTCTCTTATAGAGCTTCGATTCAGCTGCATGCTAGTGCCAGTTCTGCCACTTAGCAGCTCTTGATAAGACATGAATTTCAGTTTCCTCAGTTCTAAAATGGGGGTAGTATACCATAACCACATCATAACAACCATCTTGTTCTATCAAGTGAGATCATACATGTGGACAAACACTCTAAATGATAAGTTAATTTTAATAAAAGTTCCTGTAATGATGCTGATGATTGAAATCATATTAACAGTAGATTCCTTATGAAGACAAACAGGAGGACTTGAGAAGACAGGATCTTTCCATGCTCTGGGCAGTCAGAGCACTCTGGAAGACTTCAAATGACAGTCCTCATGGCCCTTCTGCCGAGTTGCTAGGAAATAAGCCTTCCTCTTGAACAGTTCCTTCCCAATGGAAGGAAGGCTAAAATCAGGCAGAAAACAGTCTCCGCCACAAGAGAAACAATTTAAAACTGTACTGAAATATTAACGATACCTAGTGTGTGGGTGTCCATGCAGTTACTCCATTCAGGAAGGCCCCCTTAAAAGTGTTCCCTGTTCCAAATCTTGCCCTCTGTCTTTCTCTTTCTAGGTCTCTGCCTTTTTGCAAGACTGTCTTCTTTTTTCACACTCATTATGTAAATTCCTATGTCCTGTAAAGTGGCGGTCTACTTGTCGTGTCCATTCCTCACCCTGCAGAATCACATTTATTCAATGGGGAATAATCTGCCATTTGGGTAGGTTATTGGAGACAGTGGGTGAGGGGATTGGACAGTAGTACATTCCATGGTGTTCTTTGACATTTCAAGAATTTTAGACTAATCATCTGGGGATGTATGCACTATAGATCTGATCCCTGAAGAACTTTCTGCATTAAGGTAATTTTTTTTTTTTTACTTTCCCAGTGTTCTGTAATATTGTTGGGCACACGCGCACACACATCCTATAACCACTACCACCACCACCATCACACACATTTGAATCTCCTGAGGCAATAGATTACTTCTCAGAGAAATTCTAGTTTTAACTCATAAAGAATAGCAAAAACACTTTTCTTACTACCTTATCATTGGTAGACTGTTTTTCTCACAATAAAGTTAGCAATGTAAGTGTTAATGCCGAGTAGACTGTTTTCATTCGTCTTTGATGTTTGAAAAATACTCTTAAATTTCCTGAGAATAAGAATTTCAAAGCATCTAAATGATCATTTACAGTAAACCTACTAAATTCAGTAAACCAAAAAAAAAATTCAGTAAACCTATTAAATTCAGTAAACCAATTAAATTCCTACACAAATACCATCTTCCTGCCAATCCCTATAGGAATGAGAATAGCTTCATCATCTACCTAAGACTTATTTCCACTTCCTTCCATCTTACTCATTTTTGTCATATTTAT
>NW_004567102.1:11980919-11990804 GCF_000260355.1 Condylura cristata
AGGTATACATATATATATATATAATTATCTTTCAAGATCCAACTCAAGTCTCACTCACTCCAAGAAACTTTCCCTGGCTTCTCTGCTGATTCAGACTGTCTTCTTTTTCTTACCTTCCATTATGTTCCAAATGTTCCAAAATGTTGAATAAATATTTGTCTTTTATTTATTTATTTATTTATGCATACAGAACTGGAATACAGGCCAGAGGTGCAGGGGTGGTGAGAGGATTCACCAGCGACAGAGTGGGGAGCAGAACAGGCAGATCGAGGAAATACACTGCTGAGGGGAGCAGCAGGCAGACCCTGGGGTGGGGATCAAACTCGTGCTGAAGTAGCTTTAGCTTCTCAGTGCTGTGCTTTAATCCACTGCGCCACCAGGGAGGGCCAAATATTTGTCCAAAGCTTGTTTTGTTCTAATATTGTCTTGCCAGATATACCTAGTAAGCACTTTATACAGACTTACTGACTGAATGAATGTCAACATACAGCTAGAAGCAGAACATAGCTAATGAGTGATGTTGTTTGTTAATATTCTTTAGCAAAAAGGAAATAAATGATCCTTATTTGCACTGACTGTACAATTTTGAGCAGTTTTCTCACCTTCTTTAAGTCTCAGTTTATCTGTGTGTAAAAGGAAACTAAGGATAACTGCCCATTTTTGGAAGAATCAGAATTCACACAGGAAAAATGGCTCACTCAATGCTTGGTATGTAGTAGGTACTCAATAAAAGGGAGCTGTCATTACTCTTATTGCGACTGCTATTGTGGTCATTACCCACAGAAACTAGTAGAGTGCTAGACGTGTTGATTGATAATCCTGAAGAATGAGGCCTTCCATACTGCTCATATGAATGTTTCCTCATAGGACAAGATATCTGTTGAGGGAAACAGGTTGGAGGGGAAATGAGAAGACCCAGTAGAGGTACTCTATCCAAGCACCACAACCTAAACCAGGTAGAAAATATTCCCATGGAATCTCCTAGATGAGTGAGAGATGTCGCCCCTGTCCATCAGTTCAGACTATGAGGAGTGTGATAAACCAGGACTCTCAATAGTGGCTTTCACTATTAAATAAAGTGGCTCAGAAAAAAAATCTTAACATTCAATTTTTTATTTACAAGTTCAGAATTCTACATTAGTTGACCTTGGCGCAATACTTTAAACCAACTGATGGGAAGAAAAATCTGCTATTGATTTACTGGTCTTTCTCTCTCTCTCTCTCTCTCTCTCTCTCTCTTTCCTCTTAGTACTGACTACAATCCTCTGCAAAACAAGTACTGGGGGCCTCATAGTCCTTGGGGACTGATGTGAGGCATAGGAGGGAAAACATTTGCATCTCATTGCTGGCTTCTAGAGTGGTTTCCCTTCTTGCACTGGCTTCCTGGAAAACCACTATTCTTCCCCATCTCCAGGGAAGGACTTGCCCTGTAAGGGTCTCATAAATGGATCCAGCAAACTTGGAATCTGTTCTGGCCAGGCCCCTACAGCAGCCCCTCCCCCATCTCCACAAGGTAGACAGTCTCCTAGTTTGGGGAGATCCCCAGTGGAGAAAGTTCAGAAGTGGAACATTTAAATTTTGTAGTTGCTATTACAGGAAGAAAGAGAACTTCATCCACTGTTATAAGCCACCTCATACTCTGTTAGAAGTAGGCCTGACTTAGAGCACAAGAAAGAAGCCATCCTAGTGAGAAGAATGGTAACCGAGTGTTAGGCAGATACTGCGTATTAGTTATTTTTTCATAGCAAGCCTGGCTAGTGGAATATACTACAATTAAGCTCTGAGAGCCTGAGCAACCAGCTTCAAAGCATATGGCTGTTAAGTGGCACAGCTGAGCAGAACTTTTTTCCTGACCTTCATCATTTCCCAAACAGTGTGTTCCTTAGGCTTCTGGTTAGAAATTCCCAGATCATTATAGAGAATTGTGATCAGAGGATCTGGTGTGAACACTGGCCTAAGAGAAGGAGCCCTGGGTTCTCATCCAGCACTGTGATCCATTAAAAAGGCTAATCCCAGGCCTGTCCTAGGATTCTTCCCACTGCATCTCGTTTGCTAAGCAGTTACAAGATCTAGAAGATTCAAGGGGATGGAAAATGAACTGCACCTCTCAAAGGCGAAAATAACAATGGGTATGTGGTCCTGGTGAAGCCACTGAGGCAGGGCTATAGCAACGCACTCCCTGAGGGGCCTGGAGGACTGAGTTTTTTACTGTACTTAATTTTTGCATTGTAGTTTGCATTTGCAGAAACACTTTGGGAGATACTATTTCATAGGAGCCTCATTTTATTTTTTTTTAAGATTTATTTTTTATGCATACAGAACTGGGGTACAGGCCAGAGATTCAGGGGGTGGTGAGAGGGTTCATCAAAGACAGAACGAGGAGCAGAACAGGCAGATCGATGTACACTGCTGGGGGGAGCAGTGGGCAGGTCAGTAGAGGTCTGCCGCGCCATGGGGGGTCACTCTGGAACCAGGAATTGAACTCACACTGAGGCGGCTTCACAACCTTGCAATGCTGCGCTTCAACCTATTGCACCACCATTGAGGGCCTGAATCTCATTTTAAACACAGTAACTGGTGAGATTTTTTAAAACTCAAGTCAGATGATGTCAGCACAGCCCCTGTCTCACCCTCCATCAAAGTCAAGGGCTTAAATGCTCTCTGGCCGTCCCTGCTGGTACTTCAGTTATTCAGCTTCTCCCAGAGGACTGGAGTGCCACTGACCTTAACCACCCACCCTTGCCCCAGGGCCTTTGCACTTGCTGTTCCTACCACCTGGAATGCTCTTACCTCCTTCCTTATCTCCTTTGGTTCTAATCCCCCATAGAATTAGAGGTGCCCTCTAATGCTCCCCAGTGCCCACAATTCCCCTTTCTGTTTCACTTTTCACCCAAACACTTATCAGCATTAGAAATGCTACATGTTTGGCTTTGTCACCTAGTTACCTGCTTCTCCCAGTGGAGCTTCAGGAAGAGAGGGACATTTGCATGTTTCAGTTATGACTACATTCTTCCACCTCCAGAAACGGCAATCTTAAATGGCCTTTAGCAATGACCCATAAATATGTATAAAGAATTATTGATTAAAAGCATGGCACATGTGGCCCTCCCTGGTGGCACAACTGGTTAAAGCCCAGCACTGCAAGCAAGCTGCAGCTGCTTCAGTGCGAGTTCAATCCCCAGCTCCAGAGGTGACCCACATGGTGCAGCAGACCTCTTCTGACACGCCCGCTGCTCCCCTCAGCAGTGTACTTCGTCGATCTGCCTGTTCTGCTCCCCACTCTGTCTCTGGTGAAGCCTCTTTCTGCCCCTGCACCTCTGGCCTGTACCCCAGTTCTGGTCGCATAAATAAATAAATTTTTTTTTAATTTTTTTTAAAAAAAGCATGGCACATGGGTGAATTTGTTGAGGGAAGCCCATGGGGATTACAACTGAGATGAAAAAGCATATCTTGCACAAAAATGAAGACTGATGTAAAAATTAAATTAAAAATCAGAAAATAAAAGCATGAATTCTCAGGGCAATGATATTTATTAGTCAAGCTGTGTATTGGGTTCTCAGCTTTGCAGAGAAAGAAAAGAAGCCTGGGAGGTTCTATGACTTGTCTGAGGCCTCACAGCTGATGGGGGTACTGAGGTAGGACCCAGATGCCAAGGTCCCCTTGGGGCCTTAGTGTTTTGGGTGACACTTGCTGAGTTCCTATGTGGTTGCTTCATGCATGTATGCACATGGCTCTGAAATAGGTTCAAGTTAAGTTTCATACAGTCTTGCAGCCTTTTACCCCAGTGAGAAGAGGGCACCACACTGCTGTCATTTCCTGGACAGAGAAATATGCATGTCTGCCCCCTGGGTTCAGAGCAGTAGTAATTATGAGAGTCTGGAGGGAAGTGAGAAGAAACATCAGGGACATTTAACAACCTTCACTGACCTGAAAATTGTTATTTACAGTAACACAGAGCATTTCCTCTGTGGAGTCAAAGACATAGAACATATTATACATGTGTTTTGGTTTTTTTTTTTTTTTTTTTTAAATGAGCCTGAGTCCTCATAACGCTCTCCGGAAGCAGACAGGGAACAGAAAGAGACTGGGCAGGTCAAAACGGACTTACCCTTAGGAGATGAAAGGAATGAGCCTTCACTGTTCTTTATTAAATTCCTTCCAGAAACTATGAAGATGGTATTAGAAAATCTGAGAACCACATTGTAAACTCCTGTGAGGTCAAGTTGGGTCTTATTTATCAAGCATCTCCTGTCAGTTCAGGCACGCTTTGTGATGGCAGAGCTGGAGAAGTGTGTCTGCATGGACTCCCAGGCCTGGGAGGAGCCCTGGGGGTCTTATGACCTTCTTCCCAGGGTTTAGACCATGTCCGCCAGCTCTGACGTGTGTGACCAGGCTGTGACGCCTCACTGCCGACCACAGCAGCCCGTTTTTCTTCTTTTGCAGCTTGAGCTGAGTGCTGTCTGCCTCTATAAGCCCCCGACTTCAGTTCTTGCTCCATGCTCTGGAGAGACAGAGAATAATCCACTGTTTAGTATCAGGTCAGCCCTCAGACACACAGCAGTGTGTTTTCCTTCTCTCCCTGGCTCTGGGAAGCAGAACTTAGCAACTAGAAGTTCTTGAAAGCAGGAGTTCCCTGGAAATTCTCCCAGACTGTGTGTGTGTGTTACAGGTGGAGACTGTGTTTCTAACGTGATGTGTAGAACGTGGATTGCTTTGTGCAGTACTGCCTGGATTTAGTTCCTGGCTCTAGTAGCTGTGTGACTTGAATGTGACACTTAGTCTCTCTGGACCTTAGTTTCTTGGCTTCTAAAATGGAAATCATGATAGTGACACCCTTATGGGGCTGTTCTGAGGCAGTAGCACCATGCCTACCAGGTACCCGGTCAGTGCTGGAGCCTGTGAGCTCTTACATGCCAGTCAGTCAGTGTCCTTGAGAAGAAGCACTGCTTTCCTTGGTTATGAAGGGTAGAAGAAACATGGAGGGCTAGTGTTTCCCCTTCAAGGCTTTCCTTCTTTCTTCTTCTCCCTAAGTTGTCTAGTTCCAAAAGATTCTGCGACTCTCCATTGGGCTGTCACCCCTGCCAAATGGTTGTGTTTGTGAACATTTGCACTTTCCCCAAATCCTTCAAGATTCCAACGAGTTACACGGGAGGGTGAGTGTGTGGGGGTAGGGGGGGGTCAGTCTGCATCTCAGTATGGTGAGTGACAGGATTATATGGGAGGATAAAGTCTTCCCAGCACCCTTATCAAGCCACATGCCCATAATCTCACCTACTGGGAACACAGGTTGGATATGTCAGTAGAATTAATTTCGTTCCAACCTTAAGTTTTCAGTTTGATTCCCCTTTGTTTCTTTCTATCTAGGGCCATAGCGGCTCCCCAACTGTTCTGTCTGGAGACCTCCTATTCATCCTTCAAGACCCAGTCAGTGCCTCCCTTGCCACTCAGTCCTGAAAAAAAGGAGGGTATTTCTGTGTTAACCCATAGTTCCCCAGGCTACAGCCTGCAAGAAGAAACTCAATTCAGCAAACCCATTTCTCCATCTCCATACTCCATGCACCAGTGACCCCCTGAGCCCTCCTTCAAACTCCCCTCTTCCCGTTTTCCCTCCAGTCTCCAGAAGGTGTCATCTGTGTGTTCTTGGGTGCAACACTCCATCTTCCTCACGACATCTTTCAATTCCCTTCTCAACGGTGGCAGAGCCTGCTGCCAGGTCCCCACAGCTGCTGTCAGCATTCTGTGGTGTCGGTGAGACCACAGTGCTGTCTCCTGCCACTGCTTGTGGAAAGCTGGGCTTTCCTTCCTGCAGTCATGTGTGCACTGATCTGGCTCACAACTCCGTGCTGCAGTACAACTCCCCAGCAGGGTGAATATGCTGCTGCTGAACACTTCTGGGGACTACACACTTGAATCCTCACACCTTGGAAGCAAGTATTGTTTTTACTCCCATTTTAGAGGCAAAGACCCTCCGGGGACACGGGCAGATTAATTAGCTTGTTTCAGCTCTCACAGGGGTGCCTATAAGATTAAACCCAAGTTAATGTGGATCCAGAACCTTAATCTTAAGAAAATGTCGCCCCCTCCTTTGCTGCGGACACAAACTCCCGTCAAGAGGGGTGATTCCTTATTTGGCAGTCAGCCATGCCACTGGCAGTCTTTCAGCTAGACCCCTGTTTTACCCCACAGTACTGCCTGGCACATAGTAGGATCTCAATAAATGTTTAATAAATGAGAAGAATCTCATTCTATTCTGATTGTCTCACATCTAACTGACAGGCGGGGGGGGGGGGTTTCCATAGGCCTCTTTAGTCTTCACATTCAGATAAAAAATACTACTTAACAGGGATTTTTACAAAGCAGGTCGAGATGCTGGTGTCCATGAAATGGAAACACAGTCTCTCTGGGCCCCCATGGCACAAGGCAGTTCTCACAGGGGCAGGCCCACACCTGCATAAAGGCCCCCACAGGCCTTAGTCCAGAGCAGTTCCCCTCCCTGTCATTTTAGGAGTGCTGGGAGAATGTGTCATGTGTGCTGGCCAGGGTCACCCTGTGGCATCCTCCGTGGCTTTCTCTCCCCCTGGATGTCCTCCCGTGCTCTGCATGGATCTCCTGAGCCTGTTGCCCTCTCTGAGAAACTCGTGTTTGTGGCCACCTCCATTGAAGGTGGCCATTCTACAAGGTGTCAGAGCCATGCTCACATTCACACAGATGTGAAGGGGCCGCTACCTGCCTCTTGTTGCTTGCTTTGGTGACTCAGGGAATGATGTGAGTGCCCCTTACTTCCCAAGTCCTTTAGAACCCTCTTCTCAGCTCACACAGCAGAGTCTGTTGCCCCAGCTCCGGCACACAGGCCTACAACGGCTGTGTACACTCAGGCAGGCTGTCCTGCTTCTCCTCTTCTCCCACACGACACACCAGACTGCACCCGCCTCTCCCTCCCCAACGATGCTAATCAACCATGAATATAGATGTTTGCTGGTCCTGGTTTCTCACCCTCCTCCCCACTCATCAGACAAATCCAGTCACATATGGATTTATTTTAGGGATTATCTGGGACCCCTGCCTCCCCCTCTAATTCCCTAGCTGCAGACCTAAGAAGATCAGCCACTCAGTCCAGACATCCAGGTAAGCCAGTCTAGCAGGGATGGAAGATGGAAGCTTTATCAACAGATCGAGCATGTCTAGATTTAAGGCCTGGATTTACTATGAAACTGATACAGTTTAAGTTTCAAGACCTCTCTCCCCCACTTGCATGGGAAATAGCCTAGTGCGTATCTATTTTTTGTAAAATTGGCAAAAGTATGCTGTTTAATGCAATCAGCTAAGTCGACTGTCTTTTCTCCCCTGCCTTCCCTCTGTCACACCTCCTCCCTGTCAAGTGAGCTCAGAGTGACTATGGAATTTATGCGATCTGGATAAAGAGGATTGAGCAGGAGGTATTCAAGTTCAGGTTTCTTGGGATAGATCTGGGTGAGTCGTCATCATCCCTATGCATCCTTGGGCTATATCAGTGTGGTCTGCGTCCTTTCTGAAGGCAAGCCCTCCTGCTATAGCAGTGGCGGGATACTACTACCACCCCCTGGGTGGATTCTTTCTACTCATAAAGGTTCAGGGTCAAAGGCATACCTCATTTTGACTGTGTCTTAAGGCACTTGGGAATGGTGGTATGAGAGTAATGGAGGAGAAGCCGGAAATAAATGTATGGAGTCAGAAGCTAAGCTGTGAAAAGCTTTTTTCCATTGTCAGCTATCTGAAAGTGTGAGTGATGAGGTGTCAATGCCTAATCAAAACCATTATTCTAAAATATAAGAGAGCAGATTTGGATCAATCTTCCTAGAAGAAAGGCTAAATCATCTTTGTCTTCCTCTATATTGAAAATACTATTTCAAAATCTTTAAGGAAATGATACATAAAAAAAGATATACAGACAAAAATGTAGGGAAAAGCCCTGTGACATCAAGGTGTGTCAGAAACTTAACTGGTAAAAATATTATGGTGATTTTTTTGTGACATGTACGCTATGTATAGTTCTTATTTTTTCAGTATAATCTAAATACCAACTACAGCTGTACTAAGAGCTGTGGTTACAGCTCTACATAAATATATTACTTTTCTATGATCATCTTATACAAGCATCTAAAAAGGACTCAGCCTTGTTTATTAGATCCCAGTGATTAAGAAGGAGATCGATGAAAGCATTGTAGGAGGCTTAGAACCTCAAATATGGACTTTCATTGTTGCTACTACTTTTCTTGCTTTAACTGGAAATGAAGTTTATCAGGATTCTCTGTCCTCTCACCACTCGGCTGGTCAGGGTCTTATCTTCAAGTGTGCACATACCCTCCCCTTTTTTTGCCTTTCTTCTCCCTCCTTTCTCTGCATTGGTTAACAGTAGCCTTGTTTTTTCCCATCTCAGTGAAGAAACGAATGACTGAAGAATGGGAGGAAATCCAGAATATCAGCAGATATCGAGAACATTTTGGAAGTGACTGAATACATGGGCTTTTGAGAGAGACATAGGGCCTTAAATTCTGCCTCACCACTTAGAAGTTGCAGGAGCTTCAAGAAAGAATGAGAACACAAGGGAAGCAGACAGCTTGGAACTGTAGCAAGACAGAAATGTGCAGCAGTTCTCTGGGTCTGCCAGGGAAGACAGTGGTTTTGGCTGCTTGAAGAAGTCCTTCAAGGCCATCTCTTTGCCTTTGGGAGCCAATTTCTCTTCCTCCTCTAGTAAACTTCAGGTTCTTAAGATGATGTCTGGGGGGAAACATTCCTATCAGGAATTTGAGGGACAAGAACATGCTGATTCCAGAACAGGATCTTCTTCAGTGCTACTTAATAAACTAGCTTCTGGTCTACACATCAGGCCCCTGTGTGTTTGGTTATCCAACACCCACCTAAAGAAGCTGATCTGTCATCCCTAGGTGTGTGTTGACTAAATCAAACTGCAGGACCCAGCAGGCTAGAACCATTCTGTGGACTGTGAAAACTTCATCAAGCTACTGCTTGCCTGGCAATCAGCCAGCCTGTCCTGATGACAGCCTTCCCCTCCCACCAGGCTTCCTTTTAACTGTAACAGATCTCAGAACATTTTGCAAATAAGTAAGTGCCATCACTGCACTTTGGAGTTGATGCTTTCGCCAGGACAAACCATTTTTTTCTTCTTACCAAATTTGGTAGTCTGGCTTATCATTCCCTCCTGCCCTCTGCCAGTTGCAACATATGCTAGAGGTCTGTTGTGGTGTGTTGGCTCTTTGGGGTTGATGATTTGTCGCTTGGGTCTATGTGGCAGAAGAAGCGGATTCCAAGAAACACATGTTTAAGAAATTCAGGAAGGAGTAAGGAAGTGGATATGATCATTGGCTAATTGGTGTGTTAGGCCAAATATGCCTTTTGGTGCTCACCACAGTACCCTCGCCAATTCTTAAGTAGCGGTGACCTCCCTTGAGGTCGTTGTGTGAATGACTGTGATAAATGGCTCGTTTGGGAAGATTAGGGATTTTTCTCTGTGCTTGTTCCGCCCCACTAGCCCCCCTTCTTGGGTTGTTGAGATCTTATTGGAAATCACAAACCAGAAAGAAAATAGCTGCCAAGATCAGTGGTGAACATTTCAGGAATCAGGTTACTGTGGCCTGTGACTCTTGAGCTCAACTTGAAGAAAATTCAGTTTGCTTTGGTGATCTCCCAGGACACTTTCCTTCAAATAACCAGGAGTCTTTGATTCACTAGTGGGCAGGAGGCAGAAATGAACAGAAGGGTCAGGAGGTGAAAATGAGCTGAAGGAGCTGGCTAAATAATCTGGTATATCTTACATATTTCTATTATACATATATACATATACATACATATATATATAGTGTCTGTATAAGGTGGATACCATATATA
>NW_004567102.1:11991364-12009560 GCF_000260355.1 Condylura cristata
ACACACACACATACATATATATACATATATATGAATAAAATTTTAAAAATATATGTATTCCCTAATATTACCCTCCTTTAATTCTTTAATTGTGCCTATTTATGGAGCTACTTCTGGATTAGGTGACTTGGAGCTAAAATATCCTAGAAACTGAGATTATGAACAACTGTGTAGGAGAGCTTACCACATGCCTCAAACAAGTGGTTCCAAGATTTTCAGCAGTTAGGGTACCTTGCCAGCTTAAGAGGGTTTGTGGAAGAGCAACATGGAGCTAGGGGACCTCTGCTCCTTTCATGAAGTAGACCATGGTGGTGAAAGACCTAGTCTGAGAGTGAAGAGCTATGTTTTCTAAGCATTGCTCTACTTCTTGCTAAATTGAGCGACCTCAGGCAAATCAGTACCTCTGTGGACCTTGCTTGCCTCATAATTAGACAATTGGATCAATTCTGGGATGACATGTTTTCCTTCTGTGTTTATGCAAGATCACCTCAAATATTCTTGCCACCACAAATGCTATCATCATTACCCTAGGGTGAGTCATCCGAGGCTGATTTTATAGTAGGATTAAGGACATCACATTTTCTAATATGATACATTTATATAACAACAATATTAAGTTCTAGCCATTCATTGTAACAGTCCACCCAAGGGTAGAAAAGCTATAACTGTAGAATACCTAAAAAATAATTTTACTGATGAATGGTGCAAAAAATAGCATCTAAAAATACATTGTGCAAAGAGAGGCTGTTGTTATTGGCTTTGCAGATTAACTTGGGAGCATTTGTATTTAGCAACTTTTTTAATGCAAAAAATGTTTTTAATGCACTTAAAACAATGCCTTCTTAAAATGTTTAAAAATCCCTTAAATGCCATTTGCAATGCATCAAATTTCTTAAATTTTCCTACATACCATCCAAGTGCTTACATTCTGAATGAATGAGCTCTGAATTAAGGTTGTTATTATATTTACTTTTTAATGTGTTGAACCATCTGATAACTCTTGAATAACCTCAGAGCTGGGGAAATAAATGTGATATGGTCTATGAGGCTCCATCTGAAGTAGGAATTCCTTTATCTAACAAATGCTAGGATGTATAGAGTTAAAGTTAAACCAAAATGAGATTTCCTAAGGTCTTGAATGCTAACATATACTGCCTGAGCTTTGAGATGGGTAGGGTCCTTCATAACAAAATAGAACACTTGCCAAATCTGGTATCTCAAAACAGTAATGTAGACTCCAGCCTCCTGATTAAATTCTTTGGATATTAAAGTTTGGTTTGACCTAGATTCAAAGTGACTGGATATTTTTTTCCCCTGTAAATTTTAGGGAACTCCATACTGATGCAGAGAGACTGCATCTAAATCTCTCTTTTAAAGACACGCATAAAAATGCACTCAGTGCTAAAAGTTTCCACCCGAGGAAATTAACAAGTTGGATTCAAAAGACAACAACAGCAAAAAAATAAATAAATAAATAAATAAAATCTGTAATAAGACCTCAACATGGAAATATGTTTTAAATAATTTAAGTAATTGTGATCAAATAAAAAACAGAAATGTCAAAGCTGTTCCATTTTTTGCAAGAGCTAGTTTTTGATTTCTTTCTCTATGCTCATCAGCATCATTAAATATTAGTCCTGGAAGAGTCACCAGTGACCATGTATTCCAGCTCCCTTTATAAATGAGGAGGCCCCAGGAGGCAATGGTGTTGGCTACTGTCAGGGCAGAGCAACAGGGATTAGAACTCAGCTCTTTCTGAACTTCTGACCACATGATACAACGCCTAATGGTAATTTGCTAGAAGTTAGTGGGGTTGAATTAATTTACCCTTAAAGTTTTCATTACAAACAAAGTAATTAAAGGTCATCTGTTCTTTTTTCATACATGTCTTTCTTCAGACATGGTTTTTATGATTTATTGGAATCAAGAAAATATTTATGAAGAAGGGAGTTGAGTAGGCACCATCTAGAGAAAATCTCTCTCTATACTGATCTTTAGGCTGAAAGTAGAGCTGGGAGAAAGAAGGGGAAGATTTACTCAAAACAAAATGATTATTAAACACTGAGCTACTAAAACAATTCTTACATATAATTAAATAGGATTGATATCTAGGTCGGCACTCTCATATTTTGGAGGACCTTAAAAAATTCCCCATGTAAGGAGAAAATATAAATATATATATGTAAGAGACATTTCATGGGGGTGCAGTGGGGAATTGGATCAAAAACCAGGTGAGGGGTAAGTGCACTGGGGTATGGTGATGGCACACTGGTGAATTGGTGGTGGAAAGCCCACGGGGGTTACAACTGAGGTGGGAAAAGGCACAAAATGTTGTAAAAATAATATAATAGGGCCCTCCCTGGTGGCGCAGCGGGTTAAAGCACAGCACTGAGAAGCTTAAGCCACTTCCACATGAGTTCGATCCCCGCCTGCCTTGGAGGTGACCACATAGCCCGGCGGACATCTCCTGACCCGCCCGCTGCTCCCCTCAGCAGTGTACTTCATCCATCTGCCTGTTCTGCTCCCGGCTCTGTCTCTGGTGAATCCTCTCACCCACCGCATCTCTGGCCTGTAACCCAGTTCTGTATGAGTAAATAAATAAATCTTAAAATAATAATAATATAATATTATTTCCCCATGTAAAAGAAAGGAAGTACTCAATGCTTGCTGAATGAATGAATATGTACTTGAAGGAAAGTGTTTCATAGAGAATATCTCCTTGAGGAGACTGAGACTCACAGATCTTAATGGCTGGCCCAAGTTGCATCATTACAAATTCTATATATCTTCCTCCCTATGTCCTAGCAAAAGAGTTCCAGCCTTCTCATCAACTTGATTTTCTTATGACTTTTCATATTTTGGAAAAAGGAAAAAACTAAACCTCTGATACATGACTGAAACCACAGAAAAATAAGAAAAGTCAAAATGACTTTGGGTTGGTAAATGTCAAATGTCATTGAGCAAAGAATACTGCATGCTCATTTGGAAGTAGAGGAGGGTGAAAATGAATGACAACTCAAATGCTTTGTGATTTGCAACTGCCTTACTTAATCCTGTTTCCAATTTAATAGCACATTCGACGTCAACTGAGCTCTACTTTCAAGGAGACTTTGTGGTGTCTCTGTAATGAGACCGGTATTAAGTTCCTGGGTTCCTTTTACTGAAGAACCGGGCATAACTCCATGGGTTTGGTCTCTTCTAATGAGAACAAAGGCAACTTTGTCCCCACATGACTAACCTCTCTCTCGGGAAATGACATCTCCTCTCACAGAGCACTTTCACTCACAGAGAAAGTCAGGAAGAATGACCAGCATGGCCTTTCTTGAATCTTACCCCATTTCCAAAATGAGCTTTTTATGAGGTAAATGATTTGCTTATTAGGTAAAGTAAACAGAAAAACAATGTCAAGTTAAAAGAGAACAAGTTGATTCAGAATGACACTGAGCAAACAGCAAGGCTGGACCTATCAGACTCTCTTGGGGCAAGGGAGTACCCAGAGGAGAATGATGCCAATTAAGTGCAATGGAGAAGAATTTGCAATGCAGTAAGTTCTCTGCACTGAAGCCTGAACTGTTGAGCCTTGGAGAATAGAAAGTCTGAGATGGGCTGAAGAGAAGGGCATCTTGATTGCTGAATGACTTCACTTTTTGAAACTCTGGAAATCAGACTCTGCTAAAGAACCTAAACTCTATAGGTAAATTCTGTCATTCTAACCACAAGGAAACTGAAGCTCAGGGAGATTTAGAGAGTTGGCCAAGCCCCCAGAATAATTGGTATTTGAGTCAAGAACCAGCATTCCTTGTTATCATGAGTGGGGAATGAAGGTCTCTGTCTCTAGCATTTATAGCAAAATATCATTCATGTAAGCAGGAAATACATCTGTCTTATTTGTTAAAGTGCACAAATAGCATATAGCATATATCATATGCTCAAGAAATATTTGAAGGACAAAATAAAGAAATCTGGATCTGAATGTTGATCAGGTTCAAATATAGACCAAACTTGGACTTTATATACAGCTTGAGCCCAAATGAGTCCATAGCAAGTAATAATGCAGAGTAAGGTGCTCAGTAGCTGTCCTTCTTGTTTGTTGTTGCTGGTGGTGATGATAATAATGACAAAATCTGTGGTATTCCAGATTTGGTTTTCACCTTGAACTTTCCTGCATTTGTTAAGGGCCTTATCGGAAAGAAGGAAGAAAGAGAAGTAGAAGGAAGGGGAGGAGGAAAGAAAAAAATTAGCAAAAATAAGAAGATGTAGACAATTATGAGTTCTTTGGTGATGGATGTAGTGTGGACACATATACCTGAAGAGGTGTGAACCAGTATACCTAACTCATCGCAATACTGTAAGCCAGCATGATCTCAATAAAGCATAATACGACTAAAAAAGAAAAAGTTGGGATTCTACTCCAGGCTTCCTTATAATTTCTGATAAATGTAGATGACTAAAAACTGATAAGATTACATAATATTCTGAATTTCAATTGTAATGTGATTTGTGTAGTCCTTCCCACATTCCATTTTCTTTAGAATGGCAAATTGGCTTCCTAAACATTGGGGCCATCATGTCAGTCCTCTGCTCAAAAATCTTCAATGGCTTTCCATTGAAGAAGAATACGAATACAAGAGTGTAAATCCATCATCCCAGTTACTCATTGATGTTTTTTTATTTTTTTTAATTTTTCCTGGATCTTTCTTCCCCATTTGCATGGAATATAAGTGGCCAAGTCTACTTGCCACTGCTGAATTTCTTGCAGCTTTTGCTTCTAAACATTTGTCTTTACTCCTAAAATCCTTTCTACCCTTCAATTTCCACCTTGTCTTTAAAACCAGTGGGAAGATGTCCCTTTCTGAAATTTTGTAAGATCTTGCATTATTTTCATATGTTTGATCAGTCTTTTAGGTATTGCTGCCTTGTTTTATGATCTTTAACTTTATGGAAATACAGCCTCTGAGTTTAGAGAATATTATCCATCTCTTTATCCTCTGTAGTGATTTTCAATGGTATGTGGTTTTAACATTTTCTTATTGAGGTGGAATGAATAGTGGATTGGACAAGAAGCTTCACCTTTGTGCAAACTGCAGCATACTGTGTTAACACCAAGGGTTTCAGCTACAGTTCCTCCTTCTGATTCTAGAAGAAAGATGGACACTGCCAAGGGCCATGTGAATTTGATGTTCCTTCCCGTAGCTGATGCACTACACGATGCAGAAGGATTTGTACCCCCAGGTTTAACACCAGTGAGAGAAAGAAAGTGATGCAATGTATTTGGAGCTTATGTCTGTTCAGCCCCATGTTCCAGATGATCTGGCCTAGTCTGGGGGCCCCAAAGTATTCTTATCAACTGGAGTCTTGAACTCTCTGGCTTTAAAAGCAACAAAGCCAAGTTCTTCCAGCAAGATGCTTTCTGTTTTCACTGCCAAATGACTAACTCATTATTGCCACAGCTCTACATGTGTGTCCTTGAGTGTGGTGGAAGTTGTCATATGAACACAATGACAGCACAGTGCAAGACATGTTTATGGTTAGGAAGCAGCCGAGTCTGACTACATCATCAAATGGAGGAAGAGAAGAAATTGGAAATGAAAAAGAAAGAGTGGGGCAACATTAGAGATGACTTAAAAGCCAGGTGAAAGTTTTGCTTGAATTTCAGGGAAGAGTTGGTATTTCTCATGGTGGGAAGGTCTGGAGTAGGCCTGACAAACAGGTTTCAACCCTCAATCCAGATCTAACTAACCTCTCAGAATGAAACTTTATTTATGAAACAGGAATATGGTCCTGTCCCTACAAAACTGTTAAGAGGATCAAGTTATATAGTATATACAAATTGACTTTGTGAACTGAATTATAAAATGAATTTGGCAAGTTATTGGTGCTATTTTCCAACAGGATGAGAAGATAGGCTCTACTAACTGCAGAACAATCAACACTATGGGGCTCTTGGGTGAGATTCTCCATCAAATTATAGAGAAATTGGTTTGTGAGCATGAAATGAGGCAGTTGTCATCACTAAAAACCAACTCAGTCTCCCTGAGAACGCTTCGTGTGAACTCAACACCATTCTCTTTGTTGTGATGGTCGTCTGACTCATCCAAAAAATGCAACACAAGTAGCTTGTTTGGATGTCAGTGAGGCAACTTGTGAGATTCTTCCTGGTGACAGGCTAATGAACAAAAAAGAATAGTCAAGCAGAAGAACAGTGCATTTGACTGGGTTTTGCTCATCCAAAGTGATGGAATCCATCAAAGTGACTGGTGGCAACATGTTAATCTGCAGATGATTTCTAAGTGGCATGCTACCAAGCTTATTCAACATTTCAAGGGAAGAACTTAGAGGGATAGATAGAAGGTCAGCTTATCTACTATGCAAACAATGAAGAGCCTGGAAGTAAAATAAATAATAAGATATAAGCCCAGGATTTTCAAAACTCCATTATTTAGAGTATTGCTACAGTATTTGGGTTTTGACAATAAACACTGTTTATTTCATGATGAGCTTGCAGAACACTATTATCCATGCATCCAAATCACAAACATGCTCTCCTCTCTCCCTTGGCTTCCTAAATGTCTCTGAATATTCTGTTCCCCTGGCATTGAACCAGCACCATAGGAATGGAACAAAGACAGAGCCGTCCTTCTAAAAGACCAAGCTGTAAAATTAGCAAAGGAATAAAAAACAGCTGGCGAAATGTGATAGCTGTTATTCTGAGCCCATGAACCTGAAAAGATAGTTTATTTTAGAAGACAAACAAAATCTGCCTTCTGTTTGATCTGGGACTGCATCCACCTCAGAAGCCGTCCACTCGCATTTAGTTTCTCTGGAGGTTTGGGACAAGCAGTACAGACGCTGTAAACAAAGAACAGAAAGGATCGGTTTCCATCTTAATTTGACAGTAAACAGTACTAATTTGACTCTGCAGCTGTTTATCGATACCCAGGGAAAAAAAAGTTGGAATTCAATAGAGAGAACAGTAGCCAGTGTGTTGGAGCAGAATTGTTCATAAGATGGCAGGAGCCAGGCTGTCTTGAATCTCTTGATGTTAGAAGAAAACAATGTAAATTGCCACACGATGTGGTTTTCATCTAGTTTTTAGTCTTTATACAGGACCTTCTGTAGTGGCTACATCTTGACTTGTCTTAGTAATTGCCAAAGGATTCCCTGTCAATCACTTAATATTTTGCAGAAAACCATTCTGGCCTAGGCGAAGTTAGTTTTTCACTCATCCAATCATTCACTCATTTTACAAATGTTTATTAAGTGTTTACTCTGTGCCAAATGCCGAGTTATATATTGGAGGTAAAAAGAAGAATCTTGTTCATGCCTTCTCAACCACTTCCTAGCTATCCAAAAATTTGCAAACAAGTAGTGATGACACGATAAGGTAAGCACATAAGAAAAGCACACCCTAGTTAGCCGAAGAGTTTATTTAAAAGAGTTTTCCCACATATCATCCATGCATTGATTATCCAGAACTAGGCTGCAATATCATCAATTGTATTTGGAAGCTATCACCTCCATAGCTCATTAATTTACACATTCCACTCATTTACTATAGTTTGACTCCAACAAGGATTAACATGTCAGACATGTTGGCAAGTACTTCTCATGTATCATTTCAGTCAGTCCTCACAAACACATTATAAAGTAGCCTCTATTGTCATCCTTATAAGTAAGGATGTTGTTCAGTAAAGAAACACGGTATAGGAGTTGGCTCTTGCCTGTGACCATACAACTCCTAAGTGGAGAAGCCAGGAACAGAATCCTGGTTTCATGGGCTCCCAAATTCTATGTTCTTTCCATTTAACATGTTTCGATGTTGTAAATTCCAGGGGCTTATCATGGACATCAATTACCAGTGCCATATGTTTTTGACAGAGCATAGGGTTTCCCCAGGTGAATATATTTTTGCTAGTAATTTATTACAATTTATGTCTCACTCATATAATATTTAACTGCCACCTTTAGATGACACTCAGCATTTTATACTCAGAATAAATAGGATGTGTTATCTACATTCCTTTAAATGTATTTGTTGAGCACTTACTATGTACCAGGAGTAAACGTGGGTTTCATCATTATTGAGAATCACAAGTCCAATCATGACACTGTGCCTGAGGCATTATCCTGTTTCTTTATCAGGAACAATTGCCTACTTTCTCAATTTAAAACAAACTCAACCCCACAATATCTAAATAATTTTTAAGACATTTACCACTTGCTGAGAGAATAGTGAGTTGAAGAGCTATTAGAAGAAACAAAAACTTCTGTCAGATGTTCAGTTTAGTAAGAACATGCAATTTTACTACTTTAGTTTTAATTTATTTTCTGAAAGAATGCAATTGAGTTTCCATCATTAGGTCATGTCTGGCCTCGCCAAATAAAGCATTCTATTTAGAAAAAGGAACACTTGGTGCAGCCAGCATCTCTCCATTTCATTAAAAAAAAAAAAAGCAGCAATGGAGTTGTGATTTCCAGATTATTTCATGCAGTGGGTTTACTTACAGTTGATGCACAAGAGATGTGAGCTTTGAAAATCTAGATATCAAAGGGGGTACACATGGGTTTAGGAAAAGTGACAGAATGTGTTCCTTTACTAGAGTGTATTTCTTTGGGACACACATCATTTATTTGTTGAATATAAAAAAAAAAGTGGGAGGCATCATTTTGAACATCATTAAAGGAAAAGAAGCTGTGAGCTCAGTTAGGTTCAGTTTTTTTTACCTAGATTCAATTTCATATCACTCACCTCTGCCTTGTCACCCAAGTGTTGCAACCTACACTAACTTTTCCCAGTAGCTTGTTAATATTACCCACATAAGCAGAGAGTTGGGGGGATTCAATACAAACAATAGCTCATATAAACATAAAACAGTACTTTATAGTGACAAATCATCTGAGGCTTATTAGTGGGCTCGCAAAGGCAATCATCTTTCTACCTTGATTCTGTTGCCTCAAGCAAAAAAAAAAAAAAAAAACACATTATTTCACACAGCAATTCAAAAATAGAAACTTTTCAGAGTGGTTAATTAAGTAACTCAATGACATTATCAAGGACCCACGTGCTTCCCATCCCTCTGCCCGGCCACCCTCAGAGAGATGGCTTTATGTGTGAGTATGTCCCTTAAGGCAGTAAGACAAGCAGTATCAGGCCCAGGGTCCTATCTAGATGTGGCCTCTTTGAAGGCCTTTTGTGTTCCTCTTTTGAAAATCCCTCCCACCCAGGCTTCCAGAAGACATCACCTCCCATCTCAGTGGTCAGAATTCATTACAAGCCTGTAGGGGATGGCGCTGCCTTTATGAGCTTAGACCAATAAGAACACATCCCATAGAGTGGGGAAGAAGGAGATAACTTGAACAAAGCCAGAGTTCTGTTATCAAAATTTGGGGTGTGTGGCTACTGAGCACACATTACAATCCCTGAGAAGCAAAAGAGAAAACCAAACATTTTAGTTCTTTGCTCAAGGTCATCTAGAATCAAATGTCACAGAGAAGTTTCCAAGCAAGGTATTCTGTCTCGAGTCCAGGGTTCTTAAAATTCCTTGACTTTTTTGGTCTTGCCATAGTCAGTAACCTCTCATCCCTCTAGCACTTACTGATATCTTTCCTGGCCCCTAAACTCAGGGAAGATTTCTTTTTGTACAACGATAGATGGACAGTCAAGCCCAAGTGCTTTGTAAACCACAAAGTGAGATTTAACCCCCTGAAGTTGGCATAGTGGGTAAAAGATGTCAGAGGGACTGAGCTTCCTGGGATTATCACTGGAGTATGACTGGGACTGCTTCATTGTTCCTCCTTCCCAGGTACCAAAAATAGAAGCCCTGGTGCCAGAAGGCCATGGCAGCTTCTATCTGAAATGCCATCCCGAGCTGCCTTCTTGACCATGAAGGCGCCTCAGCAGCAAGGGGCCACCAGAATGCTTACAAGGGTGGCCACTATCTACAAGAAGTAACGCGGTTTGCAGGTGACTTTAGATGGCCTCTGTGGGGGACATGTAAAGACAAAGAACTTGCATTTCTGAGTTCCCAGGTGATGATGGAGTTATTGCTGGCGAGGGGCTCACACTTTGAGGAAAACTGTCCTGTGTTAGATTACCTGAGCCCCTTGTTAGATGCTCTGGCACCTCCAGATGTGTCTTATGCAAGAAGAAGGTTGACTTCCTGGAAATTAAGGCAGCTTTTGCCTTTGATTGAGTATGCAGTCACACGCATGATGGCACAGTGCAGCACCGAGAGACCAGCTTGCTCTTCCATGAAAGCCCCAGACTTTCCGGAAGCTTTACTTCCCCTTTTCTGTCCTACCTAGAACCCCCACAGATCAGATTCATCATGGCCTCTTGCTTTGTTTGATTTTGTCTTAAGTTGCTCTTTTACAATATAAATACTCCTGGAAGTGCTGAGGAAGTCACACACAGGATTAAGATTTAGTTCTACCAAATTACCCTTTATACTGAACTGAGAATATCCTCAGTTAAGGGGAATTTTGATTGGGTTGATGAAATTGTAGGAGAAAGAACTATCTTTATAGATGGGTGGGGAATTTTAAAACAGGGTGCTGGGTGCCCAGGTGATAGCCACTTGGGGTTGAACAGCTTACTGTGAGTAGCAGAATCCTAAATATCACTAGTTCATGAACCAGAGTGGGTGAGGCAAGGAGAAGGGGAAGCAGCCTTCCTTTGGATCACAAAGTTTGCCCTCACACAAATCTGGAAATCCCAGGTGCTATACACAGGGATGACTCTGGAGGCCCCAGCTGACTGAAAAAGCTTCTTCACTGACAAAACACCAGGTCTGGCCAAGGCATCTAAACGCTGGGTGGTCTGTGCCCTGTGTTCGTGGGAACATCTGTTGGCTTCTTTGCTGCTTTCTATTTACTAAAGAACCTTGGGTTTATTCCCTTGGACTGTAACAAAGCCTCCACAGCCACTGCCTCTGGTTTCCTCTCTGTCTCCCTCTGCATCTTTCTCCTTTTCTCTACATGTCAGCCTTTCCATTTCTGTTTCCAGTCTCAGCCTCAGCCTCTCTCTTCATGGCGGGACATGGGAAGAAACTTCTCAGACTAGATTTAACTTATTACGCATGCTCATTTCCAGGGCTCACTGTGACCAGTGTCTTCCATAACCCTATTTCTAACTAGTCAGGAAGAGGGGTGAGAATAGAGGAGGGATGAAGAAGTGTCGAGACCCCTTCAACAGACCCAGTGCCATGGAAAGTTGAATTCCTTTTCGCCTTCATCTGTGTTTCAGGGCAACAGGCAGCTGCCTTAAGTAGCAGAAGGTTGGGAATTTCAGTCCATGGAGCACCAGACAGGGGCTACTCAGGGGTCAGTGAATTAGGGAATGCCCATAGATTTTTGGGTATCTGTCTCACCCTGTGTCCAGGACCATGCTTTCTGGAGGCAATTAATATCTGCTACCCCCATCACCAAGCCTGCTGGAGCCCTGGAGGAGCGTCTTAAAGCCATCTTCTCCCTGCATTCCTGCCTTTTGCTCCTGAGACACAGAGCCGTGCACAGCAAGGACCAACAGCCGTGGAGAAGTGTGGAAATCATTTTCTCCAAGTCTCCCAGAGGAATGCAGAATTTCGGATCAAAGCTAGAATGGACCCGTCAGGCTGTATTTATCCTCCTCTTTCTGAGTTCTGATGACTGACATTGTTCTGTTTTTATTACTGGCCCTTGGAAGCAATTGTTTTAGAAAAATATTGTCTAGACCTGAAATTGAGTGAATATGACATTAATTACAGAGGCTTTCCTCTGAGTGTCTCTTTGCCAGCTGTGTTCTCTGCATGGAGCCTCTGGGGGCTCCCAGAGAGCTGTGGAGAGGGAAGTGAGGGAGTCTGCATGCTGAGCACTGCCTCTCACACGGGGGCTTCATTGCACCCTCACTACGACCCTGAGAAACTACCACGCCCCTGTTGGATGGATAAGGAAACTGAGGCTCAGGAAAGTTGAATATTAGACTCAGGACCATACGAGATAAGAAAAGTGGAGTCAGGACTCAGGTCCAGGTTAATCACACACAGACATTGATGCTCCCACTCTTGGAACCACCAGACCATCGTGGCCAGGTGGTTCGGAATGAGCTATGATCCATTTAGTAATGACGCACTTAAAATAATAATGTGTTTGTATAGATGTTTAAGGAAGGATTTTCACCTGTGAGTCTTCCTCCATTACTAGGCTACAACATCAAGGTATCACATCATGATGGCCAGCACTAAAAAAGACAAGTGAAAACCATTATTTGTGTTTTTAGTAATATGAGTGTATCCAAATATGTAAGCAAATGGTCTTCTGCGCCTAAAGCTTAATGATTCGTGAATCTCATTTATGAAAAAGAATATGTAAAATTTTTACAAAGAAAACGAAGTTATTGGAGTTACTAATTTAAAAAAAAAAACTAACCATGGACATCACATAATCCAGAAAGAAACATGATCTCTTTATTAATTAAAGATACGATGTTTTCTCTGATGCTGGTTTTCCCCATTGGGTTGCATATACTCTGATCATCTCATCACAAAATTGCCACGTTGTAGTAACATTTTCTGTAGGAAAAAAAAAATCAGAAAGATAATTCAAAGTTTTTGGTGGAGCTGATTGCAAGAACTTTTTTATTATTGTTCAAAAGTTTTTGTTTTTCACTATCATAATTTACAATTAATAGGGTCATTCAACATTTTAAGACTTGTCAATTTGGGGAAAATCTATCAAGTTTCTTTCATAAATGAGCTATAAAGTTGGGTAGAATTTCCTATAAACTAACTTTTGATTCCACCACATTTCAAAACTTATTCTCCCCACAACCACACACTTTCAGTGATGGGTGCCACATTCATACAGTGCCAGGCTGGCTAAACCTGTACATTGGCATCATAGCCCATGTGCTTGGAGAAAGGAATATAATTCTGCAAGGCATTCCTTTCTCGGGAGGACTGCCAATAACTTGTCCATAAACAGAGGTGGCTATGATAGAGCCTCTCCCTGTCTATCTCCATGTATGTCCCATTCACCCTAACTCCCAAGCTCAATTTTTATTGAATTGAATCTACAAAATCCATACATTCTTTCTATACCATCCCAAACATGGGAAAGGTTGGCGGAGTGAAAGCTGGAATGGAAAGAGACAAGGGCCTCTATACCTTAGTTTTTCAAATGTTATAAAAGTATGTGACCATGGGAACTCACAGCTAGCGCCTTCCCCAACGCCTCAGGCCCCTGAGTGACCCTGAAGCTTATATTTCACAATCTCCATGGAAAATCCTCTTCTCGTATATGTGTTTGCTAGGTGCTTCCCCATTACAAGAACAAGAGGGTATATTGTCCCCCCCTCTCAGGTGTACTGGGGTTACAGAAGTGTTGAACCAAAACTTTGGAGTGTTGACACTGCCAATTTTTTTTAAAGGTTGATTTATTTATGCATAGAGAGCTGGGGTACAGGCCAGAGGTGCAGGGGGTTGAGAGGATTCACCAGAGACAGAGTGGGGAGCCGAGTAGACAGAGGTAGGAAGTACATGGCTGAGCAGCAGGTGAGACAGGAGAGGTCTGCTGCACCATGTGGGTCACCTCTGGGCCTGGGGATGGCACTCTCGCTCAAGAAGCTGCAACCAGCTTGCAGTGCCGCATCCTAACCCCTTGCTCCACCATGGAGGGCCGACACTGTCAATTTTGATGCTCCATAGTTAACACTCTTTCCAGTATTAGTGTTAACAAACTTTCTCTGCAAAGGACCAAAGAATAAATAGTTTACCCTTTGTGGCTCTATGGTTTCAATTGAAACTGCTCAACTCTGTTTTTGTGGTGCAAGAAATATGTGTAAGCAAATAATGTGTCCCACTGTTTGGGAAAGAAAAGGTAGTTTGCTGCCCCCTGTTCTGGTGGGCTTTTGTGAGTTGGAAATTCCCTACACGGTGGACTAGGATGAAGGTGAGGTGGTGGGGTGACTACTTGGGCTGCTCTGCAAGGCAGAAGGGATTTGAAGGGAGAAAGAGAGCTGGACATGATCAAGGATTTTTTAGGTACAGTTTCTTTTCTGCTTCCTCCTCCCTTTCTTAAGTCAAACATACTCTAACATATGGTTGATGACATGTGACTCTCCTAGTCTAACTGGGTCACCTCACTGGATGAGGTAAGTCAAACATTTCTGTCTGGTTCGTTTTGTCTCTAAATCTGTGAGAACTTCAGTAAACTCTTGTCATTCAGACCCACCACCATTGGTTCATGTCTGTTTCTACAGTGTATGTATTAATTTTAGCAACATGTTAATTTGCTGGGTCTGAATACTACAATGATTAAGGTAAAGTCTCTGTATTTATCTTCTTGAAGAGAGGCCTTGCAGGAAAAAGACAGAACTGTTCTTTTTCTTTTTTTTTCCTCCTTGCTTTGGAAACTTCAAACTATTTCACCAAATCACTATGATTATTGTATACTTCAGAGTTAAAATTAGGAATAAATTTTAGTATTACTTTCCCTGTCTCTCTTCTCTTCCCTCTCATTTTAACTGAGTTATAAGAAAGGACTTGATTAAATAAAGTGGAAGGCATCATGTTGTAATTTAAATCATTTTGGAGTTCAGCTTTCCTCATATATACATTCTCTTTATTATATTATATTTCCACTCCCCCAATTAGATGTTTAGCATCAGTAACAGATGCATATGTTACATCTAATATATTCTGATGGGATAATGTCCAATATTAATCCAGGGAGTTTGCTGATGTTCAACATAAATAGTATAAAAATATTTTATTTAACCCTTCAGGTATAAGTGGTTTCATTTGCTAGTCCTACCAAGAAGAGTAAATGACTTTGCACATATATCTCAGTTACAGCAAAAAGAGCAAGGCTAGATCAGAAATAGTGGATTCGTGCATTAGGGAAAGTTAATGCTTTTAATTGTTACAACTGAAAAGTATACTTGTTACTTTTAATAATTGCTTTTTAATAGTCACTTCAGACTTTGTATTATTTCTATGAATTTTTCTAGATCTCTCAGAAGGAATGGGCCCAAAGCTATACTTCGATTAGTGGTAAAGTTGGAACAGCCTGACCCTATCCAAGGAAGGGTCACTGCCCCATGGAGAGTGAGTTAGGGTACAGTGTTGGTTTTCTAATAGCCAAGAGTATTGCAAAGAACAGGGCCTCCAAGTCAGCCCAAACTAGGGCTTGCAATGTACCAATGGTGTGATTTTCACAGGAATTTTGATTCTAGAACATAGGTTTTTCCTCTATTTTTGGGAACAGTAACACCTAAAGTTTTCAGAGTTAAATGAAATTATTGTGGCAGTGTATTTAATAAGCGATAACTTACCTAGTTAGGTTATACATCTTTTCTCTGGTTCAGTTTCTGTAAACAGTAGTGATTGGCCTTGGATACACATCCAAATTATCCAATAGCTCTTGATGACCCAACAGATCCCAAATCAATAAAAATATAACGAATAATTGAAAACCATATTGCTTGTTTCTGAAACTACTTAACAGTCTCCTCAACGAAAGTGAGCACACACGAGCCAGAAATCTTAGCTATCAACACAAAAGCGCTTCATCTCTATGTGGAAATGTAGTGGGAAGAAGCGGTCTTGGAACAATAGTCTGTTTTCACAGTTCTTTCATATTACATTTTACAGAATGCTTCATATATGTTACTGATTTTATACTCTTGGCAACGCTGAACATTTTTTCAGCTTCAAAAAAGATTACACTACTTTTAAAAGTTCATACAATTTTAAGTGGCAGAACGAAAACTCACTCTCAAGACTTCAAACTTCAATTTTTTTCCAGTCTCCAAAGTTTATCTTAAACAGCTGAAAAAGGGGGTTTCACTAGGACCCATCAAGTGTCAAGCAAGCGGACTGGTGATGGCAGGAAAGGGTCTCCCCTATCTGTCAGAGAGTTACCTGCTTCCCTCACCCCCATGCCACCACTCCTGGAGTTACAGACAGTTGAAAGACAGGGATGTCTGTTACTCAGGATGTCTCATCTTTAGTTTGAGAGCCTGGAGGATGGTTCTTGGGGGTTGACGTTCCAGAATAGAACATGTTCTCCCAAATTGGAAGACTAACATGGATTGCCTCATTTTACTGAATAAAATATTAAAAAAAAAAGAACAGTTCCTGTTATCTATATATGCTGTTAATATCATTTTCAATGAAGACCTTTAACCTCACCTTCAAAAAGGCTGAACACTCTCCTAGAATACAGGAAAACTCTTTCATGGGATACATCTAATTTGGTGAGCAGCTCTCTTACTCTCTCTGTCTGTTCTTCCATCTTAATGCCATGAGCACACATATGTAAGCTAGAACCAAAAGTCTGTATTCTCCCTGGGGAAACACCCCCCTTCATTTTGGTAGAGATCCCCGGGCGGGAGTAACTAAACCAACTGTGTGTTTCTTGGAGTCTCTGAGATCTGTGTTTCCAAGAAACGTGAAGGATTCAAAATACGAGTTCACCATGATGTAAGAAAGCGTGCAGCAGAGCAGAACAGGGCCACCAAAGTCTTGAAATGTGCCCACTGAAAACAAAAGGGACCACCTCTCCTCTTCCCGATGGAGGTGCAAAGGGCCATGGAAAACACCATGTCTGAGAGCTGCCCCTGAACTTGACAGCCCTGGAGGCTCCTTGGGGGAGAGCCTGGGTGGATCCCACAAGGAGAGGGTGGAGGCTGTGTTGCTGGAAAAGCAGAACTTCTTGCTGGACATTTCTTTTTGCAGTAGGGAGATTGGGTTTCCCTCTGCTGGAGTTTAATGTTCTTGAGATCACAGTGGGGCCCAAATCACCTCATTTCCTGATTGTTGCCTTACCCACTACCCATACCCCTCTATACACACTGAACCTTCCCCCCCCCCCCCCCCCCCCAGCCTTGTGAGAACTGCCCCCTCCAGAGCTACTGACTCAAAGAGTTCATCTGAGGAGACCCCCAGGTTATTTCCATGACACTGGTCTGAGAAAGGCTGCTGTTTGGTACTCTGGGTGTTAAAAGGCCTCTGACAATGGCCTCTGCTATTGAAATGTAAAATAATTTTCAAAGAAAGTCACAATTGCATATAACTGTAGAGTGAGTGTGAGTCAAAGATTTATTGACTCCATTAACCAAGAAATCTGTGAGATGCTAAAACTAGTTGAAAAAAGAATAAATGAAACTGATGTATGTGTGCATTGAAAAAAAGATTGCTGAAAGAAGATAGAAACTTTAAATACAAAGGTAGTTCATGTACAGGACAATAAAAGCATAAGCTGTGAAGGCATCTTTTCTATCAGGTAGAATTCGATTGTTTACATCTCTACCAGACAAGAATTATAGGCCATCTGTGCACACCTTGGGCTCTTAATCAAGATTAAATCACAACATAAAACTCCATATCCCCATGCAGAATTCCCCAAGCATGAAAGGAAACACAGTCACCTTTCAGTTAATTCCAAATTTTGGATCATCTCCTTACCTAGGTGGGTGCCATTAGCCTGGCCTTCCCAGGGCACTTGTCCCTCTCCACGAATGCTCAATCTCCCTCCCTGGAGACACTTCCAGATTAGAAAATAAGACTGAGGTGCTGTTTCCAGAAAGTCACAATGAAGATGCGTGGAGCTGACCTGAGACAGAAACAAAAGGAATGAGGACCTTGTGGAGTTCCCTGCCTTTAAAAGTGCTGGTATGTGGCCCTCCCTGGTGGTGCAGCGGGTTAAAGCACTGCACTGAGGAAGCTTTAGCTACTTCCGCATGAGTTTGCATGAGTTTGCATGAGTTCCATTCCCGCCTGCCCCGGAGGAGATCCACATGGCATGGCAGACCTCTCCTGACACGCCCGCTGCTCCCCTCAGCAGTGTACTTTGTCGATCTGCCTGTTCTGCTCCCTGCTCTGTCCTTGGTGAATCCTCTCACCCTCCCCTGTACCCCAGTTCTGTATGAATAAATAAATCTTAAAAAAAAAAGTGCTGGTATGGGGCCCTCCCTGGTGGCACAGCAGGTTAAAGCGCAAAACTAAGAAGCTAAAGCCACTTCCGCATGAGTTCAATCCCCGCCTGCCCTGGAGGAGATCCACATGGCATGGCAGACCTCTCCTGACCCGACCGCTGCTCCCCTCAGCAGTGTACTTCCTTGATCTGCCTGTTCTGCTCCCCACTCTGTCTCTGGTGAATTCTCTCACTGCCCCTGCACCTCTGGCCTGTACCCCAGTTCTGTATGCACAAATAAATA
>NW_004567102.1:12009855-12054048 GCF_000260355.1 Condylura cristata
ATGGCCATCTTAGATGCCAGGCAGAGTCATCCCTCAGGAGATGAGATGCAAGATGGAGAAATAACAACAAGAAGGTGGACTCAAAGGAAAACAAGGAGCAGACTCGCAATGCACAAGCTGGTGCTGGTCCACACAGGTACCAAGCCAGCAGGTTTCGGTACAGGAAGAGGCCAGAAGGCAAAGGGACACATTTCATACACTCAGCCTTCATTGCTAAACTGCAATTGTTCTGGGCAGGGGACAGTTAATATAAATAAAAATTAGTCTCTGTCTCAGAGATGGTTTAATCAAGACTTTTAAAACTTGGGCTCCTGAAGGAGCTTCAGGTTATATGAAATTATAACCATAATTTTGTGTGTATGTTAATTTTCCTAGGGGAGGGATCCAAACTTTTGTCAGAATCTCAAAAGTATTTCTGTCCCCAAACAGAGGCCCATACCGAAGTAGAAACAAAATTTTAAGAGGACTTAAACTCACAAAATTTGCATTCTGAGTACCAGAATCCAACCATGTGGGTGAGCTCATCAACATAGACTATATAAGAATGCCCAGTTAGGGGGTTTCCTTAGTCTCTCCTTGTGTAGAACTGGGAACTGACTTTTGTGAGTTGTGTTTACGATTTTCTGTTCCTTCCATTGGAAAACTCCTCCCATCGCTCTGCTTTTCTGGGGTCCCATCCATCCCTCGGGGCCCGGCTACACTGTGGACATTCTTAGCATTTCCAGGCTTCAGAGACCTTTCTTCCTCTAGCCCTTGTCCTATCTGGCCTTAATAATGGTCCATGCCTTTTCTCCCTGTGAATTGTGAGCATTGCTAGATAAGGGGGTGGTGGAAAAGGTGTCATTCTTTGGGGCTCAACAGCAATCAGCTCAGTGCTACCCCACACTGCTCTTCATAGCCTTTTGAGGTACTTAAACAAATGTGACACCTAGGCTCCCTGTGTAGAAAAGGGGGACCTCTGCTTGGGACCCTACTGAAAAGAAGGGAAAATAGAGAAAGAGCCAAGTACAAACAAAAGGGAATGGAGTGGTAATGACTGGAAATCCTATGTTGTGATTAAAGCCTCCACATGACTCCACTTCTAACTTGAGCCATTTCCTTTCCAGTTTGGCATGGAGACATTTCAACCCCACTTGAATGAAGTAGAAAGGAAGATAAGTTAAAGACGACGTAGTTTGAAAAGGCTGAAAAGAAATGATGGATCCCCATCGAAAACTCTGGATTCCAGCATAAGCCAGGAGGTCATGCACGTAAACAGAGACCAGGAGGAACTTCTTCAGACAACGCGGGCTCATCGCTACTCACGCACCGCCCACAACTATGTTTGCACAAATATGTCAGGGCTATCAGGAATGTTATAATGATACGCCATCACCCAGAGTTCTCATTTTAACCACTGTAATAAGCAAAACATACAGAGCACATTGCTGGCTTTAAAGACTGTAATTTTCTCTGAGGAGAAATATTGCAAAAAAGGAAAAAAAAAAGAGAGAGAGAGAAGAAAATATGATATTTTGTTCTGTTCCTAAAAAAAGCATTTTTCCCCTTTCTCTGTTGCTCTTTCCTTTCATTAAACTGTCCTTAAGTGCTTTTAGAGAAAACTAAGTAGGCCACAATTCTGGGCTGCTGGCTGAATAATTATAAGTCTGGGAGGCTGTTGGGATAGTAAGAGAGAGGCCAGGTCCCTTTCCTGAAATCCAGAGACCCACGGGGATTGTGCCAGTTGTGGCTGGACTCCTCACGTTGAAATGATTTCTCATTTTAAAGGAAAATCAGGGACATTCTTATCCTTATTAGTCCTCTGAGAACTTGGGCCACTGCCAGATTTTATTGGAAAATTGCAACAAAAGAAATTAGAGATAGTGAGTTCTGCAAGGGTCTTATATTCGAAGGGTTACATTAGAGGCATATCGAAACCAGATTATTTCCAGATCAGCTCCGCTCCATGAACTAAAATGTATTCTTTGCTTTTCAAATATTCACATTTCCTTCACGTGAGATTCTTACTGTGACCTGTTGGTCATTTCTCTCTGTCTCTCTTTGTAAGAAGTTGTACAAGATTAAGATTTACCATGGAGAAAGTTATGCAAAAGATGGTTATTCTACCACCAACAGGCTCAATTCAACTGGACACATACCTTCTTGTCTCCTGGGACCCAGAAGATGATTGGGCATATGGCAGGGGAAGGGGCACTGGAGAAGAGACACAACCAGACATACCACCCCTGGAGCACAGGGCAAGACAGATGGACACATTAGGAAGTGCTCACAAGCAAAAGCCAGGGATGAAATATGTCAGATGCTTAAATCTCTCCATAGTGTCCATGTCTGAGCTCTCCAGAAGCAGCCCAGCATAGAGAATGAATTCAGGCTTCGGGCTACCAGATCCCCAGCACTGCATCCTTGTATGTTGGGACCTGAATGTTACCTAGTTTTTCCTGGTTTCTGAGGTGAATGAATTGAGCTGTGGATTTCCAGGTTGCTTCTCAATTTAAAATTCAAAGATTCCTTGTTTTTTCCCCAGTAACTCTTTTGCAAATCTGATTGATTTTCTTGAAGTCTAAATATGGCCTCATGACAGCTGGAAAACTTGAAGGTAGGTGTGTATCTCCCTTCATACTCCCTACCCTCCACCTCCAGGACTCCTAGCATGCCTGACAATTCTTAATGAACTGTTGCCAGGTTTTAGAAGAAAGACTATTGTGGGAGAGAAGGGAATGGTGAACATTAGAAATGTTAAATAAACAAACAATACTATTATGTACACTCAACACAATGAGTGGTGACACGTTATCTTGTCCTTGTTCTCTGACAGCATAAGATCACAATGAGGTAAATGGCATAGAGACAAAAAAGAAAGGAAAAGTATGAGCACAATCTGAGTTAGCTGGTCTCCCGCACCCAGCCCCCATGCAACTTTGTCACTCAGCTCTACATGGAGGTTCATCTGGAGAGAGCCACCCTGCCCTGCCATTTGTAGAAAAACATTCACCTTATTTGACTCTGGATTTTGTTTTTTGACTAGAACCCCAAAGTATTGAAGCCTTGCTAAAAGTTCAAATTTGGCAGGGGGATTGCAAATGAGATGGAAAAATACACAAAAATATGTAAAAATAAACTAATATAATAATAAAAAAAAAAGTTCAAATTTGAGCCCTCCCTGGTGCACAAAGGGTTAGGACGCAGCACTGCAAGCTAGCCATAGCCACTTCAATGCGAGTTCGGTCCCCAGCCCGTGAGGTGACCCACATGGCGCAGCCAGACCTCTGCTGACCTGCCCACTGCTCCCTTCAGCAGTGTACTTTGTCTGTCTGCCGGTCTGTCTCTGGTGAACCCTCTCATCCCCTGTACCTCTGGCCTGTGCCCCAGTTCTGTATGAATAAATAAATAAATCTTTTTAAAAAATTCAAATTTTTCTCTGCAGCATCCCAGGTCCCATGACACTGGCTGTCATCTTTGCTCATGTCCTCCAGACGAGGTCCTCAGCTTACACTCAGTGCAAGGACCTGTACCATGAAAAGCATCACCCCAAGCTCAGGACCCTGATCTAGATCACGGACACAGTCTGGGGTACCCTTCATCTGCCCGGGGCTTTCCTTAACTATCAAGAATTTGGAAAAACAATACAAGCAATGTTCATAAAAGGATTGGATACAGGGTAGTTACCTAGTAGTGTTCACAAAGAAGTTAAGGAGCTTAACGTAGAGCAAGAATGAGATAGCCTGGGGCAAACAGTCTCTCATCTGCTCCCCTAATTCCATGTATTTGGAGGTCAGAGGACACAGGAGCCTCCACTACAGATCTCCCATCAGCCCCCTTCGTTGGCGGGTCTGTTCATCTCTACGCCCCTGTTTCTCCCACAACAACCAGAGTTCAGTGAACGTGTTAAAATCCCCTAAAGGAGCAGTCCCTTCAGCGTTTATTATCAAATGCTGTTTCCAGATCTTGGGCCCTTCTCTTCTTGTTCTCTTTCCAAGAAGCACTTTTCACTTGAGGCTCCCACTTTATAAATGTCAGACTGGCTTCTTTCATTGTTCTCTCTTGGAGAGCTCCGTGAAAAGATTGGAGTCATATTTTATCCTGCTTGGCTGCGTTCCCATGTGAGCCATAGAATAATTCTCCCCATGTATTACAAGGGGGTGTGGAGGCTTCTCACTTGTGGTCCCGCAACTAGTTGCACAGGAGCAAAGATAGGGCCTGCATGCTATATGCACAGGGCAGGCATTCAACAAACATTTACTGGATACATAAAAACAATTCATGACCCCCTTTCTTAACTTTCTTTTGCATTAATAAAGTTTGGAGGTGTAGGATGTTGGCTAAAGGATTCCACATTCAAGCAAGTACCTTTTTTTTTGCTAACTTCTACTGGCTGAAATTGAAATTCATCTCCATTGCTAATGGAGCGTACCCCTTTAGTGCTGCCTATCTAAGACCTTCCAGCATCTTCTGCCACTGTCCTTTCACAATTATGGGGGGTGGGGAGTGGTCCTTGAACAAGTCTTTAAGGATTGGACTGTAGTCTCCTACTGTCTCTGAGTTTGTGTTTCCACTGACACCTGTTCTGCTACAGTTAGTCAGATCTTTGCTCCCTCCTAAGCTAATATCTTGTGTAATAGGGTCCTTTAGGAGTTCCTTGCTCTTGATCTGAGCAATGGTTTCAGAGCAAGGATTTGCTAATAGAAATTTAACAGCTAATAGAAATTTAACAGCTAATAGAAATTTAACATACATTGTCTTCTCTTCTAGACTAAAAGTTTCTTGAGGAAAGTCCCATTTTTTGTTTTGTTTTGTTTTGTTTTTAATCTAATTTTCCTGGAAATCCCTCTCTCTAATCAGTTACTGACAATATTTCATGAATAAATACGAGGTGACTAACTAATGCAATGATATTGCTTGAGAGACTATATATATGTGAATTAGTACAATGTTATCCACGTACACTGATTTTTATTTTAACCTATTTGTATTGCCCAGTGTTTTCCACCACTTTGGTTGAGAGAGAAAATTTCAATATGGAGCGCTCCCTGGTGGCATAATGGGTTAAAGCATAGCACTATGAAGCTAGCCGCAGCCACTTCACTAGTTCAATCCTCAGCTAGGGAAATTATTCACATGGTGTGGCAGACCTCTCCTGACTGCTCCCCTCAGCAGTGTAATTCAGTACATCTGCCTGTTCTGCTCCCCTTTCTGTCTCTGGTAAATCCTCTCGCCACCCCTGTACCTCCAGCCTGTATCCCAGTTCTGTATGGATACATAAATAAATCTTAAAAAAAAAAGAAAAAAGAAAATTTTCAATACGCAGTGAGGCAGGCAGCTCTAAGATGGTTCCTGATGGTCCCTATGTCCTGGTTCAGGGTCTAGTATCATCTTATTTTCTCTAGAAACTTGCTACTTGTCAATAGGATATAACATCGCTGATTAGGTTATATAACCAGGTTGCATTTCTCTAAATTGGTTGCAAAAGATTATCACTTCCTCTTTGGTGGCAGACTCCTTTGGTGACCCTGATGAATCACCTTGCCATATGTAGAGGTTCATATGACCAGGAACAGAGAGTAGCCATTGGCTAACAGTTGACAAGGAATAAAGTCCTCAGTCAACAGTTCCTAAGGAACAGAACACTGCTAGCCACCAGGGAAGCATAAAAGCAGACTCCTGCCCAGTAGAATCTTTAGATGAGACCTCAGTCCCAGATGACACCCGGGAGGCAGCCTTGCAAGAGCTTCCGGAGCAGCACCACTGGACTGTGCCTAGAGTTCTAACCCACAGAAGCTGTGAGATAATAAATGCATGTTGTTTTAAGCTGCTGAGTCTCTGGTAATTGGTTATGCAGCACAACAAATGAATCCAGGGGTCTTTGAGCCCATTTGTCCTCCATGTGGTCAGACATCCCCAATGACATTTTAAGTGGAATTAGCCCTGGGAAAAATGCCCACATTGACAGCTGAACAATAGGCTGGGTCTCAGGAGAGTTACTCCTTCCCACCTTATCTCCTTCTTCAACATGACTCCTTCCAGAAAATTTCTAGCTTTAGCCAAAGTTCTCAGTCTCTAAAATCCTACAGGGTTATGAATTAGACTGAACTAGAGTCTGAGAGTCCTTAGCCTATGGCTCCTTAGGTCTAAACTCATGTCCCCATGGAGGCCTGCCTTGGTCCTAAAGACAGCCTTCTTTCTGTCCCAGGTATTGTCTTTGTGAGCCTTCTGTCTGAGGGGCATAAATGCCTAGCCCTCTGGCAATGGGTTCAGTCATCTGGCAGTTTGTTCAGGTAGCAGGTGTGAGCTTCACCCATATAGTGCCTGCTTCAGAGAAACTGAAATAGGGTCAAGGAATCACAGTTTTCACAAGCTGTCAGGGAATTATGATACAACAGCTCTGGGTTTTGAGAAATACTCATCCAGAGACTCCAAAGCCTTTCACAGAAGTTTCCCAAAGAGCATCTCTGATATCAGTATCTGTAACTCAACAACTCAATTGCCCCTCAACCTTGAAAAAGTCCATAACTCCTTAGACCTCCATTTCTAACTGCCATGTGAATGGATTGACCTAGAGATTCTTCAGTTCCATAACTCATCATCTAAGTAATGAGTGGGACAGTTTAGTGGGAAAACAAGGGATGGTGTTTTCTGTGTGACAGACACTGCTCTAAAGTCACCCGCTGTCAGTTCCTCCAGCCCTGACAGCAAGCCTAGCAGGGAGGGAATTTCATTTTATAGATGCAGAAGCTGAGGTCCAGAATGGCCAACCCCTGGCCCAGAGTCACGTGTCTTGGAGATGTTATGGGCAGAAATCAAGTACCAACAAAGTAGCTCTAGAGTCTGGTTTTCACTCACCCCCCAGGACACAGCATGTCCACACTGTGTTTGCAAGTTTACAAAAAGGAAACATTGGTGTAGGTTGTGTTTATTTGATGCGTGGATTTGTGGATTGTGTTTCTTAGACACAAGGAGGAATTATTGTTGTCCTTTATTATGGAAGACAATCACGTTGGGCAGAGGGGATAAGAGAAAGATCTAAACAGAGGGAGTACCAAGAGGCAAAAGGTAGGAAGAGGCCTACCTGGGGCACATGGGCATGTAATGATCACTTGCAGTGGGGCGACATGAGGGCAAGCTGTGGGAAGGGAGTGGATCATGAGGTGGGAGCAGCAGTGGGGACTTGAGCACTATGTGGGGTATTACTGACTGCTGCACATCCTATCCCCTTCCCTCTTGCTAAGTAGAACTCTGGTTTTCTTTTTGTAGTTCCAGGAGATAGAAAGGATTCATCTTAATTGTAACCACTGTCTTCACCTTTGGCAGTGACTGAATCCAGCAATAAGACATAAGTAAAAATTTACTAGGGGCCTCTGGAAATGTTTCCCCCTTTCATTAAGAAGAGAGATAGATGAGAAATCCTTCTGAGTCCTCTCACCTCCGCTGCTGAGAGGCTGTGGTGTGAAGACATGACATTGGAGCCGTTGGCAGCCATTTTGAAGCAATGAGAGAAAGGCCAGAGAATGACGGAAATGTCCACCCCACTCCTCGGTGGCTTCTCAGAGGGACTGAACCAATCCTAGAACCACCTTCCTCTCTGAGTGGGCTCCTGTAAGGTAACAGAATGCCTTCATCACCTAGTTTGCTGGTAGCCAAGCATCCTATTGGTGCAGCCAAAGGCATCCTGATAGAGACAATACCAGGAAGGATGGGAGTTCAGAGACACACCAGTAAGGGTTGTGAACCGTATTGTATTTCCACACATTTTAATTGATTAGAAATGAAAGAGTACCAGGTTTGAAGTGAGGGAGCCTATGTGTGGGTGACAATTCCAAATAAAGGCCTCGGGGAAGTCAACCTCTGGCATCTTAGCTTCCTCACCGGGCACATGCACTAAATTATACCACCCAGAGATGATGAAAGTTAAATGAAATTTTTTCATGTTGTTGGGACATCCAGCTTAGCCTCCAGCACTAACTATACCTAGAAGAAGTTGCCCGTGATTATCAGGGCAAGTGACGCCTGAGCTCTTACAGCATGCCCATGACTGTGGCAAGAACTTTAGCTGTATTCCTCTAGTGAATCCCCTTGAACCAGGGTATTGTTAAAAACCCCATTTCCACTTCTGATTTTCGGTGTTCTTTGAGGAGTAGGCAGGGCAGGGGTGTTCATTATTGTCCCCAATTTAGGAGGTGCTGTGGCGAGTGGAGGTGGCTTGTGGGGGCTACATGATGATAGAACTGGAGTCGTCAGGCTCCCTCAGCTAAATCTGAAGTTGTAGTTGTGACCTCTCAGTGGCCTGTCTCAACATCTCTGAGTTTCCCCCTCAAGGGCGCTGATTTGCCTTTCGCTGGCCTTGCTCACACACACAGTAGCATCTGGATCATTTTGAACAATGTCCCCAACACACACTGTGGAGGAGAGCTTGAGATGCCCTGTGTGTCTCGGAAGCCTGTGGCTTCCATCTGACATGCGCGGAGCATCCACACAACTGAGACCTGCCAGGGTGGAGTTGATCGAGTGAGCTTATGAGCTTATGAGATGGGAACAATTGGGTGTCAAAGGAAGATTCCCATCCCTGAGGAGCTCAGGGAAAAACTGCTCTGAGAGGTACATGATCTTTTCTACTTCCCTGCAGGGACCACCCACATGTCATGTGTGCTGGAATGGGGAAGGGAAGAGGCCATGTGTTTTTACTTAGGTGTGGGTCGCTCAATTGTGTAAGTGTCACTGCCAGCATTGTTACAGTCCCACACGGCCCCCTGATTCTGAACAGTGACTCAGGCTCTTTCACCGTTTTTGATCTTGTGAGTTTAAAAAGAATCACAGAAGTCAGAAGGACTAAGTCAACCCTACACCTTCCTCACCAGTCATTGGGTCCTTTGTGTTTCCCAAGTTCACACAGCTGTTTAGGGGCACCTTTGGGCCCAGAAACTGGAGTGGTTGCGAGGTAAGTTAGAGCAGAGGGAGCCAGGGAAACAAGGCCCGCCGAGGTCCTGATTCTGTTTTCTTTAGAAAACAGTGGGTCAAGTTGCCCACTATGCTCAAGGGTTAACTTGACATTGCTCTTTCCATAACCGGCCCAGTTCTCACGTCAGCCTACATGGCACATGCTCTGTTAAGTGCGTTGTACAGATGGGCGTGGCCTGAGATCACAGAGCCCAGAGGGAACAAGGTTTTTCCCACACTGCTCCAGGCTGGCCTGATATTTGAATAGATCCCAAGTGTCCGGTTGTTCTGGAGCTGTTCGCTTCAGTGGTGGGGCTTTTCCAGGCTGGCAACACGGCATTCCACTAGCTTGATTTGCAAAGACCTCAGAGATCCTGGAGCTAGGTTGCAGGTGTCCCTTGTTTTTGCCCATCCCCTCACCCTGCACCCCTTCAATAAGGCAGCTCTATTGGGATATGAAGTGTGGGCTGCCTGTGGGGATATGATGTGAGGGCCTCCGGAGACCCCTGGGGAGTCTTGTTGCTGATGCTAGAACTGGAAGCCAGATCCTTGATTCTCAGCCCCTTGGCATGCAGGCCTTCCTTATGGAGACAGCATGCTCTGTAGCTCCTGACAGTTCGGCTTCTCCAGTTTGCACCTGGCACTTGCCCAGCTCCCAGCCTAAAAGACAAAAATATGAGAACATTTGGATCTCAGGGGTGAGGGAGGAACTGGACTGCGGGTGGAAAAAGAGGGGTAAACAGGGAAGCTGAAAAACTGAACTTGGACTTCAACCACATCAAGTCCATGTGAATCTGAACCCAGAGCTTCTTGGCATCCATTCTGGCCACGGTCAAGGTAGGCCTCTCGGCCGTCATCTGTGCCAAGGGAGGAGAGACACAGTGGAGCGCCGGGACCCGCCATGCAGTGAGTGTCCGCAGAGGGCGCTGGGAGGGTGCCTGTGGGTGGCACAAGAGCCCTGCTCTGGTATTCCCATTCCCGCCTGATGAGATCAAGTGAGCCAGGTCTTCCCAGGGCAATTCCAGCACAGCTCATTTGTGCATGTTTTACAATGGTGTTGATAAAATCCCCATGGAGCCCTGGAACATGTGTGAGGAGTTCCCACCAGAAATCTAAACAACGCCCTGGCGTTGCTGACAGCTTAATAATGTGACAAAGTTCAGCTCGTTCAATGACAGGGACAGGAATGCAGCTGGTCTGGTCTGACCTAGAGCTTTAAAAATACCCCCTCCCCAACTCCGACCCAACATTTGACAAATAACCTTTCCTTAGCCTCCTCGGAGGCACCAGACAGAATCAAGTGCCACGCAGGGGCCACATGCCACCGTTAAAATGTTAAATGGAGTGGCAAGGGCCACCAGAGTCACTTGGGGCTGACATTTATCTTTATTATTATTATTAACAATAATGCATATATTGCTTTTTGGTGCATTCCAGGGTTTTTTGCTCTCCTAAATCATGCAGCTGTACATCAGCAGTCCCGATAAATCACCCAATGAACCCAAATTCAATGCAGCTGTCAGGCCTGATCTGCTAGAAGCCGAGTTAGCTTAATTGAGCTACAGCAGGGAACCAACGGGCGTTGCCCAGAAAATCAGAATAATAGCAGTGTTGCTGGTGACATTTCAAGAGCTAGATGTGAACTGCTAGCTTCAGCTTTAATTTTACAAGAGGGAATGGGGGGGGGGGTTTGCAGGGAGAAATCCAGACTTCAACAAATATTTAAGCTCTTAGTTTTTTTTTTTTTTTTTTTTTTTTTTGCTTTTCTCCCTCAAAGCCAGTACAGACAATGAGTTCCACATTTAGAAATTTCAGTAGAAGGAATTCCGTTTTTTTTCCTCTTTCTCTACCTTCTTCTCATTTCTTCTATTTGCTCCCTCCTCCGCTCTATGCCCCTTCCCAACCCAAAGAAAGCTCAAAGTAAAAGAGCAGGATTTGAGTTGGAGCCAATTTAATGGGCCAAGAGGTTACATCTGGAGCCAACAAATCACGGAACCATGAAGGATATTACTGATTTAAAGTTATGTATGTTAAAGCCCAAATCTTAACAGCATTCATAAAGGTACAGGTAACTAATGGAGAGGCTTAACCAACAGAAAATAGGCTGCCCTGCTTCCCTCTTCAAAATTACAGCATCTCCAGGCTGAGGAAGGGCTCCCAGGCACAGATTCTCCCTGTTAGCTGATGAGAGAGAAGACAAGACGCCGAGGAAGGCCAAGCTCAGCTGGTCTCTGCATTTATAAGGAGGGCTCAGAAACCGTGTTTGGGTTATTTTTGTGTGCCCATGTCTGTGTTTCTTCTTCAGATGTTTTGGGGTTACCAGAAAAACCATCCCTTTTCCCCCCTTAATTTTTAAAACTGTGTGTAATTTCAGGGAAATTTGATCCATGTGTTTCAGATTCATTTGCACTTAATCATGAAAATTTCTCTGGAAAGAGATCTTTTCTCTCCCAGGAGACTTTGGTGCCCTTTGTAATAAGGCCTGTGAGTGCCCTCCCACCCCAGGGTGCCCTTTCCAAGTGTGGAAGGTTTGTTTGGCCAAAGGAAAACCAACCTGACCACCAAGGGCATGGGTCTGGTTTGAAATGCTATGCTCGTGAACTTGGACTGTTCTGGCAATAGGAAAATGAGTTCTCCTGGCCTCAGTGCTTCCACGGTCAGAGAGAGAGAAACTTTCCTTAAAAACAAATGAATTAAAAAGATGTGAAGATGTGCAACTCAGCATTGTAGCGCTTCCCCGCAAACCAGGCAAGCCTGTTGGAAATGGCCCGTGGGCTCAGCAGGCATTAGCCTGTGGTTCACAGGTTCAGAATGTACAGTTGCTGCCTTTCTTTGCCATTTCTATGAGCAAATGCTTTTACCCAGAGATTCCCAAGCACCTCAGAGACACCCAAGAACAACAAAACACCCCGGAACCCCCTTGGATGTCTCCCAAAAGCCATGGTGTGTCCAAAACACCCCTGTCCCCACCCTCACCCACAATGACCCAACGACTGTATTGAAACCACAATGGCATTCCTCAGTCCCAAACAAACATGTCATTAGCCATCTCAGATTAATTCATGCCACTGGTGTGCCCTGCCTGGAGGGTTTCAGCTGGAACCCTCACCCGCGAAAACCTCAAGGCACTCACCAGTTGGGCAGAGTTCCCTAGCAATTCTTTACCCTGGTGACTCTGATCCTTTTCTCCCACTCCCTTCCTACTCTGAGGCTTTGGGCAATTTAGAAATGAGTTTTCAGTGGAAGGTGTTTTCCTTTGAGTAAATGTCTTTGCTGTATTTCATTATTTTTAAGCTACGTACTTGCTTTGGCTTTAACACCCCCCAAACTAGGCTACTTCTTATAATTGATGCTGAGTAAGTATTGTGGTGAGGTCATGGAAAACATTTCCCTTTGGAGTGGTACATATAATAATGGTGCATGTATTCTAGTGCCCAAAGAGATAATGTAACCACATTTCAAATGCTGTGAGGACCTTGCCCTCATCCCTCCCCCACTCATTCTGCTGTGGGAGTATATTGACCATTCTTTGTACAGTGAGGAGTTACAAGAAGGGTGTTAAGATGACTCCTCTCTTTTGGAAATTTATAATTTAGTTCTAGACATAAGTGCATATGAGACTGACCATACAAAGTGCTAAATTATTGGTATGGCCAGATAGAGAGAGAGATGATCAAGGTGGAGCCAAAGAGTGAGAGGATGAAGCAGGCAGCCATACTGCTGTTTTGGCTTTTGGCCCAAGGAAGCAAATTCTCACTTGTAGAATTGGAGCTGGTTGTAGGTCACAGTCTCCATGGTGTGTCCCATAGAACTGAGTCCAGGGGAACACTCTGAGAGGAAAGGGTGCCATAGTGTGGGTGAGGATGGGCATTGTGTAATGTTGCCAATTTTCTTTCTCAGAGTTTCCCAACACATATCAGCATATTATGTGCTCTGAGGCGATCTGCAGTGCAAAGGCTTGCTGAAATGTTTAACTTGTTGTTTCCCAAATGTATCTGTTCCTGGGACCCTCCATTTCACTCCATAGCTGTTGCTGAAAGAAATTTTAGGAAAATTCTAAAGTCTCTTCCAGCTCTAATTCAGAAATTCTATTATTCCATCATATCTAAGGTGATGTGGAGCATTGTGCAAGAGAAGAGGACCTGGAGAAGTGTTGTCATAGTAAAATGGGCTTCACAGAAAAGTGTTTCCTTGGCTAGTAACTGAGGTAGAAATCAAATGTCCAGCAGAGACTAAGCCTGCCTGGAGGAAATCAGTGAAAGCTTCATGTAGGAGGAACCTCAGAAATGGATCTTGAAGAAGGTTATGAGTATCTACTTGTGAGGAAGAGAGGCAGAAAGAGAACATTCTAGGCAGAAAAAGAAGCACAAATAAGGAGGAAAAGTCTTGAAAATATGTAAGTAGCTTGGGGTAGCAGGAGGACAAGATACACTGTGAGGAAGGGAGGAAGTCTGGCTACTGAGACCAGGGCCAGACCGTGAGGGATCTATCTCAGCAAGTAACAGAAGCACAAAAATGAGAGACTTCATTACCTCCCAATAATAAGAAGTCTGGGGCCGGTAATGAGAGGGTCTAAGACTGGCTTGGGAACTTGGTGATGCCTCTAGGGGCCTGGGTTCCTTCCATCCTCTATTTGGCTATTCTTCTGTGTGTTGCCATTTCATCCTCTTGCTCGTCATCTCATGTCAACAGGTGGTGGCCACAGAACCAGGCATACTTTTCAGGGAAGACATGTCTTATCTTTCAATGTAAGCACTTGGAGTTACACTTATAGACAAGAGAAGTGGAGATATTTTCAGATACATGATCAGATCGGACAGGTGTTTTTATAAGGTGGCTGACTGCGATGTAAAGACAGGGTTGGGAAAAGAGAGACCAGAATCAGTACACAGTCTAGAATGGAAATGACTTAAGCAGAATGGTATTGCCTGTTGGTACAGAGCCCTAACAGGACTTGGAAGAAGGAGGCTGTAGAAAAAGGTACTTTCTTTTTATTGCAAAGAATGGTTCTCCTGGGAAGCATGAAACTGGCCACATGGCACCCTAGCACTAGGTAGACTGAGAAACTGAGTCCTTGGCAAAGGAGAACAATAGCCTTGTGGCCACTGAGGATTTCATCACCGTAGCTGGGCTGTGATCTGAGGGAGAAATTGTTTGTTAAGCATTGAAATTTGTGGTTATTGATCATCATAGGGAGGCTACTTTTCTAATACCAGTGTAAACCCCAGTGGGCAGTAAATATAGATGACAAGATGACCTCCTGTGTGAGGCAAGGGGCCTTACGCTAAACCTCTTTAGGGAGGGAAGGGATTTGGGGGATCATGTACCCCCATCCTTTCATTTCGCTAGAGGTTACTAATGATTTATAACTGCCCCAAATGTAATAAATTGTGAAAAGTAAATGCTGTGTGCCTCATTAAATAAGCTTTTCAAAAATCCCAAATTTTTCATCAAAGTAGACAATTCTTTGAGAGATCTAATTGAGAGAGTCTCTACACTAACCTTGCTCACTACCTAACTCAGGATTGCCTTCACTTAAATGTTGTTATCATGTTATGCCCACAATGGCAACAGATCTTCCTGCCCCTGCCAAAGAAATGGTTCTGGGAAGAGTCAATTCCCAAAATTGGAAACTTATGGAAAATGAATCCCCACCTTGGGTACAGCTCCAGTGTGGACACAAATGTGTCAAAGAAAAATATGCAAAGATGAGGTACTGCAGTGCTCTGGAATGTGGTAATTTCAAGCAGGTGAAGGTTGATGAAGTGAAACTCATGGACGGTCATGGATAAAGTGGTCTCTAGGTGTGTAGCAGCTAAGGGGACCTGAAACTTTAGGGATGTCTATGTAAACTTGAGAAAGATAGATGCAAGTTCAGAGGAAAATATAGATGATGCCATGTCAAGAAGTTTCAATGTGGAGATGCACAAAAGGGCTGGGGCCCTCAGTGTTCTGGAAACAACAAAAAACATGGACTTAGTATGGAAGCCAAGGTCTCTGTCTGAAGAAACCAACATGGCCCAAGAACTCAAAGCGAATCTCCACACGATAAAGGTCAGGGAACATGGCTGAAGGAGTTTGTCAAGCAGTGGGATTGACGGCTGGAACACTATCTGAAAGTTTAACTCCCAAATGAGCTGGGCTTCTGAACACTCTAAACTGTCCTTTGGGTGTCTTCAGAACAGGAGCTGAAAGGGGTTGGTTCATGATAGCAGATAGCAACACATGGCCTGAGAAGTAACCAAAGGCAAACCACTGGGGAGGCTCTTGCCTAACCCTCCATGGCCGGGTGTGCCCTGAGCAGCCCCGCCCGGAACAAGTGTGTCCTGTCCTCGCCAGCCAAAGTCACACCTGCGCAGACCCCTTTCATCAGCCCAGCTTCAAGTGGCAATTTAAACCTTTTAAGGCCACCTGTAGAGCACCCACTCAGTAGATTTCCTTTTATCATGGACTCACGGGGAGTAACTGGATAACGTAATTATGGGGCAGAAGAACGGGGCGTTTTGATTTATGTTCTTTGAGGATTAGCCAAGTGCCCCACTGCCAAATCCATGATCACCTGAAAGGAAATCTGAAGGAAGAACCTGCCAAATAAGTCTTCCAGGTGCTCCTCAAGCAAAAGGCTTTGAAAACAGGTCTTTTCTGCCCTTCGTTACTGCAGAGCTCAAAGGCATTTGGGCTGGACAAAGCTGGTAGGTGCCTCCTCTCTTGAAAAAGAGAGAAGAAAAAGCAAAGGCAGACATTTTCCAGATGCCTGGAGCTGGGGCAGGACATAGGTGGGTTGTGGGATTATATTTAATAAAGACATGGAGCCAGACCTTAACCAGTGTCCTGTTCAGGGCCAGGGAGGTGGCATGGATGGATTAACCTGGTCTCAGGTTAATGTTGAGTGTTCCCTGTGATGTAACAGACAGCCTGGCTGATGATGCTTGGGTGCCATTCCACTTTGGCTGAGGTGATGTGTGAACAGATTGGGGGAGGGGCACACACACGGAGCCCATTTTTAGAAATGGGCAAAACATGGTCTATGTAATGAAGAATGAATGGCTTATAATGTCAGAAGTGGGTTCTCCCACTGTTCTGAGAAACAGAAGTCTAAAAGCAAAGTGCTGGTGAGGTTGGACTGTTCAGAGCCTGTGGGAGGATCCTTCCTCATCAATTCCAACTTCTGATGACTTCAGGAGTCCCCAAGCCTGTGGGGGCAACATTCCAGCCCATGCCTCTGTCTTCACAAGGTCAGATTCCCTGTGTCTGACTGGGATCAAATATTTAACTTCTCAGTGAATACCAGTCGTATTAGGTTAGGGTTCCCCTACTCCAGTGTGACCTTATCTTAACCTGATTATACCTACAAAGACCCTATTTTCAAATAAGATCCCAATCCCAGGTACTGGGGGTTAAGGTTTCAAGATATCTTTGGGGGGAAGGGTATAATTCAACCCTGGTACATATGGGAAAGCGAAGTCGCCATTCATATGAGAATACCTGGAATGCTTATGGGATCCTGGGTCTATTGTCACTTCAACTTAGAGATTAATCTACCAGAGACAATGGCTTTTTTATACCTTGCTTCAATTCTACAAAGAGATAATATGATATAGTATAATATATAGCATTCAAATTATTATACAAATAGAGAAGGAAGTTGTGAGCCGGAGGGGCAAAGATATCACTGGGGACTTCGTTGTCACAAGGGCTCTTAAAGGAGAAAGAGGGATTGTAAATAAAGCTTGAGGGAGGCCCTCTCTGGTGGCACAGTGGATTAGGACACAGCAAGCTGACTGCAGCTGCTTCAGTGAGAGTTCAATCCCTGGCCCTGAAGGTGACCCACATGGCGCGGCAGACCTTTCCTGACCCGCCCGCTGCTCCCCTCAGCAGTGTGCTTTGTGGCTCTGCCTGTTCTGCTCCCCACTCTGTCTCTGGTGAAACCTCTCACTGTCACTGCACCTCTGGCCTGCATCCCAGTTCTGTATGTATAAATAAATAAGTTAATTAAAAAAAAAACGTTGAATGATTGCAAGGAGGGAGAAAAATGATGGCTGAAGCTTAGTGAATTTAATTTCATCATAGCGCATGCTGATTTTAGCATCACTAGTTGAAGGAGAATAGTTAAAGAAAAAGTAATGAGTTAGTTGCTAACAAATTAGTTACCATGTTGTCCTAAAATTTACATAAGATCCAAGTGATGGGAAACAGTGGGATGTTGATAGAGTTAGAAAATCAGAGAAGGGGGCTGAAGTGAGAGCACTTCTGAGGATTTCTCCTGCTCAGAGTGTTTAGGGGTGGAGATGAACACGCACAAAGCAGTGTGTGTCTGACTTCACAGATGGGCATACAAACAGGGTTTTGCACATGCAAGCTGTCCAGGGATTCTCCACAGTCAGATAAGGTCCTTGGCCTGAAGTTGAGTGTGTATGTGATATGGGGTATTTTTTATAGAGTACATTTCTTAATTCATTCTGTAGGAAAGTGGCATCTCTAATGTCCCCAGGCTTTTGGGAAGAGGAGATTATTCTAGCAACATAACTCCATGGGGAAGAAAATTTATGGGAATGGATGCTGATGGTTATGCTATAACAAGGTAGGGCACTGAGGGATAAATTTGGAAAAGAAGCATTATGGCTCAAGAAACTATAAATGCCCTGAGTAGTCTATTTTATTAAATGGACCCCTATGCGTTCATCTGAAGCTGGAGGACCTGGATTTTAAAACATATTATGTAATTTACAAAATCGATATGTAGCATATTTACATGACTCAAATAATATAATGTGAAAAAGGTGCAAAGAAAAATTTTCCTACCTGACTTCCATCCATTCTGTTTCCAGACTTTCTATAAAAAGAAACTTACTCATTTGTTTATCTTTTCAAGGCATTAGTACATATCTTCCTGCCTACACAGAGATATTTTCCTTGTTCTTTTTATACAAATGGTAGCCAACTATATGCATTATCCTACATATATCCACACAAGTGTAAAATATTCACTACAGCATTGTGGCAGAAAAAATTTGGAAATAGCTTAAGTGCCCACCAAAAAGGGACAAATTAAGTATGGGATATTTGCACTATGGAATTAGGTATGCAATGACAAAAAAAAAAAAAAAAGATGATCTGGAAAAATCTGTAGGGTAGGTTGGGGTGGAAATGCAATGTGTGGAGGTGTAGAAAAAGGACTGCATAAGAGAAAAATAAAATACTATTTATATGCTGTTTCTTGCATCTGAATAGAGAACAATCTGGATGGATTCAAAGATGATGATGAAAGTATAATAATCAGGGACAAGGGAGGGTTGTGAAACTTTCCAAGATGTTATTTAATTTTTGAACATGCAAACTAGTTCCTAGTTGAAATAAAAAAATAATAATATGCTCATTCTCAGTATCTGATAATCATACCACCAAGAACTTATCCTTACAAATATTTTCTCACTCATATTCAGAATTACCTGCAAAGATATTTTCTGCAGCATGATTTCAATAGCAAGAAAAATTTTGAAAATGATCTGTCTACCAAATGTATACTGGTTAAATGAGTTAAGTTGTATTCATGTAGTGTAATATTTTGCAGATATTACAAAGAGTGTGAAATATGTATTGAATAAAAACGCTCTCAAAAATAGAGTAAGTAAAAATATGTAAAATTAAAAAATTACACTTTCACTTTTCATTAAATATGATGTATATGTACATATACACCCATGTAAGCTGTGTTATAATTTAAAAAGAATATGCATGTATAATGTGGTGTGGTGGTGTCACTGTTATACATGGAAATCTGGAAGTAAATACAAGAAGTGGTTAACTGGGCTGACCTTTGGAAAGGAGACAAGAGTATTTGGAATGAAAAGGTGGCCTACTATTTTATTGTAGTGGCCTTTGAACTGTATGACTTGCATTTACGGTGGTATGGCTTTTTTTCAATTAGATTATTTACAAATGATCTAATAAAGGTACATCCAAACAGTGAAAAATGTGCATCTATAATCCAAATAAAACAATTGAGGAAGCACTTTATTGACTTCTACAGAACAGATTTCAAAATACATGGTTAAGCAATTTTTTTTTTTATTCCTAGCTGTTTTAAGATTGTCTGTACTATTCGTTTCCTGGCTGACCGACCCTGTACCTAGTAATCAACTCATAATACTTTCTGTTAGTTTAGGTTTGATTATAATGCAACCCTATCTTTCAGATTGGCTATTTTTAGTTTATTCTGTCCATTTTGCCACTAAGACTTGACATCAGTCTTTCTGGTTAAAATAGTAGCTCCTACTGGCTTATAAACATGAGCAGAATCTTCACTGATGGGAGTCTAAGATTCCCATCTGTGAAGGAAAAATAGACTACACCATAAGAACACTAAGAATTTCAGGTAATGCAGGTACATACGATGGCAAGTGTTCTCATAGTGGCTTTTACCACCCTTAATACTTTTGTCACAGGACAAAAACTGCAACTGTAGCTGGGAGCGACCATATCCTGGCTGGACACCAGGAAAGGCAGGTATTATGTTTCATGGGCAAGGCTGTTCCAGAGAAAACCTAACATTTGGCTGGTCTTTGGGGCCGTAGTAACCTTGAACAAGTATTTCAGAGAATCAGTATTCCGTGGGTGCAATGTAGATTGGGTTCTTGCCTGCATGGAGCACATTACACTCCTCTTAGGAAAGCCAATTCCTATCTTTGAACCATGAATTTTATCTGATGGTTACCCCTCAGGATGCCCCTCCTGCCGTCTGTTGCCTCTATCCATTTATGATTTATGACAGCATCTTTCAAAAGAGGAAGTGAGGACATCCATGTCGTTTTTCTTCATTTTCACAAAGTAAAAAAAAGGAAGAAAAAAAAAGAAAAGCTGCCTCTCTAGATTTGCTTCATTCCATCTCCCAGTGTAGTTCTGGGTCAAGTGGTCTCACTGATTATCTAGTTGGCATTCTGCCTTGATGCATTTATAGGGTCTTTTATTATTGACTTTGGAACTCCTTATAAGGCACTCCCAAAAAGCATTTTAAAATAGTCTCTAGTGTGCAATTTACATTTTAACTGCTCCTTTCATTACCCCCCTCAACACCCTCATATAGTTCCCTTTTCTAGAATTAAATAACCACATGATAGCTTTGGGGCTCCATGTCTCTTTTAGATGTTGAACTTGGCCCCGTTGTGGTCTTTATTATGTGGTGGTTCAGTTGGAGTCTCATGCTCTTTCACATTCATCACCTTTATCCTAGTTTTTGTTTTCAGGTTACATGGCATCTTGATATATTAAGGGCCAGATAATTAGTGTCATCATGGTTTGATTACTAGAGAATCACTGACACATCCCTACGTGCTCAAAGGAGTTGTGTGATGCGTGAGAATGGGGTGGGGGCAAAAGAAAAGACTGAAGACCACCATTTTCCATAAGCTGTTTGGTTCCAGGTAAATGTAGTCTTCTTTGCCCTTTAATGAATGCAGGATTTATGAAGATCTGCCTGTATCTTGAATCTTTAATTGGAGGCCATAGTTCATTGGAGACCCTAGAAACACAAATCTGGATTTCAGATGCTCTTCCTTAACTTTCCAGTCGTGTATACACAAATCCCAGTGCAGGGCCTGCCAACTCATTTTTCTCTTTCTTCGCATTATCTGCACTCATCTTCCCCAAGGGCAGGCCTTTCACTCCAAAGGTTAAATGCTCCATGAATTGTGAAAATTTCTGATGGAAATTTCTTGTAGAAAATAGTCCTTCACAAGTCTAAAATTAATGTTTCCAAATCTGTAAACCAAAGAGCACTACTACTAGAAACAAGCACCCCAGGGGAAACAGATCCAGAAAGGGGTCTTGCTCAAGGCCACATAGCAAATTAGTGAGGGGTGCAGGATTTTAACTCTGATCTTGAGCTTTCTACCTCTCCAAATCCGATACCCCTTGCCTTTCCCTACAAGGTAAAACTTGCTGGCTACTTGGGGATCTTAGCTACTTAGCTACTGTAAAAATAAGTGACAAAGCTCACAACACCCTTAATTATAAGATACTCTCCTTCCAAGTTCTCCTTTTTGGAGATTATCTGAAACAGGATTCAGTTCTTCTCAATGTCAGACATAGTCATTACCATCATAGCACAGAAGCAAAATCAAGCCTCTCATGCTCCCAGCCCTGGGTATCCTGTAGAGCCAATTCTCTGAACACAAGCAATGGAAACATAGGATGCTTCTTGGGTGAACAACCTAAAGATTTAGGCAGCTATTAAACAACCATGGATAATACACCACAGTCTGGGATGGTTCACAGAGCCAGAAATACAGAATTTGAACTGGTTTCAGGGTTGCCAATCCAACAGCTCATCAGTCCCCACAGGGACCCTGGCTCTCTCTGCTCTTGCTACAATTTGCAGGCACTGGCCTGGCCCTCCTAGTCTCTCTCAAGGGTGGCAGCACTTCTGGCCCTCACGCCCTGTCAGAGGCAGAACCAGAGGCACTGAATTAAGGAGTGACTTTCTCAAGAACAAGAGAGTCTTTCTCAGAGGTTCCTGAACAAATTTCCCCTCACAGTCCTGGGTGGAGCTTGGTCAGGAGCCCATGCTGAAAGCAGCATGTCAGAGGAGCCAGGCCATGGCTGTAGAGGCCCTCATCAGGTGTGAGTATTGGCTTCAGGTGAAACTTTGTGAAACTTAATCCAGGTCAGTGATATCTTATTAATGCCAGGAATTTCAGGCCAGGAATCCAGGTAGGGCTAGTCACCAAAGGGCCATGAGACAGCTCCTGGTGGAACTAGACTAGTATTTGAAGGTATTTTTTAGTTACAGCTGGACTTTTGCATGAACCCAGCCTCAGGTTTGACAATACAGATAGGAAATTCAATGAGGAACATGAAGGAGCATGTTTCTTGTTTTGTTTTGTTTTTCCTTTGTAATCTAACCCAGGTACTATGACAGAAATTTCAGCTTTGGTAAAATGTAAATCAGCTTTTAGATGACTGGATCACAAGTTTTTTTTTTTTTTAATACTTTTACTTTTTTAAGATTTATTTATTTATTCATACAGAACTGGGGTACAAGCCAGAGGTGCAGGGGAAGTGAGAGGATTCACCAGAGTGGGGAGTAGAACAGGCAGATTGACAAAGTACACTGCTGAGGAGAGCAGTGGGCAGGTCAGGAGAGGTCTGCGCACCATGTGGATCACCTCCAGGCTGGGGATCAAACTCATGCTGAAGCGGCTTTAGCTTCTTAGTGTTGTGCTTGGATCACAAGATTTTTGCTTTCTCTTTCTTCCTCCTTTTCTTTGTATATGCTTTTGATTTTTAAGAAAAATGAATGTGTTTGTTTTTATAAACGGAATAATAATATAATCTGTATTTGAGGGAAAGGTGTATTATGCTTGTCATTTAAAACAACACAGGAAAACCCCACCACAAATGAGAAGCCTGATGATCTGTTTTGTAATATTTGAAAATAAACCAACTTTATTTGAATCAGTCAATACCAATCAAGACTGGGAAACAAATTTATAACTGGTTCAGATTCATGAGGAAAACACTCAGCAATATCTTCATTAAAGGCGTTTTATATTTATTAAGGCTTGAAAGCAAGTCCTATTATTTTAGCAACACAGTTAAAGGTCGTGAGAAAATCAAGTAACCATCATTTGGAGTGTCTCAATAAAAGGAAATGTTTGTTCAGGAAATGTTTGTTCTCTCATCAAAGCTAGGCATCGTTTGCTAGATTAGTTAACACACCAGCTCGTAAAATGGGACAATCAGGTGGTCAGGAAAATAAGATAAATTCAAATAGCAGTTGGGTATTTTATATTCTAAAAGTATGCATAGTTAGTAGTGTGAAATCTTTATTATACATAAAATACCCTAGATGATTGGATCCCGAAAAGTGTTTTTCTTTTGTTGAAGCACAGTTTAATCCAAACTGTATCACGAGACAATGTTTCATTGGATTATTGGTTGAAGAGAGGAGTATGGATCCATGCTTTTAAGTAACATTAAGTAAAATTATGCACAATTGGGGCCATACTTAATTACAAAATCAGAGTATTCTGAAACAAAGGAGGAAAGTGTGGAGAAAGGGAGAGGACTGCGGGAGCACTCATGCTTTGGTGTGGATGTGAGCGAACAGTGGGTATAATGGGCAAGAAGGGCCCCCAGGTCAACTGAGGTCACCACCTCTGCTCTCCTGACAGCAGAACTGGGATACCTAATGAGCTCCCTTCTTTCTCTGGGCCTTAAGATTCTTTGTAATATCATAGAACAATCAAGGAAATGATGCCCTAGGAACTTAGTTTGAACTGTGATTTAAGTATATTTCATCCTTTCAAGGAGACCCCAGCATCCTGATACACTTTGCCTTTGAAATGACTCCTGACCAGTAAGGAGCGGGGTCAACACCTAAGTGCCCAGAGAGCTGCTGTTTTTAGACCCATTTCACTATAGACACAGGCTGTTGGTTGGATTCTCTTGGTGGAAGATTTGTATTAGTGAGACCTGCACCTTCCTGACTCAGTGTCCCTTTAATTTAGACTTTTAGATCACCAAGATTTAATCCAGGTGTGAACCCTAGTGTGACTGAGGTGCTCGGAATTGTCAGTCTATGTGTGCTGCGGAGTGTCCACTGAGCACACTATGGAGAGCTTCTGTTTTTGTGTTTACAAACATTAGTAAACGAGGCCCAGGAAACCTCCCTGGTGGCGTTACCTTTTTCTATTGAAAAGATCAAGCTATCCTCGGGTCCCACCAGCACTGGATGTGAGCTCTGTGGATGGGCCTGTTTCCTAGGAAGTTGAAACTGGTCTGAGCTCTTGTGACCAAATAAATAAAGTGATGGAGTGTGATTTTTCACTTTTCAACTCATGAGTCTGGAGCCAGGCAGCCAGCTGAATCCCTGACCAAGCTGAGAGGAAGGTGGTACTGAGTGGATGGCAAAGTCGAAGTGGTCATTCTGACTTGATTTTTGTTTCTGCCTCTACCTGCTTTACTACCCCAACACAGAAGTAGTGATGTTGAAGTCAAGGAGAGAAATAAAGAAGGATCTCCACCCAAAGAAATCGCCTTTCTATGCCACCAGCACTTTCTAATGCATTAATAATCACTCCAAGCCAGTGACAAGGGTTACCGCCTATCTTAAAATTCTGGAGTGTGGGGTCAAATTGCTTTGACATTTCCTCAGCTGGTTCTTGGGACAGCTAAGGGTCTCATCCTATTGGTGCTGAGAGGTGATTTGATGTGTGTATGACAAGTGATGGCCATAGCTCAGGGAAGCTGAGGGTCTGAAGAAAAATCTCTCTTGAAAAAAAAAAATCAGAAGAAAATATTATTTACGAGTACTCCGATAAATCTGGTCATGAAACATTAAAACTCTAAGTCAATAGTCAGTTGCATTATATGATAATCTACTTTGAAGTAAAAAGATTAAGTTTCCAGAAGTACCTTCTTGCTAACTCCTCCCCTTCTTTTAAGTGGTGATAATTGTAAGGTAACTGCCTCCCATCCCCACCCCAAAGTCTAACATTGTACTTTGGTAAAACTGACTCAACCACAGAAGGAAAATCTAGAAAACAAGGAAATTGGTTTGTCTAATTTGTCTTTAAATAGGCTGGTAGCCAACAAGGACAACTGGGGCTGGAGTTCTGAAAATCAACTCTGAGTCTTCAGCCTCTGGGTGGAGTTGCCCCACCTGGATGTCCTTTTCTCTGAAGGCCTGGGGGAATGAGGAGCAGGAGAGTGTTGAGGTGGGTGGGCCTGTTTGTGCTTCACAGACTCCTTCAAGAACAATGCCCAGTGGGTCTCTAGAAAGTAAACTGCCTCTTGTAGGCCATCTCACCTGTGCTGCTCAGGTCAGGGCAGGATTTCTGAATACAATAGGATTTCACACCAATTAAAAGGCCTCCAGGATCACTCAAGCTTTTGTCTCCCAGGAGGCCAACTGGGTTTTTTTCCCTCCCCATGTCTCCTTCACAAACAAGTGCAGAGACACTTTCTAGGGATACTGTGGAAAGGCTCCTGTAGAGCTCCTGCCTTGTTCAACTCTTGGGTTTATAAAATGTCCTCCTGAGAAATTTCCTCTTCCTTAGCTATGAAGAAACCTCCTGCTTCTCCTTTTTTCTGATCAGTGGGTTGCTTTTTTCCTTTAGAGGCAGGTGGGCCCAGGGTTAGACTTGGGGCTGAAATTTGTTGATGTTTCTGTAGAAAAGACCCACACTGCCAGATCCTCACTGAGAAATAAGCCAAGTCCTGGGGCCTTCTGGCACCTGGGGGCCTTTCCTATAACCAGCAAGGGGCATAGAAGGGGGGATTATTACAGGTGGTGGATGACTTTTCTCACAGGCCTTCACTGGGTGGGAACTGATGTAATTGTGTTTCTTGGTTCCCCATGCACAGGTCCCGAGTGCAAGCATGATCAGTTTTTAAAGGAGGTGAAACTCAGCTAAAATTTTTTTTACCGTCTGTTTCTTTCTGGTAGTTGAGTCAGATGACAGGAAGATTAACCCAGATGGTATGTATTTTTCATGGAGTTCAAATCACATGGTTTCCCAGTCAGAAAGGCCATGGACTTTCTTCCTAAGGTCTGCCATGATCCTGTCTCTTCTTGAATGTGATCCTGTCTCTTCTTGAATGTATCATTCAGCCACCAGAGACCAAAGCTGACTCATCCAGGAGCACCAGCCAGCTGACCAGCCTCCAGGAGCAACTTGAAGAGACTGGAGAATCATTTTTGACCAGTTGGGGTTTTGCTATCTATAAGGTTGGTAGTTCTATGACATCACCAATTCAAGACATAGTTGGATCATGAGAGAGAAGACTCACCAAAAGATTCCCAGGGAATATCGAGTCTCCTTTATCTTCACCCGTCCCTCCTCCTCCCTCCCACTCCCATATGCTTTCTCACAGACCAGAATTAATTCATGAATAAACAGTCTAACCCAGGCATGCAATCTCCAAGGAAACAACTACCCACAGCAAGCAATCCCATGTCTGGTAGACCCCCGTGGGCCTTTTGGCATCGACACTGCTCCCCCTCCCCACCCTTCTAGTCACCCAGTTTGCAACTGCAAGCCAAAGTCCTCTCCTGGCAAGATCTGAACAGCATGAAAACAGAGGTCAGTGACAGCCAGGTACGTGATGGTGTGAAGCATTCACAGCACTGTGGTTGAGGAGATGGTGTCTTAATGGCTTTCCAATCTGGCTGTGGGGCCCCACAACAGAAGTGTGAGAGGAGGGAGCTGCTGAGGATGTATTTGCTGGATGCCAAATCCCACAGCCTGCTCCATCCTCCTCCATTCACTCTGGCTCTCCTAACACAGCAGCAGGTCGCTTTGCACTAAGAACACTCAGACGGCATCTCTCGTGGGCCTTGGAGTTACTGTCAAAGAGGAAGGTGGGGACACAGTGTTGCATGTCTCTGGTGTGTCTGAGGAGAGGTGTTGATATTGGCAGAAGGGGACTGCCCCCAAATAAGTGCACTGACTCCAGTCAGGGTCCGAAGGCTGAGAGCTTGAGGGTCTGTATCATTTCTGCAGATGGGTTCCTGCGTGATCAGATGGGGATGGTGCTGACCTCTAGAAGAAGACAGCAGCTGGAGTTCTGATGATGCCAGCAAGATGTCGTCTGATTAAAAAGAAGTTTCCCGAGGCAAAGTGGAAGAGGAGTCTGTGAAGCTGGGATCTACTGGGAGAGGCTGAGTCCTGCAGCAGCAGTGGGGCAAGATGGCTGTGCTCAGGCTCGGCTGAGGCGCTTGGCTACATCCGCATAGGCCAACTCAATCTCCTGGTCAGCTGCACAGGTATTGGTGAACTCGTCCCTGGCATAGGCATTCTTGAGGTACCGCCACAGGCCTGTCATCTCAGCTGGGAAATCGTAGTTGCGATATTTCTTGGCCACAATCTACAACAACAGAGAGAGTAGGGCCGAGATGGCATGAAAGTGCACAAATAAACCCCTCCATGCCTCACACCCAGACGTCAGTCAGTGTTCATCATGCAAGGTGGCAGGGCTTCCTATTATATATTTTCTAAAATAGATACACATGTTTGTTTTTTTTTAAAGATTTATTTATTTATGCATACAGAACAGGGGTGCTGGCCAGAGGAGCAGGGGCAGTGAGAGGATTCACCAGAGACAGAGTGACTGACCAAGAGAGAACAGACAGACTGACCAAGTACACTGCTGAGGGGAGGAGCGGGCGGGTCAGGAGAGGTCTGCCACGCCATGTGGTCACCTCTGGGGCAGGCGGGAATCGAACTCATGCGGAAGTGGCTTTAGCTTCTCAGTGCTGTGCTTTAACCCGCTGCGCCACCAGGGAGGGCCACACATGGGGTTTTTTAAAAGAGAAGAAAATATATGGTATTGACCAGAAATTGCTTTCATTGCGGTACCAGAAAATTCATTATCCTTAGCCCACTTCAGGTACAGTGAGTGCTGCAGACATCGAGATCCCCTAGCTTGTCCCCAGGCCAGGGAGCAACAGCACCCAGGCCCAAGCTGTGCTGAATGAAACAGGATCCCAGTAAAAGGCAAAAGTTATAAAGACTTCTGAAAATACAGTTTCCTTTGAAATGCTAACATTTTTCTTCATTTTTTACCTTATTATGGCCAAGTATAATGGCATTTGATCATTGTTTTACACTGCTTAATAAATAAAACTGACCCATTAATCTAATGATTCTATTTCTAAAGGCTTTTTCCTTAGAAAATAATGATGGGTGTCCACAAAGATTTTGCTCCTAAAGCATGATCACGGTACTATTTGGAAGAGCAAAACAGGGGACTCAGCACAAATATCCATGAACAAATTAATACATTATCCTGTGTGGATGTAGCTGCATACTGGAATCCATCAAAACGATGCTGTGATCTGGAAAATCACAGTGATCTGGAGAAAATCCTGTGATCTAGAAAATTCTTCAAGGTTGTTCAGTTGAAAATACAGTATGACAACTTTTGGAGGATTTGTATATATGATGGCCAGAAGTATATATAACTATGTGTCACCACTGCTTATGTTTGATGGATGGAATTAGAGACAGTGCTTTTCTTTTTTCCCTTACCCACTTTTTATAAAGGGCAAAAGCACAAAAGATGAGTTAGCCATTGGAATGAATACAAAGGTTGAGAGTATGAAAGGGAGTGAATAAACAGTGATTTCTATTCTTTCCCTAGTTTGTCACGCCTGGGAGCTGTGGACTCTGGTGTTCTGGAGAAGTGGAGAAATAGTAGCATACTGATGAAAAGCATGGGCTCCGGATTTCAGTGGAGCTGTTCCACACTATCTGACTCCACATAACAGCTGTGTAACCTGGGACTATTTTCTTAACCTTTCTGAGTCCCAATTTCTTTATCTCTAACACAGAAGTTGTTAATAGATCGATATGGAGTGCTAAATTAGTTAACACGCATATTATGTATGGAGGGTCATCTGGCACATTTTAAGTGTTTAATAAATATTACTATTATTATAATGTATTGAGACTCAGCTTTTGCCCGTTTGCAAGCATTCCTAGACGAAGAGGAAAGGCATGCTGCTGCCTGTCAGTTTCCTTTGCTCCTGTAGCAGCTTGCAAACACTTTCAAGATCAGTGTCATCATCCCAGCACAGAGAGGCTGGCACATGACAGTGACCCCTGTGGGCCTCTCCCCTGAAGTTGGATCCCCACACCAGCTAAATAGCAGCTTCCCTCAGAGATCCAGAGTTCTTCAGGGGTGACAGGAAGGCCTTATTTCAGTTTCTACATTTTGATAATTCCAGCCCTTTCCCTTTGCACCCTGCCCTAGAGGTGGAAACTGGTGGTGTGCTTCTCCTTTCTAGGTCATCAGCACATAGTACTCAATTGTATTAAATTCCCAGCAGTGAAGGATCTGAGTTTGGTGAGGTCACCAAAGATGCCATCTCACAGTGTTCTGCCCAGCTTAGGTGTGGCTGCTCAGCACAGGTGATGGGCCAGAGCCTCTGTGTAGGGCACTGGCTGTGAGCAGAGGTTGAGACAACTCCCAGCGCCATCTTGGTGAATGGGCAAATCTATGTAGTGGAGGTAACTCTCCCAAGGGGAGTAGCTAGAATTTGCCAGAGTGGAGGAAAAGACCCATTGTATGGTCAAGGCATTGATCAAAATATGTTTCACAATTACAAATGGATGTAGAGAGAAGCTTCAAATTAGTCCCTCCATAGTGGAATTTATTTTCAAGCTTTTAAGAATATGAGTTTTAAAACAATGCAATTCATGCTAATAAGTATATGAGTTTCTGTCAACCTTTATGTTTGCTTTATGGACTGAATGAGTTATGGGATTGGACAGGGTCCCAGGAGGGCCTGCGGTGCCTCCCCGACCCAGGTCTGCTCACCCCAAGCCTTAGCCCTAGACATGATTGTTTCCTCACATTTATTTCCTCACTTGATGTGGGGCAATTGATGAACTGTAGAAGGGAGTCAGATAATGGAAGTTTAAACCAGGCTCTCCATGAGTCCTGGGGCCAAAGCAACTCAGCTTCCCAGGGTAAAGGGGAGGCTGAAAAAGAGTCAGGTGAGAGGGGAAGAGGGAGGATAAGCTGGGGACAAGGATGCACATGAAGTACTGACATTTGCAGGAACTTCATGCATGTTCTGAATTTGCTCTTTCACATGAAAATAGTTAGCTCCCATAGTCCAGACTAAGTCTTGGCACTGGAAGCCAAACTAAGACCTGACTTGGCTTCTCCTCCCCTCTTTCTGCACTTTACAGGTTTGCCAGATCTCTGGAATCTGATAAACTGGATCAGCAGAAATCCAAGGAGACATGAGGCCAGGTCTTGCCTTTCCTCCCTTGCAGGCCCTCCTCCGTCTGACCCCCAGATCCCCCAAGTCAACAGCTTCAAGTAGGCCAGAGGCTTAACTCAGGTGTTTAGGCCTGGGTGGAACTGGCAAAATAATAGGATGAAGCACAGGGCTTGGGAGATCCATTTGCTTGTCTTTTTGACAAGGGATTCTCAGAAGGGTAGTCACTACCTGTTGGAGTACATGAGAAGCAAGAAGGGATTAAGAAGAGAGGAGGGATGTAATCCAAATCTTTTCTTTCAGGCTCAAGACAAGCTCCCAAGGGACTAAATGATCTGCCAGAACAAGTGTTAAGTCTTATTTTACTAACTCAGTTGCACCAACAAGCATGTTCTCTCCAGTCTCCAGCTCTGACCAAGACCGACAGGAGCGCCAGCACACACACAGGTAGGTGACTTCAACTTAGCTTGGTGTGTGCTTTGATTGGTGTGTGCATTTCTTACTTGGAATTCCAGATGAAAAAGACAAGCAGATATGCAGCTAACAAATGATTCACTGATTCTTCTCAGTGAAGGGGAAAAAGAAATTGGGATTCAAAAAGACATGAGCTAGGTGATAGAATGATCCATCAGTGAGAATTTATTAAAGGGCCACCATGTGCCACCATCAGACTTGGAGAAGCCCCACTCTTCACAGAACTTCCTGTCTGACCAAGAATGTGAGGTATATACACCTGTAAAAGCAGAAAACAGTGTTGTGGTATGGCCCCGTTGTATTTTCCTCTAGACTGGTGAGGTCAGGAAAAGGTAGAAGAAGGGTTAGTTTAGAAATTTTGAGTGATAACAACTGTAGTCTTCAAAAGAGATGAAAGCTTGAGCCCTTCTGTGTTGCTCATGAGAGCGAAGGTTACAGGGAGGATGTTTTAATAACCAGAGCCATCCAAAGTGGAAGGACTGGCTGGCAAGGCTGAGCGCTCTGCATCAGCAGAGGGTGTGATCCCAGCTGCATGGGGACCTGCCACAGAGACCAGAGAAGGTGGCCCCGTTTGGGGTGGGAGATTGTTTCAGATGACCTGGGAACGCCTTTCTTTCCAGATCGCAGAGCCTAAGATTTCTCTGGGAAAGGAGTTTGCTGCCTATATCAAAGTCACTGCCTATAAGTGCAAGGACAGAAAAAAAAAAAAAAAGTGTCATTTCTGCAGCTCTGTCTCTTCCACTGATAGATGGAAAAGGTGATACCTGCCTGCCTAACCAGGGAACCAGGGAAGTTGCGAGAGGGATGAGAAAGACAAAGAACACATGCATAGGAGGGACTGTTGAAGAGAGATGTGGGGTTGTGGCTAGTAAAGCCTATGAGAAAGCGGCAAGGAACAAGCTTTAGAGTGCTATGTGTGTGCATTATTATATATGATAAGATACTAGCAAGTGTTAAAGATTGTGTCCTTACAATATGCCAGGCATTTTAACATCACAGTTATCCTCCCAGCAGCCCTGAAAGTAAGCAATATACACCTGTTTTACCGGTGAAACTGAAATGCACCGAGTTTATACACTCAGCAGGCAGAGCAGGCTGACTTGAGTTCTTATGTGACTTCAGAGCCCAAACTCTCGACCAGCAGGTGGCGCTATCCTTGACTGAGCCACACATGTGACCTGGGCTTAAAATGGAGTCAGATGTAGTGACCTGGGTAGAGTTCTCTTACCTTGACCACATGTAGCTTGGGCAACAGATTGCAGTCAGCCAGTGTCAGATCGTCCCCGTCCAGGAACTTGCGCCGTGACCCTTTGTCTTCGTCCCCAAAAGTGTTGGCGTCGATCTCCTCTGGCAGAGGGGTGTTCAGGTAGTCATCTAGTTTCTTCAGCACCTTGGTCAGGCCTCTTTCAAGGGCTGGCAAGGAACAGCAAAAAAGGGTCTTTAGTCAAACTTTTTAACACTAGATACAGACACAGGGTCTTCAGAATAAAGCATTGTGCTTCTCTCTTTACCTCTAGATGCCCCACCCACTACAGGATACCTGGTAGCCGTTAGCACCACAGAGAAGAAGGGTTTAAATGGTCTGAGAAAGAAAACCTTGACCAAACTATAAACATTAACTTATCTTTCTCTTAGGAAAAAAAAAAAAAAAAGAATATAGAAATCAAAATTTTAGTAGCATTTATCTCCAGCAAACACAATAATAATTCTCAAAGTTTCTCTTCTAATTTTGCTTATTTATATTTTGCCAATATTCCACAATTAACGCCATAATCATTTTGTAGAAAGATGGGATTATTAAGTAAACAACAATAGCATAGCAGTCCTGGAGCAGATTTTGTGAAAGTGTGAACTATGGCTAACCCAACTTGAGGAGGACATGGCTTCCAGGAGGAATTGGCAATGAAAGCAGGTGGCCCGTTTTCTGCCCTCAGAGAACCAATGGGTATTAGGGAGTGTACTTGAGTTTAATCTGGAGAAGTCTGTTCTAGAAATCAGAGCTATCCAAAATGGATGGACCAGAGCCCCAGGCGGGAGGGTCCACCAGAAATGTACAAACACAGCTGCATGGAAACCTCTCATGGTCACAGCTCTAAGAATGAACATCCAAAGTAAGATAATGTGGCAGGAAACTTTTCCAATCTTTCCCCAATAGTTACCTATCAAATAATTCATTTAGACACAAGAAACAAGCAAAACACTCCAAAGAACAATGGTTGGAAGTCACGATCGCTGTCATTTCACAAGGCACCACACAGACCACTCCAGTCCCAGAACTCTACCAAAATTCTCCACTGAACTCAGAGAGCAGAGGTGGAGGAAGTGACCAGGTCCTTGACCACTGCACCTGCCCACCAACCCCATTCCCACCAGCTATTGTTCCCAGACTCTTAGAGCCTAAGTGGGATATAATTAATGGGTATCAGCCCTCATGTAGATTCTAGAAGATCAAAGGGGGCTGTTGACCCTAGAGGAAGAGCCCAGGAGACGGTGCTCTTGTTCAGTTTTTCCCAAATATGCCTTCTGTTAGCCACTCCCCCACATCACCCATGTTTGTCTTTTCATAAAAGTGCTTTTGTTTGAGACAATGAAATAACACCAGCCAAAGATAAATCAATTGAAAGCTTAATGGAATGTTTGAAAACAAGCTGGAGGTTGGATGCAGTTTCTCAATACTGCCTTCTCCCTGGTGTGGCACTTGAACTTGTACTTCATCATCTGCTTTGTGTTTCCAGTTGTGGGGAACAGAGCATGCAGGACTGGGGAAAACATACTTGTATTCCCCTTAGTAATTGTCTAGACTGGGGTGGGATTGCAAGCCTATTCAAGGGCAACAGCAGAGGGTGGGTACACAACAATACTCATTATACTCTACCCACCCCAACGCAGCATTGTGATTTATATTGTTTTTTTTTTTTTGTTTGTTGTTGTTTTTGTTTGTTTGTTTTGCTTCCTCAACCCCACTACCCTTCTTAATTGTGGGGATTATGACAAAATTTTGATTATAACAGAGAAAGGAAAAATTGGAGAGCATGCCTGTTGAAATTTGACCAACTAATATCACGCAAGGGAAAGAAACAGATGATGGGAAATGAGGCAATTGCAGGTTCTAATTCTGAATGCCCCTCAGAGACCTGAGGTCACTGCACAAATCTGTGTCCAAGTCACCTGGTCTGGGAGCTATCAGGAAACTGGTAAAGGTAACTAGAATAGCAAGTGAAGTTCCTTGGAGGGCAGGAGCTTCTGGATAAATTTCAGCCATCTCTTTAGTGATCTTTTGAGCTGAGAATGTAAAGTTTAGCAGTGCCCTTGCAAGCCAGGTGACATACATGTCCTGAGTATCTTCTATGAGTCCTCTATAGCCATATGACATACATGTCCTGAATATCCTCTATGAGTCCAATATGACATTGGTGTTTTGATCAGGAAAGTGAAGATCAGAGCTAGTATAACCATGGAGAGGAGAAACTGAAGTAGCTAACTGTGTTTAACTATGACTGCGATGCTGCTGAGGTTTAAAGCTTCAAAGTCCCTTGACTGCATGGGTCCCTTCCAAGGCCTTGAACTTGATTTTTTAAATTCCTTTTCTTTTTTTATTTATTATATTGGCTTTGGACCCAATAAATCCTGGAAAATTCCCTGATCCTGGCACTTACTAAGTGTGACCTTGGACAAGTTCCATCAACTTCAGTGAACTTCAGTTTTCTCATCTCAGTGGCTGGACTCAAGATCCCTAACTTGCGTAAGGTCATTGTGGCGATAATCTCAGATGATGCAGGGAAGTGCCTCTTAACAGTGCCTGGCCCACTCTGGGGCATCCATTAATGATGCTCTTGCTATTGCAATACCACATGCAACAGAGGTCATCCAGCTCTCTAGCCTTTGCCTTTACTTTTGGTCAGTATAATCCTCAAAAACCCAAAATGAAGCAGAGAATGAGAGTTTGAGAATCTCCAATTCTGAGGTTTAGTTTGCAGAGGAGGAAATCAGTGGCTTCACTTGCTGATTTAATGCACAGCCACAGCCTTGTCCCTTCCACCCCCTCAGTATCCTTCTTGGTGACAAGCTGTGTCGAGAGGCAGAGCCAGAGGAGAACAGTCACAGCGTGTCTGTGCCAGCGCACACCCTGAGGTTGATGTTACATAGCACTACTATATTATCGAATAACAGATGCCAGCACCAATACTTTCTCTGCCAGTTCTTTTCCCTCCTACCTGCCAACTCATTCCTCTGACCTTGGCTCAATATGGTATCCATAGAATTTAATTATCTCTTTTGGCTGACGGCACTCAGGTCGTGAATCCACTGGTGCTGAACTTTCTGCTCTGGTAAGAGTGAGGGGGAGGTGAAAGAAACTGGAGTGACAAGATGTTAATTCCTTGTTGGCAAGTGAAATCCTCCTTCCAAAAAACTTCCTCTGGGTAGCAGGATGGGGTAACCCTCAGACCACAGTAAGCAAGTTTGAGGTCAGGGGACCCCAAGACTAAGGATCACTAATGTTCCAGGCACGTGATGGATACTCAGTCCCTTGACTGCTTTCTTCTCCTCTCTACCTACCCTCCCCATGAAGATTTATTCTGTACCACACACAAATGCACTGGGTAAAATATGTGATGAGGAAACAAGGGGAATAGTTCATAAATATTCTCAGCCATATGCAAACAATCTCAAATTTATTTTTCTCTTTTTTAAAGAGGAAAAAAAATCCACCCATTCCATGATCACTTCCAGATTCATTGAGGTTGATATTACATAAGACCCAATATTGTTTTCTCATCGTAGAGAAATAATGACTTGGAAACAGCAATTTGAGCTAAGAAAATAATACACTCTTAGCAGGGCACAGAGGCTGAATGGGGATCATGGAGCCAAAACTAGAGCTCAGCCTGCAAGGCTCTTGCAAGGACGGCTCAGCCCTGGCTTACTGGCGTGCTGTGTGCAGCAGGGAGCTGACTAGCAAGCAGCCGTCAGACCCTGCGGGGCTCCAACTGCACTTGGGGTGGCCAGATGTCAAAGGTGGTCTTTGAAAGAACAGGAACAGCTCTGAGGGCTCAGGTTGCTGTACTGTCGGTTTACGATGGGTGTTTTTTCTCTGGCATGAGAGATGAGCTTGCAGAAGTAAGCGCCAGAGACCCACCTCTGACCATCATCTCTGGCCTGATTGGGTATCTGTTTAATTCTTCCATAGAGAAGAAGTTGGGGACTGGACCCGAATGATCGCTGTTCTGCTGTGTTCCACTCTGTTCTTACCTTGTCCTCAGCATCAGCAAAAAAAACACTAGACTTCTGTAGTGGATCAGAGATGTTTATACCACCTATCATACAGATACACAAAAAAGCTTCTGAGATGGGGTTTATCATTCACTCCCAACTAGAAGATCAAGAAATTGATGCTTGGACTTATCCAAGAGTCACACACATAATCACTCTGTCCAAATTACTCCCGGAATGTACAATGAAAATGTACAGTACTTTGCACAGACTGCCGCAGTCTTCCTCACAAGCTCTCAATCCTTGAGTAATGGGATGAACAGTTTTAATTTAGTTCATGCCGGATTATAACCTAGTCTGACGTAATCAGGTAAACAGGCCCTCTTGAGAGTTTTGTCTTTGTAAAATACTTGTTTTCTCAGGCAGCCTCCTTTTCTCCTACTCTTGCCCTGCATGGGCGGGGGCTGTGACTCATGGCACTGAGGAGACTCAAGTCCTGGAATCTATGGGCTAGAGGCTTTGGGGTACTAACAGACCCCATGCCATGCCTCTCCTCAGGTCCCATGTGACTTCTGGTTCCTTGACTCCACTGCCTTTCTCACTTCCTCTTCGCCCAACCCCTTGGCTCGCCTTTGCATTTTCCAGTGTCAAACAGTCTAGCAGCCTTAGAGCAATAAGCCCCCCTGGAGCTGAGTCCCATGTGAGTCCCTCCATGGCCCTTGATGAGCTAAAATTGAGAGACAAAGGAATTTAGAACATTTGGGGACAATAGCTAGACTTGCAAAGCTACTGTCTTCTTGGAAATGCTATTTCAGTAAATCAAAAATTAAATATTGAATTCCTTTTTCTTTCTTAAAATTCCTTCTATAGAAATCCTCATCTCCCACAGTTGCTGGATGCCAAGATCAGATTAACATCATGTACTCAGAAAGGAGAAGAGAAAAATACTTTGAGACTAGGAGCCCTTTAATATGAGTTAGGAATAAAACCAGGATTTAGAGGTGGGGCTTCTGGATTCTACTTTTTTCACTCTGCAATTCCATCTCTGGCTATCAAGGACCGACTCAGTGCTCCATGAGGGTCCACCCAACCCACCATCTTTCTTCCATGCTCCAGATTTTTCTCATACATCCTTATTTCCCCCAATAAGAGGATGCTATGATGCTATGATCTCTCAGTCTTCTCAGCTAATTTGATAATACATTTACATCCTTCTATTAATGGCTTGACTTTTGCTGGAGTTCCTGGTATTCTCAATGACTACAACTAGCCAGAAGTTATTTCTTAGCAGCAACTCTAGTGGGACCCTTCACATTAATTCTCAGCAACAAATACCAAGTCTGCTTATAGCGGGGACCGATGCCCTCACACTCTCTGGGTGACAGTGACACATTTGAGTGAAAAACAGGCTGTCCATTTGGGTTTGCATATGAAGAAAGGAGTACATGGATCTTAAGAAATACCTAGAGGAGTGAATGAAATTTTTACTTTTCATCTTCTCATTTGAAATCTTATCAGTAGAGCCAAAAGATTCCCCTCAATGGATACAGCTGTATTTGAGGGAGACCACAGTGGAGTTTGGTCTGACCATCAGATTGTATCAGATTGTATCGGAGAGAAAATACAAAGATGATCGTTATTTACAGACATGACAATGTAGTAAGGATCAAAAAAAGTCAAGTACAAGAATTTAATACGACCTTCTCCCTTTCGCGTTTGGAGGAAAAAGTCTGTCTTTAAAACCCAAGAGGGGTCAAATTCCCTACAGGAGAAAGGCCCAGGCCCATAATCCAAGATAGGAAGGGGGCTGGAGCAGTCGTAAGTCACAGATAGTTCTGAGGACTTGGGATGAGGAACAGCCAGCCAACTGGTCAGAAATGCCAACACTCTCACAGAGTGCAGTGAAGAAGAGCTAAAATGGTAGAAGGTTTTTTGTTTTTTAAGGACATTTGACTTTGTCATAGGCAATCTACCTCTCCCCTCACCTCACCCCCAAGAAACTTTCTGTAAAGATTGTATGCATCTTTCAGGTTTGGGGAATTAGTCCTGTAGCTCTTCTCTCTTGTAAAAGTCCTTAAAGAGAAAATAAGGTGGCCCATTTACAGTTGAGTGGCATGAGTATGGATGATCACACAGAGGCAAAATTACAAAGCTGGTGAAAACTGGGGTCACACCCTCTGACCCACAGTGACCTTCTAGGTCAGGTCAGGCTGAACCCCAGGTTCCCTCCACCTCTGGATAGCCTTAGACTCCAGGGAAGCTGCCATGGCAGCAGGTTGTAAGAGATGAATGAGGTTCCCTTTCAGGTTGAGTGGACTCCTCACTGAACCTGGGCCCCCTGGCTAGGTGAGCATGCCACAGGTGTCATCAGGGTAGGGCAGAGAAAACCTGGGTGGGCAATGTCAGGGAGTCGCGGACCAGGCTAGCCTGGAGGACTTGTGATAATGGACAGTAGCAGAGTGGAACCTCCACTCTGGCCTTCAGAAGGTCTGGGTTTGAAGCCTGCCACGGTCATGGTCGTTCATGTTACTGCAGCACCTTCTCTAGAGCAAGTGCCTGCTGGAACTTTAAAAAAAGATAGTTACTATGCACACAGAATTTAAGTTTATAAGAGGACGGGAGGGATGGAGACTGTGTGGAAGACTAGAGAGCATGTGAGGAACTCAAAACAGAGGTTCAGTGTGAAGTGAAATTTCTCTTGAGCATCTGGAATCCCCCAGGTGCAAAGAGGGTCCTGGAGGATACAGAGGGTGAAGCTCACTCTTGATTCCCTCACATGTCAGGATCCCAAGCCGCCTGGAAACACTGCCCTAGGGCTGGCATTATTCTCTCCAGGCTGCATGGGTACATCAAATTTCTTGGTCTGATAGTTTGGAGAATTCATGCCCACCTCTGGCATCAGACCAAGAACAGTGGGCTTGGTCTCAAGGTCAGAAAAGAGGATGTTGTCAAGTTGGCTCTGGCTCTGAAATACCCAGGAGCTTTCATGCGGGAAGCGATTCCTGGGAGTTCGTTCCTAGGCACTGGTGTAAACAGGAAAGGTGGAAAGACAAATAGCAGTTTATGAGAAAGCAAATGCAATGGCAACTCCAACAGATTCCCTACTGTTTTCTCGTGCTGCGTCAGCTGGACTGCAGGAGAGTCTGCTGTTCCTGCTGCCGGGGGCATTATTTGTTTGTTCTAGAAAGAATCCCAGCCTGCAATGGGAGAGCAAATCAAATGGTAAATTCCTATGGTTCCTTCCAGGAAGCGGCCAGTACAAAGTTTTTACTCTCAAGGCAAGATTCAAATCTTACAACTATGGTGGACTGGAATATAGGACACGGATGGATGCCCCTGACCTCCTCACCCTTATCACAGGAGAATTGTGAGGGGCACGATGATCCGTTTCTGAAGGATTCATGGACCTTTCCTTGAGGAACTGACAGATGCCCTAGAGCTCCCTCCCCAGGTCCTGTCGGGGTTAATTGTGAAGAATCATATTTTTATATAGTTTCATAATTGATCTTCTATTTGCCCTTTATTACAAAATAGTATTCCCAACAACAAATAACAACATCAAAAATTATTTTGTAATAGAGGCAAGTCTTTGGCAATTATTTGACTACATTGAACACCTCCAGCATGGTAAAAAAAATTTAGGACAGCTGCAGCCTGCCTTTCTTGAGATTTATTTTTAAGATGTGAAGGAAGGTAGTGTAAATCTAGCAATGCTGGACTCGGGTCATTTTGTGAATCTCCTAAAACCTGCATGCATTTGAAGAGAAAGCTTTTCATGTAAGACTTCAAATTTGGGATTCTTTATGTCAGCATAGTCTGCACCATGCACATATCCTAAACCTTTATTTATCAACAGGAGGAGAGACAGAGCCTCACTCCAAATGGAACCAGCCCCAAAGGACAGCCACGGAGGCTGCAGGGAAGGTGCCAGCCAGCAGGAGCCTCCAGGAGAGAAAGTTCTCCTTTTGGGGGCCTGGGCTGGCTTCAGCAATGGGGCGGTGGCGACCCCTTCCGGCCTGTCCTTGCATGAAGAAAAAACCTGTGCGTTTTGTCTCTCACAGTGAACACGTATGTGTGTTTTCTATTAGGCTTTCCAGAAACTCATAAATGGTTGTAAAACCCATTGTGCTAATAGAAAGAACGACATAAATGCTGACTGAAGCTATTAATGCTGGTTGTAGTTTATGTAGCAGGCTGAATCAGGCTGAAAACTGTGAGATTTTTTATGGTTTTTTAAGAACAGGTTATTCTGAAGTAGCAGCCACAGGTTAGATTTAGTGCTGACGCTCAAACCTTTGGAATCAGCTGGTCAAAGGAGAGTCGAACTTTTTGGGTCGTCTGTCCCTGTGTTTAGCTAGGGATTTTCATCCTCAGCATCCCTTCCCTCTAAACACACAAATGGAAGTGATTTAACTATAGTTTGTCTTGCTTCATCCTCCACTGGCCACGTCTTTTAAATAAATTGAAAAGAAGCCACCCTGCTACCTCAGCTCTAATCTCCATAATTACTGGTTATAGTCATCCTGTGGTTATCCTATCAATTCTCCTCAGTTGCCCTTTCATTCAATTGTTAAACAGGTATCATTGAGCACCCACAGTTTTGACCCCTTTATTCCCAGGGCCCTGAGTCAGATCCAAGGGGTGAAAGTGGGATTAAGTGGATTTGGCAGAGGGAACGTGAATATTTCTTGGTTTATGACAGATATGGTGTGTTTCCTAAAAGACACGCTGCTATCTAAAACCTCAGCACCATGTGCATTTTAAAAAACAGATTTTATGAAATGTATAATGCACACGAGTCCGTAGCAGGCAGCATGGGACAGCTGCCAGGATTGGTCCTGATTCTTCCACATAATAGCTTGGGTGGGCTGCTTAACCTCTCATGCCTCGGTTTCTTCATCTGCAAAATGGAGATCATAACTTCACACCCCTCCTGGGGCCGCAGTGATGCCCATAAAAGGCTTAAAGTACCTACTGGCTTGCCAAGGGAGGTTGTTCAGTACAATGTGGGATGAGCCTCCTATGTACAAATCAAAGCTACAGAAAAGCAAAAAGTTCTTAGAGTTGCAAGAAAAAAATCTGCATGATAATATCATGTTTAGTTTGTCCTCCACCATGAAGAAGTCCCCAGATGAATTATGCAGAGCCCTTACTGGAGTATTCAGCTGGTCCTTTCATTCTGACTCTGCCACCTGACCACAGTCCCACCAGAGTCAGCCTTCTTTCTAACAGTCATGCATTTGGGGCAACCTTAGCAGGGTTCGGGGGTGATAGTGTTTTTGCAGAATTTCCCAGATATGACACAAATGCTTGCCCCCCCCACACACACACACACACTTTTTCTGAGAAGCTCTCTGGGGCCCTTACTTGCTCCCACACAGATCACAGTATGGAAGGATGGAGAAGGTAATGCAGGATGAATCTTGCCTCTTCTAAAGGTTGAAGCAGCAGATGCAGTGTGCAATTTCATACCGCGCTCTCCTAATATCTAGGTGGGGTAGTGTCTCAGATTTAGTCAACCCCAAAAGGGAATTTGAAATAGTGTCTCTCTCTCTTGCACTATTTATTTTTTTGCCATAATTACATCCTATGTTTCACTATAGTAAAAAATCACCTTGATTTGAAAATGAATTATATATAAGAATTATTCTTACTTTGTTACTACTGGAACCCAGAATTTTTCAGAATAGCAATGTACACAATCAATAAATGTATCTTTCAAGACCCCCAGACTTTCAAGGATGGGGCCAACTGCCTCAGTTCTGGTCAACGCTCTGTATATGGAAATGACAGGATGGATTTCTGGGAAATGGCAGAGATGCAGCTGGCTCTGCCTGGACCTGGTCTATGAGGTAGAGAAGTGGAGTATCTGCTGATGGCAGGAGAATGGAAGTCGCACGCTAAAAAAGGGAAAATCCGCTGGCTTAAGGAGCTGGATCCATGACTCCTTTAAGCAACTTAATTGCCACGAACTTTCTACTCTGAACTTTTGTTATTTGAGTAAGGCAAATTCCTATTAAGAAGTAAACATGACAAGACAGTGTTTAGATCAGGGCATGGCACACAGACAAATGCTGTAGAGGGTTCTGCTAAGCAGAATAAAAATATTTGCTTTAGTCTTTACAATCTGGTCTCTAGTTATAGGTAGCCAAGCATAACCTTTGCCAATATACACAGGTATTGCCAGTATTTCATTATTACATCATTATCATTGTGCTGTGCCCAGTGCCTGGTACTGAATAAAAATTTGTTGGAAGAATGAGCTGGAGTTGAAGGAAAGGTGAGAGACGCTTGTTATGTGTCTCATATGCTTTGGCAACTTCCTTGAACTCATCAGAAGGTCTGAAATGATTCCCTTTCTCTGAGTAATGATAGTGTGTAGTCTCCAGGGGATAGGTGGAGGGATCTATCTGTTTGGTCTGGAATGTCCTCCTCTAGGTGGGACCTAAGCCACCACCTGTGGCACCTAAGCACCAACCTGTGCCTCTCTGCTAGGTGACATAGGTAGAACAGAGGCCAGCATCACACCTGAGCAAAGGGTGGGAGTCTCCACCATGGAAACCAAACCTGGGTAACTGGCAGCACAGACATCTTGGGCACATCTAGAGCTCAAGCTGGATGTGGAGGTCTGAGGAACTCTGTGTTCAACTCCCTTTCCTGGGAGAGTCACGACTGGATGACTGGAAGGGGCTCTAGACATGAGCACAGAGAACATCTTCTAGATTGTTAAATGCTTTGTCAACCAAGGGTTCCTAGAGACACTATTTGATCTCTGATTTCTGGCTAGAAGAGCACTAGAATTCAGTCTTCCATGTTTCTTTTTTTTTTTGACTCTTGGTGAATTTTCACCTTCAATAGCAAATCTAATGCCCACTGAATGTGTTTATAGAAGCAAGGGTAAAAAGAAAAATACCATGTAAATAAACACCATCATTGCACAGAGTTCGTGAGGGGACCTGTTCATTCTTTTATTTATTTTTCATTTTCTAACCAAGAGGACTGATCCTATAAACAGAGGCTATGTGAGCATTTTGTTGAGAACTAGTTCTAGCCATAGAACATCATAAACTTTCACCAGAAACGGGAAAATTTCAAAGATCAAGAGAAGGGAGAACCTGCAATGTAAGATAGACCTGAAAGTGAGGACAGACTGGGACAGGAAGTGGCCTAGAGGAAATGCTCTTTACATTGATGAGTCAGGGTGGACTCTTTCATCATCTTTCAGGTAAATGAGCAGACAGGGGAGGGCATCATGATGTGTTTGGGATATGGTTCATTCACTCATTGGATAAATATCTGTGAAGCACCCACTCTGGCCAGATGCTAAGCTGGCCTCCAGGGGTGATAATAGTGAATGAGACTCACATATGTGTCTGTTTTCCAAAGCATATTCTGGACCAGCGGCATTAGCACCCCCTGGTGCCCTGAGGGGCCATCCCAAGCCCTCCATCAAGACCTGCATTTATCAAGACCTCTCCCTGCATTCAAATGTGTGTTTAAGTTGGAACATGGACTGAAGATCAGGCAAGCAGGGGCCAGTGCTCCTTGACCTCTAAATCCTGAACATATGCTAATGAGGCTACTGACACTAAACTCATGAATGGCTCTAGGTGGGTAGGGTGCCTTCCCAAGATGGCTCTAGAGCAACTTTAAAAAAAAAGAGACTAGGGTTTTAAGGCCAAAGAAGTCAACATCTTGTGTAGGAACTTCCTCTTTTTCCAAATGTCTATCTTCCTAAGCTGCAAATAAATTCAATATACCAAACTGTGTTTAGCCCCTGATTTCAGTTCTCATGTTTAAGTATTATTTTGTTTGTAGCAAAAGTATTTAAAAGCTGAGAAATGCCTGGTTTTGTCTTGTGTCCCTCAATGACTCCATTATGTCTTCTGAATGATTTTTGAAAGTTCAGATTTTCTAGTGTGAAATAAGTAAATATTGCCCATCCTGCCTTGATCAGACAGTGACAAATTTAATCGAATTTCTAATGGCAGTGGAGTAGGATAGTTTCTGCTAGCAGGTTCAAACACATATGGATTTCATGTGCTCAGACCTACCAAAAAAGGGGAAACACATTCTACCTGCCAATTTACCCAGCGGCCATCTCCAATGAAAGCCAAGAGAGAAGAGGGAGAATTTTCCCTCACAGCTATGTTCGAATCCTAGATGAATACAGTCATCGTAGAAAACAACTAAATACTTCTGACCTATATACACACACAAGGAAAGACAGACAGACAGACACACACACACACACACACACACACAACTGCTCTTTTGTGGTCTAAATACCATTATGCTTCATGGTAAAAATGTGAGACCCATGCATGTTGTCTCCTATGACTAGCATAAGTGTGGACAGAAACACTTTTTTTTTTTTTGGCTTAATTGATCCATGACCCTGTTTACTTAAAGCTAGTACACGGAAATATCAGAACACTCATAAGCTCACACACTCACATGTGTGTGCACATGAATACCATATATATGAAAAACATGAGCTAAGTTTTTCATATATATGATATATATGTGATATATATGATATGTATCAGAGGCATATGAAATATATATGTGTGTGTATGCGTGTGTGAGGAAAAGAAAGAGGGGAAAATGTCCTTAGTTTCCCTGTGCAGACCTCACAGAGACAAGAGGTGTCAGTAGCACAGAATGAAGGAAACAGTAGCCAGAGGTGAAAGAGCATTTAACTTGTGTTCCAATTAATCATTTAATGTTCCTTTATTCCCCAGGCCTTGATCTGCATCCAGATCAGGGCAGGAGAACTGGTTCTGGTCAGACGGGGGGAAATTCCACCATAAGGAATGGTGTTGGTGGTCTCTGCTTGCGCTGTAGCC
>NW_004567102.1:12055203-12062338 GCF_000260355.1 Condylura cristata
CTTCTGTTTTCAGCCAAGGAAGTTTGTCAGGCTGGCGATGATGGAAGGGAGAGGGAAAGTTGAAGAGGCAGCTGCAGTTTGTCACCAGCCAGCCAAAGACCACTGGAGGACCCGTGGTGCTAGGGGACATGCCCCGAAGGTGTTTTCATCCCCCTGAAAGAGAGTTGGCTTGGAAGCCAACCCCTTAATTAAAATTGAGTCTGCGTAGGGTTTAGTTAGAAGCTGCTTTGATCCGTAAGCTAAAACTTGCTTAGTCGCTAGTGCTGATTCCTCCACTTGCCAGAAGAGGGCAGCACAAGCCTCTTCCTTGATCATAAAGCCGGGCTGCCCAGTGCAGAGTGGCCTCCAGGGAATCTGGCGAAGGATTTGTAAAATTAACACTGCAGTAACAGAAACTATCACACGCTGGTGCCAAGAACGATCCTCAGTATGCTAATTACTAATTCACTTAATTAACATGACGGTGCAAGAAAAGTTGCTTTTATATAATCTCCGTAGTAGAGATGAGGAGGTGAGAGGTATGGAAGAATCAGAGAACTTGCTATTGCAACTTGGGGTTTTCAAAGACAGACATCAGCAGATATAGTCCCAGGGCCAAAGTCAGCCCACTGTGTATTTTGATACTGCCTTCTAGAATAGTTTTTACATTTTTAGGTAGTTGAGGAAAAAGCCAAAAGAATAATATTACATAACACATGAAAATTGATGGGCCATTCAAACTTCAGTATCCAACAATGACGCTTTATTGGAATACAGCCACACTTACTTGTTTACTTACTTAGTTGTTGGTGGCTGTTTTATGGTTCCAGCAACAGAGCTTAGCAGTTGAAACAACCCACATAACCCACAAAGTCGAAAATACCTTTTATCTGAACATTTTCAGAAAAAAAAAAAAAGTTTGCCTTTCACTGTAACCTAAGAGATAAGTGCTACCTGTTTCCAGATAGGAGAGACAGGAGGTAAAGCTAAGAGTTGATTGGCTGTGGAGTCAGGACAGCGTTACCGGTGGGCTCTAGAAGCCAAGTGGACCTCAGTTTTCTTTCTTTCCAACTAGGAAGCTCAATATCAATCAGAAGGGAGTGTGTATATCTCACTGCACACTCTCTAGGAAGGAATAGAGTCCTCTCAGTGTGGAAAGGACTCTGGGAGTGGCCCATCATAGTTCTCAAGACTAAGATGTATGTGTCTCCCCATACCACATCTTTGAAATTAGACTGTCTTACAAAATGTTGTAATTTAGGTGAGAGCATTTTTTATTTGTCTGCTTGAAAGCATTTTTTTTATAATAGTAAATAAAAGCATTTTAAAATAGGTGACACCTTAGATGAGGAGCTTCAAGGTCCAGAGGTCCAGCCTCTTTCTGGACTCTCCTGGTCATGTGACACTTGTTTCTTTAGGTAGTAGCATCTGCGATTTCACTGGAAACTGTAGATTTTATCAGAATCATCTGCTGCTTACTGAGTTGAAGTCTGTGGTTCTGAACCTTCTATTTGCCAAATGTGGCTGGTCTTATTTTATTTAAGGGGGTCTTATCGATGTTATTAAAAGGGGTGAGGCGTATACGCTAGGAAGGAAGCCTTCTATCCCCTGGGAGTGGGGGAAGAGCAGAACAGGCTGCAGGAGGAATCGGTCTGGGCGCAGTTAAGTTAGGTTGGCAGCAAGGTGGGCAGATAAAGATGGACTCCTGTGGGCACAAACACTGAGAGCAAAGAGGGGAAAGAAAGGCTGCTCGTACTGCAGTTTTTTCTTATCGGCCTCAGCCAGGAGCATGGTCCAATATGGGGACACCTTTTCGAAGAAAAAAAAAGCAGGAATGATTGATGATTTGGGGCCAGATGGAGGAAGGAATAAGCAGGCAGTGCGGCTGGGTCCCACATGACCTTGCACGAGGGCTCTGGGGGAAGATAAAGGGTAAAGAGACAGGCCGCGGGAGAGTGATTGAGATTCACTAACAGCCACAATGCAGTCCTCCGGGTAGATGACAGTCTTCCAAAGAGACAAGCTGGCTGAGGCTTCTGGAATCCCCCAAGAGTCATCCTTGTGGCACGTGGCTGTGATGATCAATTTTCTCAGAATAAACCTGGGAGCACATTGCTGGCTTCCAGGTTTCAGGAAATGAAGCCACTGATGCCAGGCTTAGGGAGGAGGAAATCTACAGCCACATTTGAAAAGAGAACCAAAACTGCTCAAAGAACTTGGTGATCCATGTCTACACATTTGTTCTGGGAAAAGATCTGGGATCCGGATGTGGTAGCAGCTGAGACATACTCACCCCTCTTTCAGCAGCAGTAGCCAGGGTGGCTGTGATTCAGGAGGAGGCGGTTGATGGAGGAAGGGAGCAGCAGGGGGCTAAGCCCCAACCAGGTGCTTTTCATTTGGGGACATGTGTCCTAGATTTTCTGCGACAATACCCATTTCTTATGATTTGATTATTTTCAATGAAGGCAATTTGTTAGACATCTGAGTTTCAGCTTGGTAAACATGGCTGTCGTGCTCATAACTAGGGCAAAAGCTGCTAGCATGACTCAACCTAAGCTTAGGACGGGTACTTGAAACAACTAACCCTGAGCCAAGGAGCCCTGGGAAGGCCTGGAGGTCTTTACTTAGGAAGTTAGAAGTGTGTCATCAAGAGAAGTATTCTGGGATGTCTAAGGCAGGACATTACGGTGTCTTTTGTAAGTGGCAGGGACCACACTCTGCAACACAGGGCAGGGTCATGTGTTAGGACAAAAAGACAGGCACAGGCAGGCTGCTGCGAGTTTTGGAAATGACAGAGAGTGCCTCCCTGGTGGCACAAGGGATTAAGTCTCAGTACTATGGGCAGCCACTGCAACACTATTGCAGCATGAGTTCGAGCACCTGGCCAGCAACTCCTGGCCCCGGAAGTGACCAACAGGGCACAGCAGACCTCTCCTGTCTCACCTGCTGCTCCCTTCAACAGTGTATTTCATTTGATCTGCCTGTTCTGTTCTGCACTGTCTCTGGTGAATCCTCTCAACCCTGAGCCCCTGTACCTCTGGCCTACACCTTAGTTCTTGTATACATAAGTAAATAAAATAAATCTTTAAAAGAAAAGACAGAGAGGGACAGGAAAACCAGGGACACAGGCTTGAGTTGAAGGGCTATCTTGTGGGTTGTCACGAGCAGATGGGTGGGGGAAAGAAGAAATCAGGATTGCAGGGGAGGGGCAGGCACAGGTGAGGTCCACCGGGCAGGGAGGCTGCAGCCTGCTCAACCTGAAGCCCTCAGCCTGAGTTTGCACCCAAAGGGGAAGGACGCCCCTAAAGGCAAGAAGATGGAGAGGAGAAGAACAGTGGCTCTGGGCCTATGACCTGTGGTCCCACATCTGGGATATTTGTTACTCTTTGAGGAGGTTGGTTTGTCTTGTCTCCGAGAGAACCAAATCGCAGCTCACCGGGAGCCCCTTCTGGCCGGGTCTGCTCAGAGGAATTGGGCCAAGTTTGTGGTTTCCCGAGTGTTAAGCATTAAGGCCCTTCTGGGAGCTGCTCATGCTGTTTTGGCCCCCCGTCCAAGCTCCAATTTAGGGTCCCTGCCTGCCTCACCTCTTGTCTTGCCTCCTCCCCTTCCGCTAGTGTAGGTTGCTTTGCTGAGTTTTCCATCGCCCCATGAGCGGCCATCAAGTCTTTCTGGAGCAAGTGGACTATCCATTTGACAGTGAAAGCAAAGCCCTCAAGATAGAGGAGCATGGAGATGGCAATAAGAGGGAAATTAGACTTAAGTAAAAAAGGGAGAGGGGATTCTAAGGGAGCCTTGAGACCAAAATCATCGAAGTTGGGACAAGTGGTATCTGCACAGAAACATACAGTACAGGCAGCCTGAGACATGTGCGGGGGATGGGGAGAATGTAACTGGAAAAGCTGGCCTGCCCTATAAGAGGGGCCGCTCAGATCAAAGAGACTGGGGTGGGACACTTTCGACCTCCTGGAGGGGAAGAGAGTCTGCTGGGTGTGGGCCTGCTCCAAAGACTGAAGCTGGGAGCTGCGACTGGCAAAAGAGCAGGGAAGGACTGGGCTCTGCCTGAGCACACCTGCAGGCACAGGCTCACCTCCTCTCCGGGCACATGGAAATGGGAAAAGCGGAGAACATGCAATGTGGCAGAAATGAGATGGCAGTGCTGGGCAGGAGTGCTAGCTGCATCTGGGGGCAACATGGCAGGGCAGGAGAGAAGTTTAAAGGAGGCTTTACAAAACAGTGAGTAAAATAGAAAATGAGGGCTCTCCCTGGTGGTGCAGCGGGTTAAAGCACAGCACTGAGAAGCTAAAGCCATGAGTTTCCGCATGAGTTCGAGCCCCTCCTGCTCCGGAGGTGACCACATGGCATGGCAGACCTCTCCTGACCCGCCCGCTGCTCCCCTCAGCAGTGTACTTCATCGATCTGCCTGTTCTGCTCCCCACTCTGTCTCTGGTGAAGCCTTTCACCGCCCCTGAGCCTCTGGCCTGTACCCAAGTTCTGTATGCACAAATAAATAAATCTTAAAAAAGAAAAAAGATAGAAAACTAAAGATATGCGTTAGAGCCCCTTGTTAATTGCCTGGAACGTATACTGAAAGTAAAAATGAAAGAAATCAATGGAATGGATGGAACTGAAGCATAAGGAAAAAAAGGGATTGTGAAAAATAAAGTAAAATATAGTATTTGATATCCAGATGAAGGGAAGTAGTTAAAAAGAATTTCTTGAAAGCCAAGGGTTTTGGCAGAGGTTTGCAGAATCTGTTCAAACCGATTTGAGGGGAAGAAATGGAAAGTGTAAGATGGATATTCAGAGAGAGAAATCCAGATCCCACTCGGAAATGACAGAGTAGGGTGGGTGGGTATTTGGAAGCCCCAGCCTGTGTTCCCCAAAGGCATCTCAGAGGAAGGTGGGTGGAGCAGTGCCTGCAGGCAAGAGGGGTGGGGGCAGTTAACTTGGGAGGACCTGAGAGATGGAGGCCAGTAGCATTACTTGGAGGAGAGAGAGAAATACAACAATGCCTAAGGCAGATAGTCACAGGTAGGCCTTTGATGTCTATTTTTCAAATGAACCAAGCAATGGAGAAATAAGTGAAACAAGTAAAGACTAAATGTGGGAGGTTTGGAAGGGGATAAATAAGATCTGCACATTATTTACAATAGCCAAACTATGAAATAACCAAGGGCCCCCAAGCAGATGAATTGATCAAGATGTGGTATATATGTATTTATAATGAAATACTACTCAGCAGTTAAAAAGATTAACCCATGCCATTTGGGGCATGACCTAAAGAGATTAGGATAAATAAAATAAGTCAGAAGGAGAAAGATAAGTAAAGGATGGTGTCACTAATATGTGGAATATAGAGAAATCAAACTCAAAAAGTAGCCCCTGAAAGCTGATACAGAACTGAGAGATGGGAGGGGACAGAGGTGGAAAGAATGAGAGATGGCAACACAGAGCAGGGTGGGAACACAGTGAACCGCAGTGGTAAACTGTGGGGTTTCAATGCGGGAAGCGATATGGTAATAGCACCGGAAGGGAAGATACACAGACAGTGTAAACCATATACATACACACAGACCAAAAAACTGAAAACACAGAAGTGACAATCTGAAGAAAGGACAGTGGAAAGGATGCAGAGTGGAAGATCCAGGCAGAAAAATGGGTCGGTCGTGTATAAAGGCAATGCAGAGCCACTTGGGCCTAATGCTGACACTTGCAAGGACAGCTCGCCCTGGGTAGGCTGCAGGCAAAGCAGAGAGAGGGTGCGCACCGTCCATTGTGAGCGACTGTATGGGGAGGCCATGGTGTGCAAGGACAGGTCCCACAGGCGCCTTGGCCCCTGGCTGCTGAGCTTCAGAACTTCTGGGGTCAGCTGGCCATACCCGAGGATTTGGGGTGGAGGCAAGGGATAGTGAAGAGGAATAGGAGAAGGGGCAAGCCATAGTTATGATAGGGGAAGATAATGATAACGACAACAACAACAACCCTGTGTGATGACGCGTTAAAAGGCAGGAGAGGAGAACAGCACAAAGGACTGGGAGCTGAGGCCAGGCGGGCTCTTTGGACAGCAGAAAGGAGAAATGCTGGAGCGCTGGAATTTGCAAATGAGCTAGGGGAGGGGAGTCACAAGGGCAAACCCATGACAGAGAAAAACAGGGTGAAACTGAAGAAGCAGAAACAATGAAAATTAGAGAGTGTTAAGTTTATAAGAAATGGATACATGACCCACAGTGTGCAGCAAAATATGGATAATATGTAAATACCATTTTTAACTTTAAAAAGTTGGAAGGCTCAGAATGGATAATCTTTCTGAGGGTACTTTATAAGTAAGAAGAAAGATATTTGTGGCTGAGAGGAAAGGATGCTGGAAAACTGGAGCTGGATGCCAGCTCTGCCCCTCGGAGTGAGGACAGGCCACTGGTGGTCTCCTTCGCCTTTGTGTCATCAGCCAGAATGTGACAGTCACTGCCCTCTCACGGTACCTTGGAGGAGTTGCCTTGGTTCTGAGGCTGCCAGAGTGGAGGCCCACAGACTGGGTGGCTTAAAACAGGAGGAATCTATTTGCGGGGGGAGGGCAGAAATCCAAAATCTACTTGTTAGCAGGTCAGTCTCTCTTAAGGTCTAGGGAGAAATCCTGCCTGCTTTCTTTCAGCTTCTGGTGGTCCAACAGTCCTTAGCTTGTGGCTGCATCCCCCCCCCCCAATTTCTGTGCTATCTTCACAAAGCCTTCTCCCCTCTTTCCCTGTATGCCCTTTCCTTATAAAGAAAGTGTACCGCGATCACATGAAGTCCAATCATCTCATCTTGAGAACCTTAACAAATTACGTCTGCAAAGACCCTATTTCCAAATCAGATCACATTCTGAGCTCCCAGGTGGATACGTGTTTATGTGTGACACCACCCAACCCCCAACCAGGTCCACTCAGTAATGAAGCAAGAACAAGATCAATGAAGCAAGCAAGAACGAGAAATACTAAAAACATTTCCCGCCTTCTTCTCTTCCTTAAAGGTTATCTCCTTATGATGCCTCCTTATCGTCTCTGATGACTGCCCTGCCCCAGACTGGCACAGTAGCCTACTTTTCTTATTCTTTGTTGCTTGAATTTTCTCACCTTCTGAGCCTCTTTCCAGTCACTCACTCACCTTCCCCCCTCCCCCC
>NW_004567102.1:12062438-12076676 GCF_000260355.1 Condylura cristata
CCCCCCCCAAACTTTATGACTCCAATGAAAGTCCTTACAGAAGCTTTATCAAAGTGCCTGGAGGTAAATGCTTCCCACATGGAACACCTGCTTTGCCCTTTCACATGGCAGTTAAGCAGCATTTCTGATTCCCTTTGATCAAGTGGTCATTTGCTCTCATATCTTGTTCTTGGACTTGTTGTGAATCTAAGTTTTTGTTTTTGTTTTTGTTTTCTAGATCAGCCAGCTCTTACAGGCTGGGGGAGTTTTTTTCCTAGAATCTACTTCTGTGCCTGGCATCATCCAGGTCCTCAGCAAGGATTTCTGAATTATGTAGTCCCCACTGCATAGAGTATGTTCCTGTCAAAATTTCTCCTTCACCTCTCCTGTACAGCAGCCCTTCTCTTCTGACCATTAGGTGACTCTGGAATGTACCATCTTGAGCTGGTCTGTTGTATGACTGTCTGATGTTCACTCATTCACTTGTTCACTCCTGAGGTTTCATAAAGCACTTACTCTGCTTGCTTTTGCTGGACTTCAGATTTCAGTTTGTAAATTAGTGTAAGTCTCTCAATAAAAGGTCGAGTAAACTCTCTCATCCTCCCTCCTTTTCCATCTAGGGCCTAACACCATCTCTAAGTGCTTGCCACGATCAACTGAACAGATCTGTTCAAATTGTTTCAGTGAACTCTCAAAGGACAATGCCAAATGAGATACTAAAAGCTCTGTGAATGTAAAGGGTTTAATGCAAACCCCTCTGAGAAGGTATCTGGGGATAACCAAATCCTGAGCCTGTGATCAATGCCAGAAACTAAGGGCTAGAGCAGGAAGAGCCAGGTTTGGAGAGTGGCTGTTCCAGCACCCTCTCTGCCTGCCGTAGGGAGAAGGCGGATGCGGGGGTCTCCCTCAAGCATTCACTTTGGGGACCGCATACTCCCGCCAACGGCTGACCCCCTACAAGACTCTCAGGGACTGAGAAGGAGTTGAGTTGGGTTGTTTCCCATCAGGGCGCCCTGCAAACACAGGGAGGGTTGTGCATTTGGGACCAGTAGACAGGAGTACAACTGAAGCAGGACCTTAGGCAACAAGACAGACTCACAACCCAAATTAATCTGTCCCTCCAGTTCAGCAGAAAGACCCATACCCTTTTCTTCTGTACTAGCCAAAAAGAAAGAGCTAGAACCACTGCCCTGCACTGCCCCCCTCCGCCCCCATCATAAGTTCAGCAAATAACAAGTAGCTTTGACTCTAGGGGCCTCTTTGACCTGAGTATCTGACGTGCCCATGGGCAAACTGAAGGTGCCCTGGATAGTGGATAGCACTGCCAGGGACTCACGATGGAAGGGAGTCACTCACCAGCGTTGTCTTGCTGCTTTGTGTTTTTGATGTAGGCAGAGAACTTGGAGAAGATGTCGATACCAGCTGTGTTGGATTCTCGGTGTTTTGCTGCCAGTTTGGGGTACCTGGGATGGAAGACATGGTGTTCTAGGATCAGTGAGAACTTGGAGAACTTAGTCAGAGAGCCTGTCCCCATCAAAACAAGCAGCACTCCTATTCTCGCTGGATCTACAACCCCACCATATGGGAGGCATGAGACCTGCCAGCCTTGGCTTCCCGATAGCCTAAAACAGAGGCCAGAGAGGTTGGAGAGCTGCCTGGGGGTAGGGTCCCGGGCAGGGAACCAGAATGCCATTCGGAGGGTCCAGGACATGGCTCTTACCCAGACCACCAACAATGATGCTACAATGAAAAGGTTCTAATCAAAATTTGGAAGGAGTTTGCCTCTATCTCAGGCATTTTCCCAACCCACATTTAAATAACTGCCCTCTTGCCAGGACTACCAGTGTAATCTTAGCTGCGCAGAGCTAAATCGGGGAGTGAGAAGGCACTGGGCATCTCGGCACAGAGGCCTCGAAGCCATTTCTCAAAAGAAAGTGTCCTCTTCTGAAATATTCTTTGCATGTACTTCTTATCTGTGTGCAACATCAGGACACAGGACATCAGCAAGACAAGTGTTTTCAGTTGCTTGATTTACAGGCATGCAGATGGATGTGCCTCAGTCTAGCCCACACTCTTGCACCATCTCATGTTGAATCAGAAGACTGTAAGAGACAGACTGGCAGTGGGACTATTTTCTATTACCCTGAGGCTGAATGAGGTAAACCTGTTTGTGTAAAGACCCATCACTTTGATCCCCTTAGCCCCACTCTAATGAGCAATACCGGCTTTTTAAAAAAACATTTTCAGGCCCTCCCTGGTGGCGCAGCAGGCTAAAGCATAGCATTGCAAGCTAGCCACAGCCACCTCAGTGCTAGTTCAATTCCCAGCCCCTGAGGTGACCCACGTGGCACAGCAGACCACTTGTGACCTACCTGCTGCTCCCCTCAGCATGTACCTCCTCAGTCTGCCTGTTCTGTTCCCCAGTCTGTCTCTGATGAAGCCTCTCACTGCCCCCCCGCACCTCTGGCCTGTACCCCAGTTCTGTATGCATAAATAAATCAATCATAAAAGAAAAAAAATGCTATTTCCATGTGTTTAAAAAAACACTTTCCATTTATGGCTAGGCAGGGGTGGGAGGAGGTACAGGCCATTGCTGAGCTATCATTATCCCTGATGTGGTATATTATGATCTCCAGATAAATAATTCTTGGTGCAGAAGGGGGGGTTATTTTCATATTTTAAATGATTTGAGTAAAAAGATTTTAAAAATAGGTTGTTAGCCCACTCTCCCTAGTGGCGCAGTGGGATAAAGCACAGCACTAAGAAGCTAAAGCCACTTCTGCATGAGTTCGATCCCTGCCACATGGCACGGCAGACTTCTCCTGACCCACCTGCTGCTTGATCTACCTGTTCTGCTCCCTACTCTGTCTCTGGTGAAGCCTCTCACTGCCCCTGCACCTCCGGCCTGTACCCCAGCTCTGTATGCATAAATAGATAAATCTTTTTTTTTTTTTAAAGGTTGTTAGCTTTCATTCTTTGGCTCTTCAACTGGCCCATGAACTATGACCATCCAGTCTTGGGCCCTTCTAACTGGCTGTAAGATTTTGTCATTGGAAAAGTCCTCAGGAGATCACTGAGTCCAGCCCTCTATTCTCAGGTAGTCACAGAGGCACTGTCTTCTTCATTTTATATATGGAGGCCAGAGATACCATAGCTATTTATGGGCCTACAGATAATAAATAACCAGCAAAATATGAGGGACCATAAGAACCTAGATTCTTCCTCCTAGGTCTTCACTTCACTGTTATCAGCAAAAGTTAATTGTTTTGAGAGCTTTTTATTGTTTAGCAGGCACTGTACTAGGCCTTTACATGTATTTATCAATTATTCCTCAAAACTGTACTGTTATTTGCCACATGAGAAAAATGAGGTACAGAGAAGATAAGCAATTTCTTAAAGGTCATGTGGATAGATGGCAGAGCCAGGATTCCAAACCTGGGTGGTTCACTTAGCTGTGAAGGTCTATGCTATGGTCTCTCACTGACTCAGCTGTTAACTCTCCAAGCCCTCATACCCTGGCTGGAACAGGCTGAGTGCCATGGGTGAACTTTCTCCAACCACCAGTAGGGGGCACTCTGCACAGATTCTGCACACACTCTTCCCGAGGATACTGGGTATTAGGAAATTTCATGGGCTCTGACTGGAATCACAAAACAAGATTTCTGGCAAGATGCTGCTCAATCTGCCAAGACACTGGAATTTAGAATTGTTCCTTCTTATTTTGAGCTTCTCACTTAGAATCTGGCCTGTTCTTAAAATTGATTGCCTCAAGGTATTATTAATAAATACCAAGGTCTCTTTGTTTTTGTTTGCTAAGGTAAGAGTTTAAAGAGAAAATGTCCCAAAAGTGCATGTTCATTTGATTCTTTTTTTTTTTTTACATTATGCAATTTTTTTTTTTTAATCAGATACCCAGCAATTTGACCATTTCCTCACAATCAAGGCAGGCCAAATGTGAGTGGGGTATTAGATCTGAGACAGAGAGCAAAGAGTCACGTGTCCAGGAAAACGGAATGCTGCTCCCCTAGTTTCTCAATACTGAGGCTTGCTGAGACGTTCCTGTATGACACAGTGTCCCACTAGAAATTTGTCCTTGTGGGAAATAGATCTTCAAACATTAATCTTGGTCACATTTGGTTGGTAAGTAGCTGGTGATAAGTGCATTATTTTAGCTCCATATTTACACTTTATTTAAAATATGCAAAATTTTAGAGTGCATTCTGTTGCTCTAACAGGCTGGCAAATAGTAGTTTATAGAAACATCTTTCAAGATGATTGTGATGTGATCTGATAGCAATTAAAGAGATGGTAAATGTCTCTAACTCAGGAGTTAGCAAATGATGAGCCAGAAACCAAATCCAGCCCAACATCTATTTATATTCAGCTCATGAGATAAAAACAATTGAGAAAAAAATGTTTGATTATGAAAATAAGATAAAATTCAAAATTTCAGTATTTACACACAGTTAAATTAAAACAGAGTCAAGTCTGATCGTTTACAGAGTGTCTGTGACTGCTTTCATGCTACAACAGTATAGCTGTTATACAGAATCAAAAATATTTATTATCTGGCCTTTTGCAGAAATGTGTGCTGACCTCTCCTCTAACTGATGAAAACTTCTTTACATTTTATTTTTAAATAGCTTCTTTTAAATGTAGTGATCATAGTTCTGCAGTTATGTTTCATTCTAAGAAGTAAAACAATTAGCCTCACATCCAAAAAAAAAATGCACAAATATGTATCTGCAAATGGTAGCAGAATAATAAAATAGTATTGCAGATAGTGTTCTAATAGGCTTATCATCCAAATTGACTTGTCACAGATTAGTCATAAACCACCAGTGCACAGAATGATGGCAGTCAGTCTTGATGAAATCAAGACACATTAGGCCCAACCAACCACAGGTCAGGCCATGGCATTGGGATGCACTGGTGAAAAAGACAGTTCTCCCGCCTGAGGAAGTGACCTTGGTTGAAACTAGGGGATCTCCTGATCGCTTGAATGTTGACCCTCCTTTTCTTTTTATAAAATTTTGATAAAGATTTATTTATTTATGCATACAGGCAAGAGGTTCAGTGGAGGTTAGAGGATTCACCAGAGACAGAGTGGGGAGCAGAACAGGCAGATGGATGAAGTATATTGCTGAGGGGATCAGCAGGATCGTGATACAGGAGAGGTCTGCCACCCCGGTCAACTCCCGGGTCGGGATCGATCTGGTACTGAAGCAGCTGTGGCTTGCTTGCAGTGCTGCGCTTTAGCCAGCTGTGCCACCAGGGAGGAGCTGACCCTCCTTTTCTAATGAGCTTCAGAGTGAAGGACATCTCCCTCTCCCTTCTCCATTATTCCTGCTCCCTCAACTCACCAACCCTCCCTTGAGGAGGTATTAATGCTCCCAACTGTCCTGATCCTCAATCATGCTCTTGCTTATCTTGTCTCGCTACTCAAGCAACTGCTACTTGGAGGTGGATAGGGTCTGACTTACTCATGAAAAGACATTCCTTGAGGTCTGTGGTTTTAGACCTATGGGTGACCAGCTGTCTTTGTGATTGCAGCTGGGCGACACTCCACAAAGGGATACAGATCCCTCTAACTCTTCAAGCTGCCATTTGAAGAGCTCTGACTCCATGCCAGGCCCTCGGCTAACTTGAGTTATTTTCCAGGATAGCCGTGTGAGGTCACCATTCCGGTCATCATGTTATAGATGTGAGAATTAAAGATGAGAGATTAGGGCCCTCCCTGGTGGTGCAGCGGGTTAAAGCACAGCACTAAGAAGCAAAAGCCACTTCAGCACGAGTTGATTTCGACCTGGAAGTGACCCACATGGCACAGCAGATCTCTCCTGACCCGCCCGCTCCTCCCCTCAGCAGTGTACTTCACCAATCTTCCTGTTCTTCTCCCTGTCTGCTCTGTCTCTGGTGAATCCTCTCATCACCCCTGCAGCTCTGGCCTGTACCCCAGTTCTGTATGCATAAATATAAATAAATCTTTAAAAAAAATAAAGATGAGAGATTAAAAACATTTTTTGCGATAGCAGAAAGCACTCAGGCTTTCATACCCATGTGCATTTCTCAGTTAGGTGGGGGTCACATGGCTAGATTTTGGAGAATAGGATGGGAGGGGAAGTAAACCCTGACAGCGCTGGCCCATAAAACACTTTGCATGATCCTCTCCTTCCCTGCTTAGGAACCTTGGATAGATGTATATTTCAAAAGCTACCTGTTGGAAACAGGCCATACTACCCACTCAGATTTTGCTTGAATGAAAAGTAAACCCCTATTCTGTTAATTACTGACATTTAGGACTAATCAGGACAGAGTAGCACAAGCTAGTGACACAGATGAAAGCCCACGTCATGTTGCTGCAAGCCTCATAAGCTCAGCCATCCTCCTGGAGGTATTGAGACTATTTCCCTACCTTCTAGAAGATTTTTTAAAACCTTATATTTTTGTAGAGTGAGGTATCTTTGGGCCTTTAATAAAATAATGAGTTGCACTTCATTACATTATACCACCAACTTCCCCTCCTGATTTCTATCATCTCATCGATATATACTTGACTTATTTATTCAAACAACCAGCTCTGGAAAAACACTTGGAGAAATTCATAGGATGACAGGACTTTAGCGATCAGGAGATGGAGAGGATGAGAGGTTTGCCAAGGTTATGTGACAGAGCCAGTAGGAAAGTGGCCAGATTCAGGCCTCCTGGTGCTCAGTTCCACACCCTGTTAATAGTGGTCATTCTGTGAAGCTTGCTCCAAACCTCCCAGTCATCCCAGCACTAACCCCAAGCCTTCCTGCTGGGTGTTATGGGGTCAGTCTGAGGAATGAGATGGAAGTTTGTTTCGTTTAGAAACTACTTGAGACTTCCTGGATTCCTCTTTTTGACACCAAATGCTTTGTGGGACCAAATGTGATTTTTAAAAAATTGTTGGAGTATTTGTATGTGGTTTTATTTTTTCTTTAAAATATAAAGCTAAGGGGGGAAAGGCTCCCACAATTTCTTGGCTCTCTGGCAGCTTTTACAAACAGCAGTGTGATGAGAAACACATGGCCGACTAGTGTTCTGTGAACAGTTATGGGGAGTTTTGCTGCCCCCTAGAGATCCAGAAGGTCAGGCTCTCTCTTCAGGGCCTTGGGACTCAGTCCCAGACCTCTCGGCACTCTTTAGTGAGAGGCCAGGGGAGACTGGTGGCTTGTGGACAGAACAGTAGGTCTCTGGTTACAGGACTGGGCCCCAGAATTGGTGACACTAATGGGAAGACCACTGTGGCACCTGCCTTTGTCTGTCCCATGCAAAAGCATCTGGAACACTTCTGGGGGTACAGAATAGCTGGTGGGCTCATGAATAGAGAGAGTCTCCACCTCATTGCCTTCCTGAGACCTGCATTTTAATAGTTTTGAGGTTGTGGATAATGGATAATAGGGTCACTGTCACAACAGGATCATACTTAGTAAAAGCTCCTACGCCCTACTGCATCCTAGGAAAGGACAGGGGCAGAGGAAGCAGAGTTCTGGGCAGGTGATATGGGCACAACAGGAAGGAAGGAGCAAATTTCTGCAAACAGATTAACTCTCTTTGGATCACAAAAACCTTTCAGGATAGGGCCCTCCCTGGTGGAACAAAGGGTTAAAGCACAACACTGAGAAGCTTGCCTAACCACTTCAGCACGAGTTTGAGTTCGATCTCCGACCAAGGAGCGGACCCACATGCTCAGGAGACCTCTCCTGACCTGCCCGATGCTGCCCGATGCTCCCCTCAGCAGTGTATTTCAGTCCATCTGCCTGTTCTGCTCCCCACTCTGCCTCTGGTAAATCCTCTGCATCTCTGATCTGTACCGCAGTTCCTGTATGCATAAGCCAATCAATCAATAAAAAAGAACGATTACGATGAATCTGATGATGGTCCCCCTCTAAAAGAATGTATTGAACATGAGGGGATTGGAACATGAGGGGCAGACCATCCCAGGAGTCTCAGGGGCCCCACTAACTCCAGTGTGGACGTGGATTGGAGACACCTGCACTGGAGAAACAGCCAGGCAAGGAGAGAAAAGCTGGATTGGGAGCAGAGGGAGTCTGGCTGAGGTGCAAGTGCTTTCTTGGGGGAGGTCTCTCTTGGGGGTGGCCCCTGGGGCCAAGAGGAAGATGAAGCAGGGCTGCCAGGTTGCAGCAAATCGCCAGCAGAGCTCGGAGCTCCATCCACCGGCCTGGTAGAGGGCCAGGTGTGACACTCAGCTCCTCACTGCTCCCATTTTCCATTCCCTGGTGGTTGTGACAGAAGCAGTTCTCCCTGGGGGCAAGTACCACTTCTAACAGGGAAAATGTTAGCCTCATCTGGGAATTTCCCTTGTGGATCTCTCAGATCAGGTTTAAACGATCGTTACCGAAAACATCATTTATTTTCTCATGTGGTATTTCAAACCAGTGCCAGCAAAGAGATGAGACCCTGGGGGCGTGGGAGGGAATCTGAGTGCCTCAGAATCCTTTCAGCAATGCAACTGGTGCCCTGTTAGGAGTTGTGTGTGGTGGTGGCTGTGTTGGGTGTTACAGGTGGGGCTGTGCAGCTGATTTGGTTAATGCGTTTATTTAGCTAGCAATTTTTTTTTTATTGAGGTTATGTTGGTGTATTATGCTATATATAAGTCAACAGTATAGGAGTACAGGTCTTCAGTTGTCTGTTACCACATCATGCCCCCACCCAGGGACCCACAGTCCTCTACCCTAGTCCCACGGGCCCCTCTTACCCCTACACTCCCTGCTGGAAGCTTCAATACAGCAGTCAGACTTCTAGAGTTTGTTTTGGTTGATTTCACTCATATGCGGAATAGAGAAAAACAAAACAGAGGAACAGAAAAAATCAACGTACTTATTTAAAGTCTGCAAGCTCAGCAACTTCTAGTGGGCTTGGGACAGCTTTCTATTTTCAGTGGGGAAATAAGCCATCCTAGTGTGGAATGGGAAAATACTTGCCAATAAGAATATATAAATGGCCCAGGCCTAATCAGAGTTTGGCTGGAAATTTCAATCTAATTAAAAAAAATTGTTTTTAACATTTATTTATGCATACAGAACTGGGGTACAGGCCAGAGGTGCAGGGGTGGTGAGAGGACTCACCAGAGACAGAGAGGGGAGCAGAACAGGCAGATTGATGAAGTACTCTGCTGAAGGGAGCAGCGGGCAGGTCAGGAGAGGTCTGCCGCGCCATGTGAGTCACCTCCGGGGCGGGCGGGGTTCAAACTCATGCTGAAGGGGCTTTAGCTTCTTACTGCTGTGCTTTAACACACTGTGCCACCAGAGAGGGCCTCTAATTTTTAATTTAATAGCAATTTGCTAGATGTGTACCTTCAATAAGAGAGTCAATGCCTCAGTTTCCCCAACTGTAAACTGAGGAAAATAGTAGCACTTACCTTCGAGGGTACTTGAAGGTTGTGTATGTGAAGGGGGAGTGTTAATAAATAATGCAAGAGTGGGTTTTAGTAGTCAAGTCTCACTGATGTTACCTCCCATGTCCTAAATCCTTCCTCCTGCACCAGGCCCCAGTCTCGCCGTCACTGCCTTAGGTAAGCCCTCCTGCCCATCCTGCCTATACTATCTCCAGGTGACTTTTCCACCTTCACCTTGTCCATCCTCTGCTCTTCTTATTTCCCCCATTGAACAAAGTGTGTAAGCTGACTCTCCAACTCCTTTCTTAAAACTTATCGGTGGCTGGGGCTTCCCTGATGGCATAGGAGTGAAGTCTCAGTGTTATCAATTTGTGGCCAGCCACTTCGGCCTGAGTTTAATCCACAGTCAGGGAGCAGACTCTCTCCTGACCCACCCGCTGCGCCCCTAGCAGTGTATTTCAGTAGCTTCACCTGTTTTCTGTTTCCCACTCTGCCTCTGGAGAATTCTCTTACTCCCTGCATCTCTAGCCTACACCAAAATTCTTGTATGCATAAATAAATGAAAATAAAGTTAAAAGATCTTTTCAGTGGCCATCCTCTACAGGATAAAGTCTATGCAGATCTTGTAATATTTTCCCTAGTTTTTTTTTTTAATGTGACTGCTTTAATCTCCAATTACAATGTAGTTTAATGAACAAGACTAGTTTCCACTAAAATTTAGAATTCTCTTTTCTCTCTATTCCTACGGTCTATCTATCCATTGCGGCTTATCTATCCAATGGGAAGCTCCAGCCCCTCTAGACTCTCCCCTCCCTGTGCTCATTTTAGAAGAGGGGCCAATTTTAGCTTTTTCATCCGTTATATCATGGGCCCCCACCTGCCATAGTCAGGTTGATGACTCTTAGTCATGCCTTGGTGCGATGGTAAGCCAGGGATTACTTCTCACCTGCCTCATTTTCATTCCATCAGCCTTTCAGTTCTCCTCTGACCTGAGGCAGGCTTTACCCCACCAAGAGGTCTTCCAGGCCAATGAACTGAAAAGGAGTCTTGTTTAGAGGGTTAGTGGGGTAGCAACTTTCCTAATTCACTCTCTTAAAAAAAAAAAAAAAAAGATGTTATTTATTTATGCATACAAGCTGGGGTACAAGCCAGAGCTACAAAGGGTGAAAGGATTCACCAGAGACAGAGTGGGGAGCAGAACAGGCAGATCTACTGAAATACACTGCTGAAGGGAGCAGCGGGTGAGACAGGAGAGGTCTGCTGCGCCCTGTGGGTCAGCTCCCTAGCCGGGAATCGAATTTGTGCTATCGTGACTGCAGATTGCTTCGCAGTGCTATGCTTTAACCTGTTGCACCAACAGGGAGTGCCCTAATTCACTCTCTAGGAGAAAGTAGCCCCCTTCATAGGGCCATCTTCTCTTGGAATTGGACATTATGAAGTAGTTTTGATATTAGCAGCCCTCTGGAAGTGGGGAGGGGTGTCCTGGATCCTATGAAAAGAGGATCCTACATGCTAGATTGAAGAGGCTTCTTTGCACACCGGCCTTCTCACAGCCAACACTATGTTTTTTCACCCCCAACACAGGCCCTTCCCTAACACTGGCTCTGAAAAAACAAGCAGTTCATTACTTTTCAGGGGTCAAAGTCTCCTCCAGGAATTCCTCGATCTTATTGACATCTGTCTTCACTTCCCCGTTGAAGGTCAGGAAGGGCGGATGGGCACCAGGGGCCAGGTTGTGTAGGTCAGCTGGCTTTCTGTGGAGAGAGCAAGATTCAGACTATGGTAGTTTACAATAGGATACTTGACGTCAGACAAACCTAGGACTTACTGCAAATCAGGCTCCCTTTTCTAGCCAACAGGCTTGTCAGCAAAACCAGAGTTTTAGTGTGGGGCAGTGGACGGGGCAGGCTGGAGAAGGTCCTAAAGGGACAAGGTGTGACTCAGGATATCAGAGACAGGAGATATTGCTGAGTACGACTGAAAGAGCAGAGGGCATTATCAGGACACTACTTGAATCAGTGTCGAGCTTTCAATACCCAGGGCAAAGGTTGAGCTTCACTTTCCAAATCTTCCCCATCATTTAACTTAACAAAAAGAAACCAGAGAGAATTCCAAACCGTCAAAATCAATGGCGTCATTTATACTTTCATACTAAGAAGTATCTTCTGCATGGTGAAAGGGGTGTGCCACAGGCAGGAGAGGGCCCCTGTGTGTGAGCTGAGAGCCAGTTCATGCTGGATGGTCAGAATGAGGAGTGAAGATGGAGCAAAGTGAGGGAGAGAAGATTGGTGGGGGTGGGGGAGAGGGATAGAGTTTTGCTAAGGAAAGAGGAAGTACAGCGGAATCGTGATAGAGACCTCAATGGCCAGGGCTGAGACATGGATTCACCCCAAAAGCTCTTTGAGAATGCAGCACTTCTTGGGGGAGTCAGACTTGGAAGCCACGAGATGGAGGGACTAAGGAAAAAGTAAACAGCTGGGAAGAGGAGTCTGCCTTGAGACAAATTCCTGGCGTAATAGGTTTGGGAGGGGAAGGGAAGAATTTCAATTACGGTGTTACTCCCCTGTCATTCCCCAAACACACACTCTCCAGCCGCATTCTGGGACACTTGAAACTCCTTAGACTCTGAGACTGGAAGTATGTTTAAATCCAGTTCACCTAGTCCCTCTGTTTACATTGTGTATGTCCCTTATTTTCCACAACGCAAGGGCATTCTTTACTTTCTCTTGCAGTCTAACATTAAACAGCATTGCTTGGGTTCCCAGCTGGAAGGGGAAATCTAAACTAATTTCATTTTTCAGCAATAATCTCCTGTTTAAAGATAGAGAAATTGGTGTCTATTTTTTTGTTTTTGTGACTCCTGAGAACAATAGTCTCTGGATTCTGGGCCCCTTGGGCAGTCCCACCCACAGTGGCGGAAGTCAGAGGACATCGCCAGTGGGCACCCCATCAAACACAGCCCACCCTTTCTGTTGGTCCTTTGCAGCATTATGTACATAGTCAACACTTAATTACACATTGTCAGGTCTTAGGGTTTGAATTATTTGATGTCCATCAGTCCTCTGGCTCTGGCTGGAGTTCCTGTTCTGTGAAGCTAAGAAAATCTAGCACATGTGGGGTTTTTGTGATGAATCAGATGCTGTCCATGCTGTTCCCTTAATTCCTCACAATAACCCTATGAATGAGGCACCACTTATATCTCTGGTGTACAAATGAAGAAACTGAGTCTCAGGCAAGCAAAACAACTTACTCAAGCTCACTCAACCAATGATAGAGGTACCAGGAACTTAATTCATAAAAAATGAATTAAGAGATTGCTAAATTCATTGTATCATGCTTGTAAAAAAATTCCCTTGACTCTATTCTATAATATACTGAAATATTTTAAATAAGCAATACTTGTAAAAATGTGTATTTATATAAATATATACAAACATATGTATATTTATAGATATATGTAAAGTATATAGCTAGTATATCCGTTACATGCATGTAACATATATTACATAGATATATATTTATATATTGAAATATATATTTCTCTGTCTTTTAATTTTTTATATTTTGCAGTAAGAACACTTCCTTATCTATAAATCTGCACCTACCTCAAAGAGTATTTGTAGGTAGGATCAAATGTGATAACAGGTATGAAAGAGAAAGGTAAGCTTCTAGGAATGCGGGGTGGGTCCGCTCCCATGCTGATTCCTGCACACTCTCAAGTTCATTTTCTCCCCGGTGTTGCCTGGATGCCATCTCTCCTTTGGAGGAAGCTATTTTTTCAAACCGCATGAATGTCTCCTGCTGCGTAGCAAATGAGCATCTTTGTTTGCTAGATTTTTGGGAGTCTGAGTTAGCTGCTATGAGGAAAAAGCTTAAAACATGTCTCAGACTGGCCTGAGGGATTTAAGGCCTCATCTGAAAGACAAAGCAGATGCCATAACTGATAACTGCCTGTCCTCAAGGCAAAGTCTTTGGACCCTGCCTCCAGTTCTAATGGGAAGTGAGGAGTTAAAGCAAGTAATTTAAAGCTTTTTACCTTTGCTTCCTTGTGTAAAGTGAAGAATTAAGACCTCCTTGATTGACAGCAGTCTGTGTTAGGTGTTTTTTTTTTTTGGTTTTTTGGTTTTTTTTTTTTTTTACTTTCTAAAGATTTATTTTATTTATGCATCCAAGAATTGGGGTACAGGCCAGAGGTGGGGGTGGGGGTGAGAGGACTCACCAGAGACAGAGTGGGGAACAGAACAAATCAGACTGAAATACACAGCTGAGGGGAACAGCGGGTGAGACAGGAGAGGTCTACTGCGCCATGTGGGTCAGCTCATTGGCCTGGGACTGAATTCAAATTTGCACTGCAGTGGCTGCCAATAGCTTTATAGTGCTGAGACTTAACCCCCTGAGCCTCCACAGAGGCCCTATTAGGTGATTTTTTGTGGGAAAGCACTCGCCAGTTGGGTCATGGTGAGCAGTGTTGGTAAATCACATTGGGAAAAACCAAGGAAAGAGAAAACAAGGAGCCTGCAGCTCCCTTTACTCCACAGGCAATGGGGGTAGGCAGGCAGAGGAGCAGCGAGGGGAGATAAGACAGAGACAGAAAGAAGCAGATTGAAGGAGAGCCCTTGCACCTGGAAGAATGATGGGTTGAAGAACAGAGGAGCAGGAACAGCCTGGCTGGCAGAGGTGGGACCTGAACCAGGCAAGGGCTCTGAGAGTGAACAACGGGCTTTAGAGGTGGGAGAGCAGAGCACAAGAGCCCTGGCCTTGAAGACTGGAAATGGTGGTAGCAAGAGAGAGGAGCTAGAAATGTTTCCATAAAACCAGGAAATTCAGGGCCCTCCCTGGTGGCGCAGCGGGTTAAAGCACTGCACTGAGAAGCTAAA
>NW_004567102.1:12076792-12082124 GCF_000260355.1 Condylura cristata
TGGTGTGGACGGGGTGGGTCATTTAACATAGATCGGAAGAGCACACGTCTGAACTCCAGTCACTGCTCGACATCTCGTATGCCGTCTAAAAAAAAAAAAAAAAAAAAAAAACAGGAAATTCAGGAGGGAAAATGACAAATACAAATTTCAACATATAGATTTTAGAGTGATAAGAGAAAACACAAATGGAACTACCCTAATGAGAACAGGTTCTGGGAATAGAATAAAGATGGCAAGGTGAACACACTAAGCACGCCAGAGAAGAGGATAGAGGCAGAAGAGAAACATCCAGGCAGTGAACCTCAAGCTTGAGATTTCACTCGAGGTGGAAGGTCAGGAGGGGAGAGAGGTACAGCAACAAAGGCTGGAGAGGGTGGATCCTGACAGTGAAGGATGCAGGCTGTTTTCAGTAGCCATTATTGTAACAGGGTGGTCCCCCAGGAAAGGGGAGGTTCCAGGTTCCCTGCCCCACGCAAAGGAGGGTGGAGCTGAACAGGGAGGAGAAGAATCTAGAGTGGAAGAGGAAGAGGAAGGAAGCAGGATGGAGAGCCAGAAGGAGACCTGAGGAGGCTCTTGGAGCAGAGAGACAAGTGAAGAAGCGGCTCTTGTTTCTTGGTCCTGGGCTGGTTGAAACAGATGTTAGTGAGAGATCCGTGGGGAGGTTCACTGTGGCAGCATTTATCTGGATTTTGATTTTGCAATCTTCCTCCCAGGCTTGTCTGGCTGTTTCTGACCCTTTAATATGGGTCCCCGCCAGAAGGTGCTATAGACATGTGGTGGGCTTTAAGGCCTTGCTTTGGGCCACTCCCAAAAGTCTGGGTGGACTTTTAACCACGAGGGGATGAGTAACTCCAGGGGGTGTTTAATTTAGAAACTATTCTTTGTCTTCTCTGTATTGCACACTAATAATATTAACGACCTTTCCATTAAAGGTCTTAAATGTTCTGCCCTGATGCAGTGAATGGCAGAACCTATTTACAGAGGGCAGGTTTGGGAGTTCAGGCGTGCTCCTCTCACTGCCTGTAACATTATTACTGCATTTTCAAAACAGAAAGCTGTGACTCTCCATCTCAGTCTGTAAACCAAAGGCCTCCAGAGAACACAGTGGAGGAAATGGCCTGCATCCCAACTCCTGGGAACACAGGTTCTCACTCCTGACGATCTGCCAGGGACAGAGCACTGTTGGGACAGCCATTTCCTTAATGCTCAAGTGGTTGTGCCATCCCTGTGCCAGACACTCAGCTGCACACCCAATGTCAGCTCCCTCCTTCTCCTTTGTGAATGCAGCCTTAATCACATGGGCAAAGAATCACACATCCCCATGTGAGAAAATCCCCCTCTAAGGGGAGTGGACCCTTAGATACTGTCTGCCTACTTAGGTGTAAACTGGAGATTACTGGGGTCAGGGGAAGGCATCTGCCCTCCCTTGTGGAAGGTCTATTTCTGCAGCTAAACACATTCCTCATTATTCCATCATCCTTTACCTTTTCAGATCCACAGTGGTGACATTGAACACGACTCCTTTCAGCCAGAGGATCATAAAGAGACGCTGAGAAAAAGGACAGTTGCCGATGCTTTCCCCATCAACTCCAGCCTAGAATGAAGACAAGCGGAGTCCTGAGTTGGCATGTGCATATTAACAAGAAGAAATACAAACGTTACAGCACCCAAACATCAGTCTGAGGAGAACGGACTTCATCCATGTCCGACCTCACCTCAAAAAATCCTCTATAATTCATCGCTGTCTTCCTAATGTCAAGCCTAGCCAAGGTCAAGTGTGCAATGAGCTACACGGGGGTTTCCAGCATGGAAATTTCATAGTTATCACTTTGAAATCATAGAAACTTAGCAGCTCAGGGTAAAAAGAGAATTCAGATATCACAGTGTACAACTTTTATACCTTCAAGTAATCATCTAGTCTATGTCTAAACACCTCTACCAACCTGTAATTTATACCTCTTTTTCAAAGTAGCCCATTCTAAGGATAGGGAAGCAATTAGAAAGGTTTTCCTTTAGATATTGCTAGTCAACATATGTTCCTCTGTAGTTCACCTTCATCTACTCTTTGATCCTTGCTTCATGAGGATGTTATGAGTCCAGAATTTGACTCCATCTTCCTATCAGTAGACTCAATAATTCAATCAGTTTCCACTTGGTTCTTCCATGTTACTAGGCATTCATTTTACATTATCTTTTACTTGAGAAATATGTATGGGCTGCCAGTTAAGGCACTGGAGACAATAGCACAGGGGATTCAAAGATGCACTAACTCAAGAAGTTGATGGCCTTCTGTAGGGTGGGTGGAGAAGACAGAAATGGGTATATGACATAACAGCGTGACTGAGTGTTTGTGTACCTCTGCTCATTAAAGTCCCTGCCTCAAAGAGTATGTCTTTTTTATAAACATCTGAAATGAAAATTTGGATTTACTTTTCAGTGGGCTGCAAAGATATGAATTTTATGGAATTAATTTTCAGCAAATACACAAGCAAACAAAAAGATTGGGGAACTGATCATGGGATAATTTATTTCCACCAAGAGGGTTACTGGTCCCCACCTGGCTCGAGTGGCTATTGGTTCCCTCTGGAAACTAGGGCTCTGCCAAGTGGTGGAGACACCCAGGCACCACTGACAGGGAGGGCCTAGCAAGTGAAAACCCACAGATTTACTAGTAAAGCTGCAAACCAGCCAATCAACACGCTGGGGAAGGGGTTCACTCAGATCTTTTATTTTGGAGGCGATGGAGAAAAATGTGCATCCCAAAGCTCAGCCCATTATTTCCCCACTGGAGGATTATTTTCCCCCTTCAAGTTTCTTTTGCAGTGGTTTTGAATGAGGGAGCAGTGATGCCTTCTTTCTTATGAGAGAACCTAACTGTGTGCTTATTTCTATCTTGCAAATTGCTGCCAGCAGAGGCTCAGATTTATAATGGAAAAGTGGTGCCTTTGACAGTACTGGTTGAAGGTAATTGCTATGAAATTATAGTTATTTTACCTCTCTCTTAACTACACCAAGCACCCCATTCCTATTCAGTTAGTACTTTTCCTCGCTGCTTGAAACAAACCCACCTGTCTATAGCTGAGACACCATGGGCTCTCTTACATAAATTTGAAAGGCAGCAGGGCATGACGTGGGCACCACCCCTGCCCACAGAGAACAAGTTACTGGTCACACCACACTCACGCAGACCACTATTAATTTAATAATAACTTGGTGCTAACCTTGAGTTTGTGATTTCAGTCCCTAAGACCTTCCCAGGAAGTACTTAACAGGTATCTGGCTGTTGGCCCTTAAAGACAATAGAAATTTTCTCCAGGACTGGTTATAAGGTAAGTGACAAGTGGAGAATTAAAAACAAAGACTTAGGTAAAAGCCACACCTACATTCTGTAGATGTTTTTACCTCTGGTGCTAAGGGAGAGACAGAAAGGTGGGACTAGTAAAATTTTGGAATTCTTATTCACTGAACAACAACAAAACCCTACAGTGATAGTAAAGTTTGTAATAGCAATGGTCTCTGTTGTTAGGTATTGTCTAAGTACTTTACATATATTATCAACTCATTTCTCCCTATGAGAAGTTGGATATTATTTCCCTTTTACAAATGTGGAAACTAAGACAAAGAGAGGGGAAATAACTAACCAGAGGGTGGGGGGAATTGAAGCTAGGTGTTCTTGTTCCAGACCTAGCTCCAGATCTTACTCCAGAGCCATGCAATAGAGTCATATGCATATGACTCTTTAGTCCCACCCTTTAGTCCATGTACTAGATGGGGAGAGAGTGACAGCTTTCATAGCTTGTGACACTTGCATTATTGTCTGAAATTCAAATTCTAGGCCTATTAAACAAAAATTGTCGAAGAACTAATAGAAATAAAATAAGGATACTACTATTTACCCTTCTTGTCTTTGCACCCTTCTTTCAGCTTTTCATTTATCATGATGAGACTACAATACGGTATCTACCCTCTTAAGAAAATTTTAAGTTGTAGACTACATTATTTTTTACTGTAAATATGATTGTTGTACAGCAGCTCTCTAAAACACATTCATCTTGCTAACCTGAAATTTTATTCCATTGATTAATAACTCCCCATTTTCTCCACCCTCTGCTCCTGAAATCATTTTTCCACCCTTTGATTCTGTGACTATGACTATTTAAGTTCATATAAGTGAAATAGTCGTTCTCTTTCTGTGATTGACTAATTCATTTAGCATAACAACCTTGAAGTTCTTCCATGTTGTCAATATTTCTGAATTCCCTTTTTTATTACAGTTTTGTTTTATTAGTTTTAAAGATTTATTTATTCATACAGAACTGGGGTACAAGCCAGAGATGCAGAATGGTAAGAGGATTCACCAGAGACAGAGTAGGGAGCAGCAGGTGAGACAGAAGAGGTCTGCTGAACCATGTGGGTCACCTCCAGGGCCTGGGGATCAAACCTGCACTGAAGCGGCTGCAGCTAGCTAGCAGTGCTGTGTCCTAACCCACTGTGCCACCAGGGAGGGCTCTCCCCCCTTTTTTAAGGATAAATAGTATTCCATTATGGGTCTATATCAGTTTCTTCATCCAAATTTGCCATTCATCAATGGATATGCGTCTTTTCCACATCTCAGTAACTGTGAACAGTGATCCGTAAACACTGAAGTGCTAATTTCTCTTTGAGACCTTGTTTTCAATTATTTTGGATGAATACCCAGAAGTGAGATTGATGACATATTAATTCTATGAATTATTAATTCTATTTTTAATGTTATGAGGAACCTGTATACTCTTTTCTAAAATAGTGGCCACACCAGTATGCACTCACAACAGCTTACAGGGTCCAATTTTATTTCCTTGCTGACACTTATCATTTGTTTTTTCAATCATAACCCTCCTAACAGGTATGTAGTGATACTACCTTGTGGTCCTGATTTGCATTTCCATGCTGATCAATGAACCTGAAACTTTTTTCATATATATGTTAGTCATCTTTATGCTAATTTACAGACATGTATATTAAGCCCTTCATCCTATTTTCAATTGGGTTGTTTTTACTATTAAGTTGGTCAGTTTGTTTCTCTCTTTCACCACTCACCAGTCCTATGGCTTTTATAAACCATTTGTTAAACTCATGAATGAAGATGAGGTGGCCAATGTCCCTCACCACAATGCTATTGTGCCATGAGCCAAGCATGCATGCGTAAGGCCACCAGGCAGCTATGACCCTAAAGTACTTCCTAGATATAGCATATAAAATATGAACTGGTGGAGGGAACTTCATGGGAACTATGCCCGAGATGAAAAAGCACACATTGTACAAAAGTGAAAAATGATGTTTAAAATACAGA
>NW_004567102.1:12082224-12100442 GCF_000260355.1 Condylura cristata
TATATATATATATATATATACATATAACATGTTGTAAAACATTATATGGTATAAATATGACATAAAATGGCAATAAATAATAGCATTGTGTAATTTTATAGGTTGTATAAATATACGTTATAAGCCAGATGCTAATTAAGTCATATTATACACTATGGGATAAAGATTGCCTTTTAGGTATTCTCTCCTTCTACATGTGAGCTTGACTATTCCCCAAACAGGAGCCATGTCTTTATTTACCTTGTTGCTGTTGCCCTCAACAACAACAAACACACGGGCCTGAAACTGAGTTGATGCGGTGCCTATTTGAACAAATGTGTGTTAAAAGGAAGGTGAGGTGCTGCCCTTTCTGATGTTGGCACTCTGAAGAGTGCCCTGGGACAAAAGCTTAGATTGTATAACACACAACAGATCAGGGGTCTAGACCCTTCTCTGTCTCTAACTCCCATGTGACCTTGAGTAGGGCAATCACATCCCTCTCTTGGCGGCAGTCATTGCATTTATAACTTTCTGTGACTTTGTGAACCTGAGTGGCTAATGAAAATTTATTTAAGACATCAGCTCTCCAAGCAGAATCCTTACATGCTCTTGGGGGGAGGGAGGGAGGCTCCCAAGAGTTTGTATTTCATGTGTGTGAAAGGTATCGATATTTACAGTATTATAAATGAAAGCTAAATATGTTTTAAATATTACATACATTTCCTTAAATATCACAATACTTAGAAACATTGCATACTAACATAAATAACATTTTAATATAAAGGAGCTATATTTTAAAGAAAGAAATTTAGTGAGAGAGTGACATTGCTTTATGTTTGCAAAATCTTTAATGTTTGACTTAATAGAAGTCAAGTTCTGTGTCCAACCTTTTGCCTTTTGGTTGAAATATCAGAGGAAAATCTGGCCTTACTCAGATATGGAACAGAGAAAGGGAGAGGTCATTTATTAGCTTTTTCACATAGTTATGGGCATTTTTCTTGAATACCATACTGAAACTCAAAAAGCACTAGTTTCTGAAAGGCTAGTTAGTAGGTGGAATTTGACAGCCTGTCAATAAAATTCTGTCTCAGCAAAAAACCCATTCACCTAACTTGCACTTTGAGCGGATCTCTTGCCCAGAAATGATCTTGTAACATCCCAAATTTGTCATTTGGAAAATGGTGTTTCATTCACTTACTCAAATCGTTTGAATGCTGATATATTTCATCATTCAGCCTCCAAATCTTTCATTCTGTTCCATCACACCGAGCTCTCCAGAAGTTTTAGAGAAGCTCTCAAGCTCATGGTGGCAGATACATGTTTTTCATTGAAAGCTTATTTTTTTCATTGGCAATAAATACTGTCAGTTATTATCCTTGAAACGACAAACTCATTTCATTGATTTTCCAGGAGATGCCTGGCAAAATACCAAGCCTGAAAAATCATAGTTTGTCTGCCAGTTGTTCTTTCAAGTGAAAATTGTGTTCTGCCAGAGGAGTGACTGGCTCAGCTCAGGGCTCTCTAGACGAGTCTCTTCCTCAGACAACCTGTATCCCGGAGCTTTCCTTGCATTTCCCATTTCATCAGCCGGAATGTTTAAATGGTGTTTCCTTGGGGGCTGGGATCTAATTGTATTACATAGTTTTTGCTGCCTCATCAAGGATATTCATAAACAAAACTGACTCCTTTTGTTCTGCATTGTGCATGATTCTTAGTGCCTTTAAGCCACTGCCCCGACTTGTGCTAAAACACCAGCAGCTTTACCCATGAAATGTCACCTCCAGGAGAAATGCTATTGCTTTGAAAATAGTTCTGACTGACCAGGTCCCCTGAGAGACTCTTGGGATGTTAGGAGTCCAGGAAGAACTTTTGAAACCTGCTGATTTAAGACACAGAGATCAGATACATACAGCTTCATCTCTAGACAAAGAGTTGAAGCTGGCAACTGTCCAAAAGGGCACCAAGATTCAGAATTACTCACAGGGGATCCAAAAAGTCTAACAGGAAGTGGACAAATGAACTTGAACCTTGGCAGATACGTTATCACATCAATTACTATCTACAGATGTAGTTGGAAATACACCCTTCCGTAACTGTCAGGGTAGGGGAGGATTGTTTACACCACTCCTAAAGACACGTGAGTTTAGGTTCTCTCAGGAGTACACCCTAGAGGGACAAAGCTGGAGGAAGTGACCCTCCTCTCTCTGCCTGTGGGCTGGCAGTGTGGGTGTGTGGACTTCCAGTAGAGCCTGCCTTTGCTGCAGTCCAGAATGAGATCCCTCCTTTGGCACCTTGCCCTTTCAGCCCAGTGGAGAGCCTATCTGCAGCACTCTTGACAAAGAAACCAAAGCCCCTGTTAGCTTGTGTATAGCCTGCCAAGGCTCAGGGTATCCACACAGATGTGCCACTTCCGCTGTCAACTCCTAGGCTCCTGAAGGCCTCCTGTTCCTCCCATACCAGGACTCCACCTGGGACCCCTGACCTCTGGGGAATGGTCCACAGACCTGCTCTGGCCATCAAGCCATAAACTCCCCTGTGTTCACTGCACTCCTCACCCCTTCTCCAGAATAAAGGCTTGTTATTATAGTCTCTTTAAGAGTAAATCTAAGAGTTTCCTGATATATTTATGAGGAAACATTTTCAGCCTTGCCTCAATTATGATTTCAATAAGGAAAGCTTTCTATCATAGTATTAGAAGTGAAGTTTGAAATAATTTAAAAAAAAGAAGAAGAAGAAAGAAAAGCCAAAGATGAGATCTGGATTTTGTCTGGTTATAGTGGTGTACAAATTGTTTTTCAGTGGGTATTTGCTGGAGATGTTGTGGAATTGCCCTTCTGATGCAGTTTTTACTTTTATTTAGTTATATCAGTTTTCCAGTGCATGGTTAAAATTACTATTTTTTACCTTAGTGAATTATGAATTTAAATAATATTGTGTCTGTGTTAAAAACTAATCAAATGTCGTCCATGCTCGTCCTTCCTTGGCTATTCTTCTTCAGCTCGAAGGTACCATACAGAGCTTCCTAATATATTATGGTTATTCTTTTATCAGAGTTAATATTTCTTTAGGTTAAACTTCTCTTGTTTGAATTACTGTGTGGTTTTTGTCTCTTGATCAGACCCAGACTTCTACAGATGCTTAAATGTCCTGCTATTTCAATATGCAAGATTTTTAGGCTCTTTGTTTGATTCGTTTAAAAAAAAGAATCTGGCAAGGTTAAGTCCTAAATGAATTCCTATAAGAAAGAAACCACAATGTTCTCCAGAAAGTTAATTAAGTCATGATTTATTTCACCTTTCAACTTTTATTGCTTTAGGCCTTGAAACTGTCCCCAAAGACTCAAGTGACTAAATAATTTTTTCAAGATAAAAAGTCTATAACAGTGGGTCAGGAACTAAACTCAAAAATGATATGGTCCAGCATTTTTTTTTTACTGGTAAAGAGACAGATTACACAACTTGCACACAGATGTCAGGTTACACAGCAGAATTGGCAATAAGGTTTTTCTTCCCTGTTCTGCTATTTCCAGTATACTAGTCTGGTTATTATTTTAAAGGAAGGAAATGGAAATGACAAAGGTCACAGAAAGAGGATTTTCTTTGAAAAAAAAAATTGACTCATTGAGGTAATATGAGTTTATTCATATCACATGGAAGAGTTTTCTTTACAATAACAATATTTGGAGCTGCCCTCTGTCTTACCAGTTTAAAGCTTCATTGTATTCTTAGGGCCGTATTTGTTTACTTCCTACTTATTATTATTTTCCCAGAGAATCAATTAAATTTCTTTTATAATTTGTCCCATAGCTCCCTCCATACCCATGACCCACCCTGCCTCTAAATCTCAGAGCATTTATGGAGTTTCTCAATGTCTATGACTTTTCTACACTTCATCATTAAATCATTCACTGTGTATTTGCATGTCCAGTATTTGTTTTTGTTCTGCATTTGTCTTTGTAATTCTGGTATGAGTATTTTTTACAAATACCAAATGACCTGTCCTTCCAATAATTTGGTTGGTAAAAACCTTTTTTTAAAGGGGAGTTGACTTGGTGCTTTGTAGTCCACATAAAGTTAAGGGGCTCCACCCTGGAAGCAATAACTTTCTTTTTTTTCAGCATCTAGAAAGACTTAACTCATTGGAATTAACTCATTCAACAAGAAGATAGGTGACAAGTGTAGTTTTGAGACTTCAGAGAGTCTCAGCATTTGTCTAGTTGACTCTAAAGGCTGATTCAGTTCTACACAGATAACTGCAGCTTAGTCAGAATGAGCAGGATACAAAGAATTAATAAGATGTGTGTATATGTGTGTGCATGTGTATCGAAGGATTGATGTGTATATATGTGTGTGCATGTGATCGAAGGATTGATCAATTTATTTTAATGAATTGGCTCACATGATAGTAGAACCTGATGGAACAAGTTGGAGACACAAGGAAGAGCTGCAGTTTGAGTCCAAAGGCAATCTGCTGGCAAAATTTCCTCTTCCTCAGAGAGGGTCAGTCTTTGTTGTGTTATGTCCAGCAACAGATGGGATGAAACCTGCCCACATTATGGAGGTTATTTGCTTTACTGAAAGTCCACTAATTTAAAAGTTAATCTCATCCAAAATAGTCTGCGCTGAACATCAAAAATATTATTGAGCCACATAGCTGGGCACTATGCCAGCCAAACTGAGACTCGCGATTAAACATCACACATTTAAAAATTTTACCTGAGACAGATAACCCATCAATTCAATAACTGTCATCAACACTTGAGTTCCCCAGATGATATTATAAACCACTGAATATAGTTATGCAAATATCCCCTGCCGAAGGAGCTGTGGGGTCTGTGTCCAAAAAACTACTCAATTTAAGTGACAAAGACAGCAAGGTCCAATATTGCTAACCCTGAGTAATCAAATTGGTCTGATAATGATGTTGGGCCCAAGGCCGCCTACAACATTTCATGTTACATAATGCTGCTGTCCTTGAGAGCTCTTGGAGACTCCATTGGCCTACCTTGAACTCCTTGTCCCACTGCACTGAGTCTGTATTCATCCTTCTGTTCTCCTACAACTTTCTGAGAAAGAGCTGCCCTTTCTAACCCAACACCATGACCCTTCTCCCAACCTCGTCTTTCTACTCCCACATGGCTCTTTTTTCCCTGTTCTTTCATGTCCCAACCATTTGAATAAGTGAATAGTTCTCTTTTAAAACTCATGCCAGTCCTGCTTCTACTTAACACCCTCTTCAAAAATGTTCTCTTTCAATCCTTTCCTGGGCCGAAGCAATTCTTTCTTTGTGACTTACTCCTACTTGATTTTTCTCCTATAGCTAGAACTTTCAATTGTTCCTTCTTTCTTTTCCAAGCCCAGGCCTCCACAGCCTACTTCATCACCTGGTGCCTACTGTGCCGCTGGGCCTGATCTACTGGGCATGCTCTCTCTGCACTCACCAGTCCCAGCGCTTAGAAGGGCCCGCACTTAGCCTAATGCTCTGCTGTTGCTGTCTTGGGAGTCTTAATCATTATGAATAAAGGCTCCCTCGTTTGCATCTTGCAGTGACCCCTACAAATTAGCCAGCCAGCCCTACACGTGGGCATCTTGTTTCTATGCTGACATCCCCCCTCCTCCTGATCTTGGCTGTTTCAGTTAACTAATTGTTTTTCTACATCCAACTTTGTGCCCTGAGGTAAACTCTCATCTGCTCCTGAGACCCTGATTATTCTCCCCAAGTCAGCAATAATTCTGACGTTGGAGCACTGCAGGGCCTGCTGGGTTCATCTGCCTTGTTATTTCTCTCTCCTGTGCCCTCTCACTCCAGTGTTATACATTTTTCTAGAATGTACTTCTTTTCAATGAAATGATTTTCCAGTTATTACATACCTGAGATTTTCTTATTTTTCTTAATTTATATATCTACTTACATTATTGTTCATTTTAAAACAATGTTTAGGGCCCTCCCTGGTGACGCAGCAGGTTAAAGCACAACACTAAGATGCTAAAGCCACTTCAGCATAAGTTCGATCCCCGCCTGCCCCGGAGGTGATCCATGTGGTGCGGCAGACCTCTCCTGACCCACCCTCTGCTCCCCTCAGCAGTGTCCTTCGTCAGTCAGCCTGTTCTGCTCCCCACTCTGTCTCTGGTGAATCCTCTCACCACCCCTGCACCTCTGGCCTGTACCCCAGCTCTGTATGCATAAATAAATAAATCTTTAAAAAAAAAATAAAACAATGTTTACTTCCCTCCTCCCCCACTTCACCCGCCTGTCATCACCACAGCCCCCACATTCCTCCCTCACTCTTTCTGATCCCTCACTGTGCCCCTCACCTATCGGATATTTCTGCCATTTGCATCAACATGGATGGAGTGAGAAGGGATCACGCTCAGTGAAATAAGTCAGAAGGAAAGAGGAAAATATCAAATGGTTTCACTTATAGGAAGAATATAAAAGAACCAAATAAGACATAGGGGAAAAAGAGTATTGTTACTACAATACAAAACACAACAAAACAAAACAAAATAAAACAATTATAAACCTGATATTTTCTTATGAGTAAAAACCAGCCACTAGTCTTGTTATTATTTTAGTACCAAATGATCCATCCTTACTTAGTGGGCGAGACTTCCATTAACATGGATGCAAGATGGGGTTTTACTTTATTTATTTTGTTTTTGGTTTTTTATCTTATGAAACCCAGTAGGTGCTCAAGAACGGTAAGTCCAATGGCCCTGGTATGTCCTCCATGTGAGTCCATTACCCTTTGAAGTCAGAATGGCTCTCCTATCTTATCAGAAGCTTGGGAGGCACCAAAGTCCAAGCTTTCTGCCTTTCAGTTTGCCTCTCTCAGATGCACCGGCCCCACGTGCAGTATCTAAGAGCTAAATTCTATTGCACTAGAGGCAGGCCTGTGTCCTGACTTCACAGAATTCTGAGGGATAGTGTAAAGGGCACAGTATAGCAGCAGGCAAACCTGGGTTCAAATTTCAGCCCTGATACCAACCAGCTGTATGCACAGGTTCTGTTTTCACAAAGTGACTACAAGCACTATTTCCACTCCCACCTCCCCTCCAGAAGTAGAGTCTATATTTCTCTTCCTCTTGAAACTGTATGCGTCTTTATGAATGCCTAGATGAATAGAAAAAAGTGACTTCTGAGGCCAGGTCATAGAGGTGATTGTGCCTGGCTCGAACCCAGCCACCAAGCATTGAGAAACCCAGAGCCCACGCTGAGGCAACATATAGAGTCCATCAAACAGTCCCAGCTATGTTCTCAGCAGATGGGTGGAACCACCACCACACATAAATGCGTAACATCTCAAATGATTCTAGTCCTTACCCTTTGAATTGTGCCAAATGACCCCTAATGAAGTCAAACCAATCTTTCCAACAAGACCTGATCAAATTGCAGGTTCAAATTCAAAATAAATGCTGTCATTGTTTCAAGTCACTAGATTTTGGGGTAGTTTGCTAACCAGCAGCTAACTCACACACTTAGTGTTCTACTCAGTTTCAGGTTCCTTATCTGAAAATTGGGGGCAGAAATATCTACTTTGTAGGGTTGTTCTGTAACTTATGATAAGATACAGAAAATGCATAGTGTTTACTTTATAACTTTACAGCTGTTGTCATTATGATCACAGAAGACAAACATTAAGGAACAGATAATTAAACATCCCGGTTTGTGAAATGCTATGATGCTTCGTAAAGCACCAGTAGACTGCTCACAAGACCTCTGTAGTACCTTAGTGTTCAGGGTTTTGTGTGTCAAGAAGTACCTTCAATAGGGAAGGAAAACACGGGAAGAAATAGGGCTGCTGCCCATGGAACGGCGTCCTAATCTAGGGAGGTCTCACAGTGTCCATGAAATAGGGTAAAGGCCTTGTATCTGGTTAACTGTGTAAAAACCATGGGCACATGCCTGGATGTTATCTCTTGAACTTCTATACAGAGCAACAAGTTCCAACCCATTGTTTCAAGTGCTGCAGGAGACAAAGATGAGGATTGGAATTCAAGGGAGTGAGCTGGAGGAAGCTGAGGGATTAGATTTGTGACAGATTCCTGGTGGGTTGCTACCGAAGCCTGGAGGAAATCTCTGTGTTTTTTCATTATTCAGGAAGCGTTGTCAAAAATATTTACAAGATCATCATGTTCCTCGTTAGCCCTGGCGAAGGCTCTCAAAACTTGAATCAGGAAAGCTGGAAACTGGAATTTTTGCACCTCAGAAATGTAGCACAGCACAGGAAATAAAAGAGTGATACTCATCTACTTCCTCAAATAAACATATCTCCTTTCCACATGGGTTTAATTTGAAGAAGACGTCTTCTCACTGAAGCCTCCCTGGAGAATACCAATCCTAATGGAGGAAATATGCCTTCCATTTAATTAGGCCACCGTCGAAAGTTTCACTTTCCTCCCTTGACATATTTTTTATTTGTTATTCAAGATGTTACAGAAATTAGTTCCAGCTTTGGGTTATGAATCCGTTTTCCCTACATTCTTAGACTAAGCTTGCAATTCCTATAATCTTCATAGCAAGCAAGTGTATCATGACATTGAATCTTTCCTCCCCCACAGAGGTTGGTGTTTGGGAATCCTGGGATAAAGGAGACTCTTCCATGGTTATGCATCCTGCTTTCTGCTCTGGTTGTCTGGATATTAGATTTTCAAAACAACATCTTAATATCACACGCTTGTCTGAAAAGACTTTGCAGATATCACAAAACCTGTCATCTGCCTCTTAGTTGGGCTCAGTAAGTTCCCAATTACCCCAAATTCCCAAATAAGACAGATTAAAAGCTTATGGAACTGAAATAAAATCTGAGTCATGATATTTATTAAAATTGTGTCCCTTAAATTTAGGATCTTCTAGAAAACTTCTTTGAAAAATTAGTATTTGACACTATGTTGACAAAGTATGTTTCTACTTTGTCATTGAATACTCATTTAAGATGTTATGCCCAGGCCCTACTCAATATTCTGACTTTATTAATCTGGGGTGGGCCTCAGATGAGAATTTTTCCCCCTTGAAAATTCTTCAGATGTGGCCCTCCCTGGTGGTGCAGCGGGTTAAAGCACAGCACTAAGAAGCTAAAGCCACTTCAGCATGAGTTTGATCCCCACCCTGGGAGTGACCCACATGGCGTGGCAGACCTCTCCTGACCCGCCCGCTGCTCCCCTCAGCAGTGTACTTTGTCAGTCGGCCTGTTCTGCCCCGCACTCTGTCTCTGGTGAATCCTCTCACTGCCCCTGCACCTCTGGCCTGTACCCCAGTTCTGTATGGATAATAAATCTTTAAAGAAAAAGAAAACTCACAGGAGAATGCCCAGAGCCCACTGCAAACACACAGTCAGAGTTTCAGGGAGCCATCTGAGGCACCTTCCTTGATCTTTCAGTCCCCTGTTTTTCTATCTCACCTGGAAAATCCTACAGATCATGATCTGACCCACTCATCTCCCACTCACTTTTACTGTCACTGCTCCCCACTTTCAGATTTTGCATAGCCCCTGAAAAAAGTGCACCATTTCGAGTTATTCAGGGAGTGAACAACACATTTTGGACAAAGACATGGAGAATCTTAAGTTGACGGAACCATAAATACCGGGAGATCTACTTGCCTTCAATGTTCTTAGAGCTTGGTCCCTCTAAGGGTGATAGAAAGCACTGTGATGGGATCCAGAAATTCTGCCTGCCCATGTAATCATATATGGAGGGGGGGAGGGCATAAAAATCTATGATCTGCTTTTCTGGCTGTGTGCAGCACTAGGAGATTTAGCTCCATCTTGAACCACATGTGGTCACTCACCCACTTGGGCAGAGTGAGTCCACACTGAGGGTCTGCTGGGTTCCAGGGCCTGGATGTGCATGAAGAATGAGAGGTGTCTCACTGAGACACTTCTCTTTGAGAAGGTGGCCTACACACGGAGGCAAAAAAAAGGTAAAGGGGTGATCTACAGGTCATAAGTGGATGTAATAGTAATAAGAAAAGGGTGGAAAAGAAACAGGATAGAGACCACCTGATTATACAGGAAGGTTTGGGAGTGGCAATGATCCTTGAACTGATTCTTGAAGAATAAGAGGATTTATTCAAGAAACCAGTGGCAAAGCTGTCATAGCACATTGATAACATAACCATGGCTTTGGAGCTTTGATCACATAACGTGGGGTGTGTAGGGAACCACAAAGGGTTGATCAGTCTTTCTGTATCAGGGACCCATCCAGATCTTTTCATTTCATCAGACTGAGGACACCAGCCCAATCCTAGGCAAAGTCACAAAACAATCAAAACCTATGTTCTCAGGGTCCTATGTACCCTGATACTAGTATTCCTACCATCATTGGCCTCTAACTCCCCAAGTCACTATAAGCCCACATTTCTCAAAACCAGTTCTAAAAACAGTCACATTCAAGTGTGAATTACAGAGAGTGGTCTAACAAGCATCGTGGACCACACAGAAGCCAAGGAGCTGAAGCCTCCACGGGGTGGGTTTCAGACCTCTGTCTGTAATGAGTGAGGGCCTGTGGAAAAAAGGCAGCTTACAGTAGCTTCCTGGAGTATTGAAATCAAGCGTGTGAGCTTTCACTTGTTCTAGCTTATATGAGATGCAGTCTCTTCAGTGCTTCTGCAAGCCATAAGGATGATGTCCATAATCAGCCCAGGCCACAGGGAGCTCTTCTTACCACAAAACTGATTCTTTTATTTCCTTTTAAAATGTTCTATTTTTAAAATTACTTCAGGGCTAGTTGGAAGGGCAAAACTTAAAAAAAAAACAATAATGTTCTTTTTGAGTTACTTTGGTGGTTGGAGACTATAGAAATGTTGACTTGAAAATGAACCATGAGTTTGAGATAGTCATGTTTTCTTATAGATGTTCAGGAAGACTTCAGGACCTTTGGGTGAGCTCCCCAAACAGTCCCATTCTTTCTTTCTTATTATTACTAGCAAAAGAGATAGTGTAATGAAAAGCAGAGGACTAGGAAACCTAAGTTTGGTACTAAAAGACCACAAACTTATGGTCTTGGGCATCATAAGTTCCCTGTCCTGGGTCTTAGTTTGATTATACATAAAGTGAAAACATTAAAAGAGATGATCCTAAATATGACACCCCAAAACATTTCTAAAGTGTGGAAGAGAGAAGATGAATATCAATCAGTCTCTTATGTCCTTTTAAGAATTCCAAGTACTGAAGAGAGATCACAAGTGTTAGCACAGTAACACCCTCAAACCCACCTCAAACTCCCAGCACCACCCTTGGCTCCTGATACCACCTCTATAAAAAGTTTTCTGAGAGGATGACGTTTGTGGGTTGACAAGTCGACCTACAAGTGGATGCCAGTCCTGTGAGTTCCAAGGAAAACTAGGATATCAAACAAGAACCACCTGTGATCAGCTTCACAAGCCCCAAGACTTTCCTTCTCATAGCAATCTGTTAATGTATTTCTACAAATTCTTGGTACATTACCATAAGAGTCAATTGCAGAAGCATCCCTTTGGAAGAATGTTCCTAGCCAGACCTCTCCAAGCATCATCCTAAACCTGCACTTTTCAGACTAGACCAGCTGAGGCCCAAAGAGGTCTGTGTCCAAAACCATACAGATCATTGGTGGGAATGGAGTTTGTAATCCAGTGAGTGGGTTGACAACTCAGTCAAAATCATCAAAGTAATTAATTTTGATGTGGCCACAGACACTGTGAGGATTGAATCCCTTCAAAAGTCATCCTGAGAGATGTTTCTGTTAATACTTGTTTACTGGTCATCTTGTTGGGGAGAAAGGATGTCCTGAACAAACTCCACAAGTAGGTTTTATGGACTCCATCTCCACTCCAGGCCAAAAAGATCCAAGATACAAAGGACTACCAATCCCATAATGCCATCACTACTGAAGGGAGGGTCACTGTGAGGGTTGCTGAAGAAGAAGGAAATAAGGGTGGACTTAAACAGGCAGGCTTGGTATGGAAACAGACTTGTGGGCCTTGGGGGGGTCTCTTGGTTTTTTGCTGGTTTCGGAGTGCTATTGGGGTTCCAGCTCAGCAACAATGGTAGGACGCACTCACCAATTTATATCTCTTTCTCCCTGAGTTAGTCATTTCTTCCTTTTCATTTCTTGTAAATAAACCCTTTATTGCCTTTTCATGTGTGCCTGCGGTTGAGTCTTATTATAAGGCCCTTTTAAGCACATGGGTGAGGACCCGCAGTCCCACAGTCAGGCTACCCATTTCACATCAGGGTTGCCCTATAAAATTTTTATTCTTTTAAATCAAAATGTCAAAGACATAGGAACAAAAATTCTGATTCTTGTGGGTACAGATTGAGCCTGTACCTTTTAATCAAGGTAGGTTTATTCTACATTAATATCAAGGTTCACTCAGAGTTAAGAGGAAATCGGACCCCTAAACACATTCCTGAGGCTTCATGGGAAGTATGGGGGAAGAGCTGTGTAGCTAAATTCCCCCTCTCTGCTCTTCCTGACAGAAGTAAAATGGAAGCACAGCGTCTGGGGAAGAGAAAGTGTAACAGGATGGTCCCTAGGAAAAGGGGACGTTCCAGATTCCCTGCCCCACCCAGAAGGAGGGTGGAGCTGAGCAGAGAAAAAGGGGAGAAGAGAAGGAGAGAGTAGAAGAAGAAAAGAAGGAAACTGGTTGGAGAACAAGAAGGAGACCTGAGGAAGCCACATGGGGCACGGAGCATGTGATGAAGAAACTGCTTGTTTCTTGGCCCTGTGCTGGTTGAAACAGATGTGGGTGAGAGACCGGTGGGGAGGTTGACTCTGGCAGTCTTTATCTTGATTTTGATTGTGCTCTTTTCCTCCCAGACTTGTCTGGCCATATCTGACCCTTTTCTATGGATCCCGGCCAGAAGGTGCTTTAGGGTTGTGGCAGGCTTTCAGGCCTTGCTTTGGGCCAATCCCTTTTGAGTGGACTTTCACCCACGAGAGGATGGGTAACTTCAGGTGTTTGATTTAGAAATTATATTCTTTGTCTTCTGTGTTGTGTACTCACTGTATTAAAGTTCCTTTTCATTAAAGTCTTATATGTTTTGTCTTGATGCAGCAAATGGTAGAACCTATTTAAGGGTTCAGTGGTGTCCCTCTCTCCCTGCCCTGTAACCAAAAGCACTCCATGTCAGCTGTTTTCATTCTGCCTTTCAATCCTGTCTCTCCTTCCCTCTCAATACCCCAACCTAGTACAATAAAGGCCACAGGTGTGGACAAAGCCTTCTATGCCACCTTCATCATGCCATGGAGCAATCTTCCTACCAGCCAAGTGCCCCCTATCATAGGGTCCCCCCAACTTATTTCCTCCTGGCTTCTATAGAACTCACTGTGAAGATGGTCATCCTAAGTGATGGTATCTTCTACTTTAGATGAATCTTTTTAAAAATAGCCTCACTGCTATAGTTAGAAATTGAGTCATGCTTTATGTCAGGGCACCTGATTTGGATTTTACACCCTTAAAAAACACAGTATGAGCCTGTTTCTGGCTGAGTTATATGTTCAAACTCAGGTTAAGCCCTAATTGAAAAGGAGTCTGTTTTTTGTAACCTCCGAGGCCCAAAGGGGAAATGAAAAGCTTTTCCAAAAGGCAGACTAAGGCAGGAAATGTTCTATTTATTGTATTCCCATAAATAAAAATAAACTTAACCTCAGTCATTTTACCTCACACACAATAGCCCAGGCCATCACCCAGGAAGCCTGGGATGGAGTCTGAGATGGAGTCTGTGTTTCTCTACAAAAGGCAAATTTTTCCAAGACCTACCATATTTTGTTACACAAGCTCTGCAGTTACAAGAAACAGACTGTGCACTCTGCTTTCTGCCTGGCCAGTCAGAATGAGAAAGTCTATGTACTGACCACTCCACTACACCTCCAGTCATGTTCTACAAGATAAATGTGCCCTGAGGAAGTCATCTCCACCAAGTATGTAAAGTGAAAGGAAGTCTAAGTGATGCCTAACTCTGAACCCTCTGCTGCTTTCCATACTTCCTTGTAAAGCAATATTAACTGGGCATGGACAAATGACAAATGACTCTTGTGGAGAGCTGTAATATAAATTCCCCAGTTTGTGACTAGGGGAAGAAACTAAATGTGGCCATTATAAACATATAAAATTGTCCAAAAAATATGCAGACTTCAAGATAAGCGTGATGCAGGAATTATTCTCTTCCTATACTGGGGCCTGTCTATACAGCTCAGAGCTTGGTATGAGGCCCCAGAGGTACTTAAGTTCACAAGCACCAAAAATCTATATTTCGGTTTCTGCACACTGAGACCCAAAGGGAGGAACCTTCAAATAAGCCACATCCTGCATTGGAAGATGTGAAGAGATGTGTTTCCACCTCTAACAGAGATTGTTCCATCCAGAGATTTGGGGTAGAAATTTATGGAACTGTAGATAGTCATCAGAGAATATCATTTGTATCTCCATTTAGTTTGAAGGTAGCAAATAGAGCAATTACATCGGTTTGTTAAAAAAAACTGTACTGTGACCATGTTTGTTTTTTTTTTAATCCAACCCCCACCAAATCATTCTCAGGAAGGAAACCTGCTATTGTCTGACTATGTTTAGAATAGATAATATTAATCATGGCCTCAAGGATTAACAGCAGATAGGCTTCTAGATCTTATCTAATATTTAGGATCAGCCCTTTAAATTATCTTGAGATGGAGACTTAGGAATAACTAAGGCTTGTACTTCAACTTGTACTTCATCTCCCAACTATGGGAAGAAGCTACTGAAATATGCCATAGAAAATTCTAAGATCTCAACTAGGATCAATTGGACAGAGAGTTTCAGTGTTATTTGGCAACCGCATGTTTTATTTATAATATCAACCTTTCATGGAATACTTCAGACACTGCCACATAGAGAAACCAGGCCTACAAAAGAGACAGAAAAAATGGGGCAAATCTATATTTTGGTTTCTGCACAAATGTTCCCTCATGTTGCCCCAGATGCTCTTCTCACACCTTCTCTGACAGAATTTCCACTAAGTCATAAGTCAGGCACTGTTTTATCTTTCTCTTCTCTGTCCTGGGACATAGTATAGGGCAGATTCATTACAATCACCAAAAATGTGGCTTTCATGCAAAGACCACAGCCTCAGAAACATGTCATGGGCCAAAGAAAAACAAAGCTTTCAGAACAAATTTAATAGAAGCATGTATGTGATTATCAAGGGCTTTTACTCTACAACATTTGCAGTTATGTAACTAGCTTTCAGTGAGGTATTTCATCTCTCGATTTTTTCACTAGGGGAGAAGGAGAAGATGGTTTGAATGGCCTCAAGATTCTCTTTCCTCTGTAACTGGGAATAACAGCTGTCCACCCACTGCACAAGTTCTCAAGTTCTCTGAGGATTGAAGGAGCTAATACACATGCAAATGTTCTGAAAGGATAAGGCGCAATGACAACACTCAACCTCCATATCCAGGCCTTAACCATAAGATTAAAATTATAGCTGGAATATGTTCCTTTGCACTATAGTTCCCTTAAGAAAATGAACATGAGCCCAGCCCTCAACCTCCCATGAAGAGTTTTCTATCACTCCCCAAAACTCCCAGAAATTCTAGAAATTCTAGAATGCCTACAGTCTTGCTACTCAATGTCAGGGCCATAGACCAGCAACATCGGTATCCCTGAGGAGTTTGATAAAAATATAGTTTCTCAAGTCCTACCTGAGACTTACACAACTATATTGTTAAGTCTAATCTACATTGTTAGATCTCTAGTGGTTGGTACCTGTTAGTATTTGAGAAAACCGATCTTCAGAACTGTGAAGACAAAGTTACATAAGCAATCATACAAACATCTTCACAACCTAGGATTAAAACCTAAGTCAGTAACATTCAGCTTTTTGTATGTTAAAAGGTACATCTTTGCACAACTGGATTTTTAATAACTCCTTTTTAGAAAAAAAAAATCTCTACTCATGAGCACAGTAATCTGGTCCTACTGCATTTAGAAATGTCAGTGAATCTCAGCCAAATTTCTTTACCTCCTGTGGGGGAGGGACCTGCTTGCAAATAACAATGGCAGCCTGGTGCTGAAAGTGAACACTGAGGCTGTAACTAGAGCCAGGGCTAAATTATTTATTGAAATTCCATGATGTGGCTTGTCAATTAGAAGCTGGCAGAGCCTACGTATTGAACATATCCATCCTAGGCAAACCCCATTCTCTACACCCTAAGCCACCTGCCTCTTTGCTTGTGGGACAGCCAGATGTGGGACCCTGGCCTGTGAGGCTAAATTATGGAAACATGACATGTTGGGGTTAGTGAGTGGTGCTGTCTGAAGGTGTGCTGTGCTGTGCAGTGTGATGCCTGGCAGGCTACCTGCTGCTAACGCCAGGTACAGAAAGTTGCAGAAAAGCAAAACTCCAACATGTTGCAGTGAACACTCCTCATTTTAAAACAGTCTTTGCCTTAGGATGTCTACATGTATAATGGAGAGAAATGTTTTATTGCCACAAATTTGCCAATATATATAAAATAAGTGATACACAATAGGTAAGTTGTTCTTTTATAATCACTAATATTTTATTTTTTAAAAAGAGTTATTTTTATTTATTTATGCATTGAAGAGCTGGGGTGCAGGCCAGAGATTGGGGGAGGAAGGGTGTTGAGAGAATTCACCAGAAACAGAGTGGAGAGCAGAGCAGGCAGATTGACTGAAATACACTGCTGAGGGGAGCAGCGGGAGAGATAGGTCATGTGTGACACATGTTGTGTCATGTGGGTCAGCTCCCTGGGCAGGGATTAAACCGTGCTGAAGTGGCTGTGGATAGCTTCATAGTGCTGAGACTTAACCCCATGTGCCACCAGGGAGGCCCCAAGTATTTGATTTTCAAAAGCAAAGTACTATTAAAAAAAACATGTTCATCAATAGGAATGTTGATTGAAGGTGATATAGCCCTGTACTGGAATGCTATACAGTTATTTTAAAAAGAGTGAGGTATAGGCCCTCCCTGGTGGTGCAGCGGGTTAAAGCACAGCACTAAGAAGCTAAAGCCACTTCCGCATGAGTTCGATTCTTGCCTGCCCCAGAGGCGACCACATGGCGTGGCAGACCTCTCCTGACCCACCCGCTGCCTCAGCAGTGTACTTTGTCCATTTGCCTATTCTGCTCCCCACTCTGTCCTTGGTGAATCCTCTCACCCTCTACATCTCTGGCCTGTACCCCAGTTCTGTATGAATAAATAAATAAATCTTTAAAAAAAAATAAGGTATATTAAGTATTTTTTTCCTGGGTGTCATGATAGGAAAAATAGGTAAGTCAGAAAGTAATATGAATGGTATGATTCTTTTTTTTTTTTAATTTAAAAACTAACCCCTGTGTTATATATGAGCACATATACATAGGTGTCTATGAGCAAACAGAGTTAAGAACAATACTGAACTGATACTGAAAACTTCAGTTTCTTTAGTAGAAGTCTTAATACAAGTGTGAATGGAGAGTCTTAATATTATCTATAGGTGGTTTCATGTAAGAAAATATCTGAAACACTTGGGATTGAATATATTGCAAAATTCAAACTATTTTGGAATGTAGGGAAGTGACATGCTATGTGGTAGACAAATGTCACCCCACTTGTTTCCCAGCAGACCCTAGGGTACTACCTCATTTATTTAGCCAAGTCCATTAACTTTCCTGCAGTACTAAGTGAGACAAATAGAGACTCCAGATAGCCTCTAAAATTTCAGCTCAGTCTTGCCTCTAAATGAATTTGCCACAAATTTACACAGTAAATTTCAGTTTTCAGAGTTTGGGGATTCCAGGATTCTAGACAAGGAATTCAGGTCTATATATGTCTTTAGAGTCTGACTTGCCACAGAGATTATGAATTTGGAATTTAGAACAAATAGAGGGAAGCAAAAGAGAGAGGACAAAGAGAAAGAAAAATTAAGGGGAAAATTCTTGTCATGTACTGTTAGGAAATTTAACTAGAGCCTCCAAAGGGCTCAGATTCAGAACTTGAAAGGCTACAGCAGTGGTGAAACACATATAGAGAATGGGCCTGACCTTTGGCAAATTCAAGTCCATGGACTTGCCATGTGGCAGATGCAGAAGAATAAAACATAAGATGAAATGAAATTTTAACAAAACAGAAAATAAGCGAGGTGCTAAAGCATATCCATTTCTTAAAATGTCATCTATGCGCTCCTGTTATTCAAGGTGGAACTGAATTCAAAGCATTTGTCAAAGTTAAAGTGCAGATTGTGTGAGGTCACAGGAAATGTCCAACATCTGTGTAGAAG
>NW_004567102.1:12101127-12110384 GCF_000260355.1 Condylura cristata
ATCAGAGATGATCTGCAGGTGGGGAGTCAGAAATCCTAATTTCTTGTCCAGATGCTCCTCTTAGAAGTAGGTACTGTGCGCCCCTGGGCCTCTGATACCTGCCCTGTCCATCCAATGAGACACTCACAAGAAGCACTCTAGGTACCAGAAGTGTTTCCAGCTTCTGACTACTTACAGGAAGACAAGGATTTATATAAAGACCATAAAAGAGTATAGTCAAGGCAGAATGGATTAAGTGGTCCCAGTAATGTTTTACAGGAAGCAATGTTTACTTCTGGGCAAGAAGCAACGGGAGACCACCCTTTTATTTTCATCATCTTTTATCAGGTTTGTTTTCCATCTGCTTGTGTGTTTGTTAAATGGAGAGGTAACCAACAACTTCCACTTGCCTAGTATTGAGGGGGAACCCAGAGCGGCCAGAATTTAGAATGGAAAAAGGCTCTGCTGAGCTGGGATGAGTTAATAACCCTCAAATGTGCATTTCTCCTTTCAAAAGAAGATTTTAGTGGACACAAGAATAGATGCTTATATTTAAGAAGCTCATTCACACAATGCCTATGCACAGACAGTTCAAGGAGTTTGAAAATTTCAATTGATCTCTTCTTCATACTTCTGGTTCCTCACAATACCATGCCACCCTCCACTGAATCAACTGTAGTAAGTCTCAGTACTAATAGTCACTCCAGACCTTGTTTCCATGGACAATAGTCTGTAATTAGTGGCAACTCAGACCTATGAGTTTTCCTAAAATGACAGAACAGATGCAAGGCAACTAAGTGGGAAAACAATAGCAAAAAGGTGTTATTGATTCTTTGATTCTCTTTTGGGGTTGATTTTCTGTGGGTGCTGTGTGTATGCAAGGTGAATATTGTATTACTACACTGTTTGAGTTTTCACTACTACTGAATGCGCAGTGTAGTTCAAACAACTCTGCCAATGGATCCAAAAATGAAATTATTTCTTTTCAGAGCTATGTCTTTTGCAAAGAAGCCATGGTTAAGCTGTGATTTACAACAAACATTTGCGATAAATATTTGTTTTAAGTAGATTGAGTAACTGATTTTTTTCTGCCTTTGAATATCAGGGATGACAGCAACTTTTCTGTTCTTTGTTTTGGCTGTGGCCTTTCAGATTTTGTATGCTTCATTACAATGACACCATGTCAGGCTTCTTATTATGAATGAGAAACTTCATTTATATCAAATTTCTTTGTAAGTCTTAATACACGCATAATGCAATTATTATCACTGCATGCACATGGTGATGATTCAAAGTGAATCATTATGTGACTTTGGGGAAAGATTATTTTCTTGCTGTTTTCTCTACCAACCTCCCCAGCTGTGTCATCCAGCTGACATTTCCTCTGTCATTTGAGAAATGAAATAAAAAGGACCAATGTGCAGAAATATCTTAAATTGTTTCCTTGACTCCTGGAAGTTCATAACCAGACCCTTCCAACAATGTTCACAAATAACAGGATAAAACTCAACCTCCATGAACTGCCTCTTGAGACCCCACTCTTTCCTGCTTTATCAATATTCCCCTTGTAGAACTTCTTCCTCTGCCTCCCCACCTCCCAGCAGATGGTCTGCCCATAGCCTTGGTGCTGTTTGCTGTATTGTACCTTTGTGAAAACCCTTCCTCTCTTTCCCTTTTCCTTCTCTCTCAAATACCAACTCAGATGCCACCGTCCCTATCCACTCTTATTAGAATTTCTTTATGAATATTCATCTCAGTCATTCAAGTTGTGCATCAACAGTGTGCTAAGTGTTGATCTCTGCAAGAGATGCCCAACTGTTCATCACATCCTTCCCCGTGATGGCTGATGTGCCCTTGGTCTCCTCTGGAAGACACAGTAGGGGAAAGCAAAATGTAACAGCAGGAAGCCCCTGGACTTTGGAACTTCACCTGGCTTTGCCACTTGCTAACTTGGTAATCTTAGGCGAGTTTTCTGGCCTTGATTTGTTCATCTGTAAAGTGGGGCCATAATGTAGTACCTACCTGTGATGAGGGTTAAATGAAAGATTGCAAAGTATTTAGGGATCATTGTGGTATAAAATCAGAGTTCAATAAACGATATATTGGGGCTCTCCCTGGTGGTGCAGAGGGGTAAAGCACAGCACTTAGAAGCTAAAGCCACTTCTGCACGAGTTCGATTCCCATCTGCCCCGGAGGTGACCACATGGCGTGGCAGACCTCTCCTGACCCGCCCGCTGCTCCCCTCAGCAGTGTACTTCAGTCAATCTGCCTGTTCTGCTTCCCACTCTGTCTCTGGTGAATTTTCTCACCCCCACACCTCTGGCCTGTACCCCAGTTCTGTATGCATAAATAAATACATCTTTAAAGAAACAAACACAAACGCTTAAGGAATGACTTAAAAATTTACACTCCTAGCAAGTTCCCAGGCAATGCATTTGCTAGTTGAGGACCCACACAGGGTCCTCTGTACTGAGCACCAAGGACAGAAAACAATTTCAAGTGGGCTGTGGGTCAGCCTTCTGCAGAGGCCACAGTAGAGTAGGGGCAACCCTGGAACTGGTTAGACAACTCTAATTCCAGCCTCTGTCCTCCACCCTTTACTGGAACATGACCATGAACAGGGCAGGCACCTCTTCTGAGTCTTTTTTTCCTTATTCATTCTTAGGATAAGACTATTTCCTTCATCCCTCACTGTGCTGGGAGGAGCAAGACAAATCTAAAGCATCACATGTGCTGATGGAACCCCAGACTTAGGGTCAGGGGAGGGGTAGGTCCTCCTCCCTTTCCATTCCCAAGTGACCCCTTGAATAAAATAAAGCCCTTCTCTGCTAGTCACATTGTTTCCCAGTTTCCTTAAGTGTTATTTAATATCTTAAAGGCCCAGCTACTAAGTAGATCTTGTGGTAAATCAAAACTATAAAGCAGCTTTGAATCAAGACCCCTTCATGGGCTTCTCTGGTGGGGCAAGAGGTCAAGCCGCAGTGCTCCGAAGCTATCTGCAGCCACTGCAGCACGAGTTCGATCCCCAACCAGGGAGGTGACCACATGGTGCAGCAGACCCCTTCCTGTGTCACCCACTGTTCCCCTCAGCAGTGTACTTCAGTCAACCTGCCTGTTCTGCTCCTCACTCTGTCTCTGGCCTGCACCCCAGCTCTTGTACTCATAAATAAATGAATGTTTTTTAAAAAAAGAGTCCCGCTCTGGAAAGTGACGTTGAGCAGCAATCTGCTAGGGCCATGTTCACTGGCTCTGTTTGCTGCACTGTACCTTTGTGAAAACCCTACCTCGCCTTCCCTCTTCCATCTCTCTCAAATACCAACTCAGATGCCACTCTCCCTACCCAGGAAATTACTCAAGGATGATTGAGACTTCAGTCGTAGGACACTGGCAGAGCTAGAGCCCAGGTGAGTATGGGAAATTGAGGGAGCCTTATTTTGGGAGGAAGAGTAGAGTGAGGCAAAGTGGCTGTGCCATCAGCAGTTAGCAACAGTGAAACAGCACAGGACCCCAGAGGGACTCATCGTCCTGTGGCCCTGTCGGTTTGGGTGATTTGTTGTACCCCTTGCTCTTGTGTGGGACTCAGTTTCCTTACAAGTTGAACTAGTTGAACTCTAAGGCTTTTGAAGTTCATTAAGTGTGTGTGTATACATATGTGTGTGTGTATACATATATATACAGATGTATATACACACAAATATGTACGCTGTGTGTAAGCTCCCCAACTTACAAGAGATTTCACACATGGCGATAAAGACTTGGATCGACTCTTTGTCTCAGATTGCAGGCTGCATAGATGAGTGGTTTTAATAAGGGACATTTAAGAAGTCAATGATTAGCTTTTAGCACTGACTGACACTTTTATCTCTTGTCTGAGAATCAGTCTAACTGATATATTATTGGAATTTGAAGTAACTGAAAAAGAGTAATAATAAATCTAGAAATAAAAGTAGCCTGAGTAAAAGTGAGGAATGATTTGAGCACGAGGTGAATTACTGAGGCTGACTGCCTAATTTTATGGGCAGCTGAGAGATAAAAATGCACACTCTGGGAAGTGAAGTAAAATGGAATACCAATAAATAGAGAAACTAAATTTAGTTGTGGCATTATTCAATAAGAGCAATGAATCTGCTTTGGCCTCAGGTGTCACCCCAGAGACTCTCTCCCAGTGTGACCCCATCAGATCCAGGTGAAGTTCAAAGGGCACTCCAGTGGGGAGAGGTGTGGGTAACGGCTGGGCAGGGCTTTGTTAGCATACATACTAGGAAGTGGTTAAAAATCCATACTTTCTGGGAAAGGGTGTGTGTAGTAACGAATGTCACCTAAGTGCCACTGAAAGAGTGATATTCTCACCCTCCTGAGTGAGTTAAGCTGGGTAAGTGATGTCAAGACAGAAAGAGGAGTTCTTGCCACCTCATATACTGTCATGGGTAGGTTTCCACAGTGCCTGCTGGGATGGCGAATGTGGTGTCCCTAGAGCCCAGGGCTGGCACTGTCTCTATGTGTCTGGCTCACCACAGGGCACTCTGGGGAAGAGGAAGAGTGCTACACCAATGGCCGCAGTAGGTACGGGTGGGCTGGTGTGAAGAGGTAACAGGAGTTCAAGGTCTTTTAGGGAAGTGTCTGGCCACAAAAGGGAAAATAAGTAAGCATTTGTTCATTCATTGATCCACTTACTCTTTTAATCCATTCATTCACCAAATATTTCCCAGCCCTTAAAGGGGCTACATTTTGCATTAGAGATTAAAATATGGAGTCTTTTTCAGAACGTTTTTTTATTCCTCACTCCCATCTAAATTAGCCTCCTACTCATATCCATCCTAACACTATTTATAACCTGAAATTACTCAATTTCTTTCTGTCCTGTTTGTTTCATTCACTAGAATGTAAACCTCATACTTTGTTTACCACTATGATTTAGCATCTAGAATAGTTCCTAGCACTTAGTACCCATAAAAAAAAAAATCTGTCTTTTGAATAATAACTTACAGAAAAGCAAACAGGAGTAGGCCATGAAGCAATTCACTCAAACTAGAGCAAAAACTTAGGGTTTTCTTTTTGCAAGAAAATCTACAGGTGAGAATCTGGAGTTGCTATACCATTTAGTACAGGGAGAATTGGAAGCGGGCATATTTAATTCCTTATTAATTTCTTGCCAGTGTTACCTTTTTGAGCCAGCAAAGTCACCTCAGTGTTTTACGAGTCAGTGGACAGCGACATGACGCTTGCAGATTGCTCCTCCAGTCACGTTTGCTACCCTCTCCACTCAGCCTTGATCCATTACCAATGGGCCCCTCACCACTGGATGCACAGAATGGGGTTGAACAGCGCGGGACATCAGAGTGTCAGGAGTGTCAAGTTGGGGTACTACTGCCCAGGTTGCATTGCTGTTGGTCTTTTCTGCATGGGCTTCACCATTCTGTGGGCAACTGGCTCTTTCTCTTGACTCTGGGTTTAGGCCAAGGCTCTGTGCTCGGAGGTGTAAAGGGCCTTTCCCATTGTTCTCACAGACGTATTTCTGTACCCTCTCTCTAAACTCTGTAAATAATTCCTTTGTTGGACTCTTTCAAGTGCCTGGTTTGAGGCGCTGATAGTTTCCATGGAGACCCTGCTGGACACACTGCCATTGCCTTGTGGGGTCACTGATTTTCTCTATGCAATAGAAGAATCCTTAGTGGCCCTGAGCAAGACCTCTTGAGAGGGAGGGACACTGATGGGAAGTCAGGAAACCCACTTTCCAGGACCATTTCAATCTCTGAGCAGCTATTTGACCTCAGAGAGGCTTAAGACTCTTCAATCCTGCCAGGTATTAATTTGGATAAAATGACTTTGTTGGCTAAGAATAGAGGGTGTGATAGACATGAATTGAGGTGTTGGACCATGGTCCCTGGAGCGAATGAGTATTATCAGAAGGTGCCTCAATGTCACCCAGGGGAGGGGTAGGCTGAGGCAGAGCAACCTTTTTTTTTTTTAATATTTATTTATTTATTCATACAGAACTGGGGTACAGGCCAGAGATGCAGAGGGTGAGAGGCTTCACCAGAGACAGAGTGGAGAGCAGAACAGGCAGATCGACGAAGTACACTGCTGAGGGGAGCAGCGGGCGGGTCAGGAGAGCTCTGCCGTGCCATGTGGTCACCTCCAGGGCAAGCGGGAATCGAACTCATGAGGAAGTGGCTTTAGCTTTTTAGTGTTGTGTTTTAACCCGCTGCGCCACCAGGGAGGGCCAGAGCAACCTTTTTTACTTTATCTTTTTTTGTTTATATAGTGAAGTTCCAGAAATGATTTGGTTGACCAAATAAGGATTCCTTGCCACCAGGAAATACTTGAAAAGTGGGCTCAATGAAGCTGTGATTTTCTGATTTGCCCTCTGGTCATTCATTTGGTAGAGAACCTGGCAAGGATGTGACCAATCTCCATGCCAGTCCACAAGTGTGACAGCCAGTTAGCAGCTCCAGCACACGTGGAACCCCTAGTTGCTTAGATTACGAAGAGGCAGTAACTATACCTTGCCCTGCAGAGGAGTCTACTACAGGGACCAACGACCTGAAGCCTTCTTGCTTGTGCTCAGACAGAACATGTATTAGCCTGAGACACTTTGCACCAACGGCCCATGTATCCGTGGCAGTTGTGTCTCCCATGACAGTCCATATGGCTCCTAGGCTGTCCACAAAACTGGAAACCTGACACTCGTCCATGGGCAGCCCAGTGGAAGATGTGGAGCATAGCAACATGAGTGGCACCATGGGCTTTACCCAAGCATTTGAACCCATTCACTTGGCCACTATGTGGGGAGCTCTGCCAAGAGTTTGCTTCCTGGAGACATGTATTAACATTCTTACTTTACCAAGTCTTTCCTGGTAACCCCCTGCCAGAAGTCATTGCTGCTCCTTCAGAACTCATCATTCTGCAGTCTCCTGCTGCTTGCAGTGGGAAAGCTGGAGGAGTGCCTGCCCAAGTACCTCTCTTGCTAGCTGATCGTCTCCACTGGAGGAAGGACTATGTTCCTACATTCTCTGAAGAGCCCTAGACAAGATGAAACTAAAAATTGTGTATTGATTTTTTTTTTTTTGGCAGGTGGTAAAAGTTCACCAGAAAGGAAACTATAAAGTGCTTCTTCCTCTTTTCCTTCTTAAGGTCATTTTTCTCTTTCAGCGAAGAGTAAGGCAAGTCAGCTCTATATTCTGTTCCTGCAGGATCTTCAAAGTCTAGCCGCTTCCTTCATTTTGTCTCATGTTTCACCCCTGTCTTCTGTAGTCTCCATTAAAATGTTCCTACTGGTTTAATTCCACTTCTGTTTAGATGGCTGGTTAAATCCATGAGTCCTATCATCTGTATCAAATGTGTGCTGAAACACACCCTTGAGGGGTTTTCTCAGAACACGCTTTCTTGCTTATTTTTTTTGCAATCATGGATAAACTGGCAGTTTTCAAATCTTCAATTCTGGTTCCTTTTAACCTAATAATTCCTTCTTTCATTCATCTCTCTCCTCTCAAATTTTACTATGAGCAGTAAGGAGAAATCCAAGCTCCACCTTCAATCATTTATCTAGAAATCTTTGCCAAATATATAACTTACACTTTTTTCACAGAACCCTAGAGCACAATTCAGCTGATTTGTTTGCAAGGATTTCCTTGGGTCCTCTCCTCCACTTTCCAATAACCAGCCCCTCATTTCCCTTTGAGACCTTATAGGAATCACCTTTTAGATCCACATTTCTAGCAGACATCCTTCCATATTCTTCCAGCCTCTGCCCATTAACCGTAACTCTTCTAAATCTGCCTCTATATTTTTAGTTGTTTTTTAATGTTCTCAACTTATGAAATTTAATTTTTTTCCCAATTTTTGTTGATTTTCACTAGTTTATATAATTACATAATTTGGGAAGTATAACTTCCCAGTCTCATCTATAAAATAAGGATACAAGAACAGAGTAGTCAGGGCAATTCTACTATATAATTCTGCAAATATTCTTAAAAGCTGCACTCAGTTTTTTAAACCACATGTGTTATCAAGTTCAAGCAAAGCAGATTCCCTGAATTCCTCTGAAAATCTCCCCTTCTATTACACTGTGGTATATACCAGCATAGTGCTATTATTTTTTAACATGGTTCCCATTCATGTTTAAGTCACTAGTTTCCATCCAGCAATAGGTCAGTGAGTTAAAGAGGCACCTAAAAATGTAACTCCCTAAAACAAACAAAAAGATATGTCCACCTTAACTTTTATTTGTTTATTTTTTGTTTTGGAGAACAAAACATGAGTGAGAAAGCTGGTAGATTTAACACCTACCTCCCAGTGACCATAAGACAGTTCATATGCACTCACTGAGTTTGCAGGTGAGTGTCTTCATAGCAAAAAATATTGGCTAGTAGCATCCACATTGCAGAATGTAGGGAATATATGTGAAAAACCTGGTTACTTGGTAAGAGAGTACATCTTCCCTCAGAAAACATACTGATGCATGTCCAAGGTCATAAATGTATTCTTAATCTAGGCTTGGACAGAAATAGAATAACATTGGTGAACATCCAAGAAGGTCAAAGTAAAACTTTGCTTTCCACTACTGTGGTGTCATCTGAGTACTTAAGACAGTCTGCTTCCTTAATGGCACATAGATTTTTGGTTGTTCGGTTTGAAGTCAGACAAACTGGTTCTGAGATCACGCTCTGCCTTTACTACTTGTGTGACCTTAGAAAAGAGACTATGGCTTTGATCCTCAGTTTTCTTTCCTGTGGAACAGACACATATCAGCTACTTCATGCCATCAGTGTAAAGATATGAGACAACCATGTACATTAAGTACCCGGCCACTATTATTATGTATAAAGGAAAATTGGCTCAATCTACCTAGGCAGCTGGACTCTAAGTTGACCACCCATGACCCCATCACTCATGCTCCTATAATGTAGATGGGATCTTTTGCTTGTTTTTAGCCAATGAACTATATAGTAAAGGTGACAGAATTTTGCAGAGATAACCAAGGCCTCACAGTAGTTGATCTTAAGGTCATCAAAAAGAACTGCCCTAGGCCCTCCTGGTGGCACAATGGGTTAAACCACAGCACGATGAAGCTACCCAAAGTCACTGAAACACTAGTTCGATTCCTGGCCAGGGAGGTGAACCACATGGCGCAGCAGACTTCTGTCTCACCCACTGCTCCCCTCATCAGTGTACTTTGTTGAACTGCCTGTTCTGCTCCCCACTCTGTCTCTGGTGAAGCTTCTCACTGCCCCTGCACCTCTGCCCTATACCCCAGTTCTGTATGCATAAATAAATCT
>NW_004567102.1:12111644-12126970 GCF_000260355.1 Condylura cristata
TTCCAGATTAAAAAATGAAATAAATATTTCATTTCATGTTATTGATTTTATATATCTCACAAACTACCCTCAAAAGCCATCTGGATACTTAAAATCAAAACAAGCTATTATTTTAACTAAAATAATTAACAATAATAACTTGAGGCCTAACATTAAATCAAACTGCTCTCAATGCCTATAGAACAAAATCTAAACCTATATGATTTGGTCAAAAACAAACTGAATGTTTAGGCTGCGCCAGCCATTTAATTACTGAAATAGCTGCACTGGCTAGTCAGTAACTGTTCTAGAATACCTCACACCACAACTTGAGACCTTCTGGATTTCACCAGCACCAACCACTAATAGCGGGAGCTTCCAGACCTTGCCCCAGTGTGGCAATGTATGCCAAGCATCAGGACATTTGATTATTATCTAGACAACAAAACCTTTTTTAAACATCATTCTCACACATCCCCTGAACGTAGCCAAAACAGGCTTCTCACTGGACACCCCACCCGCCCATGCTCCACACCTTCATGTTCTAACTCCTTGTCCACAGCTCTCTCTGCCCGGAAAGCTTTCTCGACCCTTTCCTACTCCTGTTTAACCACATTCCTACTACTTCTGAGGTGTTTGGTATTGGGGATCATCTCTTTAAGCCTCAGTTTCCCCATCCTGAAAATGAAACTTCAGAAAGGACCTGCTTCAGAGGGTGGAACATGCTGATGTCCTGTACAGCTCTCAGTGCAGCCACAAAGTGTGGCCGTTCACATTAGGGCTCTTGCTCTTTCCAACGCCCTCCCTCACATGCCAGGCACCTGCACAGCCTTCCTCAGCTGGAAGTGGCACCCCCTCTGAATTCCTGCACGTATCCCCATGGGTCTTTCTCCTGGCTACAGCTACTCCCCACCCTGGGTGGCAGGCATGTGAGGAAGTGGTTTCTCCCCCTCCAGCCTGGTCATGGGCATTTTTGTCATTTCTGAGCCTGCAGAGCAACAACTTGGTGTATTGAAAGTGCTCTGTGAGCCTCTGTTGACAGAAGATGAAATACCAAGATAAGTATTGTTGAGGAATAAAAACTGAAACCCTCAAGAAATGCCAGACAAGAGGCAGCACAGAGCCAGGCACAAAGGCTGATTCTATTTGTTGGCATCTATTGTCGACCTACAGAAAGCATCTGTTGTAAGCACCTTGCATGCATCACTCATGTACTCTCCCAACAACCCTGCAAGGAAGGCGCTGAGATTGTCTGCTGGGTGTCCAGGCCTCACAGGGAGCAGGTTCGACGTGGGCAGGACCCTGGCTGTCATCTTGGGCCCTTGCTGGCGCAGAGCAGCTGCTCAGTTTTTTCACTGTGTTTACTCCCCCATACACCTTCATGGGTGCTGCCCAGCTACCCTTCCCCCACCCCAAGTCTGACTTCACGCACACTAAAATATTGTAATAGTGATTTCAATCTCCAACGGGTAGCTGCACCATATAGAAAAACTTGGAGTTTTCTTTGTATGCCTCAATCACATCTATTTTAATCAAATGTCAGGGGTCTATGGTGAATCCATGCTCTGGTCACTGATATAGGGGGAACAAGAGGCAGTGAGATGCAGAAGAGTATGTGAGTCAACCAGAAAGGGGTTTTCTTTAAAGTAATAAAATCCTGAGCTGCTTTCTAAGAGGTAAAAATAAAAGGAGAGGAAGAAGAGCATTTCAAGGGAAGAAAATGGCACAACCAGAGGCCAGAGGCTGCATGGAAACTCTGGCAGGAAGGCAATAGTAAACATAGATTTGCATTCCCATACCCAAGTTCCTAGGAGCTTGTAGCATTAGGTGCTCCCTAGAAGGTTCCAGTGTGCGGTCAGTTAGGAGACGTACGGAGATTAAACCACTATACTCATATGAGATTCACCTTGGGAGCTTGTAAGAAATGCAGGCACCGGAGCCCAGCCCCAAACTCAGGGGCTGTTCAGTTCATCATCAGGAGTGGGACCAGGTACAAGCCTCTGTTGACGTTCCACAGATATGTTCTAAGGACAGTTGAGAGTACAGGTGAAGGTCAGAGGGATGAAGGGTGAGCAGAGGGTCAGCGTAAGGGCAAAGGATGTTGATATGATGTAGTGTGAGAAAGTTAACACGTATCTTTGACAGCCTGGTCCAAGAGAGGGATTATTTAAAACCTTGTCAATTTGAAAAACTTTTTTAAAATTAGAGACTTTAATTTTGTATTATGGATTTCATACATATATCACCTTCTAAAAGAAATTTAAGGGCACTCTAAAACAAAACAAAGTATGACTATGGCCCTCCCTGGTGGTGTAGTGGGTTAATATGCAGCACTGCAAGTGAGTGGCAGCCGCTTCAGTGCAAGTTCGATCCCTGGCCCTGGAGGTGACCCACATGGTGCGGCAGACCACCCGCTGATCCCCTCAGCAGTGTACTTCGTCATTCTGCCTGTTCTGCTCCCCACTCTGTCTCTGGTGGATTCTCTCACCACTCCTGTATCTCTGGTTTGTACCCCAGTTCTGTCGTCATTCTGCCTGATCTGCTCCCCACTCTGTCTCTGGTGGATTCTCTCACCACTCCTGTATCTCTGGTTTGTACCCCAGTGCGGACGCATAAATAAATAAATCTTTAAAAAATGAAAAAGGAAGTATGATTGTAGGAAAAAGGAAGTATGATTGTTCCTTCCTAGCAGAAGGAAAGATGATCATCAGAATAAGGTTGATAAAGAGGAGTGATGTCAGAGAAAATTGGGTGGAGAGTGCCAGAGGATAGAAGGCGAGGGCCCTGCCCTCAGCCTATTCCAGTTACCAATCATCATTCCATAGTGTCAGCCACTCATGCAAGTACATTTCATCCCTAACCCCAATTCTACCTTGGGGTCATGCCATGGAGATACACTGCACTACCACACAGGTGCCTGACTCTGGTCTGGAGTATTGGATTGTTGACCCAGCTTATTTCTAACCAGCAGCCTTTCCAGAGAACAATAGCTACTGTGGATCATCTGTGTTTGAAGACAGTGGGTGATGTTAATTGAAGTATTCAAGTTAAAATGAGAAAGGCAGTTCATGAAAAATCAGGTCATTATTAGGAGACATGAAAGGGAAAGCAAGCCCTTTATAGGGAGATTCTTAGTTCCAGAGAATTTCAATAAGAACACAGAATTTAGCCTTGCCCTGACCAACTTGATTTTCTAGGTGACCCTGATATATACAGTGTGTTTGTGTCTAGCAGACACAATGTAAGCTCCACGTACCTTTGTCCATTGAGGACACATGTCAGCATATCTGCTCTAATTGCCTATGAGTGTTTTTCAACTCTGTTTTTCATTATCATCTGCCCTAATAAGGCTTTTCAGAAATCTTTCCTTTCTCGCCTCTGTTTATGTGTATTTGTGCTTTATATATCAAAAGAGTAAGTTTTCATCCCACAAGACCCAATTCAACCCCCTTGGATCAATATTAGTCCCTTGAGACTAATGGCCTAGGTGCATTTGTGCACATGTATCCACACACAGGTACACACACCAAACACACCAGCTGACTCCTGGGAGAGAGCTGCAAAACATTTTGTGGCCCAAGAGGAGAGGATCCCCTTGGGATCACAGCCAACCAGGAGAGCAGCTCTGATCCAGGGGGTGTTGTAGGGAACAAACACTAGCAATTAGAAGATGGGGGAATTCTAGCCCATTCTGAAGCTCACTGGACATAACCTGGTTTCCAAGTCTCAGAGTTTGGAGAGATGTTACAAGACAATATAAACAGAAACCAGCTAATTGTTGGCTCACCCTGGTGATAAGAGAGTTTCTGAAATTCTGACTTTTACAGTGTCACTCCAATCTAGTAAGCTCACATTTTAGACTAAGTGCACATATTTTGGACAAAAGAGAATCATCAGCATATGTAATATTTTATAGCTCTCATCACCAGCAGAGGTAAGATCTTTTTGATTGAACAATCAATCAATCATTGAAAAGCTCCTTGAGTAACTGTCAAATGTTTAGCTTTGTGTGAAGGCTTGTAGGGAATCTGGAAATAAAGGTCAATGCAACTGTCCTCCAATGACTTACAGCACAGTTTTGTTGTAACTTAAGACAGATATAATATCTAAAGACCTCAACCCTCATGTGATTTTCAGCAACCATGAGGCAGGGGTCACCACTGTTCTACTCCTTAAAGACCTGAAGGACTGCAGAGACCCTCATTCCAACACATTTCAAGCCCTCACAAACTTGCCTCCTAATAGTCACTGACAAATTTCATCCTTTCCAGTGAAATTATAAGCTAAGAAATTAAAGTAATGAACCAAATGGGAACAGATGCTAGCAACTGCTACTGTCTGACGAACACCTATTATGTGCTAAATACTACGTGGAGTCCAAATACATGGAGTCTTTCTACATCAGATGCTGTGGAAATCATCAAATCTCTGTTAACGGGTCCAGCATGTGATCCGAGACCTATTTCTTTATCTATCCCTTTGGGGACTAAAATGACCCCCCCCAAACTTTATCCACATTGTAAATAAAAGTCAAGTGTTAAATATTCTAATAGGATATTCTAAGCAGTCACAGTAGGTATTTTAATTGATGTCATAGGATCTGCAAGCTATCTTTTTTTTAAATAAAGATTGATTTATTTATGCCTATAGAACTGGGGTAGAGGCCAAAGGTGTGGGGGAGGGGGTGAGAAGATTCGCCAGGGTGAATCAGAGTGGGGAGCAGAACAGGCAGATTTACTGATATACACTGCTGAAGGAAGCAGCAGATGGGTCAGGAGAGGTCTGCCACACCATGTGGGTCACCTCTCTCCCTGGCCATGGACTGAACTCATGCTTGTAGTGGCTGTGGCGACTTCATAGTGCTGTGCTTTAACCCATTGTGCCACCAGAGAGGATCGGATCTACAAGATTTCAAAGATTCTATGGTACAATTCTTTTCCTAAAGAAATACTAAATATTCTTTACTATGAACTGTAGAATTCACTCTAGCTAATTTAAACAGAGAACTGCACTAAAAAGTCAATTCCTGGTTTCTGCCTTGAAGAAGCAGTGTTCATAAGAAGTGCATTCAAAGGCTGCTGGGCAACACCAAGATCGAATGAAATGTCCACTATCCATGCTAATATTGAAATGCTGATATTACAATATCCAAAATTTAAACATGAGTAATAAGCATACATACTCTTTGTTATTACTTTCTGGCATAGGAAATAGCTAATTTTCTGTAAGTTCATATCTGAGACTGTCGGAAAAGATGATTTTTAATATGAGAAAACGACATCCCATACGTCCTAGCATGCATTCATATGTGCACACATACACACACAATGAAACCAATTAATGTATAAGTTAACCAAAGTAAGTCAATGATAACCAGAGACTATGAGTGGATTCCATGAGTTTATATGATTGGAATGGAGGCCAGAAGACCTAGGAATGCTGTTCCATCTGTTTCATAGTTGAAAAATTACCCAGAGAGGCTAAGAGTCGTGGTCGAGGAGAGTTCAAATGCATAAACCACCCCAAGTGTTTACCATTAGGAATGTTTGCCTTATAAGATGTTCTAATGTCTCAGGACTGGCTTGCCTCTTTGAATTGCTTGCCAGTCTCATTTAGAGTGCAAAGCAAGTCTGGGAGTGAGGTCATCTCTGTATTTTCACGCTGGGACATCCATGGACAGATCCTATTGTACCTCCCTACCTTCAAGTGGCTGTAGACCAGAACACAGATGTCAGGGAACTTCCCAGAGAAGAAGCATGTATCAGTAGCACATGGGAGGCAGGCCAAGCAGTAAACATCAAGGGGATCATTTGACAGAACAACACCTCAAGTGCAGGGGCAGTGATAGAAAGAAGGGTGGTAGAAGTGGGTAATGAACTTTGACCATGTGAAACTGTCCCATGGAAGGACTTCACGACCACAGAAATCTTTTTATGAAGCTGGCAATAAAATCTAGTACCTCAGCCTCTGTGATATTCCATCAGATGATAGTCATCATTTGCATTCACATAGGAACAATCTCCAATCAACTCAGTATGCCTCATCTTATAATTTAACCCTGGGGTCACCAGATTTCAATGTTTAGTAGACTGTAAAGTAACAGGTAAGTATAGATGTCAGGAAGCATAACCACCTCTAAAGAAGACAGCCTCTACAATCTCAGCACCTCTACAGAAGGCCAAGTCCATAGTTCTGGGTACCATACTACACACAGTTGGGAACTAATTCAGGGTTCCTACCTGTCTGTCAATAATGTTTTATTAGAACAAACTCATACTCTGGCAGTTATATGCATTGACTATGGATGCTTTATGCTAGAACAGCAGAGTTGGGTAGCAGCAACAGAGACTATGATGGCAAACAAAGTATTTACTATGTGACCCTTTATAGAAAAATCTTGCTGACCCCACCCAAGATTATGAGAGCTCTAAGAACCTTTACTAAATAGAGTGAATCCTTTGGGCATCTCCCACAGGATTTCACATAGAGCTTAATGCACAGTAGAACCAATGAATGAGCTTCAAAGGCTGAAAGGGACCTCAGATATCATTTTACCCCCTCCTTTATTTTCAAGATGAAAAAAAAAATGCAAACAACCAGCCCATCACAAAATAAAGGCAGGAAACAAGCAAAAATTAAGTTTCCTAGATCCCATCATACTGTTCTTACTCAATAAATTTTTGAGTAAATGTGGAATAAATGCAAACATATGTATGGATTTGTACAGCAATAGCATGATTTGAGTATACGGTATACGCCAAACACTATAAATATATGTAATGCGCATTATGAGTAAATCACCTACACACAGAGAGTAATGGAAAAAAAAAATGATAGTGTGCATGTCCCCTTATAGGAACAACCAACCCTGAAGAAAGGACCGCCTGTGATCCATCAAGGTAACACTGTCACTTCATTATGGTCTTATTTGCTTGAACCAATGAAGGAAATGAGCGCCAAGCCCAGTGGCCTCTTCCCGTCCTTACCCCACACGGCAAGCCTTTCCTCCCTAGCTGCCTCCACCCACCACTCCTCTCCCCTCCTTGACCGAGGTCTGACTGCTCCTTGGGAGGTGCTCCTTCACTCCCAAGTGTGAGCCAGCCAGGCGCTCCCACAGAGAGCTCTTTATCGCGCACTGTGGAATGAACGGTGCCTCACCCTTAGTGGTGTAAGTGTTGGCATCTAGGTAGAAAAATGTTTTCTGAAGAGCATTAGGCTGAGATAAGCTTCAAATTACCCTTTAAGGTGACCCAAAGTGAGAGAGGGGCAGAGGGATCGTTCATGGATTTTCTCCAATGATCTCTTGCTCTCCCAGTTAAGGGACACTCCTGGAGTCCTGATAGGCCTGACAGGGCTGGCAAACATGGAGTCCCCTCATGCCCTGCTCCTTCTAATCTACACTGGAAACAGGTCTGCAGGTGGGGGACAGAGATGGTTTCTTTCTCTTTCTCTGCCTCAGTTTAGCAGGGATCCTCCCCTCACATCACACCCAGGTCCTTCCCTGCCTGTGCTGTGTAACTCTGTGCTGAGTGTCTTCCTGCTCTGAGCTCCCCTTGCACCTGCCTTCATAGTCACCCTGTTGCCTCTACCCCCAGGCTGCAAGTTCTGCCAGCTGCTGGTCATGTCTGCGCACCTTAAAACCCAGAAGCTGGCACCTGGTGGGCCTTGATAAAAAGCTGCCACATGGAAAAGAATATTTCGGTCACTTTTGACTTTAATTTTGCTGTTCTCAATTATCAATGATCATTTAAAGATGTGATTTGGAGTCAGCCCGCAGTTTGAATCTCAACTCTATCACTATCCATGGAGTCCAGAGTGAAGGCTTCACCTTTCCAAGCCCCAGATTTCCCATCTGTGATACAGTTACAACAGACCTAATCATGGCCTTATGCTTTAGGAGCACTGAATTAAACAGAGTGACTAGCACAGCATCTATGCAGAACACATGCATAGATGTCTTTACTATAATGCCTCTGTGGCCTTGCTACTTTTGACCATGTTTTATGTCTCAGGATGATTCAGGAAAAGTCAAACATCAGTGTGGTTCCCATGGAAAGAACCACAGCCAGGGGATTTATTCTTCACCTTGACTCCAGTCTGCTCTGTCACATTAGAACAGCCCAATCTCTCTAGGTCCTGATATCACTTAGGATCCTTGGAAGCTGCCGGAATCCTCATCCTGTGAGGAATCACTTGAACTCCACCAAATTCCATGAATAACACTGTTAAATTTTGTTTCTTACTACTTCTTATCTTATTGCTAACCTTTCCTATTAGTTTTCATGTTTACAACATGCCTGGTAAATTGTCTGTAAAATTTTTTTGGGTGTGTGGGATTCTATCATCTATCTATATGTAGTTTGCAAATGAGTCTAGTTCTTAATAATGGAATAGGAGCCAAATGGAATAAACACAAGTTTTCTTTCAAATGAAGGGCTTTATCCCTATGAAGATACGTTCCAACACTTACTCTAGAATTCTGAAGCACTTTAGCTGCTTCTTAGATTTTGGGAAAATTGGCAGAGGGACAAAATCTGCCTCTGGTGGCCACCACATCACACAACAGGAACTGCTTTACTCTGCCTTGCAGATGACTACCCTGTACCCCAGTGCACACCCACTCGCTCTCCTGTCCCTCTTCCTCCTACCTGATGAAGCAGTCCAGCTACTTTGTGCTATGGAGTGCATTTGGGTAACACACATTACAAAGGACCTCTGGGAAACATGCCTTAAAACAAGGGGTTCATCAAAATGCAAGAATTGATGCCACCGTGGCAGGAAGTGGGAAGGAGCCTTAAGGACAGGAGGCTCGTGCGAGATTTGACTTGACCTCAGACTACTATGTGCGAATTCGACTTGACCTCAGACTACTCTGTGACCTGTGGGGAATTAAGGAAAAGCAAAGTCTTTCTACACCAGCTAGGCACTATAAAAATTTACCTCTCCACAGCAGCATGAATTTGATCCCTGGACAAGGAGGTGACCCACATGGCGCGGCAGACCTCTCCTGAGCCACCTGCTGCTCCCCTCAGCAGTGTATTTCAGTCAATCCGCCTATTCTGTTCCCCACTCTTTCTCTGGTGACTCCTCTCTCCCCTCCCAACCCTCACCCCCTACCCCATATGTCTGGCCTGTATCCCACCAGTTCTCATAAGCATAAATAAGTAAATCTTTAAAAAAAAATTTTTTTAAGTATCTCATGCTTCAGCACAAACACTTTCTTTTCATAGAAGTGAGAAAGGTCTGGGTGAATAAGAGTGCAGACCCCAAAGGCAGGGACTGGGGTTTAAGGCCTGATGGACTCTAGGATACTCTAGTTCTTCATCCTTGGTCTGGGAACTAGGGCTTTCTGAACATCAGTTTCCTCATCCAGAAATTGGAGGAATCCAGTAATAAAGGTACCTTCCCACAGAATTCAATCACAAAGACGCAGCTGTTATTACTCAGTTTCCAAACTCACTCTCTGGCGTCTGAAAATGCAGAGATTCATGGGAACAAAGGAGACTGGGAAATGAGGACTGATTTTTCTACTTCAGTTCAGTTAAATCAACTCCCCTTCTCTCTTTGACCCTCTCCTTGCTGCCACGCTGCCAATCTCTTCCCCAACACTTTTTTACTTCTAACCTTTTACCCTCTGGCAATTGGAAGGGGTGGCTATGTGAAAAAGGAAACCCAGGGCTCTCTTTATAGTTCCATAAAATGTAATGTTAGGGGAGACCCTTAGAATACATTAGGCTGCCTAAGAGCAGCCAAGAGATCCACTTGCCCTGTAAATTTCTCTCCCATATTTGCAAGCCGCACTGATCAGAATTTCCGCCATTAGACTCTTTTCTCTTTGAGGATAATCACGTGGGCTGGTCAGGTTATGGGCAGTCTTCCCTACTGGGCCACTGGGCCCAAGGTGATTACAGATGCCTGGACCACCTCCTCTGATTGCTAAGTTTACACTGGAACTTGCAAGTGTCCCCGGAGGTTCAAACGAAGATGCAGGGATGAGAAACCCCATTCTGGGGAAGACTGCTGAGGGCTGGAGTCAGGCTCTGCAATTGCTCCCTAAGCTTGTGCAGGGCATATAGAATGCAGGTCCTAGCAAGTCACCTTGTTTGTGATAAGGACTAAATCTCTTCCTTTCTTGAAGGGACTGTATGAGGATACAATCAGGTAGAAGACTCAACAATGTTAAAAACTATAAGGAACCATTTTAAGGAAGTAGGAAAAATAAGGTTAGGCAGAGGGATACAAGTATATTTGGAACATTCTTCAAAGTCAAGTTGAAGCAGTTGAACTTGTGCTAGTAGGTGAGGGAGTGGGTGTGACGAGGAAAGAGTTCCAGAAAGGGTAAGCTAATGGATAAAATATTATGGACAGCAAGTGAGAGAAGCAGTAGGCAGGATGCTGTCAAGCGATACTGTGGTAAGAAACACAGAAAGAAATGCTTTCCATAATGGAGACTGGCCTGTTGCTTGCCAAATCTCCTTCCTCCCTTTTTCTAGGCACACAGATCTATGGAGTTTGAGATGATGGAAAGTGGGTGGAAACCTTTTGGCCACCTCCAGGCAGGAATCCTGTCACACTTCCTGTGCTTCTCCACCTTCACTCTTCCCCTGTGCTTGCCAAATGCAGGGTGCAATGGAGGAGCTGGCAGCCTGGCGGTGGGGGTGGCAGGATACAAGCTGGAAGGTGCCTGAGTAGGGAGACTGTCCACCTAGCACTGCACTGAGGTGCCATGTGAACACTGGTGGCTGCAGTGATCAACAAGATGCTTTGGGTTTGAACAGTGAAAACTCTAGTTTGTAAAATGGGGTTATGATGTCTCGTTTGACCCTTCTAAGAAATCCTGCCAGACAGATCTTTGTTGCACTTGTGAAGTACCCAAGGGAGGAGAGGTTACATAAATGTCCCCATGTGGCATCTCTCCCCTGGCATTCTAGGGTCCAACCCTACCCGAAAACCTTTATCCACACAGGACAAATAAAGCATTGTAACCACGGAACACAGACCTAGGGTTCCTTTGCTTTCTAAGGCAAGTTACAGGGATGCTACCATTCTGAGATTGTATATGACTAGAAAATGCCCGAAATTCTCATGTGGAAATGAATAAAAAGCAGGTGAGGCTGCCTCCCCACCCCACTGTTAATATACCTGCAGGGCTGCCCGGCCCTCTGCTCACTGCCAGCATCGGCCAGAGAGGAGTCTTGGGCTAAATCAAAGCCTGAAGCTGTTGCCATGCCAACCTCTCACATTAGATTTTTAAGAGATAGTAACTGGAACTTGATTTTCACTTCATTTTCATCCCCAGGCATGGGTTCGCAGTTGGATTTTATTCATTCTATACCCTCTTCTTCACTTTTTGTGTTATTTTCCCAGTGTGCTACTTGTTTCTCTCTCATTATCATAAAACAATGACACACAAAAGTAGACCACATCACCTTAAGGTTCATTTGGGGTTGACATGAGGTGTAGGGTAAGCAGCACCACAAGCCACAGACTATGGGTGATTCAAGTCCCCCCACTTCAGAGTAGCTCTCCACAGAGGTTACAGGGCCTGGCTCATTGCCTAAAAACTCCCTTTCTTTTAGAATTGCCCCACAAGTGGGTGAAAGCACACACGATTTTCTCCATTATAAATACAAGTCCAAATCGCTCAGCTTGCTTGCAGAGGTGCCTCATGATTTGACCAAAAATGACATTTCTGTCCACCTTCCTGCCTTCTAGTCATACTCCCTTTGCAGTAACCTAGAAGAAGTCTTACTCCTCAGGGACATGGCCTGGCACGTCTTGCTGCCACTAGAGCGACTGGTGACGCAGCTTCCCTCATCTTCATCTGGTATGTGACGTGTGTTTCTGGCCTCTGACCACCTCTTTGTCATCTTTGTGTGCCTCACTCTTCCTCCTCAATTTCTTTACTCCTGCTCCAGGCTCCCTCCTCCAGAGAAATCATTACTTCAAGGAATGCCCTCAAGGGCAGCTCAAAGCAAGCTTTCTACTCCACCTGCACAGCCTTACCTTTCTCTCAGCCTTAGCTCAGCTTCCCCAGCACACAAATGGATATCGGCCCTTGATTGGCTAGCTGTCACCTCAGACAAAATAATTCTAGAAGCAGAAGCTGGTTCTCATTCCCATCAACTCGCCTCCTCACAGCTCTATTTCTAGCAGAGCCCTAGGATGTCAGGGAAACTTAAAGCTCAGGCTCACTGAACTTCTCTGCAGTCAGTCCATTTACATCTTAGGTAAGCAAAGTTAAACCCATCTCTAGATTTGTCATTCCAAATCTGGAAATCAGTCTCCTCAGAGCTGACGTTGTCATGAACCTCGTGTATACTGTTCAAAGCTTATTCCCAGGCTTGGGATTTGCAGAATACTCTTCCTTTGCCTCACTATCACCTCCTGAGAGGAACACAGTGTGTCTACTCAGTGGCCTCGGCCTCAAGGCTCTCTCTAGTTTAGTGTGGAGGCATAAGAACATCGGTAAAACAGCCAATTTTATCTCACTTTGTTTCCTTGAGTTCATCTGGTATGTGTCCCAAAATGCCAGATTGTGTATTTCTCTATTACTAGATGACATCTAAGAAGTTTTCCAAAGTCAGATATTCTATGAGTTTATGATTGTTCATGCCATTTTACAGAAGAGGAAACTTGATGTTAAAGAAAGTCACACAGCCAGTGTGTGGCATAACCCAGGATTTCTACTTGGGCTTTATTAACCTTCATGCAATGTGTGATAGACATCTTTCATTATTTTTTTTAAAATATTCATTTTTATTTATTTACAAGAACTGGGGTGCAGGACAGAGATGCAGGGGATGAGAGGATTCACCAGAGATAGAATGGAGAGCAGAACAGGCAGATACACTGAAAAAAAACTGCTGAGGGGAGCAGCAGGCAAGACAGGATCAGCTCACTGGCCAAGGAAGGAACTCAAGCCACAGTAGCTGGCAATAGCTTGATAGCACTGAGATTTTAACCCCTGTGCCACCAGGGAGACCGTACAGGCATCTTTCTAAACAGAGACCAAATCAAGCTCCTGTTCTGTGTAGAAACTTCTGGTTACGCCCCATTATGCATAAGGAAGTAGAAACTATGTGCCTTCCCTTTAAAATCCCTTACTTACTGCTTATTTTTTTAAAGATTTACTTATGCATACAAGAACTGGGATACAGGCCAGAGGTGTGAGGGGGTGATAGAATTCACCACAGATAGTGGGGAGCTGAACAGGCAGATCTATTGAAACACACTGCTGAGGGAGCAGCAGGTGAGACAGGAGAGGTCTGCTGTGCAATGTGGGTCAGCTCACTGGGTGGGGATAAAACTCATGTTGCACACCAGCTGGTGATAGCCTGATAGCACTGTGTCTCCAACCCCTGCACCACCAGGGAGTCACATTCTTACGGTTTTAATTGGATTTTTTCCTATGTTATTTCCAATATTGCTCCTCAACAGCTCATCTTCTAGCCAGCATGGAAATCCACTGAGCCCTGAATGCCTGCAGCCCACACTGTTGCTGGCCCTGACACAATTATGCCCATTCCTAGGTGCTCTGTGAATCCTTTCCATTTTTCAGGTCACAGCTCAGTCCCCAGTTCCTCTCAGATTATGGCAGAAGACCTATTTGGGCCGTACTAGTCCCTTTAACTGCACCCCGTTTCATATCCTATATTCAGGCAGCATGAATGATTGTTTGCATGTTTACTGCAAATCCATGGACTTTTGGGACCCCACCTTCTCTGATCTCCAGTGCCCCTTCTTCAACTTTCACCAAGCCTGATACAGAACAGATGGCTCCTTAAACACATTTGTTCACTGATTGTTGATAGATTGCTTTCAATTCCTTAACTTCCTAGGAGTGTGTTTTTTGTTTTTTGTTTTTTGCTTTAAGATTTATTTATCTATGTATACAGAACTGGGTACAGGCCGGAGGTGCAGGGGCAGTGAGAGGATTCACCAGAGACAGAGTGGGGAAGCAGAACAGGCCGACTGACGAAGTACACTGCTGAGGGGAGCAGCGGGCAGGGCAGGAGAGGTCTGCCGCGCCACGTGGGTCACTTCCAAGGCAGCGATCGAACTGGTGCTGCAGTGGCTTTAGCTTCTTAGTGCAGTGCTTTAACCCGCTGCACCATTGGGGAGGGCCAAAGAGTGTTTTTAATGTCTATTTATTTCTGAAAAAAAGGTTATTGAAATAACATTGGTTCATAACATTCTACAAGATTTAACTGTCCAACATTATAAATCAACATCTTTATATGCTACATCTTCTCCATTATAAATTCACCACTAAAGTCTGGTCACCATACACTGACCCATTGTACCCAATTTATCTTACGGATATCTCCTTCGTGCCTAGCTTTTAAAAATACTCCTTGCTACTCTATCATTTTAAAAGTCCAAAGAATTAAGTCATAAGAGAAAGGTCAAGAGCATTTCTTGTCTCCTTTCCTGGTTTATCTCTGAGCAGCCTGGCGTGAATCACACTAGTAGCTACATTTCCCCCAGCCTCTGCCAGCCTGTGTGATGCCCGCTGCAAGTGGCAACTGGACTGCACTTGCCCCGGGTGCCCACTGAGTAGTTCAGCCTTGTTTACCCAGAGCTTGTTCCTGTGGTCCTAGTCTCTGGTGAATTCTCAAAACTGAGTGGTGCTTTCTAAGGCTACAGCTACAGATGTTGACACCTCACCCTTGCCTTCTGAACCTGATTCTCTGGGACCAAGGGCCAAACAAATCCACAAGAAAAAACCCTGCTATGATTTTGATAAGTGCCAAGGACTAGGCACCTGTGGCTGGCCTAGTCATTATTTGCCATGAGTGTGGCAATAATTATATCCAAAGAATCTTCCTCAACCAGCGAACTAGAGGGGAATCCTAGAGGCTAACAGCTTCTTTTCTTCTTCTCGAAAAGGGTTCATCTCAGTTCCAACAGCAGACTATCTTATTCACCCTTAAAGAACTTGAAAACTAAAATACTCCTTGAATAGATATGTGCAAAGCAGATTCTCACTCAAGAAATTGGCAAAGACTTCTCCCCAACAGTTGGAACTGACCCCTCAGAATGGAAGTAGTGTCAGATAATTGATGCCCTGAGGAAGACACATCTCCAGGAAACTCATGCTTAACCACTTTGCTTTATCACTAATTCACTAACTCACTGGAATTTTGCTAATTCCAGTCTTCTGGCCTTCTTGCCAAAGACAGCTGATGAAGTCTCCTGGGTGACAGTTTAAAAAAATACCAGGCAGGGTCCTCCCTAGTGGCGCGGCAGGTTAAAGCACAGCACTGAGAAGCTTAAGCCAATTCTGCATGAGTTCGATCCCCGTCTGCCCCGGAGGTGACCACATGGCGCGGCAGACCTCTCCT
>NW_004567102.1:12127415-12170918 GCF_000260355.1 Condylura cristata
GATAGATAATACATGTAGATGTGTGTGCCTCTTCTCTACGAGAGCAGCTATGGTAATACAGAGCTGTGAGTTGCTGGGAAGGGAGTGGGAAGATTTGAAGAGAGAGCCCGCAGGTTCTCTTAAACTAAGGAATCTGGACTTCACAACCTTCTTTCTCATCTAAGGGCCAATGTTACAGGGAAACACGAGAACTTTGATTTCTCACTGCTAGGGCTTTCCTGAGCTTGCAGAGAAGAAGGCTTTATTTATTTTTCACACACTTACTCCAACTCCCACCCCCATTCCAGGCATGAAGATACAAAAACCCTTCTAAATTCCTACATGGGAAGAGCAATGGGGTTATCTTGTCCTAATGGTATGACTCTGGATGGCTCCTGGAAGAGGGCTAGTCATCAAAAAGAGTAAGCAAGGGTTAGATGTCTGGAATTTTCTGTCCACCCCCACACCTCTCATCCTCCAGAGAGGAAGAGGAACAGGTAATGGAGTTAATAATTGAGTGTGACAACATAAGGACACTTCCATAAAAAAACCCGCAACTATTTGGTCCCAAGAGCTTTCAGGTTGGTGATCACATTCCCCTACAGGGAGAGGGACACACTGCAACTTCATGGTGACCAAAGTACCAACACTCAGGAGCCTTCTAGAAACTACGCATGTCTTCATTGAGTTGTTCATCTGTATCCTTTATCCTATCTTTTGATTAACTGGTAAATGGTAAGTGTTTTCCTGAGTTCTATGAGCTATTCAAGCAAGTAATCGAGTCCTAGGCTTATGGAATCTCCAATTTGTAACCAAGTCCTGAGGAAGTCCTGTATAGCCTGGCGACCTGCCATTTACTCAGTGTGTGAAGTAGACGGGATAGTCTTGACGGGAATTGAGCCCTCTAACCAATGAGGTCAGACGCTATGTCCAACTTGATAATGTCATAACTGAGTTAAATTGTAGGCCAGCCATCTAGTGTAGTGTGAGAGATATTTTCTTGTAGTAAGGACCTCCCACCCAATTTGATGACTAGAAATATCAAAAATTAAATGTTTTGTGCAAACAGTACAAGAGAAACCCAGGAGGGAGATGGCCTTCTTCCTTTTGTGTACCTTATAGCACCACCCTCTTTCCCCTCCAGCACCTTTAACATCAGAAAATCTGATACACTAAAAATAATTCTGAAAACCTCAGTTCCATATAAAACTAAGATGCTGAGTATCTTGCCTCCCAGGATTGATTGGATTGTCTGGCTTAACAGTCATAATCTGTTTAGGGCAGTGGCTGATTCATATGTGCCTGTGTGTATGAATGTGTATGTGTATGTATAAATATTTAAGTTCTGGACTTCAATCTGCATAAGCAAGACCACTTATTTCAGCAATGGCAAATGCTGCCTGCCAACAGACCTGCCTCTAATTATGACTCAGTGAGTCTCCCCCACAGCGACCAGCTGGAGTCACCTGGGAGAAGAAAAATAGTTGGTCCACACCACAGAGATTGTGATGGAATTGGCCTGGGGAGCAGCCTGCCATCAGGACTTTTAAAATCTCTCCAAATGGGGCCCTCCCTAGTGGTGCAGCGGGTAAAGCACAGCACTAAGAAGCTAAAGCCACTTCCGCATGAGTTCAATCCCCACCTGCTCGGGAGGTGACCCACATAGTGCAGCAGACCTCTCCTGACCCGCCTGCTGCTCCTCTCAGTAGTGCACTTTGTCAGTCTGCCTGGTCTGCTCTGTCTCTGGTGAATCCTCTCAACGCCCCTGCGCCTCTGGCCTAGACCCCAGTTATGTATGCCTAAATAAATAAATCTTTAAAAATAAATCTCTCCAAATGATCTAACTATGTAGCGGGGTGGAGAACCACTGGTTTCTGCTGGAACTCATGCCTGGGTCCTCAAGAGAGAGTATAACAGATTGGTACCAGCATCATATGACTTTGGTGGTTTTCTGTCTGGGGCTAAAGGTGGTACTGGGGATGGAGTTGTCAATACAAGTAAAAGAACTATCTTAATCTAATGTCCTTAGCATTTCCTGTATTCATCTTTCCAAATCACTTTCTCTTTGACTTTTACTGCTCTGCTCTTTTTTCTTTCAATAAACAGCACTCTCAACCAATGTCACATCTCTAACATGTTGTCTTTGTGAGCAAAGTCCAAGCCACACGTGATCTCATTTATTTTCAGCAAAGAAGGGACCAGGTCTTTGCTTCTTATGGCAATCAGAACTCATGCAGATGCAGAAAGGCCCTTGCCACAGAATGCACATCATGATTTAAGCTAATGTGTTTAGAGCAATTTTCAGCTAACCAAGTGTTTTAAGCTGTTGACCCTTGTGGCCTCCCAGCGAGTCTGTGGTGGCAGGATTTCCATTTCCAGGGTGACCATACTTCCTGATTTGTCCTCAGGCAACCAGGGAGATACCTGTCCCAGCTTAATTCTGGGTAGCATCCTTACTCATACCAAGTGTCTTAGTTTGGGCAACAAATTGCAAGTTCACCTTACCTATAACCATGTTCTTGGGAGTTTTAAAATTTCATTTTTATTGAGATAACATTAGTTTACAATGCTGCAGAAGCCTCAGGAGTAGGACTTCCTGCTTTGACAGCTGTCACTAGCATATCACATCCACCACCAAAGGTCTAGTTAGCATCCACCCCCAGTCAATTGATCAATTTTGTCAGCTACTGAAGCTCACAGAAGTCAAACAATTTGTTCATTCATTCATCTAATTAGAGACAAAGGTGGGACTTGACCTCAGGCCTGGTGTTTGCAAAGCTCTGTCCTCTCCATACTATCATGGAACATTAGAATCAGAACTGATTAGTTCAAATCTTTCTTATTACAAATAAAGAAACTAAAAAGGCACAAGTCACTATTAGAATATTCCCTGGAAGGGAAAGACTGGAGAACAGAGCATCCTATGGACACAGCAGGGTAGATTATAAGCTATCAATAATAGTCATCTCTGATAGCACTGGAGAGCATAACTTGACACAAGAAAGTACAAGGGCTGACATACGTGCTTTTGAGAAAGAGTAAAACTTAGGCTAGACGGCTAGATTTAAGGGCTGGACCTGAGTGTTGTAGACAGTCCACTCATGGGCATTTCACATACTCTCTCCTAGCATAAGTGTTGTTCAGTTAGAGAATGGGGTTAGTCCCCATTCTTATTCCCCTAGGTGGTTAAAGAAGAGCAAACTACAGCTAACAAGAGTGTTCTGACTGCACCAACATGCATTAGATTCTGGTGAGTCATTTATTTGTTTCCATCATTTTTTTACATGAGTGAACCAAGGCTCAGAAACAAGAATCCTATGGAACAATGGGATGGTATTGGGTTATGCTTCTGAAGTCCTGCTATGCTGCCATTATTTTTACTAACAGTGGTAGCAGAAATGATTATCAGTTGATATGGACAGAATCGTCATGTACTTGGTTGTAATGACCCCAAAGTTTTGAATAACTCCAGCCCAGTGGAGTCTGTGCTGGGGAGTGGTCCTCTCATGGAAGTGGCCAATCTTCACTTCTTAGTGGGTGGGGCCCAGCCTGCAGAGAATGCTCTCTGCAAACCAACCCACTCGCCTTGTAGAAAGCAGCTCAGTGCCCGGCACATCCAACAAGTAGGGAGGGAACCAGATAGCGAAATGTCAAACTTTGGAAATGACTGATTCAGTAAATCAGGACATTGCTTCCCTAAAATATAAATAGTTCAAAGGCTTGGCAATGTCTTTATTTCACACTATTTTCAGCCTTTACTTGTCCCTGTAAATGATGACTACTGGCAAGAAACACAATATGGAGAGGGAATCAAAGAGACTTGCTATCTCTGATTTTTCTTCCCCATCAACCTAGCTTCTGAGTTACCATGAAGCCCTGTCTGGCTCTCATGCATTGCTTTACTTTAGGGGAAAAAAAAATGACAGCACAGACACTTTAGATTTCTTTGAGGGGACTGGGGACTGTGCAGTGAGCTTTTGTGTAAATGGAGAAAACATCCAAAGCTGCCAACATCAAATTCCAAAGGTACAGGTAGAATGGTCTCCATGCCTAAGAGTGGGGCAAAGGGCTCCTTTGGCTCCAAAGAGTCGATTTGTTTCAAATATCTTTAAGGAACTTGACACTGTGAAACTACCTGCTCTCAGGGAATCTGAGAAAGTCCTAGAATAGCTTTCTTCAAGGAGAGCACAAGACTTAAAGCTTTGTTAAAGCTCTCCCTATTCATTCCCTGAGCTGCAGGCTTGGAAGCTGAGGTTCAGGGAACCCCCTTCCTGGCCCTCCTTTCAACAATGCCCAGTCCTGGTCCCAGTGACAGGGACTGTCACTCCTCTCTCCTTACCTGGGACTGTCAAAGGACTTGGGAATCCTGTCTGAGGGTGACAAAAACCACATTTGAGAAGAGAAAACCAGACCAAGGAAAGCAAGTGTCACTAAATGACACACATCATTTCTATGAATAATTTGGGAAAAGTAACACAAAGAACATGACACTCAGCTGAAGAAATTGAAAACCTCTTGTGGCAGGCTGGGCCGACTGGGACAGATCACCTCCCAAGTTTAAAATAAGTCGCAATTGATTTATTAGTATTTAGACATCACATGGTGCCAATGACTGAAAGGTTATCAAGGCTCTTGTAATTATTTTTTCTCAAAGATCTCTCTGTATTTAATTATCTTGTAGATAATTAAAACAACAACTTCCCCATTCCAGGCAGCATACCTGCCTTTTAAATTCAGCCACAAGGTCCCTGAAGTACTCAACCCTCCCAGTTACCTGCATATTCCTAGGGAAAGGGCATTCAGAGGTTCTTCTCCCCTTTGTGAAAGGTCTGGGGACTGGGGCAGCCTGCAAACTACCCCTCCCCCAAGACCTGGCCACTCTTTCTGCATGGCCCTGGAGGCAATTCTTCTGCCGCCTCAGGTTTCTCTGCTTCTGTGGTGTCTGAAGCAGAAGAGGACTGATCAAATGTTTCTTTCTTAGTATACCAAAGGACCTACCAGGAAATGCTGTCTTACCTCCATCCTTCCTCCTACAGGTTGGAAATGAAGTGCAGCAGCTTTGACAATAGACTGTTTCTGCACCCCAGTCACCCCCCACAAGCAAGGCCACTCACTTAATTTTGCACTGTTCCCCTTGATCCCAGTCTGCCCCCAGGTGAACCAGTGTTTCCCTATGCCAAACCCTTAGCATTTCCAGATACTACCCTGCAGAATCATGGTTTTGACAATAATTTCTGAACAAGGTGTTTATTTTTCTACTTTTCCGGTCACAGAGCAAGAAAACACCTTTGTTTCCTTTTGCTTTTGCTTTTTAGTAGCTGAGTTAAAGCCAGGAAAAGGGGATTTCAACAACTGTTATTTTTGCTTTGCCAGTGAAATTTGTCTGAAGATTCCCTTTTCTCCTCCTTCTCTCTTCTCCTCCACCAGCCCCCCTGGGCCCTGCCTGCCCCATTTTTGAAGAAAGGTTTAAGGGGGCAGCCAGATTCTTGCCAGGTCCCTACACCTGAAGATGCAGAGGAGCGGTGACTGCCTGTCCTGCCCTGGGTTTGACAACTGCCCACCAACTCTCCAAACACAGAGACACCTGACAGACTTCACCTGACTCCGTTCGTCCCGGAGCCCCAAAGCGAGGCTCTGGCTAGCAGAAGGCCACCCAGGGGACCACGGGGCTGAGCCGCCCTCCCTGGGGAGAGTTCAGAGTCCCAGTGCGATCCCCACGGGAGCACGTGAGCTCGAGCCTCCTCGGGCCGCGCTGCCGGCGCAGCAGGTGCAGGACGCGGGAGCCAGGGTGCCCACTTACCTTCACGAAGAGTTCTATCTCCGGGTCCCTGTCGTCCCCGTTAGCCATCGCCGCGTCCGTCATGCTGTCGGCGCCCGGGGCCACCGTCCCGGACCGTGGAGGCGCCACCTCTGCGGCTCTTGGGCCAGCGCTCAGCGCTGCTGCTCCTACCCAGCGGGGCCCCTATTCAGCGTGGCGTTTATTTATTTTTTAAATCTATTTCTCAGGCTGGGGACAGCAGCGTCTAAGAGATCCGTGCCCCTGGTGATCACATGAAAAGGACAGAGGCCAGCTGGGGACAGGAGACACGGGGGCAAGGTGGGTTCAGGGATGGCAGCAGGTCCTGGGAGCAACAAGTGCCGGGCTGCAGGGAGGTGTCACAGGATCCTGTCAGCGATCCCGCAGTCTCCGCCAACGCGCCCAAAATAGCCGGAGGCCGTGGGGCGGGGTCAGCCCAGGCTGGGTCGGGAGGGGCACCCCGCGAGCACCCGACAGGGCTACTGGGGTTGGCGGGGGGAGCCCGCCCTGTGCGACCCAGGCTGGCTGGAGGTACCGACCCCAATAGACAGGTACCGCCACAGGAAGAGAGGGTGTCCAGAGAAAGCGGAGAGGGAAGGAGGAGGGAAAAGAGAAGAGGGGAAGTACTGAGGGAGTTGAGGGAGAGATACACACGGCAAGGGAAAGGTGAAGAGGAAGAGATGACTTTAAGTCTTATGTTTCATTAATGAATCTGTAGCTCCTCCAACTTACTCTACTACCAGCATTTCCCACTTGAAAAGCTTCATCCTGCTTGAGCAATGTTCAGAGTGGACAGTTGCCGTTAGGAGCCCGGAGAGTGGAAGAAAGGACTCCTCACCCAAGGCGGGGGAGGGGGATGCGGTGGGGGGGCAGCTGGAGTGGTGAGTAAGGTAGAGAGGTGAACCAACGAGCCAGATGCACCCAAAACCAAAGCATCTGTCTTTTAACCTTCTGGGCTTGTTTGTTTTGTTTATTTATCTTTGTTTGTGTGTGTGTGTGTGTTTGTTTTGAATTTCAGATTTTTGTAATTGTTATGTTATATGGACTGAGATAGTGTCCCTTTACATCACAGTATACGTCTTAGGGGTACAGGTTTATACCTCTACACACGTATGTTATTCCACCACACCTACTACTGGAGTCCCAGAAATCCTCACATAGGCCCCTGCTCCCCTTTGCTCCCACCCTCCCAGATGCTCACTCCGGTAGCTTAGTCACCTTGCAATGTGCTCTTCCCCCTCCTGTTTTTACCCTTCCCTCCCACTTCCCCTCCTGGAGACCTCAGATTTAGGGTCAATTTTCAAAGTTTGTCTTTCTTTGAACTTTGGTTTCATTATATTCCACTTGTAGAAATCATCTGGGCTTTTTTTTTTTTTTCCTCTTTACCCTTCTATCATTTTCTCTGTCCTTTGCTTTCTTTTCTTTCCTATTATTTCACTTCTATTCTTCTCTTTGGTTTTTAGTGAAGTGTAACACACGTGAGAAAAAATACAGACCGAGGTAGCTGAATGAATTTTTACAACTTGAACCCACCTACGAAACCAGCACCAGATGAAGAAATAAAACATTAGCTACATCCTGGTCACAGAAGGTATCGTGGTCACTTGTCTCTACCTCTTCTCACAAACATTACTTTCCAAGACCGAAATAACCTTTATCCATACTTGTAACAGCACAAGTTAGTTTTGCCTGAAATCTTACAGTAAATGCAGTTTACTTTCCTTGGTTTCTAACTACTTTGGTTTATGCTTTGGGTTTGTGACATTTATCCATTCTGCTGTGTGGTTGTAAATCACGTATTTTCATTGCCATGATATATTTACCCATTTTCCCTTGGTCGTGCACAAAGTTTTCAGTTAAAGACTACAATGGATACTGCTGCAATGAACATTCTATCTTTTATATACATCCTTTGGTGATTCATAGAAATTTTTGTGTGGACCGTAGGTATTAGAATGTAATTCTTAGGTTACAGAGTATGAGAATGTTTTTCTGGACTGACACTGACAGGTAGATGATTTCCCAAAATGATAATACCAATCTAGATTTCCAACTTTCACTACTTTTAAAAATAGGCATGAAATCTTACATCTCTGGAATCCAGTCAATTTTTGTTTATTTTTGGTTTCTTTTTAGCTAATCATTTTTATGTTCTGTTTTACCTTACTTGCAAGTATGTATTTGTTTCACAGTTCTACAGGAAATAATAAAACACTTAACAATAAAAAATAATAACATTCATTATATATTGTTAAGTAAAAAGGCTAATTTCTTGTCTTGTTTAATCTAAAAAGATTGGAAAAATAGTGCTTTTGTATAACTGAAGAAATTGGGACATAGAGTATTTAAATAACTTGTACCTAGTCATTCAGCTAGGAAATGGCAGAGTCAAGATTTAAGCCCAGACAGACTGAGCCTCTGGTCTCCATTACTCCACTAAGTGTTTCTCTAAAACTCCTACACTCTAGATAAGTTAGTTTAGGAAAATAAAGATTCTGCTCTAGTCTTAATAGGGATTAAAATAACTTCAGGATAACAGTCACATGAAAAGAAAACTAAGGCTGCCGCACAAATTGGGCAGAGGACGAGGCTATATAAGTTAGCATGGAGAGACATTATTCACATCTGTAGTAGGCAGAGGGAAAGGCCACCTAAAACAGAAGATGCTTCAGCTGAATCTTCTTAATTGTTCTGGCAGCTGATAAACAGAGAAGGCAAGATATTCTGGCACCTTTTGTTGTTTCCCCACAAACTCCAAGTATAAATGTCACCATCTCACTGTGAAAAAAGTCACCAACCCAACTTGCAACCATTATGGCACACAATAGGTTAATCAAAGTGAGGCACAATTACTCTCATCCTTTTTAGTTTTGGGCTTACATCACCAAAGCCTTTAGAGAAACAGTCACCTTCATAGCTGCACATTCCAAGCCAATGACTGCATATTCTGGGAAGGACAAGGTTACAGAGAGAGACTGGTACCTTCACTGCATGCTGTACAGAATCATCACTTCCCTGCTATAAGGTGTGGACGATATTTATGACAGCAGTGTGGCAGAAAGAAAATTATATACATGTGCCTTTTATGAAAAATGACAGATGCTTCATACTTGTGCTCATTTTCTTAGCTATGATTTAAAACAATGATCTCAATTCTCTTTAGTGGACACCCAGCGGAGTTAGCTTCCATTTGATCTACTGTTTACTGGAAAATGAAAGTTGCTTTTCAATTTTTAGATAATAGCTTCCACTTGAACACCCCTGCAGATAGCTGATAGTTTAAATATTATAAACCTTCAAGTTGAAAACAGTCTGTTTTGGTCACAAAAGATTTCTATGTATTTTTCTACTTTAAGAAAAATAGTTCATTTCATATCTTCTAATGTCAATGTATAATTAGCTAGTTACTTTTAACTTTGTCCAGAGAAAAATACTTTTAATAATACATCTCACAAATATGGCACAAGTTTTAGATAAATATTTATCGGGAAGGTACTTCACAAACATATTTAATGTTTGATAGCACACTTAATAAAATTGGGACAATACAGAAAATATTAGCATAGTTCTGATAAGAGGATGACACACAAATCTATGTAATATCCATGATTTTGTATGACTGTTAAAATTTTAAAAACTACATAGGGGGTGGTTTCAACATGTCTGGGGTTGATTCACTTATATGGCATAAAAAGGTGAAGATAAAGAGATTTAGAGAGTTGTAGCATTTAATTACACCCTTTGAAGTGGTAACTATGAACTCTAAACAGATTGTAATGATTAAGTGTGCTATCAAGCACTAAATATGTTTGTGAAGTACCTTCCTGATAAATATTTATCTAAAACCTGTGCCATATTGTGAAATATATTATTAAAAGTATTTTTCTGTGGACAAAGTTAGCAGATTGCAACAAGTTAGATTTGTATATAACCACTCCTAAAATACATAATAAGAGATAGAGGTAAAAGCCAAAAATAATTCAAGTGTAATAACAAGAAATATTCAATTAACCAAAAAGGAATAATGGAAGGAAAAGAGACCAAAGAGAAAATTAATAATAAAATAACACAGTTAAATCCAAGCATATTGGCAGTGACACTAAATACAAATAACCTAAACATATCGATTAAAAGCTGGAGATTGTTGGAAACAATAAAATCATTAAAACAAGCAAGATCCAAACACATGCTATTTTAGATTCTCATTTCAGATAGTGAATGATATAAATTATTGAAAAGTAAAATGGTAGGAAAAGAAATATTGTGAAAACTCTCATAAAAATATGAACAGTAGCAATATTAATGTCAGAAAAAATAAAGTCCAGTAATTATCAAGGATAAGGAGAGATATTGTATAATGATTAAAAAATGTCAACACATTAAGAAGATATAACAATCCTAAATGTCTATGTACATAAGAGGGAAGTTTTAAAAATACATGAAGCAGGCCCTCCCTGGTGGCACAGCGGGTGAAAGCACTGCACTAAGAAGCTTAAGCCACTTCTGCATGAGCTTGATCCCCGCCTGCCCCGGAGGTGACCACATGGCATGGCAGACCTCTCCTGGCCTACCCACTGCTCCCCTCAGCAGTGTACTTTGTCTATCTGCCTGTTCTGTTCCCCACTCTATCTCTGGTGAATCCTCTCACCCTCCACATCTCTGGCCTGTACCCCAGTTCTGTATGAATAAATAAATAAATCTTTAAAAAAAAATACATGAAGCAAAGGCTGATAGAATTGAAAGGAGAATGAAACAATTACAAAATTACAGTTAGAGACTACAACACTCCAGTAACTGATAACACAAGTAAGTAAAACATCAGCAAGAATATAGAAAACTTAATATTATCAATTTGACCTGTTGAGCATTTATAGAATAAACCACCCAAATGCCAAAAGAAAACATGCTATTTTTCAAGTATACATGGAACATTCACCATAATAAACCACAGTTGGTGTCATAAAACAAACTTCATATATAAACGATTTAAATTTATACATTCATGAAAGATTGTTTTTCAAATATTACATAAGCAATTTAAATCAATAATCAATATATCTGGAAAGCCTTTAAATATTTGAAAATTAAGGAGCATACTTTTATAAATTCATTGGTAAAGAAAGGAATAATTTCATTTTTTATCCATAATTTCTGAGATAATTAGAAAATATTTTGAAATAACTGCAAATAAATATATAATATATCAAAATTTGGGGGGGGTGCAGTAAAGCAGTGCCTAGAAACAAATTTGTATGTGAAATTCTCTTTTTAGAAAACAGTAAGGGTTTCAAGTCAGTAAATAAACTTCCACCTTAAGAAACTAGAAGAAGGAAAAAGATTAGCCATATGAACACAAATTTAAAAAGAGGAATAAAATAATAAGAACAGAAGGTAAATTTTAAAGAAAAACAAAAAAAAGAGAGAAATCAGGTTCCTATAAAGGATCAATAAAATTGACAGATTTCTTGCTATACTTTACAATAGAAAAGAGAGAACAACATACTAAGAGTATTGGAATGAAAGATTTGATAGCACTACAAACTCTACAGACCAAAAAAAAAAAAAAAGAGCAATAAGTGCAATAAGTGAATATAACAAGCAACTCTCTGCATATAAATTAGGAACTTAGATAAAATAAATCAAGTCTTGAAAGATGCAAACTAAACTAAGTAAAGCAGAAAGCCTGAACACTCCCTTATCTATTAAAGGTATTGAATTCATAGTGTCATTCCAAACCCAAATGTTTTCATTAATGAATTGCATCAAGTACTTGAGAAAAATAATACCAATTCTATGCCTTCTTTCCCAGAAATGAGAAGCAGAGGAAACTAAGGATTTTTTTCTAACTCAAAAGTAAGAAAATAACACAATTTTAAAAAAAAAAGGCAGCAAATTTAGACAGACACTAACCAAAAAGACATACCAATAGCAAATAAACACATGAAAAAAGGTTCAGAGTTATCAAATAGAGATGTAAATTAAAAGAGACACCATATATAACTATACCAAGAATGAAGAACAAATAAAATTTGCATATAGCTAGTAGGAACACAAAATTGTACATTTTGGAAAAGTTATGCAATTTCATATCAAGTTGAACATACACTGATCATATTAGTCATGACTATTACCTGGGTTTTACCATAGAGAAATGAAACTTCAGGCTCTGACAAAAATTCTGTACATAATTTAAAATTTGCCCAAGTTTGAACCAATTAAAATTTCCTTCACTAGGTAAATGAAAAAACTGGTACATCCATATATTGCTATATGTCTTAGTAATACAAAGGAGAACTATTAATAGGTGCAGAACATAAATGCACTCTCAAATGCACTACAGTAGGTGAAAGAAGTCAGTCTCAAAAGATTATATACTTGTGGTTTCATTTATCCAACATTCTGGAAAGGCAAAATTATAAGGGTGGATGCCACATGTGGGGTAGGGGAGCACTTGACTACAGAAGATAGAACAAAGGAATTTTTATAGATGATAGAATTATTCTGCATCCTGCTTGTGAGGTGGTTATAAGGTTTCTCTTGTTACAATATTTAGAAGTATATAGCAAAAACAGGTAAATTTTCTGTATATATTTTCTTAATGATCAAGATGCTTGAAAAACTTCAAAAAATGCAAACATTTTTTGCAAGTTTCTGTTTCCACAGTCCCTTTCTAATCTTTGCTTCAGACCCACATCAGATCTCATTTGACCATTAACTTCAGAAATATAAACCAGATCACTATTCCTTAAGCCTTCCTGCACCTAATTATTCCTCAAGCCTCCCTGCTAGTCAATAAGGTTAGAACAAGTTGTAATTGAAACAAATAAAAAAAGAGCAAAATTAGCATATTTAGACTGAGAGAGAGTGTGGTGGGGTGTACATGACAAAGGAGACTTATTATTAAATAATGATAGTCCTTGGGGGAATCTCCCAGAAATGCTCATTTTACCCAGCCCCCAATATAAACTTATCACTCATTGCAAGCTCCAACCTTTATGTCCTTAATGATATTTAGTTGAACCCACTCTGTCCAGAGTGGAGCTATTTCTATGGGGTTTAGGTTCTTCTACTCTTACATTCTCTACAGATGATCTCTTGGACATTCCCAAGGGATACAGGTTCAAGCTGAGGGGACTGGAGATATCTATGACAGCCCCAGATATACTAGTCACATGTCTCTGTGGGAGTACCAAGTGGATACAGACAGAGGGCAGTGAGTTCTGGACAGGTCACACCAATATGAGGTCACAGGCTGTGCTGCAAGGAGGTTTCAGGTGGGTTGCTAGTTCTGCCTATTTCTTGATAAACTAAAGTGCTTTTCAGCATGTTCAACATTTTACCAGTGATCTTTGTCGCCACTGCATTCTGCCTATTTGTGCTTAAGCAATGGGAGAGGCCAGGGAGTGGGTTGAAGTACAGCTAGAAGTTCCTGTCAACAACTATAGTTCATTCCATTGATTCACTCATTACTGATTCCTTCAACCAACAAGTGGAGCGTGCCAACTGTGGGCTGGCCACTGCTTATGTACTTGCTAGAACCTTCTGAGAACTCCTGATGATGAACAGCCCTCGCCCAAGTGTTATTCTGTCATGGGTATAGGCACATCTTTTGCACAAGAGTAAGAGGTTCTTGAGGATAGCATCCAGTTTTGTGTCACTTTTGAATGATGCATAAAATGTAAGTCCCTAGCTATCAATTTGTACACAAATCCTTAAACAAGCAATACTCCCAGTACAGTGTACATGCTCAATAAATAACTGTTGATGGAATCAGCTCATGAATAACTGGCACTTCTTTAATTCATAGCCTTCTCCTCTATGAAAGATTCTGTCCCAACACTATTCACAGAGTGTAGGGTTTTGTAAAAATTCTTAACTAAGACATAGGAAAGGGTTACTAAGAGACCACTGTATGTCAAGAACTCTTAATCACTTTTAGCTTGCTTTATCTCCATCCTAACCCAAAGAGGCAGGTGTTGTTAGTACCATTTCACAAATGAGAAAGCAAAGACTTAAAGAGGTTAAGTAACTTGTTCAAGTTTGCTCAGATACAAACTTAATTACAAACAATACAGTTGGTATTCTTAGCAATACCAGGGCTCCCAGTAGTTAAAGCCATCTACTAGCCACAATGCTTTACTCTGTGTGTAAAACATCATGAGGTTTGATGAAGGTGGAATGCTGATAGCTTACTGAGTTGGTAGAATTGGGAAATGACTGGTCTTAGATAAGGAATAGTTGGATTGGGGGATCTGGAATGGTCCTTAATTCAATTAAGAGACTCCAGAGTTGAGTTGAGAGAAGAAACAGGGACCAAGAGGTGACACACAAAAATATAAAAATTACCAGTGCCTGGAAAAAAGAAAACTATGGGAGAGAAAAGTGATCTGAGGTCATATTCTGTTGCATCACCATGCATTTTTGGCAGCATTTACTGCTCTAGTGATTGCCCTTACTAATGGCAAAGCTCATACTTAAGTCACAGCAAGACTGCATAAAATTACAGCTATACACAAATATATTTTTAAAAACCTTGAACAGGGTCCAAGATAAATGCATGTAACCAAATTCCAAAACTGTTGACCCATATTACTTTTATCCACACATCTGAATTTCTATTTTCCGACATGCTCATCTTACCAAATGACCACAGATGGCCTTTAACACAACAAAAATGGTTGTGAAATTAATATAAATGTTTAAACAATCCAAAAGAAGGCATAGTATTAAAGAGAACCAGGATTGGGGAGGAACAAAGTGAAGGTCACTTGGGGATGGAAAATCAGCATCTATACCGGCAGAAGCAGAATACACAATGTTTTAAGTAAAATGAGCAAATACCCATGATCAACCACATTAAATTCTGAAATGACAAATTAAGTGTTATATAATGATCAACAACTAGAATCATCCTCCCTTTTGCTGAAGGGTTCCCAACACTTTCTCTACTCATTACCTGCTGGTGGGCAGGTGGCTTGTGTTGGCCAATGAGAGCACTGAGTCACTCTGACAATGATTGGTTCAAAATGAATACAAGATCATTTTGGATCCAATGAAATTCAGTTTTAGGACTTTTGTTAGAAGTGTATTAAAGAGATTGTTTTCCTTTTTCTGAATTTATGGAGAAAGTAGGATATTATCCTGAGCTGCTTGCAATGTCTGTCATCAGTACACAGAGCATGCTTGAGAGTAAAGCCAACTGAGAGCAAACAAATGCCAAGAGATAGCAAGAGTGGGCCCAAGTCCTGAGGGACAGGGTCACTTGGTTCCTGAAACTTGATATCCCTAGAATTTCCTGTTCAAATGTTCAGTAAAATTCCTCTTTAGGTCAGACCACTTTGAGTCAGGTTTTCTGATATCTGCAACTGGAGATTTATATCCACTATAGTTAGAACTGGCACAAAGGATTATGGGCAAAAGAAACGCTATCTAATAGAACACCAATCACAGGACTCCTATAAGGTAGACATGCATCCATGGCACAATGATGGACTTTAAAAAGGTGGTCATGTTCTGAGGTGAATAAAAAGTATTATTTCTAAAGTTCCATAACCTCATATAAACATTGTATAGTATTTTTAGGTTCATGAACTAATGCAAAGAACGTGTTTTAAAGGTTCAGAAATTGACAAAGTTGCAGGGAAATGCTACCTGTGGTGATTTAAGGTGATCATGTGGCTATAGAATAAAATGATGAAGTCATAAAATAATATCTCCAAGAATTGATTTTTTGTTCCCCAGAAGAATGCCTTACAGCATAGAGAAAATAGCACTAGGCTTAGCTCTAGAAGTATCAAATTGAAGACTTGGTTCCTGACACTTTCTACCTTGTAACCTAGTCAAGGTTACCACCCCCCTGAGCCTCATTTTCTTTCTCCATAAAGTGGGGATAATAGTAGTTTTCCTAAAGTCGTGTAAATTTGTAAAACTATTTTTTATGAATATATACAGTGCATTGAACATAACTAATGATCCATAAAGAAAACAAAACAAAACAAAAAGGTTTTGCCAAGCCTTTCACAGATGGATTCTCACTTAATCCTTCAATGCAGTCCTACATATAAGATACTCTCATTACTCCCTTTTGTAGATGAAGAAATTGAAATACACAAAATGGTCAATAGGGGGCCCTCCCTGGTGGCGCAAGGGGTTAGGGCCCAACACTGCAAGCTAGTGGCAACCACTTCAGTGCGAGTTCGATCCCTCACCCGGGAGGTGACCCACATGGCGTGGCAGACCTCTCCTGACCCTCCCTGCTGTTCCCCTCAGCAGTGTACTTCGTCAGCCTGTTCTGCTCCCCACTCTCTCTGGTGAATCCTCTTACTGCCCCTGCTCCTCCTCTGGCCTGTACCCCAGTTTATTTATTTATAAATAAATAAATCTTAAAAAAAAAACAAAACCTAAAAAAAGAAAAATAGTCAGTAGGGATAAATACCAGAAAGTTCTAGAGCTGGGGTTTGAATCAGGCCTTTTTAATGCCCAAATGTTTGCCTTTATGACCTCAGTCAGTGAGTAATGGCTTGTATTATTTAGGATGAAGACATTTTAGTGAATAGAAAATTAACTTAATGAATAGAGATAGTAAAGGCCCAACCTGGAAGTGAAGACTGAAGGTCATCCACCAGACAATTTGAGTAAGAGGTGACAGATGGAGTACATGATCCTCCATGACAAAGACACCACTGATCTGCATCTTTACCTGACTGTCCCCCTTTCATAGCTGGAGTTCCCTGAGCTATCGTGAAGAATTACTCCCTAAAAGGTATGGAATACTGAGAAAATTACAAACTATTTCTTAAAAATGGAGTTGATCTAGCTGGAATTGTACTATTTTTAAAAAAAATTACCCTAAACATTGAATAGCAATGTATTACAAGTCTTTTTCTCTCCTAGAAGTCTAGGAACATGTTTGTATTTGAGAATTTTTCCCTTTCTATATATTTCTTATATATCTCTCTTCATTTTAGTCTCTCATAGAAAAAGAATAAAATAGTTCTATGCACTTGTACCTAGTCATAGCTTAGTAGATTGAGAAGAGATTTATTTCAGCAGCACTGTAATAACTAGTGCTCTTAATATCAGGGAGGAGGTCTCACTCTATTTTTGTCATATATTATCTCCAACTGTGCAGTCTTCTATGATTTGCCAGGAAGATTGACCCTACTTTCACAATTCTTGGTGGACAGACGAAGTGTTACCTTAAATTGCTTCAATTTCCTCCTTCAGGGAAAGACAGAAAGCACTTGAAATATCTCATTTTGTTTAAATTCACCACACCTACCTTGGAGAGCTGTTCTGTGCCAGACCCTGTACTCAATACTGAGCCTAAATATGTGACTGAGATCTAGCTCCTGCCACAAGAAACAGTAAATAAAACATATATCCCCTTACCTCACCTCATTTCTAACTGAGAAAGTACATTGTGCTTTCAGGGAAATAGTGTTGAAATAAAGCTCAAAGTACTGAAATAGATGTTCATTGTCAATGTTTCCATGTTCAGAAGATGAGGTAGTACTTGGATCTACATTAGTTGCTTCACAGAGGTTTTCTCTTCCATCAGAACAATGCAGGCCAGAGTTAGTTCATTATTTTCACATTCACTTACCTATTACCATATGTTATACACCAACACTCTTGGAGACATTTGATGATCATAAGCAATAAAAATAGTGTGAACAGCCCTTACTGGGTGTGACTTCTAACCCATTGTGGAAGACAGAACAAACATGTAAAAAAAATAAATAAATAAAGAGATGCATAATGCTAAAATGCAATCATCTCTGAGAATCTGGGATAGATTGCCAAATAGTCACAGTGCACGGTGAGGAAAATTCCTTTATAGGGTATCCATGGTAAAGCTTCTTTACAGGTGCCATTTATGGTCAGACCTGAAAGATAGTTGCCAGTCATTTGCAGACTGAGTGGAAGAGAGATGGGAACAGCATGAGTGAGGGTACTGAGGTAGGGCAAAGTGCTTTATGCTTGAACAATTGCAGATCTAGTTTGAATTTCTCCATGATATCCCATTTAAGCCTGCATTGTGGGGTCTTATTTTTACCATTTCTAATGTAATCACAATATGGGCCTTTGTAATTTCATTGTATCATTGGAGATTTTCCCATAGATTTTTGTTCAACAACAAAAGTTCTAGCATAAAGAAACAATGTCGGTACCATTGAGTATATGATGAGTTTGCTGCAAATTACCTTCTATATTGCTCTATTATTCATAACTTCTCCAGTGAAATGCATTTTGGAAAGGTTTGCAATGCACCCCTATATAAATGATAATTAGCCTAGAACTCCTTTGCAATGCACAATTTCACCTCAAGGCACCCCAAACTTGGCTTTGCTCACTGGCTGCACCAGTAGGCTAGAACATGCAGGGAAAAGCAAAACTGAATCCCAGTGGCTGATATTTTTATTTAAGTGATTTTTTGTTTAAAAAATTGCATTTAAATTCATTACTTTTTACCTTGCTTTTTTGGTATCTTGTAAACCCAATCATGGTCGATTTTTTATCTCATAAAATTAACTTCCAAGATGAATAACACTGAATCTAGATCCATTTATTTATCTCCCATTAACACAGTACAGGGCAACTGCATCAGTAGACAGCACCCTTAATACTCATAATGAAGCCTCCCAACATTAAGTCGCATGTAACTGCTGACCTAAGCACTGCCTTACTCACAGACACCAGGCTCCCTGCAGGAAGTCATTAAATTAAAGGGCAGATGGATGCAAAATAGCCTCACCAAAGTGAACTGACCAAGTTCACCAGTCAATGCCAACTCCTCTCTGTTCCTTCCCTTTAACCAGGGTCATGTGAATGCTGACCGGATATGCTTTGTTCCTTCTGAGAGGCTACAGGTACTCACAGCTGCTCACCACTGGATGACCATTTTCTCTGCAGTGAATAAAGGATAAGGGGATCCTGTCTGAACAATAAACAGTACTGACTCTCCACACACACCTGCCACAAATGAGGATAAAATATCAGAACAAAAAGAAGGAAAGGAGCTTGCCCATACTCTGTGTATGTGTGGCTACACCTCCCATTATCACTATTTGTATATCTGGCTACATTTGTTTTTTCACAAGTAAGCTGTAAATGTTGATAAGGCATACACAATCCATTCTCAATATTTACTCCTTTCCCTTCTATTCTTTTCAAATACACTATTTTTAGAAAAGATTTAGGTTCAAAGAAAAATGGAGAAGAAAGTATAGAGGTCCCATATAACTCATGCCCCCACATCTACACAACCTCCCGTGATTCTTGATATCCTGCATCAGAGAGGTATGTTAATTAAAATCCCACATCATTATCACCCAAAATTCCTCCATGAAGGTTACTTCTTGGTGCTGTACATTCTATATGGGTTTGGATAAGTGTATAACGATATAGATTCATGATGCCAATATGTGTTCTGCCCATTATCCTTATCTCCCAAAGCATCCAAGAATAACTGTTCTAATTGTCTCCATAGTTTGGCCTTTTCCAGAAGGTCATACAGTTGGAATTGTATAGTGTGTAGCCTGTTCCATTTGACTTCTTTCATGGAATAATATACAGTTAACATACCTCCATATCTTCTCATGGGATCCATTTTTTCCTATGTGCCTAGCACTGAGAGCAGGGCCTCTCTCAGAGTAGGTACTCAATGAGCGTTTGTTGAATAAATAAGCAACTGAGTGGATGTAGTCCATGCACATTTTATCTGACAACTTTGTCTAAGGTCTCCTAAGTACAGGCTCTGCCAGTCATCTTCAACCAGTGTTTTCAAGTAACTTCCAAAATTATTTCTTGTTTCATTATAACAGAAGCCATGAAACATAGGGGAGAAAATATTTCTTTTGTAATCTGCATTCTGACAAGTTCAAGAAACTCCATGAAGTAAAAAGCATACAGATTCCCTGAGCTGGAAAGTGGCAAGGCCACCAGAGTCTCTGCAATGCTCAGATATATCCAAAGACATTTATCTTGTCTATGTTTCCCCTACAATCAAGTTCTGAGTCACTCAAACTGATCAATTTGAAGCTAATTAAACAAGAAACTAATTTATGCTGATGCAGAGACAAGCTATCTCATTCTGTGAGGGCTGAATGAGACTCCAGTCCCCAATCTTGTTATTCAGGAGAGCCCATTTTCTACAGAGAAGAATGTCCTTGGTTTAGAACATGCTGCTCATATCAGGGAATCCAATTTTCTTTTCACCACAAGCAAACTACTTGCGGACTGCGGAATTGAATTCTGGGGCAGGAAGCTTAACAACTGATTAGAGTTAGCTTATTCTCATTCAATAACAGTGGACTTTACTGCTGAGCTTCCCCTGTTTCTATCAGGGATCAAAGGGGCCAACTTAAGGATTTAGACCAAAATTCATTTGCAGTTGTGGTGGGTCCTTAAAGAGACAATGAAGTTAAGCCTGGATAGGAATAAGGCTGACAAAGGTCCACCTTGAAATCTGATGCTATCCTGAATTCACTCATTCATGCTTAGATCTTAACGGTTAGCTTTTCTCACTTCCCTGAGAATCTCATTCTAATATATAACTATTTGCTAAGTATATCCCTTGAGGATCCCAGTTTCCTCAAAGTCAACATTTCCAAGCACATTAATAATCTTCCCCAAATCCTCTCCTTAGCCTGGATTTTTCCCAGTTACTGACATCATCATTTGTCGAGTCACCCAAACTAGAAGCCAAGCCCATATTTTTAATTCTATGGACATCCCAAATCCAATTAGTCACCAAGTTCCAACATCAAGTCACTCTACTTTTTATCCTTACAACTGCAGCTGCAATGCCCCAATGACATAGAACATTTCTAACTGAACTCTCTCTCAGTCACACACCTTGCCTCTCAAATCTATCCTTCCCTGGAAGCCAGAGTGAGCCATTTACCATATTGCTTGGATCACACCAACCTTGCTCAAAACCCTTTGATGGATCCGTGTGGGCAACATTCTCTAGCATAATGTGATGAGTTGTGACCTGTCTGTCCCACTGGATGCATCCAGCCTCAAGGTTGACAGATTCTGAAAATCCCAATATGGTTTGTTTTCCTATATAACATACCCTGCCTGATTCATGCCTCCATGTCTTTGCTTCCAATCACTTGAAACACTTTACCCTCATTTCCTCATCCAACTTCTTCCTTATTAAAACTCATGGTTCTAGAACATCCTATGCAAATTTCTACATCTGTTCTATAACACTGAAATGATTTGTTTATATAGCTATTACCCTCTAGAAATATGATCTTCAATCATAGGAGGCATCTACTCATTCCTCTATTAATTACTTATTTTTTATTGTAATGATCACTTTACATATCTGTAGCCCAACAAACCTTCAAGCATTTAGAAAGCAGGGACAATTTTGTTTTTCATTTCTGTTTCTCTGTGCCTAACACAGAGTCAGGAATATGGTATATGTACAGATCTGTGTATCCATATTCACTTATTCAACAATTTGTTAACACCCTATTTTATTCCCAATACTGTGCCTTGTAGATTGTAAAATGTTGTTACAGTTCTTAAACCCTCACACTAAAAATTATAAGTAGTGAATTTTTTGTAAGTTATTGGTTCTAGCATCTTGATTAAGTAGAATAAGTTACCCCATCTTCTTCATGAAATTTGCTCTTTTTGGCAAATGATCATTTGCCAATAGATGCCATGGTGAAAAGAAACACAGTGTATGAAAATACTAAGGCAGTTAATTTTAAGTAGAAGAGATGAACAGTTAGTTCACAAGAATAGAGACCAATAAATATTTGAAAAGGCATACACTTAGCCAGAAAACTAAAATTATTCGATTGAGAGATTTTTTCATGTAATTGGTGAAAAATAGATTCACAAAACAATTTGTGGTTATGTATACAATGTGGGTAGGGAATGACATGACACAACCTCTTTGGTAGGGTGACAGATAACAGATAATCCAGCAAATGAAGACATACTTAAAGCCCATGAAGCCTCAATGGCCCACTGGTGGGAAAGTTTTAGAGCAAAGGATATACGTTCAAACAAATTCATTGCATCATTATTTAAACAAGAAAAAACTAGAAGTAAACTAAATGCCTATCACTGAGATTGATTGGCTACATTTTGGTATAATCATAGAGTGAAGGATATCACAGAAAAGACACACTTGGAATTACATAGGAGAAATGCAAAATAAGTTCTTAAATGGAAAAAAATAAAATTATGTGGTATATATACATGTTTCATATTTGTAAAATATACACAATTACATATTTTTCTATATAGTTTGGAAGGCTACACACAACTGTAAATAGTGGTTATTTCAGAGCAGTAGAACAGTGTGTGACTGGGGAGAATTTTTACTTTGTACATTGATTTTTGTGTTTTGTTTTGTTTTCAAGAAACAAGTGTGTAAAGGACAAGGCAGGTCAACTTGACTGTGCTCAGCCCTCTCAGAGCTCCATTTACTATGTAGTTTATCTTAGCCTAAAGTCTACCATGTCTGACTTTGGGAAGCCAATTTCCTCTTCCTTCCATAGACTTGTTCCTGAGATATAGAACCTTCTTACCTCATACTGCAGCCCTAAATTTCCTCTGTTCTTTCAATAAACTTGTGTGACAACCCTTCTGCTTTCCTTGCTCTCACATCAGAGAACATAATGAGTTGCTCAGATGGTCATGTCTGCATCAGAGGGAGATGACAATGAATAAAATAACAAAGTTCTATGTTCCAGGAGGGTGTGGGACCAGTAGAGTTTCCTAGAACAGAATGTACCCAAACCACTTAAGGAGCTCCTTCCACAAACACTGGAATTGATGATGGGCTTAGGAGATCCACATTTTTAATAAAGCCCCCTGGGATTTTCATACTCACTGAAATCCATGACCCTGCTGTGGAGGGAAAAGAGAGGAGAGTATGGAGGCTGAAGAGAAGAGAGAAGAGGGGAGAGTTTTTGGAGTTCTCCGCAGCTCTTATTCTGCAATTAAATGAAGATCCACCTGGGTGTTCCTGCTACATTAAATTAGAAGGTTTTTTAAGTCTTGATTCTGAGAGTTCCACAGATACCTCAGAAGAAAAACAACTGCAAAGGATGGGAAACTAATGCTCACTTTGTACAATCCTTTTTCCGTTGATGAAATGATATGTAAATGTGACTACATCATCCTTGCTGTGTTAATTTCTGCCACTGTTACCAGAAGGGTGTATCACTGCCAAAAGAGCTCTCTAGTCAGTAAGTGAAGTTTACAAAAAAAAAAAAAAAATTCAATATTTGATTCTTAGATGAAGCCTGGAGAGTCATTAAGAGTAAGCAGAGTGGGCCCTCCCTGGTGGTGCAGTGGGTTAAAGCACAGCACGAAGAAGCTAAAGCCACTTCAGCATGAGTTCAATCCCCACCCGGGAGGTGACTACATGGTGCAGCGGATTTCTCCTGACCTGCCCACTGCTCCCTTCAGCAGTGTACTTCGTTGATCTGCCTGTTCTGCTCCCCACAGTATCTCAGGTGAAGCCTCTCACTGCCCCCACACCTCTGGCCTGTACCCCAGTTCTGTATGCATAAATAAATAAATCTTTTTTTTTTTTTTTTTAAGAAAAGAGTAAGCAGAGCACATGGCAATAAAATGCCATGTTAAAACAAGAGGAAATTTTTTAAGATATATCAATGGCATCTTGGGGGGTAAGATGACCTAGAAGAGAATCTCATATTCCCACTTACTATTTGCTACCATAAAAGAAACAAAATCAACAAGAGGTAACATTCAAGATGATGCCAGAATACTTCTCATTATACTAGAGAGTGTGAATCTTAAATACTGGAAGCTCAAATTTGTCAGTAGGAAGATCCTTCCTTTGTTCTCTAGGAACAACAGTTCTCAAACTTACCTGAGAGGAACTATCAAAATATTTATCCCTATCTCCCATTACCATAGATTCTGATGTCATTAGTCTGGGTGAGGCCTGGTATCAAGATTGTTTTTAAAGCTCCCCAGCTGATTCTCATGGACAGCCAAAATTGAGAAGAATGCTTGTTTCAGAGCATTTTTAGTCCCTTGGATGGAAGGCAAGAGCTACTCTACAGGTGTTCTTGAGCTGAGGAAATAACCCAAACACAGGTGCTTTAGGTCGAGACAGTCAAACCATCATTGTGGCTTATGGCCATATATTGAACACTTGGCCTCAAATCCCTTCAACCCACCTCTGTTTTCTGACTTAATGTCATTGACAGTGAGCTGACAACATCCTACTTCAAGGATTGCACTCTTTCAACTTCAATCTCGTGCTTTCTCAAAGCAGAAGGACTCCCAACTTATGAAGACAGAGTAGATGTGCAAGGCCTGGGCTCTAATTATGTCATTTGGGCATGAAAGGGAAGAGTGACTATTAAGGTGTGGAGTGCTGGAGTTGAGTATCTATGGGCAAGTCATTTTCGCTTCTGAGTGACAGTTTTCTTATACATCAACAACATTATTAACTAATGTGAATTACTGTCTTCAGCATTAAGTGATATAAAGAATGTAAAAATTCACATAGGTGCTCAACACAATAAAAATTTTTATTGTACCATCATGTCTAATACCCAAATAACCATGTGACTGGAGTACCAAATTTAGGAAGCGTAAGTGGCAAGTTTCAAAGAGTATTAATGATAAAACCAGGTCAGGAGCTCAGGTTTCTTGGTTCCTAATAGCCACTTCCTTTCCCTTATTGTATATTGTGTTGTGACCTTTTCCTGAAAAGCCTGCAAAAATTGTCAAGCCCTTGGTTGATAATAGAAGAAGAAAGAAACAAAAGATAATGATGCAGAAACAACTTTCCTTCAAGTAAAAGATATTTTGACTAAGTAACAGAAGTCATCTGTTTCAGGATGTATTTTTGAACAAATGTACTGTTTAACGACTACTGGCTATTGTTCAGAGTTTGGATTCCATTTAGATGGTATGACCTACCCTCAGGTTCCCTATCAGTGCTCCTATCTCTGCTATTCTTTGAGTGTGTCTGTCTCTAGACATAGACTCTCTCAGAGTTATGTTTGAAAAGTTGGTATAGACAGATTATATTGAGCCAATCAGTATCTACTCTGGGCTCTCACTTGGTCACTGAGTTGAAGTAACTGGTTCTTTTGCAAAGTCAAGTCACACTAAGGGTAACCTGTGCAGAGGGCATCAACTGATCCAATGGCTGCTGCACAGGCAGAGTATGTTTTAAAATAGTTCCACCACACTTAAATAGCTTTGTTTATGTCCTCCCTGTTTTCAGCTGTTCAAATCCCACCTTGCTAGGAAGTCTTCTTTTATCCCTCAGCCTACAGAAATTTATGCCTTTTGGTATGGACTATTCTCACGGATATGAAATGGTATTTCACTGTGGTTTTGATTTGCATTTTTCTGATAATAAGTGATGAGACAGCCCAGAAATAAAGCCTCACATCTATGGACAGTCTGTGATAAGGGAACCTAGAGTACACACTGGACAATAGAAAGTCTGTTGAACTAATGGTGCTGGGAAAACTGCACAGCCACATGCATAAGAATGACACTAACTCATCATCTCAAATCCTAACCAAAACTCAACTCAAAATGGATTAAAAATATGGATATAAGGCCTGAAACTGTAAAATAGATTGAAGAAAAAAATGGTAAAACAGCCCACCTCAGCAACTCCCAAGGACATGTTTGGGATTCGTCTCCAACAGTAGAAACAAAATCAGATATAAACTAATGGAATTCTATCAATCTTGAAAGTTCGGCGCATGGAGAATAAACATAGCGGGCGAGCATTCGGTATCAAGATAAGCGGAGTTTATTTGTGTTCTCGGGCGAGGTTCAGGGACTCAGAAGAGGGAGTCCAAGAAGTCGTGCCCCAGAGCAGGGTAGGGGGGTTTTCGTCAGCGAGAATGAAGAATTGTTTTTTGGAGTACAGTTCCGGGAGTTGTTTGTGCAGTTACTGCTGATTCCTATCGAGGATCTTCCAGCCATTGCCCACACCCAGTTCCAGATGCCTATGGGTATAGATACTGAAGTCTTGGTTCCTCGGCCCGAGGCCTAACAAAACCAATAAGCCAAACAGTGAGCGAAACTATCAGTATCTATAATATAGAAATGTTAGACTATAAGAAGACAAAAGGATTTAAACGATGAAACATAGACAAGTGAGAAAGCTATACATTATAAATGGAAATGGACAAGCTTTCTCATAGGGCCGAGAAAACTGATCTGATAATTTAACATCAATACTTAGTTTTCATTCAAAATGAGTAACAGGAAATAAATGAGTTCTCATACAAGGGAATGTAGACAGTAAGTCAGCAAATGAAAAAATGCTAGTATCAATAGCAACTAAAGAAATGTAAACACAGAACTCTGAGACACTACAGTACATCAGTTAAAGTAAGGGGGTAGGCAACTATGTGTTTAGTCTACGTGCATTTGTTTGCTTTTTGCCAAAGAACAAAAGAAAACATGAATACGCGTGCACAGAATGTAGTAAAGGTTTAGTATGGACTACGTTTTCCTTTTTATATAGACCTGCACATAGACCCTTCATTTCTGAGGGATCATGACTGACCTTCACACAATACCTCATTTGATATAACTGGCTCCTAACTGAGCAATTCTGAAGTAAGCCTCTCTCTGGTCTTTCCCCTGGAGTCCATTTGCCACCTACCTTTTTGTCCCTACCCCCAACTTTCAATTTCTCATTTTATCCCCACAATAGCTAGGAAGAGCTTTCAAAAGCAAAACAAATTGTTGCTTCAAAACGAAAACACACACATAAAAAAACCTTCTGGTGTCAATCTAAGGTTGTGTGTTAAGCTTGTGGTTGTGTATAAACAACCGACAATCATTGATGAGTTGTGAGCTGCAGGATGGTAACTTCACTTCTCTGTGCCTCCAGTTCTCCATATGGGGAGTGGGCGTGGCAACAGAACTAGCTCAGGCAGCTGGTGCTGAGGTTAGGTGCGGTGCTTGGTGTGGAACAGGCAGCAACACCGCAGCCTGGCAGTTGATAGTCATTGTGGTATGCATTGAAAATGACCATTGCTGTTATTGTATGTACTCTTGAGTTAAGTACCAAGTTCTGCATCGGAGATAAAGGACTTTGGCCTACAGGTTCTTCTCCCTCAGTTAGGTCAGGTGATTTGTCACTTTCTATGATTGTTGTCTTGGAAAGGAAAATGTTCTTTCACTGATTTTTGCCTCATGTCAGAAAGGAGAGTCATAAACTCCAAAAATATAAACTAAAATGGACTTTCAATAAATAGAAAAATTGCATTTTTTAAAAAAAGTAATTATTGCATTGATAAAAAAAAACATGTTTACCCTTTTAAATATTCTGAACATTGTTTTAACTATCTCGCTGGAAGCACGAAAAAGGTTGTATTTATTCATTCAGTATTGAACATATCTTTGAAGTAAATATGGCCTGCACTCTCCAAATTTAACTTCTTACTTCACTTTTTTTTTAATGATCATTTTTACTACTATTTTGACAATTTCCTATTTGGATTTCTGTATTTCCAAATTTTCTCTACATTTTTGATAGCTTTTTTTCCATTTTTTCCATTTTTAATTTTTCAAAATGAATTCATTTTAATTCCCTTCAAGACAGAAATGACATTTAAGTACCACTTCAAAAGCTGGACTTGTAATCATTGGCCTTAGGAAGGGTGCAGCCTCCAGGTGCTCAAGCAGGTATTTCTCACACTCTCAATCTAGGCTTGCCTTGGAAATACCCTAGAGGGTGCTGTTTTCCTGTTTCTATCAGTAGGCTTATCTTCATTGGAAAATGGAAAGGAAAAAAAGAGGAAAGATAAACCTCATACACAAAACACAGACTGGTCAAACTGGAGAAGAATGAGAGTAGCAAGTCTAAGTTCCTCTTTGATAGGTGAGGTGTGGATACAGAAAGACGAGGTGCTTGCCAAGGTCACTTTGGCTGCTCCTTAGCAGTGGAGACAAAGCTGGGGTAGGCAAAGCCAGAGAAGACACATGGTGTGCTTCTGTACATGTATATTGGAACTGAGAGAAAAGACCCCCAAATAAGATGTAAAGTAGCAGCCTATGTTTATCCTGGGTGCTGGTCAGATTCAAAGCAGGCATAGGCATCCCTGGAATGCTTCTTTCCTTGTAAAATGTGAGATTCAGCACCTTTTTTTGTTGTTGTAAAATTTCTGGGGGCTGAAATTTTATGAGGGATTCCTTGCTGGAGTTGAAGGTTTATTGACTACAAGAAAAAGCTAATATCCTGGTTTAAAACAACCACCTCCAACCATATTTATACCTTGTATAACTGTACTTACAAGACTGTTTTTCAAAAAAAAAACAATGTTGGAAGACAGTCTGGAAAAGGCAAGCCGTTGGGGGGGGGGGGTTAGACACAGGAAGGAGCCTCCAAAAGACAGATTACTTCTACATTATCCCTGTATGACAAAGCTCTCTAGAAATTTAAATTGATCTGGTAATTTCATGCTATGATTAAATTCTTTTACTTTCATTGTTGATATTAACTTTCAGAGCACAGATAAAATGTAAATGGAGACTTGGTGATCTCTAGCTGCACTTCTGGAGAGCAGTCCTATTTGCCAGGGCCAACAACTGGATTCCATCAAGGGAGACTGGAGGAGTATATTTGTTAACACTAGATTCTCTCTTTAACCAGTCATCTAATTTTCTCATGTGGTTATGCTTTGGGGGTCACAGAATTGCTGAAGGTGTAAAAATGTGTATCCAGCAATTCCTAAACTTGCAACACAATTAACAACAACTACTGAAGCTACAGAAAGTGAGAGGTCAGCATCTTGAATTCAAAATGTTATCCTGAACAATCATCTGATGATGAAAAGCAAATTCAAAAACTCTTTCATAAATTATCAGAGGCTGTGGGGGGCTCACCTGCTGTGGGAGGACTTCATTCTTGGGCAGTTTGCTTCCCCAGAATCCTGCTGGCACCTAGCACACTTTCCATAAATAAATCATGGTGAATTTGCTGACCTGGAGCAGTGTGCGACAACAGCCCCTTCACCTCCCCCGCGCTCCTCTGAGAGTAAAATGCCCTCTTGCATTTTTAATGTCACTCCCAAGACTCTGTGTCAAGTTTCCACAAAGTTTGCCAGAGGAATTGGCTGCTGCATTTTAATAGGCACTTCCAAGGGGTCAGAAAATAAACAAATCTGACAACAATCTAAAAAATCAATAAACAAGACAAAACACTTGATCTAACATACTGCGTTTTACATTCTCAGAAAGATTGGACTCCATGATTTTACCACCTGACCTAACATACTGAAATTTACTTTATTTATCACAATATCAGCCGAGTTATTATTACTTTTCTTGCTTCCTTCCCTTCCTTCCACCAACAGTTGTCGGAAGCATGACTCAGCCTGGACTGGCCCGGACTGGCTGGGAGCGCATGTGAGGTCAGGGAAACAGAGTTGGGGCTGGTGGGGAGGGGCTTTCTCCATGATGCTGGGCACCTAACTAGCCTTCTGGACAAGATGCACTCACTATCCCTCAAGACTCTCAATTTGGGGTGTTTTGTGGAAATTTATTTAATACCCATTCTGTCTGTGGTCCTGATGGAGGAAGGAATGCCGGGGAGGCATCACAAGATTGAGTCGCACAAAGGGGACAGATAGAAGGGGCTAGTGAAGCAACTGACATAAAAATAAGGCCTTCAGGCACTAAAGCCCAAAGTCCGGAATGTCTGGGATGCCTGGGATGTCTGGATGTCTCCAAGAGGTCCCGGCAGATAACAGACTGTTGGGGGCTGTGCCTGAAGCTCAGACCCAAAAGGTAAATGATAAGGACATGGAGACAAAGCTCATCAGAAAATCTCTGGTCCTCTCAAGTTCTACCTGGGCTCACAAGGAGTGAGCCCCTCCCAAAGAGAAACTGGCAATATGAGGGCAGCTGTTCCACTGCCCACCTGTGACTATATAGGGGCTTCTTTCCACCCGCTCTCTCCCTCTGCGGGCAGCAGTTTCCTTGCCTGCCCATGACCATGCCGGGACTTCTCTGCATTGACCTCCCTCAGTGGAGGCTGCTCTCTCCTTAGGCCGTTAGCCTGCAACCATACAGGCCTCTCACTCTGCAAACCTGTCTCTTCCAGGGCAGCTCTTCCTGCCCACTTGCACCTATGCAAGTGTCTTTCCTCTCCTGTCTCTTTCTGATAAACTTACTCTTTAAATATAACTGAGTCTCTGTCTCCTGAAGAATCTCGCCGTGTGCTGCTGAAAGGGGAGTGCTGGTGAAACCTTTCCCAGAGTGAACCCAAGGACCCCGAACTAAAAAAATGACATCAGTTCCTGATTATCATAAAAGACAACTGAACCAAAAGCACCAAATAAAATGTATGTAGTTATTATTCAAATTAAAGTTCATTTTACTTTTTAAAAAATTTAATTTTTAATTTTGTAAGTAATCTAAGAATTTAAAATAGTCTAAAAAGTACCCAGAAAATTGAAAAAAAAATTACAAGTACTTATAAAATGATTTTACAACTATAACCCCTGTTAAGAGTTTGGTGTGTCTATCCTCCTATGTATACTCTATACAAATTTTTATTTATCTCTTTTTTAAAGGTTTTATTTATTTATGCATACAGAACAGACCAGAAGTGGGGGGAGGGGTGTGTGTGTGTGTGAGAGAGGATTCACCAGAGACAGAGTGGGGAGCAGGACAGGCAGACTGATGAAGTACACTGCTGAGGGGAGCAGCCAGAGGGTCAGGAGAGGTCTGCCGCACCATGTGGGTCACCTCTGGGGCAGGGATTGAACACATACTGAAGCAGCTGCAGCTCACTTGCAGTGCTACACTTTAGCCCACTGTGCCAACAGGTAGGGCCACAGATTTTAACTTTTCTTATCTTACAAATTTAAAATTTAATGCTATTATCAGTTGGTATTTATCTTACTCTATTTTTCCCACATCTTAGTTTTCTATTAAGTATCACCCAAATAGAGTCCAGAACACACCTACCATAGAAACCCTGGTGCTGCATAATAGATATACATAGTTGGCACTATTGCTTTTCAAATGCAAGCATTAACCATGACTTTAACCACGCAGGCCTGTATGGTCACTCTAAGGTAGGTAGGTGAGAGTGGGTGTGGCACTGTGGACTAAAGAGAGAATGCCAGAGTTACTCCTAAATTTCCTGAAGGATCTTCTCTACAGGACTTCAGAAAATAACTATTGTATTGAAGGGAAGCAAAGAAAGAGGGCTTGATTTTTAGAAATGACTGTTGCCTCATTTGCCTCAAAGTATCAATGTCCTGAACTCTGTTGTGTAATTTTGTGTACTAAGGCTTTCTTTAGTTCCTGCCACAGTTCAATAAAGATAGTGTCTACCTTATGATGGCATCCTAAGTTCCTGATGCCGAATTGTCAGCCTCACCTGAAGGCCTTTCTACTCAAACTACAATGATCATTAATACAAGCTCATGAATACCACCTCAATGGAATAAAAATAAAAGAAACAAGAGGAGGAATTAGCATGACTTCTCAAAACAACCTGTGACTGTTGACTAACAATGCCAAGAATGTAGAGAAGCAGAAAGGCCTCTCACTGTGATCACCTGCTCTTGCCTATCCTGGAGTAGTCACTTTTTTAAGCCTGTATGGACAATTTATCAAAACCCCATTGATCCTGCCAAACTTAGATAGAGGCCATTTGAAACAGGATCCATTTAGAGTAGTTTTGATATCCTTCCATTAATAACAGTTTCTTTTCTAAATGACATGGGGCAGTAAGGTCTAACACAGGAAACTGTTTAATTCTGTGAGGACATCACACCTTCCAGCTGGAGGGATCAGTTCTCCTGATTTCCATGGAGGAAGTTAGAGTCTGAGATGGCTTCACATATGTGATTGTGGAAAATCAAGATTGAGACCCTCTGTGTCTATAATCCCTGGAAACCCTCTAACTCAAGGAGGATTTATTGTGATAAAAAAAAAAAAAAAACAAACCTCAGTCTCTCCTTTGCATGGGTCCAGAAAGGGACTTACCTACATCATGCTCACACAATCATTTGTTTTTGTAAAATTTGTAAACATATTTGACTTCCAAATTGGCTGAGTCCAGTATCTCTGTTCATTGAAGCTTCACTCCTGTTACATGTTCTCTAGTATCTGGTGATAGATGTTTTGGGGCCCTTACCAAGTTGGGAGTTAAATTGGAGATATATTTAGTGTGGAGATATATTTGTATGATTCGCAGTCACTTCTGGTATTCGTCATGTTATTTCTAGCTGTTCTCACAAAGGGCTGGCTTCTAGTAATACTCTTACCACCTACTGTGCTTACTTCCCTAGGTCATGACTTAAAGGAGCTACTGCATGATGAATGGATCCTTTGGCACCAAACACAGAAGTATGTGGGTAATGGTGTGGAATCAAGGTTAAAATAGCAATATATGGGAGTAGAAGCTAGTCTGTAGTAAATCCTTCCATATATCAGAAGTTTCTCATCAACACCCAGTCAAAATAGAGAAATATACTCAGTAACATAGCATATACAATAATAAATGTGCCAAATGTTCTAGTGGGTAATACTAAAATAGGTCTTATGCACTTGTTGCACATAAACTTGATTAATTTATTTTTGCATGCTACCTATCACTAATACAAATCAAATATTGATACTACAAATCAAATATTGTACTACCTTTCTCCTTTTCCATTAAAAAAAGATACTACAAAATCATTGTCAAATGAAGATGCAACTAAGTGTATACGAGGGAAAATGAATCATTGTAGATGTATGTTATAGTCACTTTTTAAGATTGTTGAATGTCTTGGTGTCTGACCGTTTTGTTTTTTTTTTTAAGATTTATTTGTGCATACAGAACTGGGGTAAAGGCCAGAGGTGCAGGGGGTGTGAGAGGATTCACCAGAGACAGAGTGGGGAGCAGAACAGGCCGACTGACTAAGTACATTGCTGATGGGAGCAGCAAGCAGGTCAGGAGAGGTCTGCCGTTCCATGTGGGTCACCTCTAAGGCAGGGGTGGAACTCATGCTGAAGTGGCTTTAGCTTCTTAGTGCTGTGCTTTAACCCACTGTGCCACCAGGGAGGGCCTGGTATTGGACAGTTTTTTTTTAAAAAAAGATAATGCATTTGACTTTCTCATTGTAAATAAATAGTCATTTTTGTGTTTAATTTTATAGTTATAATTTGTGTTTGCTTACTAAGGAGCGCTGCTTGATAACACAGTATTCAGGTCCCACAAAACTTGGATCTGCCTTTGCTTGTAACCCACGTTGGTCATGGGAATAATCCCAAGTGCCACCTCTTCTCCAGTCCCATAATTTTAAATTCTTTGTCTGCCTGCTGCTTGGTTCCTATCCAGCTTACATCTCTCTTACCAGCCTCCTTGCTTTCTCATCCCAAGTCTCACCTTTGCTGCTGCCTACTTAGTTTCACCCACCAGTCAGCTGCTACATCCTAAGCTCAACCCTGGCTCTGTCCCACGATCTCTAGAATCCACCACCAGGGCAGCGCCATGGACTTCCTCCTTGCCTTGAATAGGAGTTCAGCTGGCAGTGGGGACAGTTCCAAATAATTTAACCAATGAGAAGCCAGCAATCTGATCAGGCACCTCACCTCATATTGCCAGGAGAAAGAGTTGATAAAGAGGGCCTTTCTGGTGGCGCAAGGGTTTAAAACACAGCACTATGACGCTATCCACAGCCACTAGAGCACTGGTCAGGGAGCTGACCCTACCGATTTGCCCGCTGCTCCCCTCAGCAGCGTATGTATTTCAGTGCATCTGCCTATTCGGCTCCCCACTCTGTCTCTGGTGAGTCCTGTCACCCATACCTCAGACCTGTATCCCAGTTCTTCTATGCATAAATAAATAAATATATTTTTTTTTTTAAAGAAAGAACTGACAGAGAGCCTGAAACACCAGCTTGCTCAGTTGTACCATAGTGGCTTTGCCACCAGAATTCATGATCCAAATCATGGAACAGCACAGAAAACGGACTCTTCTTAGTTGGCAAGTGAAACTAGGAGTCATATAAAATTTAATTTGAGAATTCAAATTTGAGAATTTAAAAACCTGAGTGGTCAGTAGCAAGGAAAGAAACAAAGGAGCTCTTTGTTCACAAGCACTTTCCTGGAGGTCTCCTGTAGTAACTCTCCCTGCAGCTCCTAGAGGAGGGTGTATTTGGTAAAGATGTGAGGCTGATTATACTAATGCTATTTTGCTTTGCAAATAAAGGCTAAGAAGAGAGACTAAGAGACAGCTTCTCAGGAAAATCTTTCCAGAGTGACCATAGACCATCTCAGTCACAAATGTCTCCATCCTGGGGAGATAAATAGTTTTCATCCTTAAATGATGTCTCAAGCCTACTCTTGGCACCACCTCTTAGGGTTAGTGATAGCAGCTGAAAGCATGATAGAGAAAGACACTCAAAAGTATTCTTATGCTGGCCCTCCCTGGGTTAAAGCACAACTCTAAGAAGCTAATGCCACTTCAGCATAAGTTCGATCCCGGCCCTGGAGGAGACACACATGGCACAGCAGACCTCTCTTGACCTGCCTGCTGCTCCCCTCAGCAGTGTACTACCTTCATCAGTCTGCCTGTTATGCTCCCCACTCTGTCTCTGGTGAATCCTCTCACGGCCCCTGCACCTCTGGCCTGTACCCCAGTTCTGTATGCATAAATAAATCTCAAAAAAAAAAGTATTCTTATGTTAAGAATGAGAAGAATTAATGTGCTTCTCTCCCTCTCTTCTCCTTCTCTTCTGTTCTCTCTTCTTTCCTCCTTCTCTCTCTTTCTCTGTTATTTTATTTTCAATTATAAGCAACATGGGGGACTTGGGTAATATATACCACCACAAGAGAGCCCAGTCATTGAATTGTGTACTGAAGGGAATTTAAATGCACTCACATAAAAAGCAAACTAACACATAGTTAAAAAATATGGACTTTGGAGACCAACAAAGTCTAAATCCTGGTTTCAAAACAACCTTCAGATCCAAGCAAGATTCATTAATCTGACTGTAGGACTAGACATAGCTAATTTCAAAAAGTGACAAAAAACTAGGTTGGTTGAATCATCTCGAGGGTAAATATTAAACTGGGTTGGTTGCATCATCTCGAGGGCAAATATTAAAATTTTATATAGACAAAAATTTTCTCTTCTGTGTCATCAGTTTTTGATGTACCATGTTAATAGTTGCCGTAAGAAAGCTTGAGATATATAAATTTCATCATATTATTTCGAAAATGTTGAGAAATGCTGAGTTAAATAAGGTTAGCATTTTCTTGACTGATTTCTCTGCGCCTTTTATAAGCCAATATGCACTATGAGTCTGCAAGAGGAGGAAATAGGCAATGTATCAAAGCTCCACATCCCACAAATTCCACTGAAAAAGTGGATCCTGGGATTCACTTGTTGTGGCGTATTTAAAGGAACCTGCTTTCTGTAGGCTATACCCTGAGAAATAACCTCCAGTCTCAGGTGATCACAACCTCCAGTCCTAGGTGATACTAGTGCTATACATTCTCTAAACAGCAAACCATCTTAGAGTCACATGGCGGCAGGAGATTTTTTTATTTGACTCATTAATGTTTCTCTGGATTCCTTTGGTTCCCCATGGTTCTCTGGGGCCACAATCTTGCACAGTCACCAAAGCTCAGCTGCTGAACTGAGTGTAGCCAACCCTGCCTGGAGGATGTTACACCCAGCCTTATTGTTGACTGCCCTGCAGTCTGGTTCTGGTTATTGGGTTAAATTGTGTGTTTTCTAACATAAATTGAAAAAGGGAAGGCTTTTCAAAAGATCTTTCAAGAAATGTAAAACAAGACAATATATCATCTGTCCCAACACAAAATAGAGCTGGCATCCTGAGATGTTCAACCACATCATTTCATTACCCCTCCTAATGGGAGACGGTGCCTGCTAATTGCCAAGTTTGAATCATCCCATCTTACAGAGTTGTAACAGTTGCCAAACCAATTTGCTGCTCTATAAATTTCAGAAGTTAAAATACTAATAAATGCATTACCCTTCCAAACACAGGGATCATATTTCAATCCTAAATAAGCGTTGTTGCCAGAAAAAGGGGCATTTTTCTCTTTTACTTCTTTGCTGCGAAAGGCAACATGAGGCACTTTGAAGATGGCCTAGGAGGAAACAAATGCAGAAGTTTCCTTTTCCTCTTGGAGTTTTTAAGGTCAAGAAATTGCTCTTGACATTTACAACAGATCCTTCAGCTTATATCTTAGTATAAAGTTTATAGCTCAAATTATCCATGCCATGTTTTGGTGGTAGTGGTGTGATGCAGTAACGTGCTTCTGAAGAGGTGCCATCCTGTACCCCTATATCATACAGAGTTGTAAGCCAACATTACCTCAATTTAAAAAAAAAAGGACAACTTTGAAAAAAGATGAGAAAGAGAAATGAGAGTAACAGTTTCCCCAAATCCTGTTATATAGATAGATATAAAAATTAAAAGTATACACATTTTGATGTATGTGTGTGTATGTGTACTATAATGCTGTAAGAATCTTTGAGGTGGAGGAGTAGGATTTCTGAAAGTGAAAATAACAATTTTTTTCCCTACCTCACTCATCAACAATGGCTTTTTAAAAATAAATACATTTATTTTTTAAATTTAGTTTTTTATCGTTGTTCATTTTGTGCCTTATTCCATCTAGGTTGTAATCCCCGTGGACTTCCCGCCACCAATGGCTCTTTTTCTCTGATCTCCCAGAACATTTCACTAAACAGCCTAGTTTTTAAAGCTCAGTGTTCCTCTGGGTTTGCTGTTACTCTTTCCTCTGAGCACGGGTGAGAAAATTGAGGCCAGAAACATGTTCCCACTTGTACCCCAGCCTCTGAGGTGGTGGAAAACCTATACTAGACAGTTGGAAATGTTTGTTGACTTGAGTTATGTTGAACTTGGAGACCTGCTTGCTACCTCCGCCTCTTCCATTTTCTCAGTATGATCAAGGGCAAGCTATTTAACCTCTCTGGGCAAACATTTCTACACACCTAAAGTAAGCAACTGAATCAAATGGCTTTAACGATACTCTCCAGACCTAAAGATTTCTGAATCTTTATTTCTCCATCTCAAGGTCTTCACTTGCAAAATCCTGATTTAGCACTCAGTGCAAACTACATTCAAAAATTGGGTTTTCTTTCCTTTTCTAAGTGTTCTTCCTTGTGAGTCTAAATGTAGGGTGATAAGAAAACCAGCCAGATGATGTGTAGAGAATGCTTAAATATCATTTTCCCTTTTAGGTTCTAATTCCTGTGACATGGTAACTGAATTTCAGAAAAATAACTCCCTGAATTTGTTTAGTGTTTTGCATTAAAAAAAAAAAGATCTTTTTTTTAATCTTTCTAAACTTATAAACTGTCCTATGAAGCAGGAACAGTGATATCACTCTCATATTACGGATATGGAAACCGGAATTCAGAGAAGTTAATTTGCCTAAGGGCACCCTGACATTATGTTAATCCGAATTCAGCCGGGATGTTCTTTCTTCAGCCCTCACTATCTGCTTAAACATCAGAGCCACCAAATAAATCTATTCTTTGGGAATAAGGGGGTGGTATTTAAAGACCATCCACTCAGCCCCTTCTTGAACATGGATTGAGCAAATATTGTTAATTTCTAGTGTTTTTCAGTTTCAGGGCTACTTCAAGGCCAGGACACTAATCCATTATTTTATATATTGTATATATAAAAATAGTATATACAATATACTATATTTCATTAACACATCAGCATAACAAGATTTTCCTGAGAAAAAAAAATCTTTTGGTCAAATAATTGAGAAATGCTCTGTCCACACTTTCTCTTAGAGATTTGCAGAGAAGTCCTGAAGTGAACAGCCCTGTGAAATGTATTTCAATTAAGCAGTTTCCAAACTTTATTTAGAACCCTTTGTGCATAAAATATTCTATCCACAGACTCTCCAGAGATCCTGCTGAAGTAACAGTATAGAATTATGAAAAGCCATACTCTTACAATAATTTCACAATGAAAATTGAGACAGAGTCATCAATAGACAAAGGGTTTATATACGTTCCTGCCAGAAAGAAGGCAGCTAGTTAACTATTAGTTGATGATATAAGGAAGAACCAACTAATAACCCACAGTAAACCCCAAGTGAGCTGCAGAGGAGGTGGGAACCATGTTCCTTCCCCAGGCTCTGAGAAGCTGTGGTGTTAGAGCTGGCCAACCTGACCCATACTGCACAGGAGAAACCATGTGGCCTCAGGTGAAATGACTCACTAAAAGTCCATCTTAGAACAAAGTTAACTCCGAGCAGCCAGTTGCCTCCTAATGGAGGGAAATTTACTGCTTGGCTCCAGATGGAAGGTTCTTTACCACAGAAAGCCACCTGAGGGCTGGGGAGAGCTCTCTCTTCCTTTGTGTGTGACAGCACGAGGGTTGAACCTTTCCTAGTGTTTGGATATTACTCTCTCCCCACTCAGCCTGAAGTAAGGATGGTTGCTTTGGCCTCCCCTTCTCTCTGGTCCTAATAGAGTAACATTTTTATTGCTATGCTAAAATATTATGCTATGTTATGTATGTTACACTGAAAATGAAAAATGTAATGGGAGAGTTGAAAAGTAATAAAAATCTTAAAAAGAAGAAGAGAGAGAGAACAGATGATATAAATAACAAGAAACAGAGGTCAAGCCCAGAAGGGGTAACATCCACAACTAGCAAGAGAGGTGAGTGAAAATAGAGGGCAGGGCATGCTGGACACTCAATACATCACAAACAGCCAAGTCCCTGCCCCTGGGGGTGGTCAGTGTGCTAAAAGAGCAGAAAGAAAATTAAGAAATAAAGTGCTATAAAGAGTTATTAGGGTCCTCCCTGGTGACTCAATGGGTTAAGATGCAGCACTGCAAGCTAGCCACAGCCACTTCTGTGCGAGTTCGATCCATGACCCTGGAGGTGACCCACATGGTGTGGCAGACCTCTCCTATCTCACCCGCTGCTCCCCTCAGCAGTGTACTTCATTGATCTGCCTGTTCTGCCCCCCACTCTGTCTCTGGTGAATACTCTCCCACTCCTGCACCTCTGGCTTATACCACATTTCTGTAGAATAAATATAGAGGGGCCAATGTTTGAGCACAAACACTGAAGGAAATGAGCTATTGAGTCATGTCCAGTAAGCACTTGCTGACTGACTAAAAGGATGACATAATGAAGATGGAAGAATGATAGGGTACAAGACAGAACCTCACTTTTCTCATCTACTAACCGAGGAGTACCCCCAGATAATCTCAGAGGCATGTCATAATTAGAAATGAGCCTTCAATCCCACCCAGTAAATCCACTTTAATTGCTATGGTCAGAGTCAGTGATTTCAGAGAACCATCATGTCTGATGATGTGTTGGAAAACATCAGGCAATGCTTTATTACTGTCTGTGCTGCTTCTCTCAGTGAATTACTCTCTCCAATAGTCCAGTCAACTGAGGTTTTATACCTTGGCTATTTTTAGCAGTCTTTCGCAGTGGCTGCTGGGACCTATTGCCTCAGGAGGCTGATGAGAACTTTACCCAGGGGAGAGGCATTCCATTCTGTAATCATGCACTGAAGAGTTCTCTAATTGACATTTGACAATTAACAACCCCTGAGAAGGAGATATCCCCTTCAGGAAATGCAAGATCAGGGATCAGGTAGCTGGGTTGCATATTCAGCAGTCAGCAAGAAACTGCCCAAAGTTATTTTGATGAGTAGATCAATAGTTCCCATTCAAAAACTTTGGCTGAGACCACAAGGACTGTTTTTTCTTGGGACTGATGTTTGGAAAGTCTTGATTGGAGGCAGATCTAGAAGCAATGTCCCTTATGCTGATTTCTCACAAGAGCATCTCAGGGCCTGAGTATCAAACTGCATGATCTTTACCAATCAAACAAGAGATTGACATGTATTTGGGAAATGAACTTGAAAGTTCTGGTTGGAAGCATCTGAGCGATGGGTTTAATTTGCCAGTGCTCCCATTTTCTTTCTTTCTCCTCTGGGAAAATAAGGGCAAGACTGACTGTAAAACCCTCCACTGCCCAAATCATCATTATTGTAGCTATAAAACTTTTATTATAGCATAAGAACACACCATAAAGAGAGAGAGAGATATTCAGCCTTCATGTTCATTTTCTCAGGAAACAACCCCTGCCACCACCCCAGATAACAGTTATCAAAAGTTTTGACTGAGTAGAAGGGTCCTGATCTGTGTCTGGTTCCAGGCTTAAATACACTTGACCTTAGTGACTGGAGTGACAGCATCCTCATCCCTTACAGTCAGCTTTGCTGGGTAACACTTGGCACAAGAAGATCCCCATGGGCCTGGGCAAGGTCGATGGACAGTGACAGCTTGTTGAGATTTACAAGAGTAATTACTACAGTTGACCCTTGAACAACTTGGGCGTTGGGTATGCCAGTCCTCCTGAGCAGTTGAAAATTTGTGTACAATTTTTGAGTCCCCCCAAACATAACAGTTAAATGCATGCTGCTCACCAGATTATATAAGCCATAGATCGACACATATGTATTAGGTACAATATTTCTACAATAAAATAAGTTGGAGATAAGGAATGTTATTAGGAAAATTATAAGGAAGAGAAAGTACATGATTTATTATGATATTTATTGAGAGGAATCTGCTGTGCAGTCTAAAACCATGATGTTCAAGGGTCAACTGTGGTTGTAAAGCTTTGCCTAAACAGCATTTTAAGCCTCTTGATTCATACGAACTTGAACCATAGAGACTGTTTTATCAATAATCACTTTCCATGGGTGATCTCTTTACTTTGTGTGCACACGATTTCTGTTGCACTAAATCCAATAACCAACTGTTTATTTTTAGACAATGGCATAAAGGTGCATGGAGTCAATTGGTCTCCAGGCTGTATCAGGTAATTTTACAAAAGCACTTTCCTATAGAACTTTCTGTGATGACAGAAATGTACTTTTCAACTCAATGGCCATTCTCCACAAGTGATTGTTGAGCACTTGAGATGTGACTGCCTGCTTGAGGAATAGAATTTTCAATATGTTTTCACTGAAGTTAGTTTAAATTTAAAAATCCACATCCAGCTAATAGCTATTGCTTGAAGAGTAAAATTCTAAAAGAACCCAGTCAGTTTATAGAGGTTTGCTACTCTAAATACAAAAAGCTTATCCATTAGATTCTTTCCTGTCTTGCTATCACTGAAGAACAGGACAAAAATATTTCTGTACAAGGAAAAACAACTACTACATGCAGTTGTAAAGTCCAATTAACAAAAGGCCCACATGTCAGTTATTCATTACCATCTTACATATTTACTGTGTGGTTGTTCACAGTGCAACCTCAGAACCTAGTGGTTTCCTAAAAACAATGCATTCTCATATTTCTTTCAGCAGTTGCCATGTTACTGTTGTGCACCAAGCCCGGCAATAATGGGAGGCTGATGGCTTTGACAAGCCTGTCCCTTCAGCTGACCCCAGGCTATTGAAGGGACATGGCAGTCTCCGCTTATAATGCATAAAAACAGGGCACAACTTTAAAGTTCAGATCCCAATCTTTTTCTCCCAAAGATTTGTCTTACAAGATTTTAGCACACTTGTTTCCATCATTAATAAGACATAATGTACTACGAGCAGAGAAGCCATGTCATATTTCTAAGGGAGGATAGCCTTAGGCATAGCGTTACCAGTCAGCACACTTTCCTCTGTACACAAACAAATTCATAAAAAAAAATCACGTGGACACTTTGGGCCCAAGTTTCTAAAGGTAGCTTGAAAATAGAATCCCTTCTGGTAGTAGTAAAGTTCACTACTCTTAGGGTTTTTCCAAGGAACTCATAGAATCACCAGAGGCTTGAATGGTGAAAGGCTAAAAGATAAGAAGAAAACATTACATTTGGGTTTGTGTGAGCAGGTACATGGATTTTCTTACACTTCATTGCTGAGAATTTAAGGTACAAGAAAAAGACTGTGCAAATGACAATATACTCTTAAAAGAGAATGTGGAAAAGGTGAGTCAAAAAAAGAACATTTTGCTAGGACAAAATATTTCCTATAGCTGTCCTTTATGAAATCCTCTTACTAACATTATCATTAGACTTTAGTGGAGCTTCATGATTATACTCCAAACTGTAATTCAAATTTGAATTTAAGGAGCTAATATTCAGGAGAGAAAGAAAGAAAGGAGAAGCAATTCATAAGAAATGGGCATCCTCAATACGGATGGTGCTGGAAGGGATGATGCTAGCTGAAATGAGTCTGAAAGAAAAAAATATCAGATGGTCTCACTCATATGTGGAATATCAAGAAGACAAACAAAAGATCAAGAAAAAGCTGAGGGACACAGCAAGGGAGGCAAAGGGAGGAATACCAAACAGGGGAGGGAAGAGTGCAAGAGATTATGGTGATGTGGTGGTGGGAGACTACAGGACTACAAGGATGTAAGGGAAAATAATCAATAAAAAGAGAGCAAGAGAAAGAAATGGGCATCTTCAAGTCAATTAGGATAATTCTGCTTCTGGCCAGAATAGGGTAAAAATGAATCAGATTATGTGTAATAACTAGAATTAGTACCTTAAACAACTAGTAAAACAGACAAACTATGTGAAATGATGATGTTGGGCACTGATAGCACAGAACACAAATTCTTTGTCAGAATTGAGAAATCTACCATGTTTGGAATTTGGGAAGGTAAAAGCAGCTAGAATTTGCAGACCTAAATGCCAAGAGGATGGAATTGGGGGCATTAGAGGGAGAGAAAAAGAAAGAGAGAACTACCAAGCATAGCATAGGGAAAGAACTAGAAATGAAAAGGAGAAATGAGCCAAGTATCTTACATGGGACTGATAATAGTTTGGTTTTCAGCATCCAAAATGGAAGGAACCCCCCCACGCGTACCCCCCCTCCCCCAGTGTAGTAGTCCTCTGAGGCTAATCCTGCCAAATTAGTCTCAGGATTTCTCTGGACACACCCATAAAAATCCCACAATAGGATCATTCTCAATAATTTAAAATACTTCCCTAAATGACTCTCAACAGTATGTAAAGGAATACAATAGCGCTTAATATTTAACAATATAAGTTTCACAATATCTGACAGCAAAAAATTAAATTACTGGAGTACATAAATCACTAGGAAATTTATATATACATATATATTAGCTATATTGAATTTATAATTTGCTAAGAAAATCTAGTAAAGTGACTTTACTAGTGAGATATATCTAGATACTAAAGAGGAATGAGTATCAATTTAAAAATCTCTTCCAGAAAGCAAAAGAATAGGGAACATATCCCCACCTCATTCTATAAGATCGACATTATCCTGATACAAAAATCAGACAAAGAAATGAAAATTAACGATTAATGTTCACCATAAAAAATGTAAAAATTCAACAACTTTCAACAAATCAAACTTAGCAATCTATAAAAATAACAACAAATCATGACTAAGTGAGGTTTACCCCAGAAATGCAAAACTGGTTAACACTTAATAATCAATGCATTTATTTCACATTAAAAGGCAAAAAATAAAAAAAAATACTTAAAATAACCTCATTAGATGCATTTGGTAAAACTCAATACACATTCATGATAAAAGCTCTTTAAAAAGTAGGCATATTGAAAGGCCTAACTTAAACATTATACTTAATGAAGGTGGGACAGTTTTTTCCTAAGAATGTAACAGCTTTCATTAACAATGTGCTGGAGGTTATGGTCAGTAAAATAAGACCTTCCATTAAGAAAAAAAAAAGA
>NW_004567102.1:12172593-12210497 GCF_000260355.1 Condylura cristata
TCAAAATACTTCCCTGAAGATGCAGTTAGTTGATATCAGAATGGAGAGAGAGACCCTGCTGTAAGTCCTATAAGAAAAAGATTTTCAATAAAGCAGGTGACATAGCACCAAGTGTGGTTCAAAACTGATGTTCAGCAAATATGACTGTCCCCTCCTTCTTACCCCTACACTGGCTGACTTCCCAGCAGAATACCATCCATGCACCCTACCTACCTCAAAGGCAAATGTCAACAGAGGCAGCTACAGAAAGGCCTCTGATCGAATGCTAAACAAATTTCCTAGAGTACAGTAAGCAGCTCACCCTTCAAAACAACCTAGCTACTCTTTCTTCCCAAAATCAATTTTCAATTTTCAATGAATTTTCAATTCATTTTGAGAAATATTTATGAGCCTAGCCATAGGCTACTGCCATGCTAACTGTCATGGACCCACACAGCTGAATACAGTGTGGCTGGAGAGCACATTTCCTTTCAGGCCAGTGAAGACACCTTTGTGGAATGATTGTAAGATGGAGTTAAGCTCTGAGCCTGTTTACTCAGGATAACCCAGAGGTTCAGATATGGCCTCCCAGGGGTTATGTGTCCAGAAGGAAAAGGAGAGTTCATTATATGATGAAGGGGAAATATTCTGTAGATAGATGGGTCAGCTTGGGCAAAGCCAGGTGAATTAATGTGTAGGGAGCCCACTAAGCTGATGGTATAAGGAACGAGGCAGGAAGTGGAGGGAGATGGGACCTGAGAGACTGTGAGGTTTTGGCAGGCAGGGTTCAAAACTTGCATATGATGCTCAAAGGTGAGCTTGATTGTATTGATGATGGGAAAGGCTGAGCCTACTTAACATAGCAGTTAACTAACCAATTTCAGAATTGTTTCTAATGTCTTCAGATCATTAGGTGGGCGACATCTATCTGAGATTTTGGTTCACTTTGACATTTACAGAGTGTCCCCCCCCCACCAGGACAAACACAGCACCCCAAAGGACATTGTGTTGTGTTGTATAGATAAGCAAGACAGTGTTTCTTCCCTAAAAGTGTTGACTATCTGGTGACCTACCATTTAAAAACTGAAAATCAAAAAAGGACCCACCAGTCACTTGTCTAGTACCAATATTTTGCTTGAGAGCTTCATCCCAGCCAGTTGATACCCTCTCCCAAGTATTGACACTGCTCACTTTCTCCTGATCACTGTATTTGGTTTGGCTTCTATGTCAATTGACACAAGAGTGATTGGTAAATTATACTGATGCAGAAACACAAAGGCAGAGCCAGAAACAAGGATGTATTGAATTAGTTATGGTGACATTGTTTCCACAGCCTCTTGCTTGCAGTGTTTAGCACCCAACACTGCGCGAATCAATCTTCATGTCCATTGATTCCAATTTTCCTTCAGAGCAAACAAATCAAATGAAACAGTCAGAATACTGGCTTTTGGCCCAAGTTCAGGATGATGCTAAGGATGATCTATGCATGCTCATAGATCATGAGAACTAGTGAAACGAAGGTGCGAGCAGCCCACTGAGTTCTCAAAGACCCCCCCTCCATTTAGTACTCAATATCTCCCCCCAGAATCTGTACTCAACATTTCCCCCCAAACCTGTACATGTGATCTTATTTGGAAAAAAGGTCTTTGCAGACAGAATTAATTCAAGGCTCTTGAGATCATCCTGCATTTAAATAGGCCATAAACCCACTGATAAATCTTTTTTTTTAAGATTTATTTATTCATACAGAACTAGGGTACAGGCCAGAGATGCAGGGGTGAGAGGATTCACCAGAGACAGAGTAGGGGGCAGAACAGGAAGACCAAGGAAGTACTGAAACTGAGGGGAGCATCAGGTAGGTCAGGAAAGGTCTGCCGCGCCATGTGGATCACCTCTAGGGCTGGGGATCAAACTAGCGCTGAAGTGGCTGCAGCTTGCTTGCAGTGCTACATTTTAACCTGCTGCACAACCAGCAAGGGCCTCACTGATAAGTCTTTATAAGAAAACAGAAGGAAGATGAAACAGAAACACAGAATAGAAGGCCTTATGATGCTGAAGGCAAAGGATGGAAGGATGAAGTTACAAGTCAAGGAATGTAAGGAACCACTGGAAGCTGGAAAAGGCAGGAAAGTATCTCCCCTAGAGCTTTCAGAGGGTCTTAACTTCAGTCTTCTGGCCTCTAGAAGTATGAGAGAATAAATCCCTATTGGTTTAAGCCCCCAATTTTATAGGTAATTGTTGCAGCAGCTTTGGGAAACTGGTTGTGGGAGGTTAGGGAACCATCTCCTTACTGGTATGGGCTACTGGAACAATCTTTCCTCTTCTATTGCTCTGAGCATTTCTGGGTTAACCTACTTTATACATCACTTAATTAACTATGGCATATAAGAATGGACAAAAGGGAGACCCTCCTTCAATATTTGAGAGAATGAGAGAGAGCAAGAGGAAGATTATTATAACATTAAGTGCTATAAGTTGAATTATGTCTCCCCAAAATTCATCTGTTGAATCCTAATCCCTAGTACCACAGAATGTTACTATATTTGGAATCAGGGTCTAGAGGTAACTAAGTTAAAATCAGATCATTATTGTGGAGTTCATTTAATTATACTGGTGTTCTAATAAGAAGAGGAGATGAGAACACAGATAAGTAAAAAAGTCATAGCCATCGTAAGTACTGGAGGAAAACATCCATCTACAAATCGAGAAGAGAGTCTCTAGAAGAAGCCAATGCTGTCAATACCTTTATTTTGGACTTCTATCCTCCATAATTGGGAGAAACTAAATTTCTATTGTTTAAACTATTCTGTCTGCTCAATGTGCAACATGGACAGCCTTCCATGGGGGTTCTGTGATTGCTTAATTAGAGACAGGCTATGCAGGTGCTTTCCAAAACAGAGGTTTCAAGAATATTAAAGCTGGCAAGGAGCACTGGTTTCCTATTATTCCTCCAACCACACCCAAATCTAGAGCTCATAATCATTACTGAAAATTCCACTGAAGGGGGTAGTAGGTGGCACCACAAATATGCGCTGATAAAGAACTGGAGACATAAAACCTATATGCCCTGGAATCAAAGAACTGGGATAGTAGGAAGGCATTGCATTTCCAAGATGAAGATACTTGGGTCTAGGAATGTTTCATAAAAATTTATAGAAGCTATATCAGAATTTCCTGGCTGATCTTCTCTCCACTACATTACACTGCTTGTGTGAAGATCAAATAATGAAGCATTTATCAATACCTACTAACTAGAAAGCAATATGCTTAAAATAAAAACTCCTATTTTGTGAGTGGTTCAAATTCATCACAGTAATATAAATACTAATAATTTAGACTATATAATAATCCACACTATATACTTAATCCATACTATATACTGAGCATTTATTCTCAACAACCCTATGAGGCTCATATCATAACATACATCCATCCATGAGGAAATTGTAACAAAAAGAAGCTAAACAATTTAACAGAAATTAATTTGCTAATCCAGCTTTCAAGCCATGCAGCCTGACTTTACCTGTGCTCAACAACATATTCTGCCTTTATTCAGTTAATGATGTAAATTATATGCAAGAAAATGGTGCTAAATGCACTAGACTATGGTGATGGTACATGGGTGATTTGGTGATGGGAAGCCGAAGGGGATTGCAACTGAGATGGAAAAATGCACAAAAATTTTAAAAAAAGAAAGAAAGAAAAATGGTGTTCATGTATGCCCTTTTTTTGGAAAAAAAAAATCATCACCAAAATACTTTTCTCCTAATTAAAAAAATATATATCAAAATGCTCCTCTCTCTCTCTTTGCCATACACACACATACAGACAGAATCAGGAAAATACCTATAGTTCCCCAAATTTTAGAAAAAAGCAGCAAAGTAGTCTTATAATCCTGGAATCAAACCATCACAGAATCCACAAAATTTTAGTACTCCCTCCTCCAAAAAGCCAAAAAAGAGTATAGTCTGAATCAAGCATTCCTCTGGGTTGCCTTTTGAAATGGATTGAAACTCTCTCTCTCTGAAGACCCCCTTTTCACTAGATCTAAATCAAGGAGGTAGAAGTAATTTCTTTCCTTCTATCATCTTTAAGAATTTTATTTTTCTGTGTTCCCCACAGAACAGTGGACCAAAGATGTGCTGCATTTATCTGTTGTCTATCCAATACCTGACATGTAGTACAACTGTAAATGTTGGATGATTGACGGGAAGAAGAAAAGATGGAAGGAGGGAGGAGGGAAGGTCGGAAAGGAAGGAATATGTATGAATGGCTTATGAGCACATTTTTCTCCATCATGTTTCCATGTTGCCATAATTGGAATGGAAATAACATTTCCATTCCCTCAGGATAACTGATCAAATTCCCTAGAGTCAATCTTGGCTCACTCTTCTTTATAATCCACATCAAAACCACTAAACCTTTTGTCTCTCTTGTCAAAACAACCCAGACTTCTACTAGGCACAACCTTCAATGCTATCACCATATACCAATCCCTTGTCTTCTTTGCTTAGTATTTCAATTGCCTGCAAACTACTCTCCCTATCTCTACTTTCTCTGCTACATCTGTTATCTAAAGGCAATCAGAATGACAACTCTGATTATCATCAGTGTAAAAGGGAAATTTCTTCCAGTGACCCACCAGACTTGACATGACCTGTGCCCACTCACCTCTCTGGAGTTGTCGCCTCCCTCCATGCTCACCCCACTCCAGAGTGCTACCTCCTCACTCCCCTACTCACCATCACTCTGTCCCCTTGGTAAAGGCTAAGCCATCATGCACAAGTGTATCCATGTCTTCATTCCCAGAACCCATGACTGTTACGTTTTGTGTCAAAAGGGACCTTGCAGATGTGATTAAATTAAGGGTCTATATAACAGAAGATTCTCCTGAATTTTCCTGCCAGGCCTCATCTAATCACAAGGTTCCCTTTATGAGAGGGATACGGCAGTCAGGGCAGCAGGCAAGGTGAAGGTGGAAGCTGGGAGAGAAGCGGCTATGAGTGAGGAAAGAGCACAGTCTGGAGAGGATGGGAGAGGGGAAGAAGGGGGCTTTTCCCTACCACCCCGGAGGAAGGAAAGTCCTGCTACACCTTGACTCCAGCTCCCTAAACTCATTTCTGATCCCTGATATCTGAGAATGAGCATGTGTTGTTTCACATCACTAAGTGTAATGTCTGTTATTTAGCAGTAGGAAATTCCCAGCCCCATTCTTCTGTGCTAAGCTTCTTTTTGCCACCATCACGCAGGGCGTCAGGTACATTTATTCATTTGTCTGTGGGGTATTTTTCCTTCTACAGTACAAAGTGCATAGTGTTTTGTTCTGTTCGTTGCTGTAACTTCAGGGACTGGCACAAATACCAATGTTGATAATGTATTTCAATTTCATTAGTAATTAGTAACAAACCTGCATGACATTTTCATTGGCTTGCCTAGAACTGGTGGAAACACAGAAATCTGCGCAGAGAACAGCAGAAGCAGTCAAGCAGTCTACCTGAAACAGCCCAGAAGCAAAAGACAACCAGGAATACTTCTGGAGCAGAGCAACAAATCCTTCAGAGAAGATGGTGAGCCAGAAGGAGTTCTTTCTAATGTGGGGATCCCAGCACCCACTCCAGAGAGCTGGAAGGAGCAAGGAAACTGATAGGTTACCCTCATAGCCCCCACTCACATGCTGCACAACATTCCCTGTATGAGCCATTCCCATAGAGCACACTGCCATTCACCCTCAACTGAAGAACTGTTGGGGGTGGTGGAAAGAGGCAGGGATGGTAGCTACCCCTCTTCTAACTGACTGCTGCTGACTATCTTAAAAAAGGAGCTTACATTCAGGAGCTGAGGCACACTGTATACTCCATGACCTCTTAGCTAACACAGTTACACTAACAAGGAAGGTAAATGTAAAGAGTTAATTCAGATTGAATCCAGGATTGGCTTTAGCATACTATAGGTCTTCACTCAGGAACAACCTGTTACTGTCAACAGTTTTTCCTGTTACTGGTACCAGCTGGAGATGCCTCTATTTTTCTCCTGTTTTGTTCAATATGAGCTAAGTCCTGTTGAAATCAACTCTTTGCCAAATTTATGAATAATATCTTGGTGCACCAATAACGATGATGACCTACCTTGCCTGTTGCACAAAGTTCATGGGTGCTTTTGTCAGTACAAAAAAGTACTTCAGTCTCACATTCAAAGTAGGGGGCGAGTGGGGATGGAGACTAATTCAACAGATGGAAACTGGGGCGGCTGCTTGAATGTATCTGCAAAAAGTCTCCCTGCTACCTCTTTCTTCCCCCCCAAGACTTTCCTGGTTTCTTTGTGCACACCTAGGCACTCCCTCCCAGAATTCCCCAAACAACCACATACTCCTCTATTCACCAGAACTATCCTTGCACAAGTCTGCCTCCTGCACCACATTGCTGATTTCTTGAGAATGGGAGCCTTATCGTAAAAACCCCTTTCCCTACAGATGCTCAGTGCAACAGTGGGCAAGGTCTGGTGGATACCAAAGACTGAGCCAGAAACTCTACTAGCTTGCTTTGTAAAATGACTACATGCTAGAAGAAAGGAGATGTGACAGGCATGCAAAACCATGAGGAAAAGTTACAAAGTAGAAAATGATGAATTATTACTAAATAGACTGCATTTCACTTGCAACAATAAAAAGAGAAATGTGGATGGGGGGTACTGTAGAGTCATAGAATAATCGTTTTTATCAGCCATGTTGATTAATATGTTGTCTTCACATAAAAAAAATATATGAGAATGGGGTGGGAGAGTGGTGTTGGGGGCAATGTTCTGCCACCTTGGTTAATAAAGATGATCTGTTTACCCCAAAATGTGTCTAAGGTATTGAGAATATGTATGTATAAATGTCATCTGCATTACAATATCAGCTTAATGCAAAGAATTAAAGTTCTTTGTTTAAATATAATAAGCATTAACATAGGCACTGATAGAATTTTACTACTTCAGAGATAATGTCATTAGCTCTTTTCATTATATTGGTGCCAAAAGGGCAAGTTTAGAAGCAGATGTGACATTTATTGACTATATCTCTCAAGTATCTATGACCTTCGAAACAGTCAGAGGGAAGTCACCACTTCATTCTTGATTTTACTTCTCGTAGAGGCCTTACTTTCAATTTTAAAGATCATTTGGAAAAAGGAGATTTGATCATACAGGAAAATGGACTTAGCACCTGTCACAAAGGTAAGGATTTCTGCTCATACATATGTGAACTCTTAAAAAATGCTTAGCCTGTGGTATACAAAATTCAATGAGTAGGTACCCACTTTAAATGTCCTTGACAAATTTTGCCATCTTGAGCATTCTGGAGCAAGTGCTGAAATGACTCATTCAACTAGCTCTACTTTTGAATATTAAGTACATCAACCACGACACTTCGCAACTTTCCCTGGTCAATCAGAGAAAATTTAAGCACCAATTATGCCATCTGCATGTGTAGTGTGCCCATGAGAGGCAGCCCTTACCTTCACATAGAGATTAATCTCAGGGTTCACAGAAGATGAATCATTTTCTCCCAAATCATCAGCAGCAGAATAGCAAGCAGAGGAATCTGACACGGTAGAGAAGGCATTGCTCTCCTGCATGCTGAAGCATGAAACAGAAAGCGGGTCTTCCTTCATCCTGCTTCCATTCTCTTGGGGAACCTCTGAGTCAAGTTCTTGGTCATCAGGTGTTGAGTATAATTCTTCACTGATGATGCCCTCATCTTTCTGGAGCTCCCCTGGTTGAAGATATTGGGGTTCTTCTGGGGATATCTCATAAAGCAGGTCATATTCTGGCTGGGAAGAGGTCAAGTTGTTCTCTTCACCTCCAACAACACCAGCCGAGAAAGAGTCATATTCGTAGGTTTCCAGATTTGAGGCATATAAATTACTTTCTGAGTCCAAATCTTGGTGGACATCATCATAAATAGCACCTTCATTTTCTTCTGGTTCATCTGGAAGCTGGTATAGCTCCTCTTTTTGGGTTGTGTCACAGATCTTGTTGCAGTCCTCTTCACTCATGTTTACTGAGTAGATGAGTCCGTTTGCAGGCAGAGCCCAGTAGAGCTGAAGGGAGTCAAGAGAGAGAAGATGCTGGACTGCCTTGCCTAGGAATCAACTAGCTTTTTAAACACAGCAACTAGCAACAGCTATCAATGACAGGTTTCTAACAATCATTTACCGGAGTCTTTAATCAACAAACCACAAGTCCATTGGACACAAGATAAAGCATACACAGTCAGTTAACTCCTTCACTACTAAGGGTATTTCCTCATTGTCAGTATAGTCAAGATTCTTTGCATTACATAGAAGGGGAATGGAATCATATTTCCTACAGACATTGAAATCTTCGTTATTTAGCCAGATGTCACTACCTAGAGAGCTCCCTTTCCCCACTGCCTTCAAATGCTGACAATATTCAAGAAGTCCCTGCAGTTCAGGAGAGAGTAATTCTTCATAGTGATAACTCATCTACTTACAGCTAAATTCATTACACAAAATAATTCTTTTAGTATTATCCTCTATGACATATGAATTACACATGCTGCAGTTAGGTAAAGACTTTTATTTACATTTCTTATCTGGAAACACCACTAGGTGAATAAAATTGCCAAGAGAAAAGAAGATAAATGCTCTGGGGTATGGGAACATCAATACAGATAAGCCCAAACAAGGGACTCGATGGTTTATGGCTCTGAGTTATATTTTTCGCTCTTAAATCTATCTGATCATCACAGTCAACAAAAAACAAACATCCACTAAGAATCTATTGTGGACAGGATACTGAACTGAGCACTAAACATAGGGCTTAGAAAATACATTTTTCCATTCTCCTCCAAAAGACTTTTAAATACAGCTGGAGGGGGAAGAAGAGAAACTAAAACCTGAATGGAAACAAAATAAAATATTTAATTTTTTTATTGCAATTGATCAGGTCTGGAATAAGTGACAAAAAACTGCATACACAAGGTTGTCTAGTTGATTTCACCTACAGTTTCAAGGTGTATACGGGCTCATAGTTTCTAAATCTGGAACCCAGTGATCTTTTCTGCTAATTGTGCCTAACCACACCATGTATACCTTCCTCTTTGAAATGACAACCCAGATAGATTTTAAGGAGAGCCTAATGTCTAGAAATCATGTGAAATTGAGAAGCAAAACAACTCTGATTGACAAATTTCAAAGCATTTGATGAGCATCTTATTGATAAAACTCCATTATACCTTAGCTCCAATACACTATCTCTATTTGGAATCTCTGGATCTTTACATTGGCTGTTCCTTCTGCCTAAACTACATTTCCCCTGGATATCTGCATAGTCGATTCCCAAATCTCTCCTCAGCTTATGCTTACTAGTCCTGATCCCAGAGAACCTGTCTTGTTTAGAATAATAACCCATCCTAACTTTTATCTATATTCCTCCCCATTACTAAAGTCTTAGCACGCTTTGTTTTTCTTTTCCAATAACATCTATCTCTTTCTAATAAGATATATGCATCACTTATTTATTACAAATAAGAGTTTATTTTCTGTCTTCTCACAGTAGAAAATAAACCCTGTATGGATACAGATATTTATCGTAATTATCTCTAGCACCTGAAAAAGTGCCAGGCCTATATTACTCTATATTTGTTGAATAAGTTTTTGTGATAATTGGACATTTTTTACCCTCCTCCCAACATGCAAGTTTCATGAGGACAAATTCTATGCTTATTTTGTCCATCACTGTATATCTAAAGTCTAGCAGATGGTTGGCACACGACAAGCGGTGCTTATTAAATATCTGTCACATAAATGAAATAGAGGACATATATCTGGAATTCATACCCATTTGCTCCCATTCCATTTTATTTCTGTATTATATATATAAATGTTATCTATTTACTACATTGCAAACTCCCACAGAAAGAAAACTAATACCTGGGTGTTTCACACCACATTGTGTAAAGCAAGTTGGTTTATTTGCCTATAGAAGAAAGAACACTGCTTTGAGAGCCCCATGTGTTTGTTACTTACATCTTAGGAAAAGAAATGGCATATTCATTTGCTTAAGAAGTATTAAGAATGAGCTTGAGTGCTCTCTGAAATTTAAGTCTGCTTTTGTCACACCCATGTTTAGAAACCTTTGGTGGGTTCTAAGCAAGTATAAGGAGATGTTTGGTCCAAGCCCTTTCACAATCAGAACCAAACCTATCTGTCCAGTACTCCCCAAAATGTCTTACTCTATGGTAGGAAATGTTCCTCTTAGCCTGAACATGTTCTTCTGTTTCCTGCCTCTATACTTTTGTACATATTTTACCTCACTTGGCAAAATAATATTCATTTTAATATATGCAAAATGTAAAAATACTAAGATCTCATATGGTCAGTCAACTGAGGAAATTAATGTATTAGTCATTCAAAAAAAAAATCCAACTGGGTCTTCACAGGCATGCCTATTGGGTGGGATAATTTGAGGGCCAACACCTGATCTTTTGCTTTGCATATACAAAGATTAATTTGGTTACTTCACTAAGGATTTTCAAACTTTGTAAAACTGTAACTCTGGGCTCTCCCTGGTGGTGCAGCAAGTTAAAGCACCACATTATGAAGCCCTCCAAAGCTACTGCAGCAGAAGTTAGATCCCCACCAGGGAGCTGACCCACATGGCGTGGCAGACTTCTCCTGACCCGCCCACTGCTCCCCCTCAGCAGTGTATTTCAGTCAGTACACCTGTTCTGTTCTCCACTCTATCTCTGGTGAATCTTCTCACCCACCACACCCCTGGCCTATACCCCAGTTCTGTAAACATAAATAAATAAAAATCAAAAAACAAAACAAAACTGTGTAACTCTAAGTTAAAAGTCATTACTTTAGAAAATTAAATGCCAACCTATTAAATTACCTCTCTGATTCATAACTATCCAATTGGCTTAAGTACTGACTTGGGATAATAAGCATAACTTCTTCACAGTAGCAAAGTCTACATAGAGAACCTACTAAGAAAATATCTTATGTTGGAAAGATCTAATATTAGTGATGTATGCTTTTTCTTTTTATCTTGAATAGTCTTTCTATGGTGTATTAATTTCATTTCTTTATTCAGATAGTCTTTGGCTTTATTGAGTCTCTATTGTACATTTCTTTGCTATTTCACTAATTTCAATTACCTCACTTTTTTTTCTGTCCTCTGCTCTCTGTGACCTTACTTTGCCAAATAATAATTGTGATGGACACTTGGTTTATTGGGTTACAGCTTTTCTTCTTTTCTAAAATATGTACTTAAGATTAATACCTATATCACTTATATGTTATATTATATTACCTCTAACTACAGCTTTATCTGTATTCCACAGTTTTGATATATTTTATTTTCAATTATTATCCAGTTAAAAAGACTTCCCATTTTTCTGTTTAATTTTTTCCCCTTTATTCATGAATCATTTGGAAATGTATAGTGTTCTGTTCTGAGTTCTGAGCTGAAGATTTTCTAGCTACCTTTTCTGATAATGACTTTAACTTAATCTCACAGAAACTAGAAAACATGGTTTTTATGACTTTAATCTACTGAAATGTGTTTAGAAACTTCCTTTATGACCAAACATCGACTAAATTTGGAAATAACCTCCATAATCTTGAAAAGATGTGTGTTTCTCTATTGTTAGGTTTAGTCTTCCATAGATGGTTAGTTTGTGTTTATTTTTGTTATTTTTTTCATATTCACATTAATTTCCATCTACTTGTTCTCTTAGTTATTGAAGAAAGAAAGTTAAATCTAACCTTATGAGCATGGATTTGACTAATTTCTCCTTTCAGTTCTCTACTTTTATTTTATATATTTTTGAGGCTAGATTATGAGGTACACAGAGATTCAGAATTGCTATGTCATTTTGGGATGGACTTTTTTCAATAAAAAATGTCTTTATTTCTATTAATATGCTTTGCAATTTTTGATACTTTATTTTGGTTAGCATTCATGTATGTATTTTCCCATTTTTTCTTTCAAATTTTCTTTTTCTGTATATAAGCAAAGGTATTTATATATTTTTATCCAGTCTGAATACCACTGTCATTTAGCACATGTATTTAGTCTATAGGCATTTAATGTAACTGTAACTGTAATGTATTTAGGCTAAATATACTGCCCTATGGGTTTGCACTTTTTTAATATAAGAAATTGAATAAGTATTTCACAAAAAGTGATATATTGCCGGTTAAGAAGATCATTAAGAAGAGCTCAGGGTTACTAATCACAAGGGAAATGAAGTAAAAGGAGATCACTTCAGAATATCAGACAGCTAAAATTAAAAGAACTAAAAATATAAAATATTGATAAAGATGTGAAACAACCAGAACTCTCAAACACTGCTTGTGAAAGTATAAAATGGAACGAACACTCTGAAACATTCTTTGACTGTTTCTTATAAAATTATATCTCTGCTCTAAGATTCAGCAATCTTAGAAATGTATGCCCTAGAATTCAATATAAAATTCATCATATTAAGTTTTATATGAGTGCACAGAGAAATATGAATCACAATATAAAAAAAAAATGGATAGTTCCAGCAATGGGAGAGTGGATAAATAAACTGTGCTGTATACATATAATGAATACCACTCATCAACTACAAAGGAGTGAACTAGTGATCCTGGTAATAAAAAGTGGATGAATTTCTTAGACATTATGCATAATGAAAGATGCCTAACATAAAAGAATAATTATTCATATAATTATGTTGATTTCAGAATATAGTAAGAGTTATGGTTACTTAAGCAAAGTATTTTAATGTCCATTTCATTATCTCTTGGGAAATGAAAGCTCCATGTTAACAGCTGTAAGACTTCCTCCTCTGAGAGCAAAATTTCTCAGGTTGCTGTCATTAACTATAGTTGTTTAGACCAACTACTCCCTGGAATAAAACTGTCAGACTGGCCAACTCAGGATTAGTATTGACCTATGATGCCAGCATCATCTTGGCCACTAATGTGAATAGATGACTATCAACAGCATCACTGTGAAACTTTCAGGGCGTTTCACATCAGTTTTTATAACCCAGGCATCAACTAGGGCCTCCCCAAACCTTATACATTTTATCAATAGTTAAAGTGCCTTAAAATTCCGTTTCAGTTCCTCCTTGATGGCGCAGTAGGTTAAAGCACAGCACTGCAAGCCAGCTGCATTCTCTTCAGTGTGGGCTGGATCCCTGGCCTGGAGGTGACCCACATGGAGCAGCAGACCTCTCCTGTCTCACCTTCTGCTCCTCTTAGCAGTGTACTTTGTCCATCTGCCTGTTCTGCTCCCCACTCTGACTATGGTGAACCCTCTCACTGCCCATGCAATTCTGGCCTGTACTCCAGTTCTGTATGCATAAATAAATAAATCTTAAAAAAAAATCCCAGTTTCACAGTTTTCTTCCTCATCAAGCTCTCTGAATCAAGATTGTCCACGTAACACTCAGATGTAAATCCCATTCTTTTATTCATTCTATAGAAATATTTGAAAGGATCTGGAATCAACATTTCAAGGTAAAGGGTATGAAGGTAGCAGCTATAGGTCTAAATTTCCTACAGGGGTCAACTACTCGAATTTGAACTTTTCCTTGCCTGTACTCAGTGAAGTTTTAGTATTTGTTCATTCAAGCCAGTATGAAAATCATCAAAACATGGACTACCAAAAGAGGAAGAGCTAATGAGGTCATATCCTACAATGGGTCCTGAAAAGATTGATTGGGTCCTGCTACTTTTGATAAACATATGACTTAAAACATAACTAACCTAAAAAAAGATATCTAGCCTACAGCAGCCAAGTTAAACCATATACACTTCAAGAGAGTCAGAACAGTTTGCCTCAGAAGGACAAGAAAACACTTGCAGAGAAGGGAAAGTCTAGTGAGCTGTTTTAAAAGGAGCAGGTTTATCTCCAGTGCCAGTATCTCCATCGGTTTTCTGGCCTTCTCTCTACCTCACTCCTCTCCACATCACTATTTCCCCCCTCTTGGGGTCTACATACTCAACAAGTTTATCTTTTAGTAATATTTTCATTTGGAAAATGCAGTCTTACCCAAAGGAATAAAAGTTAATAAAAGTAAAAATTCATTTCCCACTCTTTAGAAAATATATTTTCTCATTTCCTGTATTTTCTACTAGTTCTCAGCTTTCCCCTATATAAAATGAAAATAATAGTGTGTTATTTAAGGATTTGTATAAGCAATGCAGCTATGAAGCTTATTGTGGTAACTGGCTGACTCTTCATTGCTATTACTTCTTTTGTAAGTATTAAAATTTATCCCTGAGATAATGATATGAATTCTTTTGTTGCCTTTTGCTTTTGTTGAAGAATAAGCAAGATAGGATCTATCTAAAGATAGAAATGTGAGATTATAAAGGTCCCAAAAGGGCTATAAGATAAAGCCCCATGACTTTATGAATTTAAAATCTGATCAGATATAAAATATACTTTTGCAACAAAACATAACTGATAATGTCAGCCTTTATAATTCATGACCAATAAATAGGACTGATCTTTGCAGCTGGAGGATTTCAGAAGAGGATGAGGTTCCTGGGGGTGAGGACTGGGGAAGTGAATATCTTCTATGGTAGATAAACCTGGACAGGTGGAGTAGAAGAGGAAGGTTAAGATGTGACACATGATGGAAAACTGTGAATTTGAAATAATAAAGAATGACCAGATTGGATAAAATATACAGATTGTGGGGGGACATAGTGAAGATGGCTAGACTGAAGGCCAAGATCAGAAACAGGAATTTTATGTTCATATTGAGAGTGAGTATAAATATAAAATAGAATGTAGTTCAAATTCACAACCACTAAAATTCCAATTGAATTCAAGACAAAGACAGGTGCTCAGAGGAAATCATTTCTAATAGCTGATATGGATTATTAGAACGACTGTCTTGCTAGCACATCACAAAATGATACCCATGTTTCAGTACGGCTCAGAGAAGAAATTGTGATTAAGACATCCCAAGACTTCCAATGGCTCTGCTTAGTCACTTCAGTCACCAAAATTCATTTCAGTCTATGCATATGCCTCTCTCCACTTATGTCTCCCAGCACCCTCCCTTTCTTGGAATTCCATCAAACACCGTTCCCAGCCAGAAATTCGGAGCCTTTGTTTTTATAACCTTCAAAAAGTTCTTCCAACCTTCTGAAATTTCTCCCTCATTTGCCCAACTCTGCCATTATACCTTCACTATAAATAATTACTTGTGTATGATCCCCAAGCTTTATCACACTTTTTATTTTTCAAATTGTAAATAATCATCCATATCTGGGTTGGTCTACCTCAGTGCTGTTACTTTAGACTATATAATCTAGGAGAGGTCCTCAAGAGCCTGAGGAGAAATTGTTTATGCTGTTAATGGAGATAAATAAAGGAAACAGGAAAGGGGAAAACATGAAGCATTAGGGCTTTTTCATGCAAACAATATTAACACAACATGAATGGGAAGGGACAACAGTGTTATTTAAAAAATTTTAAATAAAATTTAAATTTTAAATGGAGCATCAAAGAAAACATCATTTTAAAAATAAGTCCTGGGGGCCCTCCCTGGTGGCGCAGCAGGTTAAGGCACAGCACAAAGAAGCTTAAGCCACTTCCACATGAGTTCGATTCCCGCCTGCCCCGGAGGAGATCCACATGGCGTGGCAGACCTCTCCTGACCTGCCCGCTGCTCCCCTCAGCAGTGTACTTTGTCAGTCAGCCTGTTCTGGTCCCCACTCTGTTCCTGGTGAATCTTCTCACCCTCCCCTTCTCTGGCCTGTACCCCAGTTCTGTATGAATAAATAAATCTTTAAAAAAAAAAAATAAGTCCTTAAGCTCTCAGGCAAGCCTGCCTCATCCTGTCCCTGCTCCAGGCTCTGATATGTTAGCCAGGCTGTGGTGACATATCCAGACCCATGAGCCCCTCTCAGCAATGACTTCCTGCTCCCCTTGTCCTCATCTCTCTTCAGGGTGGGTTGACATTACTCTCTGGTCTTCTTCCTTCTACTGTGTCCAACATGACCAAAGTATCCTTTTCTGACCCCTTTAGTAGGTCTCTATCACTTTCTTCAAGACTCCAGTATAAGCAAAAAGCTACTGAAGTGAATGAACCTACAGATGCCTAAAGAATGAATATCCTTACAATAGACTTCAAATAGAAGGGAGAGGTGGCATCACCTTAGTCATGTTTACAGACCAGGATAACGCTGCATGAGTGTTGAAGGAACTTGCAGAAATACTAAATTTACTTAGAACTTTAGAAATTTAATGGACTGTCACTGGGCTGAGTCTTCTTGATCTCCATCATTCTGCCTAAAGTGAATGTGCTTCTTCTGCCATGGACAACTTCATTTTGTTGCATGTCTTGCCCACTTCCTTCCTCCAGTACATTTTTCCTCCCTTTGGTGATTTTATTTTATGATTTGAGAAGTTTCAGGGTTTTACTATTTGGGGATAGTCTTCCTCAAAGACATCAAGGAAGTTTGGTTTTGTATTATAAAGCTAAATGTTATCTTGGTAATCTTCTGGTTAGTCACTCTGTATATAACAAGTACAATACACACTGCTACTCTGAACCATCCAGAAAAGATGGGAAAAGGACCGTGGACTTTGAAAAGGTAACTTGGGGTCCTCCCTGATGGCAAAATGGGTTAAAGCACAGCACTATGAAGCTTCTACAGACACAGCAGCAGAAGTTTGATTCCTGCTAGGGAGGTGATCACATGGCATGGCAGGCCTTTTCAGTCTTGTCCACTGCTCTCCTCAACAGTGTATTTCAGTCCATCTGCCTGTTCTGCTCCCCACTCTGTCTCTGGTGAATCCTCTCATCCCCTACACCTCTGGCCTGTACCCAAGTTCTGTATGCATAGACAAATCTTTAAAAAAAAAGAAGAAAAGAAAGAAAAGAAAGAAGGAAAAGAAAAGGCAATTTGACCTCTGTAATTTCACAGGATTGGAGATACATACCCTAAATAGGCTGCCCTTTCACTTTCAGCTTTACTTTCACTTTCAGTGTTTCCCAAGGACACTGCCTTTTTGTAAACTCCACAAGAAACATACACATTACCTTTAATATGCCCACAGCTATTATTTTGAGCTGTCTGTGGCATCAAAGACCTACGTCATCCTTATATTAAGGGGTTTTCTTTCTGATTATAGATGGGTTAATGTGCATTATCAAAAAAGATAATACATATCATCTATAATTCCACTATCCAAAGATAACTATATTAACATTTCTTCCTCCTATTCTGCCCCTATGTCTACATTTTAAATTGGAATCATGTTCTTTTCTCTCTCTTTTTCTTTTTTGCATTTTAAAAATTATTTAAAATGTTATATAGGGTAAATGCGTGAAACTTAAGTATATTTATATAATATCTGCAAAGCATATTCAGATAATAAATTCAAACAATGTAACTGTTGATTTAGAAGATTCAAAGATATTTTTTTATTGTTGAACCAGATGACTTTTTTTTTTTTTTAAAGATTTATTTATTTGTACAGAACTGGGGTACAGGCCAGAGATGCGAAGGGTGAGAGGCTTCACCAGAGACAGAGCGGGGAGCAGAACAGGCAGATCAACGAAGTACACTGCTGAGGGGAGCAGCGGGCGGGTCAGGAGAGGTCTGCCACGCCATGTGGTCTCCTCTGGGGCGGGTGGGGATCGAACTCATGCGGAAGTGGCTTTAGCTTTTTAGTGCAGTGCTTTAACCCCCTGCGCCACCTGGGAGGGCCCTGAACCAGATGACTTTTTAAAAGGCGAAGGATTTTGTTTAAATATGTGATTGGCCCAAAAAGCTGGACAGTAACTAGGAAACTCTCATTGTTCTTGCAGCTCTGTACTTCCCAGGGTCAGCTGTCGAGACTATACAGGGAACCACAGATGATGCTTATAACAAGGAAAAATTCCTTGAATTTTTTCAAGGAATTACATGACTGCCTATAACTTTCCTTTAAATTTCCCTATCAACACAGAGGGGACACCATTCTGTTTCCATTTGGGTTTATATCTGGGTGCAAAGTGGGCAGACAGAGTGGGAAGCCAAGAAGATAATGTAAGGAATTATCTTTGTGGGATGAATAAAACCTTAATGCTTATTGGGGTGTTTCTCATTTAATAAAACTCATAAGGAGGAAGTGAGGATCAACTGCAAACTCCTTTAGCAAAATGCAGCAGTGGAAGGGGGAACTTAGGTGCCAAACAGACCTGGGTCCAAATGCTACCTCTGAGATTTACCTCTCTAGATTTAAATTTTCCAAGCTTTGGTTTCCTTATTTGTAAAAAATGTAAAAAAATACCTTCGTGGAAACATTGGCAGGAAGTTTAAATGAAAAAAAAAAAAGTTTAAAATCATGGGGCCAGGCAGATTATAAAGGCATGTCAGTGTTAGGTTTCAATTCTTCTTTCACAATTAAGTCTCAGGAGAGTGTTCAGAATGAAAATATAAAGGTGAGAGGAAAATGAGTATAGGCCATATAAGGAATCAGTACATGTCAGTATGTTATAATGGAACATCTTTCTAGTCCACAATGCAATTGTTACTATCCGCTTGGGAAGATATTTTCTTTCAGTATGCCTGATAACTAAATCTAAATCATAATCATTTTTTTTTTTTGCTTTTTAAAGTAATTGATACATTCAAAGACATTTGCAGAAAGTATTTCACATGACTTATACACAAATGATATAAGAAGGTTATTAAATAATCGGTAAAACAGATAAGAAAGTCTTACCTGATGGTGAGTGTTTACAACACTAACATTAGGGACCGGGCCCTGTAACAGCTTACACTGATTTTCCCAGTAGTTACAGATTGCTCAGATCACCTGTAGAAAAAAAATGTATTCTCTATAAAAAATAAGTCTGTAGAATCATGGAAAATATCAGCTGTCCATACTTGAACAAGAATGTTAAATAATACAATAAAAGTGAATATGTTTTTACCAAAGCCAAACACTTCAGATATACAAGAAAGGCTTATGTTCAGAAAGCATCCTCAGGATATCTAGACTCAGGATTTGAATGTTTCTTGCATTCGGTCCACCAGGGGGCACTGTTGCCTGTTCTCAGAGCATACCCTGCACGACCTCTAAGCTCCACATTCCTTAGTCTAGGATAAAGTTTAGCAACACCTACCTTCCCAGGTCTCAAGGCTTTCCTTCATTTCCCAGTTACTTACTGTGAGAGTAAGGTGCTTCAAATTCAAAACACCCGGTTAAAATATTTTATCCACATGTGTCATGTTAGAGCTCAATTTCCCTTAAAAAAAAAATCCCTACAGTTCACTTAATGAGGCTTTATTCATTTGTTTACATTTTAGAACAATGTTTACTTTCCCCCTCAGGTGTAGTCCCCATTGAATTTCCTCCCCCAGTTCACCCGTGCACCATCACCACAGTCCCCTGTGCTCTGCCCTCCTTTTTCCCCCTCCCTCTCTTTTCCCCAACCCTGCAGGATGTCTCTGATTTATAGCTGTATGTTTTTGTTTTGTTGTGTTGTGTTTTTGTATTGTTATTGTTATTATTTCCCCCTGTGTCTTATTTGGTTTCCCCAATAGTCTTCCTATAAATGAAACCATTTGATATTTTTCTTTTTCCTTCTGTCTCATTTCACTGAGCATGATCCCTCTAGCTCCACCCATTTTGCTGCGAATGGCATGAGTTTATCCTTTTGACAGCTGAGTAATATTCCATTGTGTGTGTGTGTGTGTGTGTGTGTGTATACCACATCTTCTTGATCCAATCATCTATTTTGGAGCATTTGGGTTGTTTTCACATTTTTCCTATTGTAAATAGTGCTGCAATAAACAAAGGGATGGAGCCTTAAATTTAAAAATAAACAGCTAAAGAGCTCATGAGAAACATCTTCATGCCAATCCTAAAAGGCAATTCCTTTTACACCCAAGGAAACTGAATTTTGGAGGAAAAAATTTCCCCAAGATTAGAACTGAACCCGAACTGAACCCGTCTGTTGAATTCAAGCTCATATTCTCTTCATTATACTCCAACTTTGTAACAACTCAGTTTCCCCATGGAAACTAGTTTCAGTCCAATGATATCTTCTTAAACTTGTTATACAAAGAAAGACAAGCAGGATAGTATTTTCTATGACTAAATTACAAAAATCCTTTTTCTGCCTTTAGTAAACTTTCTACCCACCCCAGATTCAATCAATGTGCTAACTTTGCTTGTGTTTTACTCCTGCTCTAGGTCATCTGATTACTAAGTAATTAAGTACCTATAAAACTTCACCCCGTAGTTTAGTTCCTAGAACTCATAACATTCAGATCAAATACAAATATGTGATGGCATCGAGCTAAATTCTGGAGTCCACAATAAATTCAGAATGGTTCTACTTTGTGTTTGTATGCATGCACATAGGGTTTCCATATCAATATTTTGTGGCAATTTTGGTGTCCTGAATGCATCTTGATCCTTTCTTTACTTCTAAAGAAAATTCACTGTTTGCAAATAATTATGGCATATCTGTCCTATTACATTTATATTCTGAGGAATCCAACTAATAGCTAAGAAATCACCTTTAACACACACACACACACACACACACACCTGTACATATACAAGATTAGAGACTAGGGATGAGGAGGACACTATAGAGTCAACTTTCTCTCTTATTTGATTAGTCACATTAGTCCACAAATTGCTTTCTCTCTTTCTGGAAGATGGAAAGCAATGTGGCAAAGGCCTCGAAAGGCTGGTTTGCACTGAGCCTTCAGTTCCTTACAAAAGCTCGCTCAGCTTTTTGAAGAACAGAGATCAACATGGACTAAGGCTTCCAGTGGCAACTGCAGTGGCAATAAGAATAAGAGACCTGCATTCCACCTGCCATGATTCACAAGTACCCTAGTGAAACATCTTGATGGGTGAAACTCAACATATATTGATGGAGTTTACTTTGAACTGCCTGCAATTCTACGTCTAACTTTCTAGTATGTGCATGTTTTTAATCATTTATCCTTATATTGTTCTGCTGAGTTAATCTTGAATGGGAATCTTTTTTGCTCATTGATTTCAGGTAGAAGCCATTGATGAGTCAGTCACTGACTAGAGCAGGACCATCTGATGGGGTATAGGCTTATCTCCTTACCAGGTAGTACAGTGCTTGCAAAATTGGTTTCCTTTTATAATCATGTGAGGAGCAATTGGAAAAGAAGTGAGATGGTCACTATGGGCAGATATCATGCTCATCTACTCAAAGAAGCCCAACGATTTTTACAAAAAAAAACCCTTCTAGAAATAACACATGAATACATATGGTAAAGTGGGAGGATACAAAATCAATACACAAAAATCAGTGGAATTTCTATTTCCTATCAAAAGTTTCCATAATTTCTGTTTCCTAATAAGGAAATAAAATAAACAACTACTAAATTTATATGAACGGTCCAAAAAGTTAAAATAATCTTAAGAGAAAGATGAAAAATGGAGTCATCACACTTCCTGACTTCTAGCAGTATTACACAGCAACAGCAATCAAAACAGGATGGCCTTGAAACAAAAACAGCTCAGACCAATGAAACAGAATTGAAAGCCAAGTGATAATCCAATTAAATATGAACAGCTTATTTTTGACAAAGGAATTATGACTGCACAGTGGAGAAAAGACAGCCTTTTCAATAAACAGTGCTGAAAAAATATGGATAGCCATATGCAAAAAAAATAAATAACACAAAAATTCACTCATAATGGATTAAAGATTTGGACATAAGAACTGAAACCATAAAGAGCATGAAAGAAAATATAGGTGACACACCACAGGGCATCTACCACAAGATGTATTTGGAAATAAAACCCCAACAACAAAGGAAACAAAAACCAAAAAAATGAAGGGGATTATGTCAAACTTAAAAGCTTTGTGCCCCAAAAGAAACCATCACAAAGACAAAAGACAACCTACAAAATGGGTAAACAATATTTGCAGATCATACACCTAACAAGGGATGAGTCTCTAAAATTTACAAAGCATTACACAATCCAATATAAAAGAAACAAGGGAATCCAAAAGATGACACTTGCCACTTGTATAAAAAAGGCATTCCACTGGCCTACAGAATATGAAAAAATGTTTAACATCACTTATTATAAGAAATTCACATCAAAGCTACACTGATATTCTACCTCACCACTGTGAGAATGGCCCACATAAAATAGAAAGGCTTTAACAAATGTTGGTGAGGTTGTGGTGAAAAAGGAACTCTCATCCACTATTTGCAGGAATGCAAGCTGATACCGGTCCTATGTAAAACGTTATGGGGATATCTCAAGAAAATACAAATGGAGACCCCACTTGGCCCAGAGCACTACTAGGTGTCTATCCAAATAACATGAGAAAATTAACAGGAAAAGATTTTTTTACACCCATGTGCATATCAGCACTGTTCATAATGGTTAAATTATGAACCAATCCAAGAGTGCCCTTAACAGATGAAGACCAGAGAAACTCTGAAGCACGTATTTATGGAATATTACACAGCTGTGAAAATAGGTAAAGTGGGTAGCATTTAACACAAAGTGGATTGATCTTGAGGTGACTATGTTGAGTTAAATCAGCCAAAAAGACTGATACCAGATGGTTTCATTCATCTGTAGAATACCAAAACAAAAAAACAAAAAAAAAAAAGAAAAGAAGACAATGACATTCAAACAATAGGAAAAATAAAATTTTGAACTCAGCATAAAAGAAGATAATGGGAATAGAAGAAAGGATAGAGGGGATGGAGCATGGAGGAAGATGGGGTATGGGTACAGATGGTTTAGTAGAGGGAATTGAAAAAAAAAAAGTAGTATCAACGAGAATGCTACCAATGTCCTAAATTATGATTTGTGTGTGTCTGGCCAGCATAGTTGGATTAACATATAAGTAAGATAAGCTTGTGTTTAAGGCAGGCACTGAAATATTTGTTTGGAAAAGGTCTCATGTTTAATATTTTAAAAGCAGGATTGATGGAGTTATTATGGGAAAAAGATGAAGAAGAATTATACTGGCTTCTTTTACACTTATCCTGTGGGAGGTGGAAAGGACAACAGCCATGGAATGTTCTGGAAGCCTAGATGGGGAAGTGGAAGGTACTTTTCTACACTCTCTCCTTACTTATCCTCTTCCAAGGTAGGTGTTAGCACCAGTCACTGAGAAAGTCAAAGTATGTGCAGGACATAGTGGAGGGAGCTTGTGCCTGTCCCAGAGGTTTTTACACTGTGGACTTGTTGGAGAACAAAGCGCTAATTGTTCTTTGTTTGCTGAGCCAGGCCTGGTGCCAGCACAGAGCTGGCCCTGAGAAGCTTCTAGAACCTGTGACCAAGGACAGGCGGCCAGTCCTGGCTGCCTGCCACCTCGCTGTTCAGAGTGTGGCAGTGAGGGCACAGCATGGACATAGTAGCTAGATTAGAAACTTCCTTGAACTTAAAGAGTTCAAAGTTTGTCTTATTCTCTGTCCCTTAAAAAGACAGAAATAGGCAAATAAAGGCAGTCCGGTAATTATCAAACAAAACAGTGAAGCTCAGGAAGAAGGGGAAGATTTTATCATTGTACTTTGAATATGTAGATATTCCCCAGGGTAGCAGTCTTGCCCAAATGTCTAAACTCTTCTAGTCTTAAGGACCTTTGACCTGCTGCAGCAAGGAGGAGGGGCAGAAAAATACCCAGACCCAGTTTTCAAGAACACTGGGAATATAGAACAGTCCCAGGTGGTAAACAAACGAGAGACAAAGGAAGGCAAGTCCCTGCCCTTGCCATTGAAAGCTGTCCTTTCTGGAAAGGAGAGTGTGGGAATTTTGCCTCATAATCTTTGCAAACTAGTTATATTTTACTACTGCACTACCTGATGTCTTGACATAGGCGGGGTGGGATGGGGGTGGGCGGAGGGAACATTTAAACATATGTGAAAGAAAACATATTTTTCAAAACCCACACAAAACTACCATGAGCAAGTATCGCTGGGTAGAGGCACTGGGAAAGAATTTTACTTTTTCCACATGTCTAGAGTGCCCTTCCTACCTTGTGTGTGTATACGTGTGTGTCTTGATTCAAAGGCTGTGCATGTTGAAAATTCAGGGAAAACAGCAATTCAGTTGTGTTGTTTAAAAATCGCAGGTGTCTGCTCTTGGGTTATATTCTGGAAGGATGTTAGGTGCACTGACCTTTGAGCTGGTAGACTCTGTGTCATCTCTCTGCAAGGAGAGGAAAGGGAAGCATTTTAAATGCACATTTCCTCATTAGGATGACCAGCTTAGTAGTGGGCAGTTTGATAGCATTTTGTCCCTGGAACCTCCTAAAAGTCTAAAAGACTTCTATCTCCAGGAAAGTCTGCCATCATTTCCTTCTGTTGTTTCGAACATAAGTCCATCCAAAATAGGGCCAACCGGACGAAATGCCACTAATTTTCTTCTCTTGGAAATGATGTTACGTGGGTCCTGTTCTTTAGCTCTCCAGAGATTCCAGGCAGAAGTAGGTCATTAGCGTCGGTATTGGTTCTTTCATTACTCCCAACCTGGCTCCTGACAGTTTGCCTCTGCCCCTTCACCTTGTTTCAGTCTCTAGCCCCAGGGTTGGAGCTACAATGCACGGAAATATCAAGTAGCCACGAGAAAGCAAAACCAAAATGCAAAGCAACACATAGCTCAAATCCCGCACATCACCTGGCACTGGTGTCACTGCCCTACTCGCATTTTAAAGAGAGGAGACTGGAAAGTTTCTGGTGAAAGTAACACAGCTTTTGCTGTTGGACCAATTCCTGGTCTTAATAACATGGTGACTGACAGTGACAGTTCCCAGTGACAGTGACACAGCTCCCCAAACTTGCTCTCATGCTCCTGGCACCGTAGAGCACCAGAAACTGCCCATGGGGCCACCTGTGCCAGAGTCCATCTACCCAGGCCGGATTTTAACCCGTCCTCTTCAGAGCCCATGACAGCCACCCATGGGGTCTAAGTGGACTGGTGCCATGCATAAGCTACATTTTATTCTCCTTTTTAAAAGTCATTTTATATGTCTCTTTATTTTAAATTCCCTGTGAAACACAAAAATGCAGGCTCAATGTAAGTCTGATAATCAGGAAAAAAAATAAAGTGAACATTCTGCATAACTGTCTCTCTCTGTGCTCACCCAGCTCCTGCCTCCAGACACACACTGTCTCATGGAAACATGAATACACACATCCAGCATGACCACTGCCAGAATGGTTTCTATGGACCTCTGACTGTGAAAGACCTCCTGTTCTTCCAGCCCTTCCCAGTTTAAGTTTCCATAAATATGAGGGTCTAGACCTGAGTACCTCATAGTAATGAGGACACAAGCTCAGAAGAGAAGCAAGTGGGTTGAACCAGAAGCAGAACTAGTTCAGAACTGGTTTCTACCCACTCTGGGCCCAGGGGTAGGAAAGTTTTTTCAAGCAGAGAGTGTCTGTCTGTGATCAGCCCTTGACCTGACTCGACTTCCACCTCTGGGTCCTCCTTTTCACGCTCTAGAACCAAAGATGTCCTTTAGAAGGGGGCATTTAGGAAGCTCTTCCCAGCACTACCAGCTAGGGAGCAACTTAAGAGTGTTTTCATTATAATTTTTAAACAGAAGAATGGACTTCTGAAAAACTGTAGTTATATCATTTCCTTTCCTATAGATATTTGAGATTAAGAAAATCATCTACTAAAGGTCTCCCTGGTGACCTAGGGGTTAAGTCTCAGCGTTATCATTCACCCCACTGAGTTCCATCCCAGGCCAGGGAGCTGACCCACATGACACAGCTGACCTCTCCTGATCCGCCCACTGCTCCCTCAGCAGTGTTCTTTGTCAATCTGCCTGTTCTGCTCCCCACTCTATCTCTGGATAGAGTGTACTCTGGTGAGTACAGGCCACCACCTCTGGCCTGTACTCTAGTTCATCTATGCAAAAATAAATAAATAAATAAAACCTTAAAAAATGAGAGAGATGTTTTAAAAAATGAAAAGAAACTTATTTACTTGGAGTGACTAAAATGAGTGTTTCCCAAAAAGAACATAAAACAGCATAAAGCAAATCCTGATAATTTCAAATTTTTATAAACTTATAGTTTTCAAAACATTTCTAATTATCAACAATTGTAAAAGCTATATTAATGAAGAGAATTTCTATTTAAGCAGAGGGTGATCTCATGTCCCATGGTAAGTGTAGGTCATGAAGAGTGACAAAATTTTGTGTGAAAAGTGATTCAGGCAGTGGATGGGGGTAACAATTCTGAGGCAGGAAAAGGATTTATATCTTTGAAAAGGAGAGACGCCAGTTGATCAAGAATGATGTGGTGGAACAATGAAGTGAAGAGAACCAAGGTCTACAGTAGGGAGCCTGAGTTATTACTCGGTACAGCGAAAGATCATTTGTGGGGCCTGAGTCAGGGAGTCACAGAATTGATTGTTAATTGACAAAGGTATGCCTACCTGCTGAGACTAGACAGCAGAGGGGCAGGACAAGAAGCAAGAAACTCATAAGGTGAGTATAAAAGGTGCAGGGCGGAGAAGAGTTTGTTCTGAAGTGTTGTTGGAATTGATTAGAAGCCAATTTGGGGCAGCTCTGAAAGCAGGTGATACTGGGAGTCAGGCTGTAGTTTTAGGAAGTTGGGGGTTTTGGGCACGAAGTTTGGTCACCCCGCAAGTGGGTGGGTTCTCTCAGTAGGGGTGTTATCAAACAGTCACATGGCACTGGCAGCAAAGAGGGGCACACCTGAGAACAGGTAAATCGTTCTGGCAATGGACCTCTCATCTCTTTGGGTAGATGGTATTGTGGGTGAATTTTGTCCTCCCCCTCCCCAATTCCTTTGTTAAAGCATTAACCTTCCCCTTTTCCCTGGCTCCCGTGCATCCTGTTCCTCAGAATGTGACTATATTTGGAGACACGTTCTTCAAAGAGCCCATTAAATGAAAATGAGGTCATATGGACGGGCTCTGATCCAGTATTACTGGTGTCCTTATAAGAAGATATTACAACACAGACAGGCCCAGGGGGAAGACCTTGTGAAGACACAATGAAAGAAGACAGCCACCCACAGGCCAAAGAGAAAAGCCGTCAGAAGAAACCAATCTGACGGACACCTTCATTTTGGACATTCAGCCTTCAGATTCAGAAAATACACATGCTCCACTGAGCCATGCAGTCCTCAGCACTTTGTTATGGTAGCCCTCGGATTCGAATGCAGGTAGACAACCTCACGAGCCTTGAAGAGGCCCTGAGTGGTCTGAGCACTATAGCGAAGTCAGGGAGGGAGGCTGCTGAGTTTGCAGAAGACATGGGAGAGTGATGTGAAGGGGAATGATGCAAATCACTGAGTGGCCCTGGTAAAAAGTCCAGAAGGGCAGCAGAGCAGCACATTGGCACAGAAATGTCTTAGCACTGCCTATGAGTTATTGCGGAGGGGGAACTAAGAAGATCGGGGATTTGGTGAGAAGCTCATTGACTCCTTTGAGGCTGGACAGTAGCAGATGAACCTTGAGAATATTCATCCCTGTAGCTGAAAAGCTTTTCAGGGCAACTGGAAACCACGTAGCCGGGTGACATGTGGTATAGGGTCCAGCTGACTGGGTGGGTCATGGATGATACCACTATCTTGTGAAACAGCAATGTTGACCAGTCAGGATGTCACTGGCTTCCGGTAAAGAGAAGAGAAATCCGCCCCCTTTTTCACAGAGGCAGGCTTGACATTGAGACAGAATATGACTTTCTCTTCTTCACTAAATATTTAGCTTTACCAAGTTTCTTGATCTGTAATCTGTTTCTGGATCTGCAGAGACTTTTAAGGTTCAGTCTAGACCTCAGCAAGTAGCAGAGGTGAGCTACCCCAAGTTCTGTACTCTCACCGAACCCTATAATTTCATAATGAGAAATATTTTTTTCTGATTTAACTTTTGGGATTTCCTATAAAGTTACATTTATTAAAATTTTCCATCTTGGGGATCTCCGTGGTGGTGCAACAGGTTAAAGCACCACATTATAAAGCTATCTGAAGCCTATGTAGTACAAGTTCGATCCCCGGCCAGGGAGCTGACCCACATGACATGGCAGACCTCTCCTGACCCACCTGCTGCTCCCCTCACCAGTGTATTTTAGTAGATTTGCCTGTTCTGCTCCCCACTCTGTCTCTGGTGAATCCTCTCACCCACCACACGTCTGGCCTGTACCCCAATTCTGTAAGCATAAATAAATAAATCTTAAAAAAATTTCCATCTTGTCTGTAGGTTTTTACCAGCACCAAGCACAAACTACTAGTAACTAAATTACTATTAACCAATTTTGTATTCCTTCTAGGAATGTGATTCTAGAAACCTGAAAACATATGCCAAAGAAATAAGTACACTTTTTTTATTTTTAATGGACATCAGAAGGACCATATTTTTAATGGACATCTCCTGTACAAAGAGCAAAAATATACATGTATCTATGAAAAGCAGTTAAATACTGAGCAAGATGCTTAGATTAAGAGAGAGATGGCATTCACAACAGAAATAGGGCAGGACTCAGCCAGTTTTGCTCATGGCAAAGAAGGGAGAACAGTTAAATTCAGGAATGGAAATTAGTGTAAAATAATCCAAGGAAGTTCAAAGCAAATGTGAAATTACTGGGACTCTGGTATAATCATAAAAAGCCAAGCCATTGTTTGCCTCCTTCTCCTGATGTACCTGTGTTGGTTTGCTAGCATGTATGCCTCAGCCCTGAAGAGGGCTGGGTGCTGACCCTATTGGTCTGAACGTAGGGTTCAGTCATTGCCAAGACCCAGAGTATAGAAGCAACTGCAAAGCAACCTGGAGAAGTATGTACCTTCACAGGGTAATTCCAATTTCGGTGGCTGTGTACGGGTGGATTTGGGCATGTTGGATTCTTCGGCTGTCAGAACTAAAAGGAGTGGCAGAAGCCTCGGCAGCGCAAGCCCTAAAAACTGCCAGACTGAATTTGGCAGTCAGTAGCTGAACAGTCTTGGGCCAGCATTTGAGCTGTCTGGCTTTTGCAGTTGCAGTGTTTAGGAAATGGGAAGTAGTGACAGTGGTCACCAACTCTTTTGCCAACCTCTGGGGTCACTGTCAAAGAAGTGTCATAAAACAAGTGACATACTCAACACAGTGCCTGACAAATGGTGTTAGTGATTATTATCATGACCAGAAAAAATCTATTCCAACCTGAAAAATAATCAGGGGAAGGCTGAATTCTGGATCAATTTATGCAATATCCAATTTAATGGGACTGAAATTTTTTAGTGTATTGGGCATATGATTATCCACATCCACTATGTGCATGCAGCAGGTACATGATTGCTTAGAAAGTAAGCAAAAAGGACTGCTATTTTTAGATCAAGTACGTGGTAGAGACAGCAGATAGATGGGCAGTAGAAGAAACAGGCTCCCTTATCCAATGTCACTGCAGTGTGATTAGGTCAGGACAGGAATCAGGTCTCAGTGCTGACATTTCCATAACACAGTAAACACAGAGGCATACGGGGAACACTTATTTATAAGCCAGTTGAAAAAGCCAAGTCAAATCTTTATGGAAAAGCCCTGTGTACGATAACACACAAAAACACAAAAAAAGAAAAATTTTTTTTTGTCTTAGATCTCCTTCTGGATCTTGAGCATAAAGTGACCTCAAATTATCCCTTGCCAATCTGGGGCTCTTCTTTATTTAGTGCAGAGAGCCACATGTTTCAGAGAGCAGCCTATGCTCAGATCCAAGTGTCCCCATGATGTCCCATAAACTGCATTCCAGTTGTGCAGCTCAGATGTAATGACTAATCGTTGCCTAACCCATTACTTCCCTGACATGCCTGCACATGGTTTATGGAAAAGATTCTCAGAAACCACACAAGATTTCTGAACCCAAATCTTCAGGGGAGCGACATGTACACTTCTCACAAAAGCACAGGTGATGCTATGATTTGGCAAGTTCGGGAATCTGTAAACTAATGCATGCAAATGTGTTAATTAATAAATACATTACTCAACAGAATTTAAATATTCAGTATCTTAACTATCCTAAGGGAGTTATACTAATTTCAGAGAATTTAAGCAGAATCCTGCAAGGAGGGTGGGTGGAGTTAGGGGGTGGGGAGCTGATTTATAAGGAAAGCGAATTCCTTAAAACAGTCATGTTTGTTAAATTCCCTATATGTTTTTGTAGCTCCACTATTTAAGGGAGAGATGAATATCCTTGGAAGAATAGCTATAGAGTGATCAAATAATTAGAAACACCAATTAATAAAAAAAATACAAATTTAACTTAATGAAGCCCTGAAATCATCCACTTAAATATTTAAATTTGAGGAAATATTATCTTATTTCACTGATTTTAAACTGTTTTTTTACATTTTAACATCTTTGAAGTCAGACTATATCTTGCCTCTCCCTGACTGCAAGTTTTCCTAGTGTACCTAAAACAATGATTGCTTAACATAGCATCTTAGATTTAATGAGTCAGAGAAATAAATATAAGAGACACTGCAGGTGGCCCAGGGGCACCCTTCTGTCTGAGGGGCTCCCTTTTTTTCCCCCCACTCCATAAGCCTGACTACTAGAAGCTCTGGGAGAAGGGATACCTCTCATACCTCTTGCTGGTATTATTTTATTTTTTACTATTTTATTTTAAACCTAAATAAATCAACAAATGTATTTATCTTGCTGTGTGGTTAATCAATTCATTTTCAATTCATATTTGAGTACTACTTTATCATATTTTGAAACATCTTTGGACACTAAAAATAAATGGTAAACACCTAGAATACAGAAAATATGCTCTGTCTCTTGTTTTTCCCAGGGTCTAACACAGAGCTCCTAACTGGTAATATTCAATAAATATTGAGGAAGATAACATTTGAGTAGGATGGCTTTATTGTCTAAACCAGAATTTTTTGAGACTGAGAGGGTGCTCTGTGAATATTTATGTGGGACATGAGGTAAAAGCCAGGCCTGTTTTGGGCTATCATCACTCTAGAGGTCTTTCCTACTGAATAGTAAACTTTCTGAGGACACGGACAATGTTGTATTCACTCCTGTCTCCACAATATAAAGAGCTATCTACCTCATCACTTACTGAATTAAATATTAATACTTCCATGTCTACAAAATAATATTATTTTAACCAATTGGTCCAGCATCATGGCCCTCCAAATATATGTAATTATTTTCCAGGAAAATGGAATTTGTTGGTTATGGTCTAACATACTTCTTATCTTAGTGCCTATGCTGATGTTATTCCCTCAGTCAGATGTTAACATCTCCCAAAGACTTCTCAACCGTAACACACAGAATGTGCAGGTTTGCTACCTTGCAGTGTAAAAGGTACTTTGCCAGTGTGATTAGGTGAGTCTCTTGAGATGAGGAGGTATCCTGGGTTATGTGAGTGGGCCCATGTAATCACAGGTTCTTTACAAGGGAAAAAAGAACAGAAGAGTCAGTGAGAAAAGGGGAGAGATTAGAAAAATGCTGGATTACTGGCTTTGAAGATAGAGAGTGGAACAATGAACGAAGTCTCTAGAAGCTGGCAAAGGCAGAGAGAGTCTGCCTAAGGTCCTCAGAAGATTTGCAGACTGCCAACTCATTTTAAACTTCTGACCTACAGAACTACAAGATAAAAAATTTGCATTAAGCCACAATGTTTGTGGTAACTTGTACAATAGTCATGGGAAACTACTATGCCATCTGATCTGATAAAACCAAGCAGAACCAGTTCATCCTGGATCTGAAAATAACCTCTGCCTCTCTCCTTAGAGCCTCACTTAACAGCATTTACCTTACTTCATAGTTTCATGCAAACAAATGTTTGCTTTTCTTATCTTGTTGTAATTGATAGAAACTAAATAAAAACTAGTTTAAGCCAAAGGAGAATTAATGGAGTCCTGTGAATGGGAAATTCCAGGGATGGAGCTTCAGGTAACATTGGATCCAAGCATTTAATGTTGGCTACTAGACAACATCTCTGGTTCTGCTTTCTCTGATTGGCCTCAATCCCAGATAGTTTTCCCTCGATAGCTACAAAGACGATCACCAGCAGATTCAGGCTTAGCATCTACTGATGGAGCAGCTGCTGAAAGGATGACTCTTTCTCAATTGTTTCAATAAACGTTTCAGAATTGAGTCTTTTTGGTCAGCCCTGAAGCATGTCCCTACCACTGACCCTGTTCTGTGGTGAAAGGAGTGAAAGTGGCTTTAACAGACCAGGCAGAGTAAGGGTGACCCATTCATCTCCATTGTCTGTTTTCAGCAATTTTCTGGTTCAGCAGAAAAAGTCTCTTGCCCTAGGAAACCCCTCAGTTTAAGGCAAATCAGACAGTTGGTTACCGAGGCAGTGAACACTGGGGATGAAAGAGGTGTGGTTGAGCCCATATGACTGCCATAGACCAAGTAAAGGGTGGCTGGTCTCCTAAGGGAACCACCATAAGAAAGTGAGATGAATGCTGAACTAGCAAAGCACCAAAGTAATATCCTCTCCATTCTGTCTCCGGCTTAGCAGGATGGGTGGGCAGGGATGGACTCTTACTTCGTTTTGTATCTTTTGAAACACTGAGCACATTGCTTTATACCCAAGAAAGCCTCAAAAGAAGTTATACAGCCTTTTTTTTTTTTTTGAAAAGTCTGCTAAATACTTGAAAAATTTCTCTTGGAGGGAAGACTGTCTCATCCTAAATAGCTCACGGTGGAAATAACTACTTTAAATAGGAACATTTGAAAATAGTTTAACACCTTACTTTAATGAGATTCTTCAAATGTAGTGCTGCTGAAAATGAGGTGGATAGAGTGTCTTAGTTAACTGAACTTTCAAAATCACTCAAGTACTTTTCTCCCCCTTTACATTTAAGATCAAACCTGCATTGTTTTCTTTACATTAATATCAGTGTATATTAAAAAGCAAAAAAGTACTTTTCTGGTGATTTAAATTGTGACTAAGTAGTTTCAATTTTGTTGCTTTATCATAACTAAGCAGGGGACAGGAATTGATTGTTTTTCATTGGACTGGGTGTGGTTTTTGTTCTAAACTCTTTTTTCCTGTAACTTTAACTTTGCCCCATTCTTGCCAGCAGTGAGTCAGACATCACAATTAGGAGTTTAAAAGCAACATAACTACATTTTAAAAACTGCCTTGATGTTGAAAACACGATGAAAACTGAAATTATTTTATGATAATAAATAAATGCTAGGTCTTAAGTCTAGTAAATGGGCAAGAGAAAGAAACGATCTCTAATATATTTCTTTCAAACTTTAATGGAGACAAAGACTGCAATTATAATTGCACTTTGCAAATTTAGCCAAATCAGTTCTATTGGGAGCATAATGTTTATTTGTAAATGATAGGTTTAGACAGTTGCTCTTAGTTTATAAAATATCTAACACAGAATGGGTAAAACTTTCTCCAAATTTCAATACTTATACAAAATTCTTGTTTCAAAAGCTGAGCTAACCCCCCCAAGAAAAACATCCAGAGTTAGGTGATGTCACTGGTGAATTCTAGCAAACATCCTCCAAAAAGTAAAGGAGGAAGAGGGGCCACTGGCAGATTTATTTTACAAGACCAGCATTATTCTGAAAACAAAACCAGACAAGGAAATGATAAAAAGAATTGTAGGCCAATATCTCTGATTAATATAAATGTAAAAATACTCAACAAAATATTACCAAGTTGAATTCAACAATACTGTAAAAGGATCATACTATGGTCACGTGGGATTGATCTCAGAATCTAAAAATTGCTCAACATTCACAAATTACCAAAATGATATACCATTTACCAAAATGAAGAATAAAAATTATATGATCATTTCAATAGGTGGAAAGAAAAGCATCTGACAAAATTCAAGATGCAATTACAACTAAAATTTGTTTTTAAATGCGTGTAGGGCTTCCCTGGTGGAACAAGAGGTTAAGTGTCAGCACTATCAAGCTGTGGACAGCCACTACAATATGAGTTTGACACATGCCAGGGAGGTGACCCACACAGTGCAGCAGACCTCCCCTGTCTCTCTTGGGGCTTCCCTCAGCAGTGTATCTCAGGGGAGAGCCCTCCCTGGTGGCACAACGGGTTAAAGCACAGCACTATGAAGTTGTCCTCAGCCACTGCAGCAGGTGTTCAATTCCACATCAGGGAGCTGACCTACACAGCATGGCAGATCTCTCCTGGCCTGCCTGTTGCTCCCCTCAGCAGTGTGTTTCAGACAATCTGCCTGTCTATCCTGCTCTCCACTCTATCTCTGGTGAATCCTCTCCCACCCTCTACTATACTTCTTGCCTACACTCCAGTTCTTGTATGCATAAATAAATAAAAATAAATCTTTTTTCTAAATGGGTGTAGAGGGAGCATAGCTTGATATACTAAAGAGATATGACAAGAGCAACTAACATTAATCGCACCAGTGAAAAGCTGAAATTTTTCCTCTACAATCAGGAACAGGACAAGAAACCACTCTCATTACTTTTATTCACCATAGTACCAGAAGCCCCAATCAGAGCAATTAGTGAAGAAAAAGGTGTCCATCCAATTGGAAAGAAAGAAGTAAAATAATTACCATTTGTACAGGGCAGTGGGGGAAAGATAGCTTCTTCAATAAGTGATGTACAAATACAAGCAAAAGAATGAAACTGAATTACTGGTTTTCACTGTACAAAATTAACTCAAAATGAACTACACTTGAATAAAAGACCTGGAATAATAAAACTCGGAAGAAAAAAGCCAGTGAGCTCCTTGCTTTGAGTCACAGTGATGATTTTGGGATCTGACACCAGAAACAATGGCAACAAAACCAAAAAGGGAAAACATCAAACTGAAAGTTTCTGTACAGCTAAGAATCCATCAATAAAATGAAAAGACAACCTACCAAACAGAAGAAAATATTTGTCAATCAATATCTGATAAGGGGCTAGTATTTAAAAATATAAAGAACTCAATAGCAAAAGAACAAGCTCTCTGAATTTAAAAACGAGTAAAGGATCTAAATAGACATTTTCCCAAACAGTATAGATAGTCAACAGGTACATGAAAAGATGTTCAACATCACAAATCATCAAGGAAATGCATGTCAAGGCCACAATGAGACATCATGTCATACCTGTAAGAGATATTATCAAAAACATAAGTGCTAGCAAGATATAGAGAAAAGGGAACTTCTCACACTGTTGGTGGGATATCAGTTGATGCCACCTCTATGGAAAACAATATGGAGCTTCATCAAAAAATTAAAAATAGAACTATATGCAATTTAGCAATTCCACCTCTGAGTATTTATCCAAAAGAATAAAAAATATTAACCCCAAGGATACATGCACCCCTATGTTCACTGCGGCATTATTTATCATAGCTAAGACATGGAAGCAAACTAAATATTCACTGATGGACAGATGATAAATAAATCAATCCTGGTGTGTGGGGATGTGGTGCTTAATAATGGGGCTATTTTCTAAGAAATGCATCATTAGAGTCATCCTTGGTGGTGCAAAGAGTTAAAGTGCGGCACTGTGAAGCTAGTCAAAGCTGCTTCAGTGTGAGTTTGATCCCTGGCCAGGGAGGTGACCCACATAGTTCAGCAGACCTCTCCTGTCTTGCCTGCTGCCTCCCATCAGCAGTGTATTCTAGTAGATCTGCCTGTTCTGCTCCCCACTCTGTCTCTGGTAAATCCTTCCACTGCCCCTGCACCTCTGGCCTGTACCCCAGTTTTGTATGCATAAATGAATAAATAGATCTTTAGAAAGAAAGAAAGAAATGCATCATTAGGTGATTTGATCTTTGTACTGTCATGGAATGTAATTACACAAGCCCAGACTGTATAGTCTACTTCAGATTTAGTCTATATAGCCTATTGGGACCATGATGGTATATGCAGTACATCCTTGACCAAAATGTCTTCAAGGACACATGATTGTATATATAAAATAGAATACTAATCAGCTACCAAAAAAAAAAAAATGGAAACTCTTGCAATTTTTGATAACTTGGCTGGACTCTGAGCCCATTGTGTTAAGTGAAATAAATCAGACATGAAAAAGACAAATATTTTATGATCTCACTTAGATGTGGAACCTAAACACAAATCTAAAACAGAGCTCATAAAGAGCGAAAATGTGAAAAATTCCCAGTCATAAAAAATGAGTCAATCTCTAATGTACAGATTGGTGACTATACTTAATAATTCTGTGCTGTTTATTTGAATGGTGCTAACAGAGTATATATTTAAAGTTCTCAGATAAGAAAAATAATTTGTACTTTTGTGTGGTGATGGATGTTAGTTTTTATAACTTTGCAATATATGCGATATTTTTAGTAATATAATAGTTCATTTTTACACCATTTTGTGCCTTTCTCCATCTCAGCTGTAAACCCCATGGTCTTCCCATCTCCAAATCACCCATGTGCCATCACCAAATCCAGTGCAATGCCCGCCACCACCATTTTTTATCCCATTCTCCATTCCACCCCTGTAAAATGTCTCTGATATATCATTGTTTATTAATATTATTTTTCCCGCTGGTCGTTTATACTCCTGCTGCAATATATACAAATTTTGAATAACTATGTTTTTCTATGACTATAATGTTATATGGCAATTGCTACATGTGAATTAAAGAAAACATACAAACAAAATTTACCCACAAGAAGACAAGGTGAAATAACATTACAAATGAATGTTATTATTTTATATTTCTAAATAAAAGAGTCCAAAAATCACAATGGAAAGTATGAATTAATATTATTGCTGTTTTCTTTTGTTATCATTAAATTCCTTTAATGAATGTATAGTGATTTCTCAGCATCCATCTCACCTCACTCCTGTTGAGAAATAAGTGCAGTGTGGAAAGAGATCTCACCTCAAAGTGTGCACTAAATTGGTCCCTTGGCAATTCCATATGTTTTGCTCACTTGGGTTTGGGCATATGACAAAATTCTAGCCAAACTGACTGGAGAAGATGGTTGTTGCAGGTTTCTGAGAGGGAGAAAAAAAATACCTACAAGTTAAAAAAAAAAAAAAACAAAACTAGAAACCAGTGGAAATGAAAAGTGAATAAATGGCTCCTGCTGCTTTTTTGTTACTTATCTTTACCTCCAGTGGAATCAGAAGTCAACTCTGTTAATGGCAGGTAAAGAGTTAGCAATAATTCAGTACATAAATGCTGAGTTGTTGTGTAGCTAGTTCAGCCAGTTCTGAAGACTACTCTACCTCTGAATATCTTGTTCCATGACAATGTAAGTATCTTTATTATAAAAACCCATCTGAAATAGTTTTTCAGTTATGGTTGAACTTCTAACCATTTAGAGGAAGCTTAGTGTCAAAAGTTCTTTATGAATCATTTTGTCCCTGTTTTTGACCACATCATGTTACAGAAAAGGGGAGCATATTGCCTAGGACTCCCTGACCTGATCCAGGTATGGAGGCAGTGACAGTGACCATGGATGAAGAGATTCCATCCACCTGCTGTCTCCAAAATATATCTGATCTAAATGGCAGTCAATCTTGCCTACTCTATGATAAACAATCATTTATTGCTGAATTAACAAAGTGGATACAGATAAACACATGTCCAAAATGCCAGAAAATTTAAGTTCAGCTAAATTGAAATTATATAAACTGATCTAGAACTCTGTCTTCCCATTTTTTTCAGGTTGGGGAATATTTTTCTGATCATAGTGATCGATAATTGCTAATACTTATCACATGTTAGGCTTAATCTAATTTCTTTGACAAAATCTTAAGAGGGGGGCCCTCCCTGGTGGCGCAGCGGGTTAAAGCACAGCACTGAGAATCTAGAGCCACTTCCTCATGAGTTCGATTCCTGCCTGCCCCGGAGGTGACCACATGGCCTGGCAGACCTCTCCTGACCCTCCCGCTGCTCCCCTCAGCAGTGTACTTCATCGACCTGCCTGTTCTGTTCCCCACTCTGTCTCTGGTGAAGCCTCTCACCGCCCCTGAGCCTCTGGCCTG
>NW_004567102.1:12210597-12243407 GCF_000260355.1 Condylura cristata
ACCCCAGTTCTGTATGCACAAATAAATAAATCTAAAAAAAAAAAATCTTAAGAGGGGAATACTGAAAATGGACCCATTTTTCAGATGAAGAAATGGAGGCTCAAATAGGTTGAAACACCAGTCCAAGATTTCTCAGCTACTAAATGACCGAGTGAGTATTCAAACTCATGTCTGGCAGATTCTAGGGACTGAATATATATGCCATCCTTTCCAGCTCTGACAACCCGAATATTTAAGATGCCCAAATTCATCAATACACAGGCCATTGAAACTGGCTTTAACTCATGAAGCTCTGAACTGATCATCAGTCATTAGCTCCATTATCTCTGCGGTCTAGGCAATGAGTACACTCTAAAATTCAACCCAATGGGTTGTCAACCTCAGGCTTAGATTATTAAGGTCCACTTCTGGACTAACTCAGGTTACTGACTCAGGTATGGGTTTATGTCTGTTAAATCCTTAAAACCTGAGACTATTACATATAACTAATATTCTTAATTCATTTAGTTGTATATATTTTCAGCACCTGCAGGACACATAGTGGTGAACAGGAAAGACAATATCTCTTGGATTTTGTATTTTAAAATCTGACAATGCAACCAGAATATCCAGACGGGTTGTTTTAAAATCAATATTTAGTAAATATCTTTCTATGACTGTTCGTTCCCGTGCTTGGCACTCCAGCTAAAAACAGAAAAAAAAAAAAAAAAAGACACTATCCTCTCTTGCCAAGCCTGCCTGGATAGCCCAATTAACAAGTGTTCTGTTTGGTATTTTCTCTTTCTACTATTAAATATCACACTTGACTCTGACTAAGCTTCCAATTAAAAGTAGGAGCACAATCTCACACACACACACACACACACACACATATATATATATCTGTCAAGAGAAGTGCCCATATTTTCAGCAGGTACCCACTACTAGTTCTCAATTGCAAGAATTGTTTCTTGTAAACTTACTGGTAAATGCCTAGGACTCAACTTCGCGGGTAAAGACAGTCACTTCTCCAGTAAAACATGCAGATACTATTTTGGGAGAACCACGTTGTACTTATCCCAACTCAGTGGAACTGGTTAAGGCTGCTCTAGACTTAAACTGTAGGGCCATCCTAGAAGGAAAGTCATTTTCCTCCCAGTAGCCTCAGCCGCCGGGTGCCAATAAACTCGAGGTGAAGTGGGAGTAGCAGTAACCCGTGGGCTTGGCAACTGCTTAGAGTTTTCCGGGACTCGCTCGGCTTCAGGTCCCCTGAAGGGCATTCAGCCCTAAAATGACACGAAAGTGGCGTGGTAGGAAGAATGAACCTTTGCTCCTAGATCCAATCCCACCCCAAGAAGGCAGCGGTCGCTCTACTGGAATGTAACCAATCAGAAAGAGATTAACATTCACCGCTGACTTGTTCATCCAATCCGAAACTATGTCTCAGTCTCCACCAGCGTCTGGGTCCCCGTGGGCTCTGAGCTGGTTCCGCAGGGGCGCGCGCCAGGCAGCTGCGCAAGTCCCGGAGCGCAGATCTAGAGGTTGGGGCTATTAACGGAGGCGCAGGCACCCGATAGTGCGCACGCGCCTGGGGAGAGCTCGGCCTCCGCCGGTCCCTTCAGGTCTCCCACGCCCCCAGAACCCACCGGCGCAGGGTTCCGCGGGCGCCGAGTTCCGCGCGCTGAAAAGAAGCGGCGGTGGCAGCGGGTGAGTATAAGCTTCGCGTGTTCCGATGTTCTGAGGCAAATGCCACCCCCCCACCCCAGCCCAGAGGGGCTTTGAAAATAGAAGTGGCGAGAACTCCTGCCCCCACCTGCGCCACGTGCCGAGGCATCAGCTAAGGGACCCGACCGGCTGGGAGATGGGGGACGCCGTGAGGGGCGGAGGGCGGCGAGGGGGCTGGAAAGAACGTTTAGGGCAGGTGGGTGTGGATTGGGCAAGGCGCGGTGGCGCGGTGCGGAGGTTGGGGACAGGGAAGTTGGCTGAACCGTACGGACCGGTGGAGGTGGGCGTGGGTGAAAACGACGCGAAGCTGGGGGGCGGGGGGCTGGGGCGCTGTTAAAGGCGTCGGTCGACTAGTACGAAAGAGTATTAGTTTCTGTTCAATATATATGGCACTGTAATCATACCGCAAAGCAGCGTATAATAAAGGTAATGTTTAAGTGTTTGTAATAGACCAGACACTGTTTTAAGCACTTTACGAATAAGACATCGTTTACTCGTCCAGGAACCCTTTAAGATACTGTCGTCCCTTTAGACCGATGAGGACAGTCAGACTCGGAAAGTGAAGTGACATGTCCAAGAGTGTGCACGTATGACAAGCAGATTCAGGTTTATAGCAGGTCTGATTCCAGAAGGGTTTTGCTTAACCAACAGGTGCTCTGGTAGACCCACGCCTGAAAACTGCTGAGCACTGTAAGAAGATAGCTGTTGGTTTTCTACTATTAATGCTAATGTAATACTCTTTTTCTCTTTTCCTCAGAGGCTATTTCAAACTATTTTAAGGAACATAATTTAAAGCAATATTAACTAACACTAAAATACAAGGCAATTAGCGAGTAATTTCGAATCCTAGGATTTTAAAGACCAGGGACATCCTTACAGTTTTTCCTTAGAGTCTTCAAAAAAAGTTAATCCTTATATAAAGGAAACCATGTAAGTTATAGATGTGCCTCCACAATAATGCTGATTTAAAGTTGTATGTGATTTTCATTTAAATAATATTTGTGAAGTGACTAGAGTGAGGTTTCTGTATTACAGAGCAGATGGCATACTGGTGGTTACTAAAATCTTTCACCATATCCTGGAACTGTTATACTTTCCAAACTTCACACGGGCTAGCACAGCCAGTGGGAGTTGCCTGACATGTGTTCCACCAGGTAAGACAGTCCTTGTAGGTGAGGTAGAATGTGGGTTGTCTCTTGCATTGGAGAAGACTACCGAATATTTCCAACCACCGTTGGATTCTTTGGATGTAGTCCAGACAGGTCTGGACAGGTTCTTTCCCTTTGCAATTTTTGTTGTCGTTATTGTTTGTTTGAAAAATTACAGAAATTACCCTGGTTATTTGTTTGAAAAATTATAGACATTACCCTGTTGTTTATAATACAGCAGTCAATGATTCCTCCTACCAGAAAACGTCTCATTGATATTTCGTTTATAGCATAACACTCCCTGTTAGAGTGAAACAAAATATGTAGACATAGATGCAGGAACTACTAATGAAAGATGTTTTGGTAGAAAACTTCTGTTAATAGTTTGAGATTATACATCCTTACCACTAAAGATCTGGGGAAGAAGGATATGTACCTTATGCAAGAAGGTAGACACAGGTTTTTGTTTTGTGTATGGAAAGTGTTGTATAAAACAGTTTCACATTAAAACACCCTAGTCTGTATTATATTATGCCTATTTTTGTGATAAAAAGGGACATTGAAGATGTTTACTGTTTTGTACCAAGGTACTTCAGCTGCAGTTAAGATTAGTTTCATTTCCTGCTGTTACTTAAAAAAATATAATAGTTTTATGGAAAGTTCATCCACATAGTATTCAACTAATTCATTAAAAGTGTACAACTTTAATCATGCAACCATCACCACAAGGTAACATTTTTATCACCCTCATTTACTAATTTCTCCCCAAACTGTTTACCCAGCCAACTACTATGTATTTTTCTATCTGTTGATTTTAGGCATTTCATAAATAGAGGCATACAATAAGTGGTTTTTGTGACTACCTTTCACTGAGCATGTTTCAAGGTTTATCCATGTTGTAGCATGTGTTCATAAATCACTCCTTTTTTATAGTCAAAATGGTATTTCATTATATGGATAGTTCATATTTTATGTATGCATTTATCCATTAATGGACATTTGGGTTGTTTCCACTGTTTGGCTTTTGTGATTAATGGTGCTGTAAACATTTGTATACACGTTTTTGATTTTTTAATTTTTTTTTGGTATACAGATTTTTGTGTGGACATATTTTTATTTTTCTTGGACATGTACTTAGTGGAACTGCTGAGTATATGGAATCTCTCTGTTTAAACTTTAAAAAAAATTAAAATGATGTAAAAGTGTTTGGGCAGTACTTCATATGCAGGAAGTAGCTTTAGAAACACTATAACTATAAAGCTGTTAAAAGATCACCCATAGATAAATGGTTGTGGTCATTTCCATGACATTGCAATACATGTAAAACAGATTGTGACAGAAGTGTGGCAAATGGGAATTAAGGTTGGTAATAATTTATGTAACTATTTTGTACTCACGTGCATGGAGGCTGGGTCTGGATGATTACGGGGTGTGAATGCCAGGTAGAGGTATTTGGACTTTTTGTATAGACAAGGGGACCCTTTGGACATTTTTTTTAATCAGGGAAGTAATGTGAGCAGACCCTATGCCCAAAGAAATTAATTTAGTAGAAATTGGATGAAATTAATTTAGTAGAAATTGGAAGGTGGTTGAAGTGGAAAAGTCAGTTAACAGACAAAAGTACTCAAACTGGAGGTATTAAGAGATTTAGAAGTATGACATCAGTGGAGACTGGGTAAGAATAGGTAGTCATTAAAAATGCTTGTTAGAGATGCATATTCTGGGTCTTTACTATAGAGTGACTGGATCTGAATTCTTGGATCTGAAGAGGCTGGACAACTGCACTTTTATCAACTCCCCTCAGTAATTCTTATATTTACTATGCTGCAGTAGATGATACAAATAATTCACTCAGCCAGCAACTGATGGTGTTGTCAGGACATCTCTGTGTGATTGAAAGAATGGTGCAACTTTTAAAGAATTGGAGAACCAAGGAAAGGTGAAAAATTTGGAGGTATAGGGAATGCTTTTGGCTTGACACATAACAAATAGGAATCTCACCAGCAGATTGACTTGTGCAGTCATATTGGTTGGGAACATGAAATGGGAAGAGCCAGTGAAACAAAGAAATCCAAATAAACTAGTCATCAACATCTTTAAAGTACTATGCCACCTAATTGCTGGTTTGGTCTGCTGTGTTATTAGAAACCAATATTTGAATATGGGAAAGTAGCTATATGCAGAGAAATTAGGGCATCTATTCAATCCTTTACAGGTATTTAGGCTGGTTGAGTAGAAGGCAGCAGCCTCCATAATATTGTGGTCTGACTGAGTCCAGTTATGACTGACAAAGTAGGAGATGATCTTTGCATAAATATGTGGTCAGAGATGTAAAAGACTGAATGAAACAGGAGGTGCTACTGTCTAGATTGTTGACACCTAAAATTACTGAAATGACTGTGTCTGTGCAGTATGTCTCTTGCACTAATTAGAGTTGTTACTCTTTGCTTTGAAAACTGGCTTGCTTTTGTTGCTCTGTGTTGCTTTGGTTTCTTGGATGGCACCAGCAACAGATCATGCCGTTCAGAAAGCAGCCCAAACAGGTTAAAAAGATAGACATTTCCCAGACCAAAAATCCAACTAGATTCCGATTCTTTTGTCTTCAAAATGTTGAGGCCCTAAGGCCGCAGCTTCATCTAGAAAGTATTTGAATCACTATGCATGTGCATATCACCTAGGTGGTGTATTTAAAAGAAACAGTAACTGCAGTCTAGTTAGGAGGAAAAAGTACAATAAATGACTCCTGAATTTGGCATCTTCCAGCATATACACATGTGGCCATACCTTGAGTCTAATTACTTTGAAATAATTAATTTCTCCATCTCACTCTAACCAAAATCTACATCGTTGCAACTTTTACTGCAAGTTACTTTAAAACACTGATTTTTACCTTCATCAGAACCTCTACTCCAAAAGCTGTTAGCTTATCTACTTGGTAGCATTTGCTTCTTCTCTTCTGTCATAATGGAAAAGGTAACCTGCCATCTGAAGTGTGCAGAACCATCCTTAGGAGCCAGCAAAGAGACTGAGGCAAGAGGTTTATTAGGGGGAAACCATTTTTGTAATCAGTGTATTACCAAAAAAAAAAAAAAAAAATCAGAAGATCGCTGAGCCTGACAGATTAGGTAGAATAATTATGTCTGATAGTAAAGAAAAGTTTAAAAGGTTTTGGAAGTTACTGTGGCATCTGAATCCTTGGACACTTTGTTTAGTAGTCATCCTCATTTGAACATCGGTTAGGCGCAAACTGAGGTAGGACCCTCTCTTCAAATAACTTTTATTTCTTACTCCCCTTTTTTTATGCTAATATTTAGAATAATTTCCGGAGCTGCAGGCAAACCAGGTAGCCAAACTGGAGTACTTGTGTTAACTATCACAGTAACAGCGTGCTTCAGAGCTGGAGGCATGGGATACAGATGTAAAACACACACCCCCTCATATAATTGAACAAATAAAGGTGGTTTTATTTTTTTTCCAATTTTGACTTTATTCAGTTATCTTTCAATCAATGACATTGCTTAGATTTTAGGTTGATGTAGCTAAACTGATTTATAAAAAGTTTATAAATGTGTCAAAAGTCTGAACCTTGATCTAAATCAAATAGCATTGCTTCTCACAAATTGTGTTTTTATGTTTTAGAAACCCTAATTGCTCTCTTCAAGAAGTTCATTATGAAGCTATTAGCAATACTTTTACTTTCTGGACTTACAACTAATTGTAGAGGTAATTCTTCCTACCTTTCACCACCCAAGTTACTACTGGTGTCCTTTGATGGCTTCAGAGCTGACTACCTGCAGAACTATGAATTTCCTCATCTCCAGAATTTTATCAAAGAAGGTATTTTGGTAGAGCATGTTAAGAATGTTTTTATCACAAAAACATTTCCAAACCACTACAGTATTGTGACGGGCTTGTATGAAGAAAGCCATGGCATTGTCGCTAATTCCATGTATGATGCGATCACAGAGAAACACTTTTCTGACTACGATGACAAGGATCCTTTCTGGTGGAATGAAGCAGTCCCTATTTGGGTGACCAATCAGCTTCAGGAAAACAGATCCAGTGCTGCTGCTATGTGGCCTGGCACTGATGTCCCCATTCACAATATCACACCTTCTTATTTTATGAATTACAACTCTTCTGTGTCATTTGAGGAGAGACTAAATAATGTTACCAAGTGGCTGAGCAATTCAAACCCACCAGTCACCTTTGCAACACTGTATTGGGAAGAACCTGATGCAAGTGGCCACAAATTCGGGCCTGAAGATAAAGAGAACATGCGCAGAGTGTTGAAAGGCATAGATGACCTCATTGGTGACCTAGTCTACAGACTGAAGACATTAGGATTGTGGGAAAATCTTAATGTGATCATTACAAGCGACCATGGGATGACCCAGTGTTCTAAGGACAGATTGATAAACTTGGATCTCTGCATTGACCGTTCAAACTACACTCTTATAGATTCAACCCCTGTTGCTGCAATACTTCCCAAAATAAGTAAGTTAACTTTTAGCAAAGGTATACTTGAATGAGATAATTGATTGAGAAAGAAGGGTTTTGTAAAAGAATGACGCTCTGGGTCTTTGTATATTTCAGGACCATTCACTCAGAGTGGAATTATATGTTTCCCTATCTCCAAGTTACATGTCTTTAAGCAAGTAGACTAAGGCTTAGATTCAAAATGATTATTTCTTTGCTTTTTGGAGTATTTTGATTATTTCTCTGCTTTTTAATGGAAAATTTTATACTTAAAAAGCATCTTGGATTTTTGTGTGAGATATACCTGTTTTCTGTTGACCTTAGAATGAATAATTAATACTGGGGTACTTTGATTATGTTTGTTCACGCCACATAAGTAGTTCATGTTTACTGAGGAAGCTAATTTGTCCCTTCCTTATAAATGTCCATCAAGAATAATCACAAATGAAAAAGGATATGTGACTGCTTGAAAAACATGTGTGTTTGTGTGTGTGAGAGAGAAGTCATTCCCAACCCTGTCCATAACTAGTACTTCTCCCTTTAAAAAAAAAAAAAAAAGAATTTAAAGTGATTTAATAGATGACACAGGTTAGAATGTATTTCCAGTTATTCTAATTAGAAATATTTTTTCCTTATCAGTGAACCATGACTTTCTTCCTTTGCCATTTCCTCTTTTGTCTTGCTATTTCCTTTTTCATCCAGATAGAACAGAGGTTTATAACAAACTGAAAATTTGTAACCCTCACATGAATGTTTATTTCAAAGAAGATATTCCTGCCAGATTTCATTATCAACATAATGATCGAATTCAACCTATCATTTTGGTTGCTGATGAAGGCTGGACAATTGTGCTAAATAAATCATTACCAAAATGTAAGTACTAGGATATATCTGTTGCATTCTAGTGACACATTGTAAATGGTCCTGTTATCCGGGTACTTTGATTATGGGTGTTCACTCTGTATTAGTAGTTCAGTTTTTAAATAGGTAATTCTCAGGCTTTTGTTTTATTTCCCATTCACTGGTTTTCCTTACATTTGCTCTCCCCTTAGCCTCTTTTCACCACTTGTGCTATTTGCAGTGTGCTTTTGCAAACAGTGCTGGAGATTGACAGGTGGAGTAAGTTGGGCTCTGAATAAAAAATAGTAGGTTGAGAAATAGTGTGAAAGAGGTGTGTATGGGCCCTTCCTGGTGGAGTAACAGGTTAGGATGCAGCACTGCAAGCTCACCATAGCTGTTTCAGTGAGAATTCCATCCCGGGCCCCAGATGGCACAGCAGAACAATCCTCCCGCGCCCGCTGCACCCCTCAGCAGTGTACTTCGTTGATCTGCCTATCTGCTCCCTGCTTTGTCTCTAGTGGAGCCTCTCACTGTCCCTGCACCTCTGTATGAATAAATAAATAGATCTTTTTTTTTTTTAAAGATTTATTTATTTATTCATACAGAACTGGGGTACAGGCCAGAAGCTCAGGGGCGGTGAGAGGCTTCACCAGAGACAGAGTGGGGAGCAGAACAGGCAGATCGACGAAGTACACTGCTGAGGAAGCAGCGGGCGGGTCAGGAGAGGTCTGGCTCGCCATGTGGTCTCCTCCGGGGCAGGTGGGAATTGAACTCATGCGGAAGTGGCTTCAGCTTCTCAGTGCTGTGCTTTAACCCGCTGCGCCACCAGGGAGGGCCAAAATAAATGGATCTTTTAAAAATTAAAAAAAAAAAAAGAAAAAGAAAGAGATGTGTGTGAAATAGGGACATTACTGTATTAAAGAAAATGGAGATTTTATATGTGGGCCTCGACTGATTCAACTAATCAAAATGTTAATGGATGGGGATTACACTAGCAAGAATGTGGTATATTTGCAGTAGAAGAAAGTTATTTTATAATAGAAAGGCTGATCTTATTTACTAACATCATTTTGTTCTTTTCAGTAGGTGACCATGGTTATGACAATTCTTTGCCTAATATGCATCCGTTTCTAGCTGCTCGTGGTCCTGCATTTCATAAAGGCTACAAACACAGCACAATTAACATTGTGGATATTTATCCAATGATGTGCCACATCTTGGGATTAAAACCACATCCCAATAATGGAACCTTTGGCCATACCAAGTGTTTGCTAGTTGACCAGTGGTGTATTAATCTCCCAGAAGCTATTGGAATTGTTATTGGTGCACTATTGATCTTAACCACCTTAACATGCCTCATAATAATCATGCAGAATAAACTGTCTGTACCCCGTCCATTTTCCAGACTTCAACTACAAGATGATGATGATGATCCTTTAATTGGGTAACATGCTGGGGTTTATACAAAGTGTCATTGATTATTCATGAAATCAAGGGTACTCCCAAAGAAAGGGGTTATTATTATGAAATGGCATACTTTGAAAGATGAAGAACTTACACAAGCATGCTCAAATTATTTTTTTCATGGTGTTTGTGTTTGGTTTCACAGCATTTTAATACAAGTAATCCTGTCTACAGTAAATATTTCTAGTAAATCATTAGTACCAATTATTTCTCAAACTAGTAATGTTTTTTGAGAAAAATACTGCCTGCCAGTTTTGGGTTCGTGGTTTTTTGATTTGTGTGTGTGTGTGTGTGTGTGTGTGAAGGTGTAATACGTCTTTAGATGAAAATATACCAAAATTAAATAGGCATGCTCTTATGCCTATATAACTTCTGAAAAACAATATAAACCTTCATGCAATTAGTGGATTTCATATATCAGGGAGGAAACCTTTACTATATTTTTATATTTACCTTTAATAAGGTTTATATCCCAAGAAAATACTTGAGGCTACTTGTAGTGGTTAATAAAATCTTTTAGCCAAACAGAAAAGATGTAGCGTACAAAGAAATTTTTTGAGGAAAGCGATAATAAAAAACACAAAAACTATGTAATCCAAAGCCAGCATCTTCACCATTGTGTCTTTGTTAAGACCCTTAAGTTATTGCTAATACATTAAGAAAATGGGAAAATGTACTTTTCTCTATTTGTGCTTATGCTTTTGTGTAAGTTTTCAGTTGTGCGTGTGTGTGTGGGTAGTGTGTCTGAGTGGACTTTATATGAAATAAGATCTGAGGTGAATTGTGCAGTAGGCAGGCTTCCACATTCCATAGAACGGCACTCAGGATAGGTTATATTGGCACTTCATCTTGTTTACTTATAGATCACAAATTAAAGTTGCAATTTTTAAATAAATAGTAATTTTTATTACCATTTTAAACTTTCTCATGTTGTTTATGTAGCCAGAGGCATCCAAGTGCTACCAAAAAATTGATGGTCTGAATACAAATCTGGTTTTGACTGGATAAGAATGAAAAAGAGATTTTTTTATATTTGCCTTTCAAACTCCTATGCCTGCCTTCTCCTAGCAATGGAGTTATTAAAAATGTTTAAATGGTATCTTTATCATTTGGTATCTTTGGATTTGTTACATTATTCATATGATAAGTGTCAGAATAACCTTTTACCATTTTGGTAATATTTTGTAGTATAAATGCTGCTTCTCCTTTGTTCTCCAATATTTGATTCATATAAATAATCACTCCCCTAGCACATTTTTAACATACTAGTTAAGAGCCATGGATTTGTCATGAGGAACTGTCATCCTACCTTTGCTAGGTGGTACCTTGTAATAACCAGAATATGAAGAAACTGAACTGTGACAGTCTAGAGTGTATCTAATAGAGAGAAAATTGGGCTCAAGAACCACTCATTAGCACCTGAGGAGAACAATTAATATTAATAGTGTGAACTTAAAGTTTGACAATATAAACTAAATTAGGTAAGTATTTGGCAAATACAAAAATCATCTGCAGAAAATATGCAGCCCAGTTAAATCTTGATTCTTTGTGATGGTTAAGAACAATGGGGCCAGTCATCAAATAGGTCATTCATTCTGCTTGGGCACTGCTAATTTCCTGATACTGGTATTTGGTGCTTGTGAGAAGCATTTCCACAGCCTGCATAAATAATCCATGCAATTGGTCATAAATTGATTGTGTTTAAGCCAATAAAGAAATAAAACTGATAGGCCAAGGCCAGTTTTGCTTCTTGACAGGTTTTAATGCTAACGTTTTTTTCTCCCACATAAAAGGTATCCTAAAAGTTAATAGTTGATCTGAGTAAGCTGGTAGTTTCTTCTTCATTTGCCAGTAAAAAAAAATAAAAACGTTAACAGTCACATTTAAAGCAATGGACATTTTTTGAGGTGTCCAAAATAGTAGTAGGAAATCTGGAGAAGAGCAAGCTCCTTGCAGTGCTGTAAGTTTCAATAATTATATTAGCTTGAATGTGGTTATGAGTTTCAGACATTTATACATGGTGTCCAACCTAAGGGGACTTTAGAGAATAGTGTGGAATAGGAAGGAATGCCATCAGCGTCTTAATCCTTTGAATACTATTTGTCTTGTACTTCATTTTATTCTCTAAATACTAACTCTAATTAAAATTGTAAATTTTGTATGTATATGTTGATAGGACAAAGCAGTATTTATTTAATCAATGAGAAACCAATGTATTATAAATGGAACTGGGTTCCTTCTTTTGTATCTTTAAAAAATTACTCTGCCAGGCTATGAGTCTTCTAGCACATTGAGAAAACCTTTTAGTAAAGCTAATTTTGCCTATTAAGGTTTGGTGTGTATTTTGTTAAATAACTAACTGACACGCTGCTGTGTTTTTTGGGTGATGGAAAAGCATCACAACTTATGGAAACAATACTCAAAGAAAATAGAAAATACTTTTATTAAGTATTTTTTAATTCAGAGAATGCATTCAGGATATGTATATTTACTTCTAACATGGGAACTGTTTTGTTGTTACTGATGTGTGTTCTAAACAGCAATAGAATAAAAATTGCTTTAATTCTGTATATTACAGGCTTTGTGTTATTATTCCAATGAGCTTGAAATGAGAATTTAAAGATAAATTCTTGGAACAGTAAAGGATTAAACATGCCTTTGTATTGTTCTTGAGTATCTCTTCCCTTGCCCACAGCTGGTAAGTTTTATTGGAGGGCTTTACTTCATTGTGAATATATAAAAATACAAAAGAAGGACAAATATGAGACAAAGTTTGTATTTATTGTCAATTCTTAAAATAGTATGTAAATAAAATGACGTGAATGTGCTTTAAAGAAATTGGTATGTAGTGCCTTAAGTTAAAGTAAAATATATTTTGACTATATTGTTTGAATACTTGATAACTTTATGATTAAAAAATTATATGTGAAAAAAATTACCAAAACATTTGCACTGTAGTTATTTCATAAAGACCTCAGTGACATTGCAGGTTTTTAAATTTTTCACTTCTTACAAAAATACAGGTAGGCATTTGTTACAAAGATTTTCTATATTTGGGGTTAAGTGTATAACATTTAACCAAGATTTTAAAAGTATAGAAATCTGCAATCCAGCTTAAGGACATCATTAGAAAAAAAACCCACGGTGAATTTTGCAGTTTCTACATGACAATTTATTGGATTACAGTAGAAAGGAAGAATTGAAAAAGTTGATGATAAAGACATTGGGTATAAGGTGGTGATTATAGTAATTAAACTTTATTTTGTATATAACTAAGTATTAATTGTTATGGCAAACTGAGTACAAATTCAACAGTTTCCTCTAGTAGAGCAGTGATAAATTTATTTCCTGTTTTCATGTTCAGTGAATATTGCTAGGAACTGTGGGAAAGCAAAAGAATAAAAAGTACTTTCTTTAGAAGAGAATTCTGTAACATTTCAAACGTGGTTAAACTTTATGCCAACAAATGACCAACGTCCACCCATGTTTCAGTTCTTGCTCACTGGTATCCTTGGATTTAGAAATATTTCTCAAACTCTGCTTCCTGGAGTTTGGATACCAGCTTCACCCTTCCCCCTACCCCAACCTTCTTGGTACTGTGCATAGTATGATTGGTCTTCCAGCTCCTTTAACTCACACCCACTGTGCTCACACACACACACACACACAAACATCATGTATGTGCACTTGTACATGTGGGTGCATGTGTGTAGAGGGTTGATGGTGAAACCACTAGGTCTTGGAACTTATATTTCATTTCCAAAATTATCTGGAAGGCAAAGACAGTCTTAATCAGATTAAGAACAGCCAAACTGCTCTGCAGGTGGTTTAACTCACTACATCTCTCTTTCTACCTCCTTGCCCTAAAATTTGATTTCCACTATCAAACTGTCACATGAGCTCATCTACTGACTGCTTCATCATGACGGCTTGAAATGTCTTTGGTTCAGACCTCCCTCCTGTGTTGAGATCTGAAATGCCAGTGATGCAATCCTGTTCATTATCTACCATACTTTACTTTCTTAGACAGAGTTGAGGATGATCAGTAGAGATTGACCCTGAATCCAATCTAGACAGCCCCACTATAAAAAAAAAAACAAAACCCATTTTATAAGAGAGTTCCTATAACTAAAGCCCTGGACTGTTGATTTATACAATGAATTGTTCTCCGAAGAGAATATTTTTTTATATGAAATTTCTAAGGAAGTTCTTTTTCAATTTGTCATATTCACAGATAACATGATTACATACATAGAAAATCCAAAGCAATCTGCAGGTAACACTATGAGTTTAACATAATTTAGGATATAAAAACAAAAAACGAAGTATTTTTAGTTATCAGCTGGAAGCAAGCTGAAATTTTAAAACTGATTATCATATTGCTATAGAAAGTTATGACATATCTAGGAATAAGGCTACTAACAAAATATATGTAGAAGGGGGCCCTCCCTGGTGGAGCAAGGGGATGCATCACTAAAAAGCTCTGCAGCCACTACAGCAGGAGTTCAATCTCTGGCCAGGGAGATGACCCACGTGGCACAGCAAACTTCCGGCTCACCCGCTGCTCCCTTCAGCAGTGCATTTTAGTCATTCTGCTGTTCTGCTCCCCACTCTGTCTCTGGTGACGCCTTTCACACAGTGCACCAATGGCCTGTATCCCAGTTATTGCAGGCATAAATAAATATTTTAAAAATTGCAACTCATACAATGAGTAAGAAAAATCTTAGTCGTACAAAATAGCTACTGGAGGAGGCAAGTCAAAATGGTGAGATGTGGGGAGCTCCAGATCTCTAATGTTTAAAAACTTTTTCTTACCATTAGTAAAATGAGCTAAATTTTCTATGTGCTAATTTGTATTCAATGCATATATCTTGACTATGAAGACATACAGGTAAAGAAAAATAAAAAACTATCAGAGAATGGTAAGTGAATAGATTTTCCCAAGGAAGTTTTATTTTTATTCTCTCTCCTGCTGATAGTTTACAGGAAATTAAGAATCTGTAAATAAAAGAAGCCTTTCAAGAATCAAATCTTCATATCAGGATTTTAATGATTTCAGCAATGTTACAGAATTTACTTAAGATAATTGCACCTTCTAAAAGGAGTTTAATGCAATAATTAGCTTAAAAATACATATAGCATTTCAATAGTCATACTTTTCAATAAAACAAGTTTCATATTTCTGTCATATACAGATATTTCAGTGAGGATAAATTCATAGCTATAAAGCAAGCCCACATGAGTGGTTGCATATTCCAAAATGTCTAATTTAGAATTAGACTTCTTGAGGAGTTTGCTATACACCACCAAACTTCTCAACTTTCCAACCTACATTCTATCCTATTAAGAGGTTGTATATTAAAATGAGAATGAGTGCTAACACTCTTCATTGGATTATTTTAAAAACTTCATTAAAAAATTTCACCTTATTTTAGTAAGCAAAGTTATATCTTTCATTATGCCATTTCTGATGATGTCTAAGCTAACCCTGCTTTCTGAACTATATATATATATATATATATACCATTCTACCTAGTTATTAGCCCAGTAGTGCAAAATATAGACAAAATCACATGGGTCAAGAGTCTATAAAGTTGCTTTTAATTCCAAGAAACACTATGGTTTCCAGGACTGCTTCCTCTTCCCTCTAAGATGTCATAGAAATTCTAATCCCCCGTAACTAGACTAATTGGAGATGGAGCACAGCTTTGGGAGGGTAGCAATGGGAGAAGCTGAAATGACTTTGAATAACCACTGAAAGTATGTAGTGTAGCACCAGCTTGATGGTGCTAGCCAGAGGAAAAGTCTTATTCTGAACAAAATTACTCCCCAGGAGGTAGAGGTCTATTTGTGAACTTGGATTAATCTTTGATCCCGATGAGCACCTGGTGGTGGGTATTTAAATATGTCATGAAGCAAGGCTATCATCTCAGCTCCTCTCATTTCAGTACCTGTTATTTCTCCAAGAGTTATTTTGCTAGTTTTTGCTGTCAGCACTGCTCTGAGTACAGTGTGAACAACTCAAGTGTGCCCCTAACTAACTTTTGTCCCCAAGTTCCAGCCTTTCCATTGACCGTGTTGCCTACATTTTACCAAATCAAGTTTGGGTTTTTGCAACTCTGGATTTTAAGATGCTCAGACATAAAAGACATTTGTGCTTTGTTACTAGAAAGAAAACACTGCTCTATCTATTTTTTTAATGTGGTTAAAATTGGTTAAGTTTTCAAGGAAGTAATTACAGAACTAGAGAAAACATTCTGCGGTAATGCCTGATAGCTCCATCAAGCTAGTGCTAAGCTACATAGAACAGAAATTACATCCCTGGTGCCTTTTAGAAAAACCAGAGTAAAAAAAACCAACCAGGAAAGAGAAATAATGATTCTAATGACAGAAACAGTACACTTAGCAAGAATCTGTCAAGTATTTGAAACTTTTTTTTAGGGGGAAAATAAAATGAAAACCCATGTCATTAGGGAATGCCCACAAATGACTCCCACCATTGGGAATGTATCTCTCCAAAATTCAATGTATAAATGTACACTGAATTTTCAATAGTTTTCACATTTAGCACCTCCAATTTACGGAGATAGATTTCTGCATTATTCGGGAATTGGAAACTTCATTCTGTTCAAACAATGAGTAACAAACATTCTGTGATGTGGCTGCAAAAAGTCCTTCAACTGAGTTATAAGACCTAGTTGTCAATAAAGTGCATTTCACAGAAGAAGGGTACCCATTAGGAGAGCAATTTAAAGTGCAATATATAAAGTACTTTAAATAGTGCAAAATTGCTAATTACATACATTCCATGTGCCAAGTTCCAATAAAGTAGGATCTTATCTACCTCTAGGCTAGAAAGAACAATGGAAACATACCTCCACAGATTTAATCCTTTACAGGCACGTGTATATGGGCCAATCTGTGTGTGTGTCTGTGCTTGAACATGTAGGTAACTGCTTAGCGGTTCGTGCAAATGTCTGAAACAGGTTTCCTCTGAAACCTTAAACACTGACATAATGATGCAATTTCCACTTCAAAGTAGCATTAGGCTTGTAATAACGGTTGAACTATTTCAGGCTGTATATCTGGCAAGGCAGGTATCTGACTGCGAACTAAATGTTTAATGGAGATTATAAAAAATACAATAACTATAATGCTACCAAGAGAGATCCCTATAAAATAAGCATATGATTCCTCATGCTCATGTTCTCTTGGGTGGCCATCACCATAGAGAGGAGTTGTACTCTGCGTGTAAGGGGTGGCTTCCGGAGTTGTTGAACTGAGCAGATCCTGGACATTCCTGAGGGATCCATTGTGTGGCATGGCAGTGATGTTGAGGAGGTGGCACAGCAGAGGGTACAGGTCCGTGGAGTTCATTGCTGCTTTAGTGAAATTCTTTCGGAAGGCAGGACCATGGGCTAAAAATATTGGGTGCATTTCTGCTAATGCATTATCATAACCATGGTTGCCTACTGTAAAGAGAAAATAATGTGATTAAGTTAACTAACCAGTGAGCATTAAAATGGAAATAACTGTGGCTAAATTATAAGCTTATATGCAAATGTGTGCCGATTTCATCTTTTAAAATAATGTTGTGTAAGCAAACTGCTGTTGTTAACTGTTGGGGGCGACCAGGTGCTGTGATAACACAGCTACCGATAGGACTAGGGCAATAATAAACTGGGCTTAGCATCCGGAGATACTGGTGGGACTGACTGGGCCTCGCATCGGGGGCACAGCGAAGAGTCACCCCTTTGGAATATGAACCTAGAATCTATATAAGAGACCCTTTTCCCCTATAGCACTGGCAGTGGCTGCAGACCCCATCCTTAGGGGCTCTGTTTCCACTGTTGCTAGAGCAATAAACTCTACTTGCTCAGCCTTTCTGCCTCCCGTCTTTCTTCCTTGCCGCCGGTCACAGAAGTCTGGACAAAACATTAACATCATAGTTCACTCCAAAAACACAGAGAAGGAAGGATAAAGTACAAAGTTCAGTGACATGAAAGGAAGATGAAAGTGATTTTTTTGGTGGCAGGTAAACTAATATTCAGCAAATATTTGTTAACTACCTGCTATGTACAAATCATATTTACAAAGGGACTAAGGTGCTCTTTGTCATGAAGACAATAAATTCACTATGGGGGAACAATAAAGATCTTGGGGAGACACCAGAGAAAGCAAACCTCCAGTTAGGGCTACCACTCAGGACAAAGAGCAAGACTGTGGGTGAATCTTTACTTTGGTGGTTCAGATCAGGACCCAGAGCTAAGTTAAGTTGCTCAGAAGCTTTAATGTAGCTACAAATATTATAAAAATTCTTGGAGACTTCTGACTATCACCTGATACAAATTTGAAGGATGAACACTTCTGCATAGAAGTTGCATTTCAAAGTCGTATCCGGGTGTTTGGCACAGCCACTACAGCCAACAAGATAGCAAACTAAGGAAACACCAACAGGTTTCATTTTAAAGTATTTGCTAGGGAAACAGCAAGGGAAAAATGCACTATTGAGAAAAAAATAATCCTGGGCCTCCATGGCGGTGCAGGGGTTAAAGTCTTAGCGCTATTAAACTATCACCAGTCACTTAAGCCAGGGAGCTGACCTATGAGCACAGCAGACCTCTCCTGTCAGGCCAGCTGCATCCCTCAGCAGTCTGTTTCAGTGGATCCCCCTCTTCTATCCCCACTCTGTCTCTAGTGAATCCTCTCACACCTCTTCCTTTCCACCTCTGGCCTATACCCCAGTTCTTGTATGCACAAATAAAAATAAATCCTTAAAAAAGAAAAAAATATCCTAAATAAATTTCTCTGAAGAACTGACCTACTCATCTTCTCAAAGTAATTCTAAAAGTGCCAGATCCATCTAATGAAAGAAGTCTTTCTAAATGCCCTGATTCTTTTGAGTTTAAGTAAAATGAATACTAATTTATGAAATTCCTCTGATAGAGTTCTGTCCCGTCCCATTTTATCAAGTGGTAACTACATCACCTGTAATTGGCTGTGTTCAATTCTATGAGAAGCTGGGAGCAAGCCTCAAGAGGCAAAAATAATTCACTTCTCATCAGAAAATAAAACTTGAAATAAAATCACTAACTTAGAAAAGCTTTCCTCTAAAGCAGAACTTTGTTTGGTATATTTCTGCTATAAAGGCTCCAGGAGACAATACAAGGAACACCTAATTTGAGGAGTTCTCAAACTCTAGTTTGGCGTAAACTTTTTAAAAATGAAAAAAAAAAAAATCCTAAATAAATTTCTCTGAAGGTTAAGAACAGACCCTTCTTAGTGGGAATGAGATTCCTAGGGAGCAGATAAAAACAGACTGCTGGGCTCTACCCTCAGTTTCTAGTTCTTTAGGTCAGGAATTTGCATTTCTAACAGGTTTTCAGGTAATATGCAGATAATGGGAACACATTTGTAAAACCACTGCTTTAGCACATGAAAAGTTAATTCTCTTGTAGAACTCAGCCAAGTGACTGAGAATGATTGTAGTGGTCAATATATACTGACCAATATATATTGGTCAGTATATATTGAATAAGTGAATATTATGTAACCTATTAGGGACCATTAAGGGTTTCAAGCAAAAGCAGGTGTGATGACCAACTTATATAATTCTAGTTAACCAAGTCAAAATTTCAAGAGGCCCTTAAATTTTTGTTGACTTTAAAGTACAAATCTCCCAGAGCTACCAGCTTTTTGAGCCATCCTTCTCACATAAAAGCTACCTGTGTCACACAACATACGGAAGTAGCAATTCTTCTACTAGAATTGCTAAAGAAATGATTTTTAAAGACCTTTTTAGAGTTCTCCTGTGGCTTACAGAACATAATCTGCAGGTAAAGGCTGTTTTAATAACCAGAAACCATGTCTGCCACTTAGACTCACTGATATCCTCCAATAACTATCATCAAGCAAACTACTTTTCTTTTCATCAATAAATGTGATGAAGACAGTAAACAGCCATTTTGAATGTCTCTTGTGTATATCAAGAAAGGAAGTCTATAATAGCCTTTTTTCTTTAAAAATGAAAAAATTTGATTGGTTACCACACAAGTTAACAACATGAAAGACTCCCAGGTCAGGTTGGTGCTGAGAATTCATAGGTTCATCATCCAGGAAAGCAGAATCCATGCTAGGTAGGCTACAGATAAAAGTACTGGGGGGCAAACATGAGATAGTGAGGTTATCGGGGCAAGCTTCCAAACGGCCCTGAGGAAGAGATGAGGTTACCAGAGTTCGAGACTACCTTGTAGAAGCTGAGGTCTGTGAAAGAGAAGTCTTTGGGGGAGCCTGGACCACAGAGAAAATGACGCCATATTGCAGATAGGGTCTGAGGCAGAGGGAGTGGGGAACGAACACCCTGGCTTCTCCCACACTCTTGCCAGGGTTTGTACTAACCAAACCTAACCAGAAATCAGGTGTTGGGGACATTTAGTCTTAAGCGGTCAGTCACTAGCCAGACAAACAAGAAAAGGCTGGGGAGTTTGGGGGCTAATATGCAAATGAAGGGAATAATATAGGTGAGTAAAATGCCACAGATGACTTCCTTTTGATGAACTTGCTAAAAGCCAGATGAACAGAGAAAATTATACATTAAAGACCCCAGAAAGTGCCTACTTGGCATGTTTGTATTTCAAACACCATTTCCATTATAATCTACATTTATTTGGTGGAAATAAAATGAACTCACCAAGCTATCAGAAAAATATGCCTTTATATCTTATCTATAACATACGCACTCACTTCCTTTTAGGAATATTTCCAAGGTAAACCAGTGTTTCCAAGGTGTAAAGCAAAGCTGGCCCATATTTGGTTGAGGACAAAAAGAAGCAAGAAAGCTAACAATTGCACATAAAAGTAGACCTTAACTTCTTATAAAACAGGCAGAAGATAATTCAATGTATAAATTTCAGTTTCAGAAAAAAATTCAGTTTTTCTTAGCTTGATGATTATCATTAACTGTATCTATATATATCACTGTGCATATCCTTGGTCTGATGACTTCAAGAAGTAAATGTTTCACTTTTAGGAGGTTACCTCTTTATAAAGCCCAAGGACCTTTCTTTTGCTATTAATATAGGACACAAGTTCCTCAATCAGTCCAGAAACAGCTGCCCAGAGCCTCCACTTTAGCAAACACCACAGAAGAGGAAGAAATAGATTGTGCTACTTACACAAAAAGTTCTCTGACTTATTCTGTAAAATATACCACCCTTCATCAGCCACTGCTATGATTGGTTGAATCCGACTGTTGTATTTGTAATGCCATCTTTCTGGAATGTCTTCTTTTTTGTAAACAGTAAGATTGGGGTGAGCATGAGCTAGTGCTTCATAGACTTCATTAAATTTACCTAGAAAGAAGAAAGGGAGACAATTCAGAACAAAAAGCTCACTGCTACAAATAAACTATTAGAGGCAAGTAAGTGAACTAGTCTTTCTTTCTTGATTCCCTTAAGAAAGACCCCTTACTGGCCCTCCCTGGTGGTGCAGTGGGTTAAAGCACAGCACTAAGAAGCTAAAGCCACTTCCGCGGCGTTGCCTGCCCCGGAGGTGACCACAAGGCGTGGCAAGGCGTGGCAGACCTCTCCTGACCCGCCTGCTGCTCCCCTCAGCAGTGTACTTCGCAGATCTGCCTGTTCTGCTCCCCACTCTGTCTCTGGTGAAGCCTCTCGCTGCCCCTGCGCCTCTGGCCTGTACCCCAGTTCTGTATGTACAAATAAATAAATCTTTACAAAAAGAGAAAAATAAAAAAAGAGAAAGACCCCTTACTGAGATCAAACCTCAGCTGAACACAATAAATACAGTCAGACACTTCAACATTCATTCCCTTTCAGGATAGGAGTTTGAGGGGGAAAAAATGGGGACATTTTACCAAGCTTGAATTCACTAATCTCTAATTTAAAAACTCAAAACAAGCATAAATTAGTGGCATTAAGGGCCTACCCTCCTGATCTAAGAGTTAAGTCTAGTGTTATCACTTCTGTGGCCTGAGTTTGATCTCAGGCCCCAGAGGTGATCCGCATATGGCACAGGAAACCTCTCCTGTCTTGCCCACTGCTCTCCTCAGCAGTGTATTTCAGTAGATCTGCTTGTTCTGCTCCCCTCTCTTGTCTCTAGTGAATCCTCTCACCCCCTGCACCTCTGGCCTATGCCCCAGTTCTTGTATGCAAAAATTAATAAAATTTTTTAAAAAATAAAAAAATTAGTGGCACTAAGTAAAATGTCCAGTGCATTGTAAACAAAGCTAAATTCTAGCAGTTAAGAGAACAGAGTGGAGTATTTCTACAGGAGAAAATACAGTAGTGGAAGGGTGAGGATTGGGAAAGGACAAACTAGAGATGAACAGCAGCTTATAAAATGGAAGTTTAAAGCCCTGGATGTGTGTAACAAAAGTCTCCTCTGTCACTTCAAATGCAGTAGACAGGAATTATCTTTAATTCTTTTTTCATTTTTCAAATTTCATTTGTCCTCCCTGCCTCCCACTCCTCAGGAAGGGAACACCATTCCAATCTTAAAGGAAAGCTGACTGGTTAATGTGGTTTTGTTCAGCAACAACAAAAACTTGCTATTTTTTGTTGAAGATGCTGAAGAGTGGTGCAGGCCCACATGCATATTTTAACTCTGATTGTTTCAGAGGTGCTTTTAATTCTCCCATGAGGGATGTAACTCATGAGTTATATTCCAGCTTTCAAAATCTACTGTCTTGTATAACACCCAACCAACTCTAGGAGGTGATTAAAATAGAAGTCAGAACAGTAGGCCTGACTCTTGCTCTGCACTTACTTTGTAATCTGGGGATGTTAAACCTATTGAACTTATTTGCCTATTTAGCAAAAAAAAAAAACCTAATTGATAAGGTTCAAGCTTTGTGAAAAATTCAAGGTACTACTTATGAATTGTTACTACTTATGAATTAAAATTAATTTAATTCTCCTTATAAATTAGAAAAATAAACCTCACAGTGATTAACTCCTCCTCCTTTCTATAGCCTAAGTGATTCCCTATTCAGCAGTTCCTAACAAAGGATCTATAGAAGTCTTGGGACTTCTATGAAATCACTCTACATGCACACAAATTCTCTGAGAACACTAATTTTCTGAGAAAGGGTGCTATAGATTTTATCATTGATGTAACTGGCTGCCATAAATATAAAGCAGCAATTTCAATATTTGACGGAAAACAAAATTAGACTCTCAGAGAATTTTGTCTTTTGGGAGTCTAAGGATTAAATTCCCTAATATTAACATGACCCAAACAAACACACTTTAAAAGATTCACCACTCAGTAACAGTGGTAAATACAGACCTAAACCCAAGGCCAGTGGTCATACTCACCTTCCTTTGGCAAGATGGCTGCTACTGGAGATTGATCAACCAGGGTATAGAGGTCTTTATCCACATACCGGTCTAGTTCTATTACCCTTTCCTCAGAACACTGGGTCATTCCATGATCACTTGTGATGATCAGGTTCAGTGTGTTCCACAGCTTTGCCTTTTTCAGCATTTGTATGAGATATCCTAACTTGTTGTCAATATCAGAAATGACAGGCCCCATGAGTGGACTGTCAGGCCCCAAATGGTGCCCCATGTCATCAGGATCTTCCCAATAAAGAAGGCCAAGGTTTATGGGCTCCTTGGATGTAAACCACTCAATGACTTTGGCAACTCTATCCTCAAATGAGATAGACTCATTGTAAGGCAGGTAGTGAGTAGGAAAGCTCTTATGGATTTTCACATCTGCTCCAGGCCACATGGCCGCACCACTGAAATGTCCTGCCCTCTGATTTGTGATCCATATCGGTGTTGCTTCTTCCCAAAACTCAGAATCATATATATCCATGTGATCCAAGGAGAACGATTTGTTCAGAATGGGATCAAACATATCATTTGCAACAATCCCATGATTTTCTGCAAAGAGGCCAGTTACCAAAGTATAATGATTCGGATAAGTCTTAGTAATAAAAATATTAGTAACTTGCTGTACGTGAACACCGTAATTCATAACATAATGAAAATGGGGTGTTGGAACTCTATATAAGTAATCCCAACGGAATCCGTCAAATGAAACTAATAGAACCTTCTGCTGGATCAGTGGGAGAGAGAATGTAATTGAAACTGCTAATGCAGCAAGTATGAAGGACAACCAGAGAAGTTTTGAAGTCATTTTCAAAGTACTTGATCAGTTCACTGGAAGATAATCTATATAAAAAAACATACAGACGTTAATGACAACAATTTTGTATTCCTTACTTTACCCAAAGCTGAAAGTGATGGTGCTTAGTAGTTCCCATTATATTATAAATCAAAGCCTAGAAGGATTATGTTGCATAACTTCATCTTGAAGAAGACACCTGGGGCTACCTGCATGATAAAAATGTTTAGCTGTATTTTAGAGACTTTTTACTTTTTAAGTCATGAAAAATTCCTCAATGGACTATTTTTTTTTTAAAGATTTATTTATTTATTCATACAGAACTGGGGTACCGGCCAGAAATGCGGAGGGTGAGAGGATTCACCAGGAACAGAGTGGGTAGCAGAACAGGCAGATCGAAGAAGCACACTGCTGAGGGGAGCAGTGGGCGGGTCAGGAGAGGTCTGCCAGGCCATGTGGTCACCTCTGGGGCAGGTGGGGATCGAACTCATGAGGAAGTGGCTTAAGCTTCTTTGTGCTGTGCTTTAACCAGCAGCACCACCAGGGAGGGCCTCAAGGGACTATTTAAGTAAGCTCTCCAAATATCATTTCCAAAGTGAAATACAATCTACATGCAACTTTTTAGAAATATTTTCAGTTGACCAAGACTTCTGACTTATGGTCTGAAACATCAGTGCTTAAAAAGCAAGAAAACCCAACAAAAGGTTTTATGTTTGGCTCATCATATTAGAGAAGACACTAGAGAAGAGAAAATAGATAAGTTGGGTTTCTTGAGGTGACATAAAGTTTGCGACAATCATATATTTGTAAAATGTAATCTGCATTCATTTATTAGTAATCAAAGTATAGCTGCCTTTAAACTGAACAATTAGATGTTCAATTTGATCTTCCTCATGTTAAAATGTGTCAACATTTAATCTTAACTGTGTTGGCCCTCTCTAGTGGCGCAATGGGTGAGGATGCAACACTGTAAGCTACCTGAAGCCGCTTCAGTGCAGTTCGATTCCCAGCCTGCAGGTGATCCACTTGTCACTACAGACCTCTCCTGACCTGCTCGCTGCTTCCCTCAGAAGTGATTTTTGTCCATCCGCCTGTTCTGCTCCCTGCTCTGTCTCTGGTAAATCCTCTCACTACTCCTGCACCTCTGGCTTGTACCCCAGTTCTGTATACATACATAAATAAATAAATATTTAAAAAAAAAAACAAACTTAACTATTGTTATATATAAAAAGGCACTTTTCTTGGTTAAATAATCTTTGGGCCAAAGTTGTTGTTTCTTAATCTGCATATATTTCTAAAATGCTTTTATTTCTCTTGAAGAATGATGAGACAATCTGGGCCAGATTGTCAGTTCCCACTGGGGATGCAAATTTATTTTCTTCAAGTCCATTCCTACATAAAGATATTTATGTACCCATCAAAACTTGAATTCTAACTACAAGGTTCCAAGAAAGCTCTTGAATTCAGCTTTTGACCACTTCCTAATTTGAATGTACTGAAGATAATTTTAAACCTCAAAAACAGACCACGACAATCCACTACTTCAAACACCTGATTTCACCTCTCTTAGTAAATTATTTCACCAACTGCGGAAAGCAGAACAGAACTGCTTTCCTAGGACAAAATAATAATAATAATAATAATGACCAAATGTAGTCTAAAGCTCAGGAATATTTGGCAAGAAGAACCTACATTATCATGTCTATTACATAAAGCGAGAACAGAGAGGTGGGAGGTGGGGATGAAAGAAATCTTAGATTTCTTTCCCACACCCCACTCCCACAAACCCCAAATGCTGCATAGAGCAGCGAAATCCAGTTTTGGGTCCAGATTTCACTGGGCTGTTTGCCAGCCCCTCCTCCCTTCCAAACCTCCGCCGACAGACAGCCATAGAAATCTGTTAGGCAGGCGCGCCAAGGCGACTTAGAGGGAAAACGAAGTAGGTATGTGTGGAGCTAATAAACGCCCGAAAGAAGAGGATGTAGCGCCCCATCCTTTCCACCATTTCATCCTAGCCACTACGACGGCTCGCTAAGCGGTACCGTTCGCAATTTGCAAACCTACCTCTCCCCCTCTCCCTACTCTTCTTACCTAGAAGCAGACAAAAAGGGAGGCGGGTGAGTGCAGCGGGAAAGGGAAAGGACAATTTCGGGGGACCCGGGTGAATCCCCGGGAGGCAAGCGGCCCTGGACTCTTACCCACACAGCGACCCGATGCGTCCACATCGGCTTGGGGCAATAGAAAGAGGGGCCGAAGGGTGCTTCCTCTAGAGACCCGGTGCAAAGGAAGGGAGATAACGGGAGCAACGCGCGCCCCTTGAACCCGCAGCCGCTCACCTGCACGCCAACAAGACGCAGAGCACCTGACCCGCAACTCCGCCCCACGGCAGGCCCCACCTCTTGACTCCCATTGGCCGCGTAGAACTATTACCTCTGCTGGGGTTGCCTGTGGAAAGCCTGGCTGCTGGGAATAGCAGCACCCGCCTGTCGATCAGCGGAATAGGGCGGGTGCAGCCCGCGGGCGGTGCAGCCTGAAGGGGAGGAAGCAAAGGGCCAGAGGGGCGCGGGATGGAGGCGCCGAACTTTTCGGAGGCGAAAATCTCTGGATCCTGTGCTCGCTGAGACTTGCCCTGGCCGCAAAATCTTCCTGCAGTATGTCTTTACTAGACGGGCAGTTGTGCTGTCGTCTGCAACGCAGAGAAATAAAATACTTGACCCAGTAGTGTCTATGCTCTAATTTCAATCGTTTTTGTCAGAAAACCACTTCTAAGCTCTCATCTGCTCTCTTGTCTTCTGTGTTTCATCACAAGTGGGCGATGCGGTATCCTAGCCTTTGCACTAAAGCTACTCGTCAACATCCGGGGATGTCAGTGGGATAGTGAGACTTTCTTTAGTGTTTATCAGTTGCTGTTACCAATTCTACTCAGAAAATTTTAGTTTAGAAGGATTAATGTGGGCAACTCCACAGTCCCAATGTCTGTCCAGGTTTTTGCAGTATGAGGTCTCCAAGGGATCCACAGCATACTCAACGTGGTATCTAAGAATGCACAAATTAAAACAAGCCAGGCCCGAGAGCACCGTCATTTGCACAGGGAGAGACTGAAAACGTATCTGCAGGTTACCTTGGCCTTTAAACTCCATTTCTTGGATTTTTTTAATGCAGTGAGCTACCAACTTTCAGTCTGATTTCTGTTTCCAAAAGTCTTTGGTTTGTCAGTGGCTCGTTCTTCTGTTGCTGCTTTGTAATGGATTAATTTTCAGAGATTTTTTTTTTTATATAGCCCATGTGATTTTCATGCTGGAGGAAGTGGGTTCTTAAGGGATTTAATTCCAGCTATATATTCTCTTGAAAAGTTTGTCCCTTGCCGCGCCAGCACGACAGCAGAGATGGTCTGAGCGAAGGACGTCAGGATTAAAGCACACACTTCTTGGTCAGCAAGCAAAGGCACACTTTATTTTTCTCTCCTTCCCTATTTATACCCTTCAGCATGGAGCCTGGGGCTGGGGGTAGGGGGAAGCTCTCAGCAAGTGCATCAATAACATGCGACAATAAAATGGGGGTCAAAGAACACAAGGTAGCAAACACAAGGCAGGAACACTTCCTGCCTCCTGTTTTTCTGTTCCAGCACCCATGGCTCATTCTTTGTTTTCACACAACAGTGTGCATATGATTCTGTGGGGGAGGTGGGGAGGTCTGTCCAGGCAAAGGACCCAACAGTCCCTCTACAAAATAACCAGATCTAATATTTTATTTGTAACTTAACTGTATTTTAAACTTTTTAAAATACTACTTAATTTTAACAGTTTACAGAAATGTTGCTGTAAAGTTTCAACCCCATTATCCCCACCTCTTTAAAATCATATAAATCACAGCTTTAAGACACACAGATGTGAATACAGTTCAATAATGATTGAGTTATGCGGTTGTATTTTAAATCATATGGGAGTGGAAAACTTTGGTAAAAACTCCTTGATAGTATCTTTTGTGTATAATTGCCTCTGGAGTTAAATTTCACCTGGCACTTGTAAGGCTTCTGGCTTTAATCATGTCTTTTCATGGTAGAATTTCTTTTTATCTATTTATTATTATTGAACTAATGTTGTTTTACTGCACTGTATATGCTTTATGGAAACCGGTTCACACCTATTCAGATGAACCATCAGGCTTACACCACCGGAGTAACCACATCCCTTTATCATATAACTGGGCCTCTTCCTTCATTCCTACATCCACTTTCCCTTCCCCTCTCTCAGCCTCACTTCTGCATTTGTAGGCTTTGTTGTGGCTTAGGTATTTTAATCTCTTTGTTTTGTTCCTGTTGTACATATTAGTGAAACCATGCTGTATTTGTCTTTCGGGTTTATTGTCCTTCTGGCTTATTTTCACTTAGCATAATCCCCTCTAGTTCATTCCAGGGTCATAAACAGCAAGAGGTCATCTTTTTATGACTGAATAGTATTCCACACATATATGTACATCTTCTTAATCCACTCCTCTATTATTGTGCACTTAGGTTGTTTCTTTAGCTTGGCTATTGTAAGTAGCACTGCAGTGAACATAGGGGGTGCATATATCCCTTTGAATAATGTTTTTGCATTCTTGAGATAAAAGCAAAACTACCTGGCAATGGCAATAATATCTGCTTGATGATGAAAACTTAACTTTTTTAATATTTAATTAGCCCATAAAACTGAGGATGAAACCATGACTTTGGCTCTTGTCTGGAGTTCACACATTTCTTGTATGGTGTACCAGAAGCATTCCTGTTGATATTTAATAAAATGAGACAAACATTTTGGTCATAGTTTTTTCTCTTTCAGTTTCGCATAGAAGGATAACCCCTATCCCATTGGCTTCCTGCTGGTTGTATCATTCTATCCCAAGTCACATCTAGCCCTCTTTGGTGGCCTTTTATTTGTAGTAACCTGTGTTACTGACTTTCCGAAATTGGAATAGGGATTAAGAAGGAGACTGACTTTTATGTTTAGCCAGACTCAGTGACGCTGAAGTTGTACAAGTTACTCCAAGTCCCCAAAGCCCTGTCCTTTGAAACTGCCCAAATGTGAAACAGGGTGATACAATATTGTAAGTACCTATCTCTCCAAAATGAGCCAATCCTGTGTTCTCCCAAAGCAGTCAAAGAATAACTTCTGCTGATCAGTGAGTGGGAGTATTGAAAATGGGCCTTTTATTTGCATCATTGAACATTGTTGACTCTGTTCAGATGACCCTTTGCCTTTGACGCTTTGCCTTGTTGAGCAAATGCTTTATAGAAAGTATGATTGTATCCACCAGCTACCCTTGTGAAAAAAGGCAGAGTACAGCTGTTAACCACTGCACCTAACATCAAAAATGACTTGTGAGGGATGCAGCAAAAGCAAAACACACGTTCAGATCGTCTTATAATGCTACCAAGTGTTAAAATTCACCTGGTAGGATTTTATACAACTCATGTTGCTAATGGTAAAATGTCTGATTTGAATAGTGTAGTTAGAGAAATGATTGTAAAAGCATGGCACTCCTGCTTACACAATTCTACTAGCCTGTACATCAATGTTTGTCCATTGCAATAACCACTTAGCAACTTATGACAGTGTACATCACAGCTGTTATCAGCTGTAGCTATTTATTTAATGTTATCAACATCATGTAATCACTGTTGAGCTAGTAATATTTTTCCAAATAGTGGAGTATCCAAAGAATCAACTTTGTTCTGGGTTTTGGGGTGGGAATGAGAGTTCCTGCACCTGCCCAAAAATAAGGGTTTGAGAGCCAGATTATTTTCTTCCTCAGGAGCTGAAGAAGGCTTGTGCTAAAGCTGATATATTATCTGTTCTTATGAAATAATCAAGCCTGGATCTGCTACAGAAGTTTTGCTTTCAAAACTAGTGTATACCCTATGGTAAGGAAAATAAATTATTTCACAATTCAAAAAATCTATAGGATGTATTATATTTTATACCACAAATAACTAAGCCAAAAAAAAAAAATCTGTCTTTTAATCCTTTCTAGCATGTGATGAGAAATGTCAGTCCCAAAAAAAAAGCTAGGAAAAAGACAAATACTGGATGGCGCCACTTTTATGTGAAATAAAGGGAAACACAACAAAGAAACTGACAAAACTAAACTAAAAGCTTAGAAATATGATTACAGAATTGAGGCTACTAGAGGGGGAGGAAAGACAGAGGTGGGAACAAAGAAGGGGGCTCAATGGTCTATGGCAAAGGACTATGTGTGCTTTGAGGGGGAGGTGTGGTGTGGGTGCATACATCTGAGAAGGTGTGAACCTGTTACCCCTATCATCTATGGTGCTGTAAACCAATGACACCTCCATGCAGACAGAACATCACATGCTCAACAGCCACAGGCTAGGAAACATTGTCACTCTGGTTCTGGATTGACCTTAATTTGGAACCATTAGCAGAAGATCAGTTGAATTAGTGAAAAGCTGAATTATAGATTATTTGAAGATTTAGTCTAAGCATATTAGTCATTTAGGCAGCAAATGATATACTTATGCCATTTAGGACTACATTTTTACACCAACAGTTTTGCTGCTTTTATTCTCAGGAAGCTTTGTATAAGCAAAATATAACCATTTAAGCATTTTAGTATTGTATCCTGTGCATTTTATTCATATTATAATTTTTCCACGGACCGTTGTAACAAACTACCATGAACTGGGTGGCTTCCACCAACAGAAATGTATTCTCTCATATTTTTGGACACTAGAAATCTGGAATTAAGTTTTTGATAAAGCCACACTCTCTCCAGAGACTCTAAAGAGTCTTATTTGTCTTATCTCATTCTCATGGCATCTGACAATTCCTTGGCTTGTCGCTGCACAGCTCCACACACATGGTATTCTTAGCTGGGCCTCTCTGTCTTCATAGGACATTCTGATGAGGAAATCGGTCATTAGAATTAGAACCCACTTTAATCCAGGATGACCTCTAAATTTAGCTAGTTTTATCTGCAAAATTCTCATTTCTAGAAATGATCATATTCTGAAGGTTCAGATGACGGTGAACCGGGAGTTGGGGGTAGGGCATTATTCAATCTGGTACACATAGCTGGGATTTTGTAGCTCAGCCTTGATCAAAAGCTCATGAATTGCAATTAAAGTGGCTCAAGTCACAGAAAATGACAGCATCTAGTGCTGACACTACACAGAGCAGCTGCAATCTACACATGGTATGATCACATTGGAAAAAGAGTTTGGAAGTTTCTTATATAATTAGACATGCATTGATCATATAATTCAAAATCCTTCTCAGACTTATTTATTCAAGAGAAGGGAAGAAGATATCCTTTCAATACCTTGTAACAAATGTATGTAGCAGCTTTTCACAATCCTCAAATGGCTCCCACTCGAGGTAAACAATTTTGCTGTATCCAGAAATGGGATGCTATTCAGCAACCAGAGGGCAGATGAGTACAACATGGACTAATCACAAAGGCATTCATTGTAAGTGGAAGATGCTAGGTGCACAGGCCTATAGACATTTATATCACATTGTAGAAAAGGCAAAATGGTGGGGACAGAAATCAGACTGGTGGTTTCTAGGGCTGGGGGTTGAGGGAGAGACTGGCTCAAAGGGGCACAAAGGAACTTTCTGATGTGAGGGAATTTTGACTATGATGGTGCTTATATGACAATGCAAGTTTGTAAAATTCAGAGAAGGGTACACCTGAAATTGTTGCCTTCTACTTTATTATATCTCAATGAACAGTGGCTCCTCTGATCATCCCACAGAGTTTCAGTGCAAGGCTTATCTGTGCTTGATTTTATTTTTAGTCACTTCTCTGTGGGTAGCTCTCTAGGCTCTCCCCCCCCCACTCCCCACCGCTGGTTTCATGTTCCTTCACCTCATGGGCTTTGAACCCACACAGCAAAGAAACGATTGTGTGCTAGGATAGCACTGCTTGTCATTTGTTGAATAACTAAATAATCTAGGATGTGTTATTCCAGGAGAAGGGACAGTTGTCTTTTAGCATTTGATTTGAAGTCTATTTTGAAAGACAATGGCAGAAGTAACCAAATAAGCAAATACAAATGTATCTGCTTGCAGTGAATAGGTGAAAACATTTAGTTAAAACCACATTCTCAGTTCTTTGAAAGAACAGCACATCCCTTTAGAAGCCTCAAACCACTATGTTTAGTTTGAAAAATATCTATTTCAAAAAAGTATTGGCTTATCATGGCTATATTGCAATTCTACAATTTTCCTATCAGTTGGGGAAGATCTAAAAGTATTGTTTTATTCTCAGATACAAAGATTCCACTCTTTACTGTCGGAGACTTTGTCCCTGATCACGGATTATTGGGAGGCAGAACACGCAGGGTCTCAAAGTGGGAATGGCATTGGCGAGCGGAGATTCCTAAAAAAAGGGGAAAGGGAAAAAAGGGGAGCAGCTGCGAGGAAGACAGGGGAATGGGAGTTGGGTGCAAGTCTTCCTGCTCTGCCTTTAGCAGAGGTTTATTTTATACATTTCAGACAGGCAGAGGGGTGACATTCACATACGAAATGGGCTGAGATCACAATCACCTTTTTGCTAAGAATAGTCTGGGGTCGTTTTGAACTTTAGTTGAGATTATAACATTTTTAAAATCAATCTATCAAGATTAAAACAAGTACATAGATTCACAAAATTTAAGAGTAATATTACTATATTTACCACAGTGAAGATTAACCAAAATAAAGTCCCTGAAAACATTATCTTTTACGTAAGGGCTTTCATTCTCATAGAGACATCCTAGGGGGTAAAGTAAAGTGAGGGCAGGAAGAGGAAATTTTTTGTAATTAAGGTACAAATTAAGGTAAGGTTCTTTGAAAACTTGTTAGAAAGTTTAAGTGAGTTTTCTTGAAGTCTATGTTGGGTCCTTTGCCTGGACAGACCTCCCCACCTCCCCCACAGAATCATATGCACACTGTTGTGTGGAAACAAAGAATGAGCCATGGGTGCTGGAACAGAAAAACAGGAGGCAGGAAGTGTTCCTGCCTTGTGTTTGCTACCTTGTGT
>NW_004567102.1:12244107-12245102 GCF_000260355.1 Condylura cristata
GGGGGGGACTGTTGCTGTGTCCTTGATGTGAAGCCCAGTTGTCACCTTCAGCTAGTCCCATCCAGGATCTCAAGGTCAGTTTTATTACTGTTTTATCAAGCTTGGATGCAAGGCAAAATTCTTTACTGGCCCTAATTCAGTCCCTGTCAGCAAATCCTTGGTCACTCCCAACACATAGCTTGTGTCACTTTACATTTAAAATGTAAATGGAAACATTCTTCCCAACTAGAATGTAACTTGAGGGTGCAGTGTGGTAAGTGCTAAACTAGGAGTAGGCAGAGCAGGCAGCCATTCCTAAGGTGTTCCTGGCTTTCTTGGTGTGCAAAGCCACGGTTGGGTGTCCCTGCAATTTCGTTATTACAAATGTATCTCTTTGCCTGGAAACTTCTCCCAGAGGTCATGTCAGATCCCCCTCTGTTAGCCACTTACTGAGACATGTATGTGAAAAGGTTCAACTGATTCACTCAGAGTAGGACAGCATATTGAGAAGGGACCTGAGAGAAGGCTCAGTAAATTGAGTAAACACACAGGGCACCCTAGAGGAAAAAGAAAGTAGAAAGTGAAAAGAGCAAAGCCAAAGCTGACATGCCTTATCTGCTCACAGCTAGCTCTGCACATCATTAAGCTCTGTGACCATTAAGCTGCAGTCACAAAGAAGGAATGACACCATAGGTGACAAAATGACACTTGGCATAGAGAGGTGCTCCAACTTGTCTTTTGTTTTCTTTGAATAGCTTTTGGCCTAAGAAATATACATGAAATGTTGATTTTCCTGTGACAATCAAAAAAACCCTCGAGATGTTTGCCATCCTTCAAGTCACTTTTATCCTTTTTCATCCACCCCTGTTGCCCCCAGTTGTCTGATTTCACAGAGGACTCCATCTCCCCCACGTGGCCGCTTGCTGGTGTCCTTCCTCCCCCGCTGGGTGGCATAGAGACCCTATTACAGAGTGTTATAGGAAACCAAATCTGTTTCAGGACAAAATCTGTTAGAG
>NW_004567102.1:12246297-12259226 GCF_000260355.1 Condylura cristata
ATTTACCCATTTAAACCATTTAAGGCATCCAATTCAGTATTAACTTACAATTGTTTTACCCATTCAATGGAACCAAGAATGACTTTTCTTTAATTGATTAGTTTTTAACTGAGGCAATATTGGGGTACCCCTATCAGGTATCACCAGCATGCTCCTACCATCAACACATTCTGCCATCATAAGGGCAAAGAGGGAAGGGAGACTGGGCATTCTTTAGAATCAAGCAAATGTTTAGTCATAAAAAATTCTTTCTATATATGTATATATTTATATAAAGCTTGATAGTTTGTGAAGTATATTTAGAAAACCTTCACTAATATTCCTGAGTTTGTTTCTCACAGTCACACCCTCCGTTCATGAGAACATGGTGATACTTATGTATCATATATATAATACATATACATATAGCAGAGCTATATGTCTATAACTGAATTCAGGGCAAAACAGCAATCTTTACAACAAAAGAAGGGCTGAAAAAATTCCTAGAGAAATTAGCTCTGATTGAAGAAAACATTGGAGCTCATGGCATAGTGGGCTTGTGCCGCCCGCACGGCAGGGATATGAGTCTGAGCGGGGGACGTCGAGGTTGAAGAAGCAGCTCACATAGAGGGTTGCAGCAAAATGTCTCTTTATTTTCCTCTCCAGCCTCCCTTTTATACCCTTAGTACCAGGGTGTTGGCCTGGGAGCCAGAGGAAGTCTCCCTCACATGCCTCACTGCGCTCAGGGCAGATATTGACCAGCCGCTCACAGGCTGAACAACACACACAGGTGGCAGACAAAACAGGATGTTTTTCTTCCTGTTATGATCTTGTGCTTAAGCTCCGGGGGTGGTTGGGGAGGCTCATCCCGGCTGGGACCCAACAGGCTTGGAGCGTGGAACATGGAGGGCTGGTGTCCAAGCAAAACTTTGATTAGCATATGCACTTTCACCAACATGGACAGACTAGACAGAGAAGACTGGAGTGAATGAGCGGCAAGTCCAGGCATGTTCTGGAGTCATGAGGCCTCAAGCTGGAGGACCTTAAACACTGGGCTAGGAACTGGGGTGTGCCCTGTGGACAACGGGAGAAAACAGGTGGTTTTGAGAAGGGCATGCTGCCACTGGAGCTACGAAGCTCGCTGCCGAGTCAGTGTGGGCAGATGGCACCGCCACCCAGCATGTGGACATTTAATTAATATCAGTGTTTAATTGACACTGAGATTAACATTGCCTCTTGGCAGGAATAGCAGTTCTCACACCTCAGTCCAGGTTAACCCATTCTTTTGATTTTTCTACTGAAAACTGTAAAGCGCTTTGGCTTTTCTGGAGTGTATGTTGAGACTCCATAGGTGCTAGGAACATCTGTCAGTCTGCTCCTAGAGCATCGTGTCATCCATGTTGTCATGTTATGTGTTTTTGTGCCAACCCTATTTTTAGACAACAAGGGATATGTCAGTATAAACACATGTGTGTGTTTTTGAGTTATTATAAAGTGACCTTGTCATTGTATAGTGCAGACCTGTGTGCACATTTTCATTAACCACAAAGACAATAGAAAAGGGGCTGGTGTGCAAAATGAGGGGAAAAGTAGAAGGGGCATTAAAAATTGCCAGGATGGGGCCCTCCCTGGTGGCACAGCGGGTTAAAGCACAGCACTGAGAATCTAAAGCCGCTTCCGCATGAGTTCGATTCCCGCCTGCCCCGGAGGTGACCACATGGCGCGGCAGACCTCTCCTGACCCGCCCGCTGCTCCCCTCAGCAGTGTACTTCATAGATCTGCCTGTTCTGCTCCCCACTCTGTCTCTGGTGAAGCCTCTCACCACCCCTGAGCCTCTGGCCTGTACCCCAGTTCTGTATGCACAAATAAATAAATCTTTAAAAAAAAAAAATTGCCAGGATGGGGCTCTCGCTGGTGGTGCAACAGGTTAAAGCACTTCATCATGAAGCTCTCCAAAGCTACTGCAGCACGAGCCCAATTCCCAGCCAGAGAGGTGACCCATATGGTTCAGCAGACGCCCCCGACCCGCCCCTGCTCCCCTCAGCAGTGTACTTCAGTAGATCTGCCTATTCTGTTCCCCACTCTGTCTCTGGTGGATCCTCTCACCCATTGCACCTCTGGCCTGTACCCCAGTTCTGTAAGCATAAATAAATAATTCTTTAAAAAAAAATGCCAGAATGGGTGCTATAACATCATTGAAAAAAAAAAAAAAAAGCTAAACCCTACTAGGCAGCTGTGTGTGCACCAGCAGAAAGCACCCAGGAGATAGGTACAGCAGGAAAATCATCAAACTAGAATAATTGCCCCACACATGGGAGGGGAAGTGAGCACTATTTCTTAGAATTGTAACAGCTACTTACAATTTAGTAGCAGCTAAATACAAGGTCCTGTGCCATGCAATACCACAACTTGGTGAAAAATGAACAAAAATGGGTCCTTCCCTGTGCAAGTGCAGGAGAGATGAGCTCATTTAAGATCACGCAGCTAGTAAGTGGCAGAACCTGGCTGTGAACTCTGCTGAGAAAGGCCCTCAAGGTGGGCCTTCCCTGTTGGAGTAAGGGGTTGGAGCGCAGCACTGTGAAGCTGTCCAAACCCACCTTAGCACAAGTTCAATCCCCAGCCAGGGAAGTGACCCACATGGCACAGCAGACCTCTCCTGTCTCACTTGCTGCTCCCCTTAATAGTGCATTTCAGTAGATCTGCCTGTTCTGCTCCCCCCCTCTATCACCCCTCACACCTCTGGCCTATATCCCAGTTCTTATATGTATAAGTAAATAAATATTAAAAAAAGAAGAAGAAGAAAGAAAAACCCTCAAGGGAGGATATGAAAGACATTCTGGGAACAGATACACCTCCACACTAGCAAGACCTTAGCTCTATAGTTGCTACCCACATGTATGCTGTAGAGAAGTCTGTAGAATTCATACCTGTGTCAGGATTCTGGATTCTTCCTGACCATGAGGTTACCTCAGTAGTATGAGTTGGGGGTGTGGAGAACAGTGTCCAGTCCTGCACCACAAATGAAAGGTTTGGTATTTTTCTGGCCAGTAAATAACTCAGTCCCATTATTAGGTGATGCAGAGACAGGGAGTTCTCACAATGTCTTCCTTCTTGGGCAGCCCAGACTCATGTCTGGAGAAGTCAACAGATTGTGCTGGGTCATTATCCCAAGAAGGTTGCCCAGCAGGGGTGGGCAGACCTCAAAATTGAAATGACATTGGATGGAGGATGGCCACTCATCCCATGGAAGTAAAAGGTAGGGAGATTTATGAACAGGTGGTTGAAAACTTTGAAGGAGAGTATATAGGAGGCAGCCTGGAAGTCAACAATCAGGGCAAAGAAATGGTGGCAGAATTGAGAGCGAGAATTCCAAGGCTGCAGAGGTGGGGATCAGTCTATTTAAAACGATTCATTTTGTAACAGGGTGGTTCCTAGGAAAAGGGAAGTTCCAGGTTCCCTGCCCCACCCAGAAGGAGGGTGGAGCTGAGCAGAGATAAAGAAGAGAAGAAGGAGAGAAGGAAGCTGGATGGAGAGCCAGAAGGAGATCTGAGGAAGCCACATGGAGCAGCAAGCATGTGAGGAAGAAACCGGGCTTGTTTCCTGACCCTGGGCTGGTTAAGGCAGATGTGGGTGAGATACCTTTGGGGAGGTGACTATGGCAGTGTTTATATTGATTTTGATTTTGCTCTTTTCTTCCCAGATTTGTCTGGCCATTTCTGACCCTTTTCCATGGGCCAGAAGGTGCTTTAGTCTTGTGGCAGGCTTTCAGGCCTTGCTTTGGGCCAATCCCTTTTGGGTTGACTTTTGCCCACAAGGGGATGGGTAACTTCAGGTGTTTGATTTGGAAGTTATATTCTTTGTGTTCCGTATTGTATATTTATTGTATTAAAGTCCCTTTTCATTAAAGTTTTCTATGTTTTGTCCTGTTGTGGCGGATAGCAGAACCCACTTAAAGCAGGCAGGTTTGGGGCTTCAGGGGTTTCCCTCTCTCCCTGTCCTCTAACAGATTTGGTGTCCTGTAACAATTTGAGTAACTGAGGTGATCTCAGCCCTGTCACGGGAACCCAGGGAGATGGACACAAGAAGGCAGGAGATACACTTCCTGGGATAAAACCACTGACACAGGGATAATCCAGAAGCACATGAAATCATCACAATACAAAATTGCATTTCATCAAACTATAAACTGATACTTTCTCAAGGTCCTGGGAGTTTAATCAGAGAGGAATTATTCTCCCAATGCCTAAATGTTAACAGCTGCCTTGTCAGCTTCCCCCACCTCAGCTCATTCTTGCTTCCCCTTAAGCCATTATGTGCTTGTTGTTTTGTTTTAAGGAATTTCATTACTAATAAATACTAGGAAGAAATAGCTTCTGAGTGATTGTGTGGGAGTTCTGAGTTCTGATAAGTGATGGGAGTGTCTTTGCAAGGTTTTTAGGCCATCTCTGGTGACTTCCTCACTTGTCGGATATCTATATAACATGGGCAGATATTCAAGTGAAACACTTGTCTGTTTTTTATGGAAAAAGAGATGGCCTCAAGTATGGGATAGACACTGAAAGACAGCATGCTACTTTGTTGTGAAGCTCCTAGTAGCAGATCTGAAAGACTGAGGACAAGGAAGGAGGGGATGATGGGTGTGGACACTCAGCTGGTAAATTATTCTGTCATTCTGTCTCACATGACTGTCAACTGCCCTCCTTCTGCAGTGAGAAATCTCAACCATCAAGTGGGCAAGAAGACTGTTCATTCAAAATCAGATTCTCTTGGCTGAGGAAGAATCTGGAATCCTGACACTGGTATAAAGTCCACAGACTCCTTGTCAGCAATCACATGGGCATGGTGACAGCAAAATAAAGGTCTTACTAGTCTGAAGATGAGTGTGTTCCAAGAGTGTCTTTCATGTCCATCCTGAGGGTCTTTCTGAGCTGACAGCCTGGTTCTGCCACTTCCATCAAATGGACAAGATGACCAAGGGTGTCAGCCTCTCTTCTTGGTCACCTCACTAGTAGTTCACCAGGCCCCTGAGCAGTCACAGTGGCAAGGATGGAGATATGAAGACACCTAACTGAATGGGCTTCAGCTCAGCACAGCTTTTCTAGTTATGCTAAATATCAGCATTAAAGATTAAAGTTAAGCAAAATCAGAATTCACCTCTACACTAGTGTTGAATCAACATCACCATCAAAAGGCTTCAGAATGCTTCAGCTGTCAACATTTCCTCAAATAAGAGATCAACTGTATAGAAAAAGGGGTGCAGAAGTGATCTCAGGATTTACTGGTTTTATCATGTAGCCCATTATTCAGAAGCAGCTGGTCTAGTTGAATGGTGAAGTGACTTCTCAAAGAAGGTAAACTGAGGGTTAGAGTTTAGTATTGTCTTTGAAGTACCTGCACTAAAACAAGGCAGTGCTCTATCTCCAATAACTGGAACATACATGTCTGGTTCCTATAACTCCCAGTAACTTACTTAAGGAATTTGTCCCATTACTTCACTCTGTTATGTCAGAGACCCTAGTTTCCAATGGTGATTATGCCTCCACCAGCAGACAAAATAAAATTTATATGTGAATGGTTTTTCACATATGGCAGCATTCACAATCACTTCTGCCAATTCATTTTATTTTTAGTGGAAATATCTGGAGTCTTTCCAAGATGAGAGATTGACATGTTTAATACAATGAATATAGCAAAAACGAAGTTACACTTGGATGATGATGCATCCCAGCTGATCTTGTATAGGGTCCACATGAGGAAGCCCTGGGAGAAGGGTTAAAAGGATAACTGTGGAAAGGTCTAGTAGCCAGTCAGGCCAAGCAGGTTGTAGTCTGTCCCGTAGTCAAAGGAAAACCACTGGAGACTTTTATATCATACAATTTATTGTATGATTACAATTTATTAGAAAAGAAATTTTAAAAATATTTAAATGAAATTATTATTATTTGTAAGAAAGGTATAACTAAGCCTCTGGGTTTGTACTTTTTATTATTAGTAATCCAGTTTAGTTTACCTTAATGAATATTGCCTACTTGGCATGGTGTAGGAATTCAATAAATATGAATGACATCAGAAAATCATTCACGGACCATCCTTGGTGGCGCAATGTGTTAAAGTGCAGCACTATGAAGCTGTTGATAGCTAGAGCAGCACAAGTTTGATCCCAGAACAGGGAGGTGATGAATATGGCACAGCAGACCTTTCCTGTATCACCCACTGCTTCCTTTAGCAGTGTGTTTCAGTCAATCTGCCTGCTCTGTTCCCCACTCTCTCTGGTGAATTCTCCCTCCTCTCATACCTAAGGCCTGTATCCCAGTTCTTGCGTGCATACATAATTCTTTTTTAAAAAATCACTACAAAAAATAAATCCAGGAATAACCTTTAAAAGTACAAATAGAAAATGTAAATTCAACAATCTGATAATGAATGTTCACTATAAAACAAGGGTCAATAATGTTTTCTGTCATGCATCAAATAGCAAATGTTGTAAACTTTATAAACTATGTATGGTATCTGAATATTCTTTATTTTGCTTTCTGGTAATTTTTTTTTATCTGCCATTTGACAATATAGAGGCATTTGCATTAGCTATGTTACAGGGCACCCCATTGTGAACTGGGGTGGCTGTCTGTGGGTCCTCACCTGCACGCTTAAGATTCAATCACACTGTGGACACACACAAAAAGATTCAATAATGTGTTTATTTATAAGGGGAAAGGAAAAGGAACCACCCAGGGAAAGAGAGAGTGAGAAATACAAGTTAACTCGAGTCCTACCAGTTCTGTTGACTTGGACTCCAATAGCGCACTGAGAGCTGATGGAGAGCCAAATGACCAATTGTGAAGCTCCAGGCCAAGAGAACCTCAGAGCACACACATCTGGTTTTATCCCAACCTGGCTGCTCAGCTCCGCCCTCAGGTCCCAGCATGCTTCTCCTTGGTATTGATGGGATTAGTAGTTTCAGTATCTAGGGTAGGGGCAGAGTCCATGAAACCTGAATCTGTTATAGCTACAGTGGTTATTTATAAACAGGATGCATGCTGCTCTTGGCTCATGATATCTTGCTCTGGAGAATTTGGCCACTCATAATCTTATTCCTGATCCCTTTTCTTTATATAACTATCAATTTTTTAATAGGTTACAGTAAATTACAAATTTCGATGTAAACCCTCAATTTTGCTAAAACCTACCATTAGTCACTTTGTGAAAACTTAAATAAGTTCAGTTAACCTTGGGGACAGAGTCTCAAGTAGAAAATAAGGAACCACCCATAATTTTCCACCCTTGATGATAGTCTGTTGTGCCCCCTCCCTACCCCTGCCCTTTATCTCTCCCTTCCTCTCCTTCCTCTCCCCTCCCAGATACTTCAAATCTATGATTAGATTTCAGGGGTTGATTTTTTTTTATATATTTATTTATTCATACAGAACTGGGGTACAGGCCAGAGATGTGGAGGGAGGGTGAGAGAATTCACCAGAAATAGAGTGGGGAGCAGATCAGGCAGATCAATGAAGTACACTGCTGAGGGGAACAGCAGGCGGGCCAGGAGAGTTCTGCCTCGCATGTGGATCTCCTCTGGGGCAGGCGGGGATCGAACTCAGGCAGAAGGGCTTAAGTTTCTTAGTGCAGTGCATTAACCTGCTGCGCCACCAGGGAGAGCCTTTCAGGGGTTGATTTTAAAGGGTACTTTTCCTGATCCTTTGGTTTCTCTAAATTCCACACATAAGTAAAAGCACCTGGTATTCATCTTTCTCCTTCTGGCTTATTTCACTTAGGATAATCAGATAATCCCTTACAGCCCCAACCTTGTGGCAACAAATGGCACGAGTGTATCAGTGTTGATTGCTGAGTGGTATTCCATTATGTATGCATATACCATATCTTTGGTGATCACACCTGAGGGAAGAAATACTCCAGTGAAAAATAAATGAGTAGAGATGTAAAATAATGATAGTTCAATGCAAAATATATTAAAAAAGAAAATAAAGGGTAAATAAGTTTATGTAATATATTTTCACAATAATATAGACAATGAGCAATCTCATTATAGGGATGATTTCCCTATTAATTTAGAATTAGAACTAAGGCGAAATATCATCTTTCTAAGGTCTTTATAAAGGAGATCAAGGAGGTAGGGAAAAAGCGGCAGCAAATAAAAAAAATTAACCGAAGATTATCTACCAAGTGATCCTGAGTGTATTTACTTTTAAAACACCCAAGAAAGAATTACTTTCTCAATTTGAATTTTGACCTGGAAATATATATTCTTGTTCTTCCAGTACTGACAAAACAGACCCATTTCTTAGAATCAAGGAACATATTTGCACAGGAAAACTGTTTCACAATGAGCTATTTTTAACTATTTCTTAAAATTGGCTCTGGTTGAAAGCAAACCACAATCTATAAATTTGTCCCAACAACCACTTCCAACCCCACATTTATTTCCAAAAAATAGTAGAAGAAACTAATCCATTTCTTGTCACAGTTTTTGTGTTTGTTTTTAATAAGGAAGTGGCTTCACTGACCTCAAGTATTTGAAAGATATTAAGGAGTGAGGTCCTTTTGCTGATGACCTGATGCCTCTATTTGGATTGATTGCTTAAATAAACTAAACACTTGTTATGCTCAATCTCAAGTCCATTATGGAGCACATCCATTCCTCTGATCCTATTTTGAATATCGTGAATGCAATCTTTGTTTTGTTATGTTTGGTTAGTTTGGATGGCCCTTCAGGTGGTGTTAAGTGCTTTGAATTTCTCTGACCTGAGGAATCAGCAAATGAGCATAAGATAGTGACATTGTAACAGGGTGTTCCCCAGGAAAATGGGAGGTTCTAGGTTCCCTGCCCCACCCAAAAGAGGATGGAGCTGAGCAGGGAGGAGAAGAATCTGGAGAGGAGACTGAAGTGGAAGGAAGCAGGATGGAGAGCCTGAAGGAAACTTGAGGAGGAACAAGGAACCAGAGACATGTGAAGAAGCAGCTCTTGTTTCTTGGTCCCGGACTGGTTGAAACAGAGGTGGATGAAAGAACTGTGGGGCGGTTAATAATGGCAGCCTTTATCTTGAATTTGACTTCACTCTTTTCCTCCCAGACTTGTCTAGCCATTTCTGACCCTTTTCTATGGGTTCCTGCAGGGAGATGCTTTAAACCTTGTGGCAGATTTTCGGGCCTTGCTTTGGGCCAATCCCATCTGGGTGGACTTTTACCCACAAGGGAATAGGTAACTTTGGGTGTTTGATTTAAAAACTATATTCCTTGTCTTTTTGTATTGCACATTCATTGTATTAAAGTTCCTTTCCATCAAAGTCTTCTATGTTTTGTCTTGATGCCACCAATGAAGAACCTATTTAAAGTGGGCAGGTTTGGGGGGTCTAAAGTGCCCCTCTTCCTGCCCTATAACAAAGTGTTCCACAAAAAAGCCTGTAAACCATCTTCAAGAAAGAGGGAAGACAGTTGATGGTGTCTTTCAGTAAATTAAAATTTCAAGGTCCTTGCTGGATTCTTGTCTTTGCTTGAAAAGGTTTGAGAAGAATGCAGATGAAATTTCTGATATCATGCAACCTGAAGATAGAATTTAATAGGTGCAAAGATCCTGCAAGGAAAGAGCGGAGGGGAAATGAAAGGAGTAGTGGAGGTATTATAGATGAACACAAAGAGGTCAGAAAGGGTCCAGGCACTTAAAGTGGCTAGCAAAGAAGCCTTTATTGGGGTGCTCCAGGGCAAGATTCATGTACCCCCAAGGGGTGGGAAAAGTTGAGCCTGTGGCAGGTTTAAGGGCTTTTTAGGATTTAGTCTAGTATGCTGGAGATTGGGGCTGGGTGCTGCTGGGCAGTTGATGGGAGGAAGCAGTTTGTTGTTTTAGATCTTTATTGGGTCTGTTCTGTGCAGATGTCTCTGGGCATTGGTCAAAGACTGAAGCAAGGACAAGTTTCAAGATCTCTTCTTTGCCTCCTGGGATTCCAGGAATCCGTGTGTCTCTTGGGTGACCTTTCAGGAAATATTCAGGGAAAAAAAAGAATTACTCAGCCTAGCTAGTGCTCTGTTCGAAATTCATGGGTCTTAGCTTTGGTGACTGTAATCCTTTCCTCTTCGTAAGTGGCTGCCTTGCAGGTGTTTGTGTACACACAGTAGTGGTTTAGTAGGTCTCTTGCCCAGTTTAGAGAAAAAGCCTAAATTCAACGATCTGCCCTTTCATCTACCTTTCAACTGTTCAAGCACAAGAGACTACGCCTGTGAGCAGTAAAAACTAAATTAATCTTTTCCACTATAGCTCTCCAGAAAAATAGTAGAGTTGTGGAGATCTGAGTCTTGAAAGGTAAATGAATGATTCAAAGAAAACATAAAATAATAAAAAAAAATGAAGTTGTCAAAAATGAATGCTAAGACATGATCCTCGCTTGCTGTACTTCTCCTGTTCCATCTGCCAAGAGTAAACCTAGATTAAATCCCCTCGCTGGCTGAGTTTCTGGTCCTGAAGGAGATGTAGACAGACATGGTAAGAGAAGTTGCCAGACATAGAATGAGTTGCCTAAGAAGAGGGGAATAAAATTATGGCCTGGGCCTCCCTGGCGGTGAAGGGGTTAAAGGGCTCTGCACTATCAAGCTATCACCAGCCACTGCTGCCTGAGTTAGAGCCCTGGCCAGGGAGCTACCCACCGGCCCAGTAGATCTGCTGTTCCCTCAGCAGCGGATTTCAGTCAGTCCACCTGTTCTGCTCCCCACTGTCTCTGGAGAATCCTCTCAGCCCCACACCTCTGGGCTGTACCCATATTTGTATGAACAAATATAAAAATAAATAAATCCTAAATCAAGGACTATAGAGTCTGTCCAGACAATTTGGTCCACACACTGACCATGAGATACCATTATAGACAAAAAAATGTTAGATCCTAACTAGTAACTATCTCTCAATTTTCTGGAGGGAAGAGGCTGAAAACCTGCTTGCACAGGTGGAAAGAAAACTGGTCTGCGCAGGCCCCGGAGGTAGCCCAGACCAGAATTTTTCTGTTCTCAGCATCCCTGCCTCCAGGACTTTACATAGCTCCTCCTAACTTCCTTTGGGGAGCTAGGCTAAACTCCCCTTTCTGATACCACTTCCCTCATGCATTAATCTCTAAAAATCTCCTTTAATAAAACAACACCTGTGCTCTCTGGTGAACTCCTTCCCTAGATGGCAAAAGATCTACTCTTCAGTCATGGCCTGTAACAAAGGGAAAGACCACTCACTCCTGTGTAGACAAACATTTCACAAGTTTTCCCGCCTGTTTGTCCTACTTTACCACTCAGCTATAAAAAACAGATAAACTCTTGCTACCGGTGATAGTAGGATGGGACTGGAGAGGGTCGTGCTAAGCAAAATAAGTGAGAAGGAGACAAATAATAACAGATAGTGGCACTGATAGGTGGAATATAGAGAAACAAACCAAAGGGTCAGACTGAACCAAACCAATAACAAACCCTAGAAATCTGATTGTGAAATTGAAGCTACCCAAGAAGAGGGAAATGGGACTTGGAGGGGCAGATGGATTAGTAGCCTTGGGGGTAAGGATGGTGGGGTAATATAAAAGGTGGTCCCCAGGAAAAGGGGAAGTGCCATTTTCCTCACCAGCCCTAAGGAAGGGGAGAGCTGAGCAGGGAGAGCAAGGAGACCGGAGAGGGGAGAAAGAAGGATGGAGAGTCAGAAGGAGGCCTGGAGGAGGCTCTTGGAGCAGAGAGACATGTGAAGCAGCTGTGCTCACCTCTTTGCTCACCTCTTGACTGGTTGAAACAAATGTGGGTGTGAGACCCATGGAGAGGTTATCAATGGCAACTTTTATCTTGATCTTGCTCCTTTTGTCCTAGACATGCTGGGTCTCTTCTGCCACCTTCCTATGTGTTCCCACCAGAAAGTGCTTTAGACTTATAGCAGGTTTTCCGGCCTCAGTTGCCCTGCTTTGAGCCAACCTAGTTTGGCTGGGCATTTACCCATGAGGGGGTAGGTAACTTTAGGTCCTTGATTTGGAAACTTCATTCTTCCCCTTTCTGTATTACATACAAAAGTGTATTGGAGTTTCTTTCCATTAAATGTCTTATGCACCAGAGTACGTGTTTTGCTTTGATGTGGTGGGTGGGAGAAACTATTTAGAAGTGGCAGGCTTGGGGTTTCTAACCGCTCTCCCTGCCCTGTGATAGTCACATACATCTAAGGAGCCTATAGCAAACCAAGATTACCTCAACTAAAAGAGACCAAAGAAACATTATTCCCCCTCAAAATAAAAACCTGTTTATCTTGCTTAAAGAAATCTGTTTGTCCTTCTTATTAAGTCTTTCTTCTCCCTTTCACCTAAGTTAGGTATATAGGCCTTTAAACATTTCTTATGTTGGTTACCTTTCTGGTAAGTTCCCATGTGCATATGAACACACCTTTTGCTCCTGTCTTTTGTCAGCTTCTTTGGCAGGCCCTAGTCATTAAAACTAACACTGTTTCTCCCCTGCAGAACCCATGCCTCTGGCTACAAAATCCATGCTCTAAACAGGATTTTTCATCTTCAGCACGTTGACATTTAGGGCTGAACAATTCTCGGTTCTGGGACTGTCCTGTGCATTTTAAGAGGTGAGCAGCATCTCTGGCCTCTAGTCACTAAATTCCAGTAGCATCCAAACCTGGTTGACAGCAAGAAATGTCTCTAGACATTGCTAAATGTCTCTGGCGGGGATAGTCTCCTGGTTGAAACTGTCTTAACTGGTGGCTGATTTTCTGGAAATCCTCTCCCGGTTCTCCTCCTGCCAAGCCTTGGTCAAGTGCTCTGAGAATGTTACACTTAGTACTCATGGTTATAGGTCTTTATTCAGTCTACTATGTTCTAGGCGATGCCTAACTTTCCCATGCACTTGTCTGATAATACTCACAAGACACTCCAGTGGCATGTCTTCTTGTCACTTGCTTCTATAAACTAGAAAATAGATTTAGCAAT